>NC_089912.1:40489087-41234087 GCF_040182565.1 Anser cygnoides
ACTTGGCATTTAAGTATATTTGATTATTTAAACCTTCAGAAGATAATGGAAATATAATCCTCTGTCCTTAATCATTATTCAATTCACCTTAAAGTAACCTTTCTCACTTTGTAGGTTTTTTGTTTTTTGTTTTTTGTTTTTTTTATACAAAGTTAAGCACCATTGAAATCATCCTAATACTTTGCAGTTTCTGTGTGGTTGTCCAGCAGCCTAATTAGCCATCATTTACAATAGTAAACTGGAAACCAGAGCAGTAAAGGTAGCTGGACCCTTGCAAACTGAATGGATGACCTCTCTTTAAATCTGTAAAAGAGATGAATTTTCTCTTATATCCACCTCAGAAAAGTGCATCATAATCCCACGTCTACTCCCAGCCGGCACCAGAACAATTCAACTCTACTTTGCATTGCTATGTACTAGAGAATAAAAAATATTTTTGTATAAAACTGTTACATCTGAAACAGGTTTAAAAAAGGAAAAACACTCATCAAGAGAAATAAACCTGTCTGTTCCTAGATTTCAGATGAATCTCTTAAAGCAAGTTTTCTACAAGAGTGGTAATCCTCTTCCAAATTCCTAGCATCTTGAACTCTGCCTTTATGTTAGCTTTTTGCCTAAACTTTCATTGTATTCCCATACACGTCATAAAAAGCATATGTAACCCTGCTTGCTACTTCCTTCATTTCATTAGGTATAAACATAATTACCTAACTACATCCTTGGCTGGAAAAGTAATTTATAATTTATTTTTTTTCCTACTGCAAAAGCCTGTAGTTTCTAAATCCAGCTCCCTGAAGAATGAAAGGCTATCTCACATTCCAAAGTGCATGACAAGACATTTGTGCATACACGAAAACAGAATTCTTCTTAATTCATGGTGTAACTTTCAATTGCCTTATCACAGCTCCCAGCTACTCTCTTGGTCTTCTGCCTGCATAAAATCCCTGACCATTTGTGCTAGGAATCTCTCCAGTTTCAGAAAATAGCAATTGCTCCCATATTTTCACCATATTTTCAAACTTCATTTTAGCACCTCTTCATTCCTTTGCATTTACAGTGGATATTTTTTCCTATTCTAACCTCATGGCTGAATGATTTCATTTACCCATTGAATAGAGGTTTTTGTTTGTTTGTTTGTTTGTTTTTCCATTTATCTGCAATTCATGCCATGATATTAACTGGATTGTTTCTTCTCAAACACACATGCTTTTGATATTTAAATGTATTACTGTAAGTTTTAACTTCATAGAATAATAGAATCATAAAATATCCCGAGTTGGAAGGGACCTATAAGGATCATCAAGTCCAACTCCTGGCACCACGCAGGTCTGCCCAAAAGTTTAGACCATGTGACTAAGTGCACAGACCAATCGCTTCTTAAATTCAGACAGGCTTGGTGCAGTGACTACTTCCCTGGGGAGCCTGTTCCAGTGTGCAACCACCCTCTCGGTGAAGAACCTCTTCCTGATGTCCAGCCTAAACTTCCCCTGCCTCAGCTTAACACTGTTCCCACGGGTCCTGTCACTGGTGATAACGGAGAATAGGTCAACTGCCTCTCCACTCCCCCTTGCTAGGAAGTTGTAGACTGCGATGAGGTCCCCCCTCAGCCTCCTCTTCTCCAGGCTGAACAGGCCCAGTGACCTCAGACGCTCCTCGTATGTCTTCCCCTCTAGGCCCTTCATCATCTTGTTGCCCTCCTCTAGACACTCTCCAACAGTTTAATGTCCTTTTTGTACTGTGGTGCCCAGAACTGCACACAGTACTCGAGGTGAGGCCGCACCAGCGCAGAGTGGAGCTGGACAATCTCTTCCCTCGACTGACTAGCAATGCTGTGCTTAATGCATTCCAGGATACAGTTGGCCCTCCTGGCTGCCAGGGCACACTGCTGGCTCATATTCAACTTGCTGTCAACCACAATCCCCAGATCCCTCTCTGCGCGGCTGCTCTCCAGCGTCTTGTCCTCCAGTCTGTATGTATAGCCAGGGTTGCCCCGTCCCAGGTGCAGGACCCGGCACTTGCTTTTGTTAAACCTCATGTGGTTGGTGATCGCCCAGCTCTTCAATCTGTCCAGATCTCTCTGCAAGGCCTTTCCACCCTCATCCGAGTCCATAACTCCTCAAAGTTTGGTGTCATCGACAAAATAGCTCAAAACACCTTCTAGTCCTACATCCAAATCATTTATTAAAACATTGAAGAGGACTGGCCCTAAAATGGAGCCTTGAGGGACCCCACCAGTGACCATCCACCAGCCAGATGTGGCCCCATTTACCACAAACCTTTGAGCCCTGCCCGTCAGCCAATTACTCACCCATCATATGATGTTTTTGTTTAGGTGTATGCTGGACATTTTGTCCAGTAGGATCCTATGGGAAACTGTCAAAAGCTTTGCTGAAGTCCCAAAAGATCACATCAGCTGGCTTCCCTTCGTCGACTAGATTGGTGATCATATCATAAAAAGAAATCAAATTTGTTAGGCAGGACCTACCCCTCATGAACCCATGCTGGCTGGGACCAATGACTGCATTGTCCCCCAGGTGCACTTCAATATCTTCAAGGATCATCCTCTCCATAATTTTACCAGGCACTGACGTGAGACTGACAGGCCTGTAATTGCTAAGGTCTTCTTTCTTACCCTTCTTGAAAATTAGCACAACATTTGCCAGCTTCCAGTCCAATGGGACCTCTCCAGATTCCCAAGATCATTGAAAAATAATTGAGAGAGTTCCCGTGATGATGTCAGCCAGCTCTTTAAGCACCCTGGGATGAATTCCATCCGGACCCATGGACTTGTATGGATCCAGGTGAAGCAGTAAATCCTGCACACATTCAGGGTTGGTTGGGAGTTTGTCATTCCCACAGTCATGGTCTTCCAGCTCAGGGTACCCTGGGTCTCGAAGCCCATCATCAGTGTTGAAGACAGAGGCGAAGAAGGCGTTAAATGTCTCTGCTTTGCCTATGTCATCGTCTGTGAGGAGACCTTCCCCGTCTAGTAGCGGACCTATGTTTTCTTTGGTTCTCCTTTTTCTGTTCACATATCTAAAAAAAACTTTTTTATTGTCTCCCACAGACATGGCCAGCTTCAACTGTAGTTGGGCTTTGGCCACATGAATTTTCTCCCTACAAACACGAACAGCATCCCTGTATTCCTTCCTCATTGCCTGACCCTCCTTCCGGCAGCCGTACACTTTCTTTTTTTGCCTAAGCTCCAGAAGAAGATCCCTGGTCAGCCAGGCCAGCCTTCTGCCCACTTACCTGACTTCTGATATTTTGAAATCACCTGATCTTGTGCTTTTAGGAGGCAGTGCTTAAAGAGTGACCAGCACTGTTGGACACCAACGCCTTCAAAAGCAGTTTCCCAGGGGATCTTGCTGACTAATTCCCTGTGCAGCCTGAAGTCTGCTTTCTCCATATCAAGGGCTGAAGTTTTGGTGACAGTTTTTCCTCTGTCACCATAAATTCTAAACTCAACCACTTCATGGTCACTATGACCGAGACAGTCGCCAATTGCCACGTCTCCCACAAGACCCTCTCTGTTCTCTACCAACAGATCTAGGAGGGCACCTTTCTTAGTTGGCTCCCTTAGCACCTGCACCAAGAAGTTATCATCTAGGTGCTTTATGAACCTCCTGAACTTGCTCGTGTCAGCTGTTCGGTGATCCCAGTTGACGTCTGGCAACTTGAAATCCCCCATAAGGACAAGGGAAGCTGATCTCGAGGCATCTCTTAGTTCTGCAAAGAATAATTCATCAGCGTTGTCATCCTGGCCGGGTGGTCTGTAATAGACTCCCACAACGACATCCCCTTTATTTGTTCATCCCTTAATCCTTACCCAGAGGCTCTCAACTTTGCCATCGCCAACTTGAAGTTCCACACAGTCCAGCCCCTGCTTCACATACATTGCCACCCCGCCACCTCGCCTACCCTGCCTGTCCCTCCTGAAGAGCCTGTGACCATCTATTGCAACACACCAGCCACAGGACTCATCCCACAAGGTTTTGCTTATGCCAATGATGTCGTAGCTGTGGGACTGGGCCAAGACTTCTAGCTCATCCATTTTATTCCTCATACTGCATGCATTTGTGTAGAAGCACTTCAAATGCGCCTCCCTACATGCAGCACCTTGTGTAGTCAACCGAAGGGCCTCACTAACTCACAGTCCCTCTGATTCTAGCACACCATCCCTTAGCTCATCACCAGTGTGCCTGGTTTTATCCCCTTCCCCCTTCGACTCTAGTTTAAAGCCCTATCTCTCAGCCCTGCCAACTCCTGAGCAAAAATCCTCACCCCTCTCTGAGAGAGGCATGCAATACGCTATTGCATGTATGGCAGTGTATTGCGATACAATACACTTCACGTATTGTAAAGTGTCAAGAAGTTCATATTTTGCTAAAGCTTAAAAAAAAAAAAAACTAACTTTCTTTTTTAAGTTATATTTATCAGTTAACGAATTTAAGCTGGAAGTTTTAAAGAAAAACAACTTTCCTGAGTGGTTTCCCCAGTAGTTCAGTGATGTTATTAAGCTGGTGCAAGAGAAAATGAAAGATTACTTTACTATAAGTCTCCGAGTTACGATTCCTCTGGAAAGAAGTAATATGAATAGTGTTTTTCCCAGCCTATTAGAAATGAGACCACAGTGTCATTCTCAGAGGCTACCAGCTGTATCACAAAGCTGGAGAATGTGCCATATCATTATCAGAGACTGAAGGTATTGATATATACAAATACATGAAGAAAGCTTTCTCAAACTTTCCCTTGGAACTTTTGTAATTATGGACACAGAGAACAAAACATTACCACAGAAAACAAACAAGGGAGAGGTCAACAGACTTTTCAGATTTCAGAAAGATCTCTGGTCCATGCTTTAAACAAGAGTTATGAAAAAACTTTTGTTATAAGAGGCAATATTATGTTACCATGGATCAAAAATCCATTAGAAGATAAGCGTTAAAAGAAGAGGATTAAAATGTCGATTCTTAAAATGGTAGAATGTTAAAAATGCAGTACGTTCACATCTCTCATGAGATCCTATGCTATTCAGTGGTCTGAAAACAGACATATGAGTTCTATTTAAAACTGTAGGTTTAAAAAAATATATAGATTCATTGCAAATAAAATATGCAATGAGAAACTTCAGAGACAGCCTTACTCAAGTTAGGTGAATGAGCAAAAGGATGGTAATAAAAATTCAGTATTGACATATCCAAATAATGCACACTAGAGGTGAAAAATCACATTATTTATATACCTTATCAACTCATAAAACCCACCTTGCCTTTGTGGATAGCATAATGAAAACTTTTCTTCTGTGTTCAACAAGCTGCTGCCTAAAAAAAGAAAAAAAAAAAAAAGAAAAAATATGTATAGTCTACATGCTACATGGAATGACAAAGTGATAAAGCATATTACACTCTCAGATTGAAATCAATGGCTCACTAAACCATTTAAAAGAAGTACTTCTAAAACATGACCTCTAATTAGCAGGTTGCAAAGGACAAGAATCTAAACACTAATGAAATGAATGAAAAGGGATTAGATATTCATTTGAACATCGCAAATAACCAGTGTTGTAAATGCCAATGACCTTCTGCCAAGCACCGACTGGCAGCAACAAGGATCACACTCAGCTTTAAGGGGTCCTTATTAAATTATGCAAGTAACAGTGGGTAAAGTCACCACTGCAGAACACTGAATGTTTCCTCGTGTGTAAATTACACCACAGATGGTGTAACATAAGGTAACACTTCACCACTAAATGCCAGAGGAAAATTCAACATTCAAATCTTTTTTTTTTTTTTCCTTTCCTTTCCTTTCCTTTCCTTTCCTTTCCTTTCCTTTCCTTTCCTTTCCTTTCCTTTCCTTTCCTTTCCTTTCCTTTCCTTTCCTTTCCTTTCCTTTCCTTTCCTTTCCTTTCCTTTCCTTTCCTTTCCTTTCCTTTCCTTTCCTTTCCTTTCCTTTCCTTTCCTTTCCTTTCCTTTCCTTTCCTTTCCTTTCCTTTCCTTTCCTTTCCTTTCCTTTCCTTTCCTTTCCTTTCCTTTCCTTTCCTTTCCTTTCCTTTCCTTTCCTTTCCTTTCCTTTCCTTTCCTTTCCCTTCCTTCTCCTCGAGTCTCCTCGAGTCTCCTCTCCTCGAGTCTCCTCTCCTCGAGTCTCCTCTTTCCTTTCTTTTTCACAGTATATTACTTTGAACAAATGAAATTGTCCACAGGGGGCAAGACTCTCATCCCAGAATATATCTTCTACTCCTGAAAGCATGCCAGGAGGAGTGGAGCGGTGGCAGGGTGCAAGCCAAGGTTCCTTTCTGTGTCTGGTTTTCCAGCCACATCATTCTGGCCCTACTGGGCCTTCTCTTGCAGAAACCTTTTTAGCATTGCAGGTCAGGACTGCAACAATACTCAGCATTTACAGGCATCTTACTTACCCTAAAAGTAGGAATGCCAGTTTATGAATCTCTGTTCTATAAAAAAATAAACAGACACTCACATGAGAATATACCCTGAGACAATATCTTCTTGAAAACTCCTCTTTTTCACATATTTTTCGTCATCCTAAGGCTTCTCAGTTAAGGAAAATAGGAAGCCAAAACAGCTTTTCACAATGTAGTTTAAAAGAGATAGATAGATAGATAGATAGATAGATAGACAGACAGACAGACAGACAGACAGACAGATAGATAAGCTTCAGTGTTGGCACAGAAACAACCATTGTTGTATTTAACAGGAAACTCTTCCCCAAGATCTCTAATCATAACTGCAAATCATGGCTACACAGACAGGTTCACTGCTCTTTTCTGTCAGTGACAGTTGCCCACCTTCAGGGCTCTTTCTCTAAATGGGCCTTCATTTCTTTTCTCACAAAGAAGGTGACATTTTCTTTCAGGCATTAAGCCACTGGTTAATACAACTAACTAGAATTTTGAAAATATATTAATGTTTCCACTCTTTGAAACTTAAGCTAAACTCTAATCAAAGCAGCTGGCTGTTTTTTGACTGAGGCAGGTGGAAGAGCAATGCCTTGAAACACACACTGCAGCAGCCACATGCCTGAATAGTACAATGCAACCAGATGACCATGAGACTTCTAAAGAAAATGTCTGCAAAGAGAAAGCAAAGCAGTTTTGACAACATGTAGCATTGGGAAAATGCAGCAAACAATAGAAAAGGTTACTGCAATAAAATGTCTACCTTACCTTCATGCTCCGTGTATCATTTCTATTTATAACTGTTAAATGCCATCAAAAGGAAATCTAATCCAACAACCCAATTCTGTCTGTGTTCTTCCCAGTTTCCTACTTCTCAGTGCAGCCAACAACACGAGGAACATAAGGGCAACATTGGGTGAGTTTGCAGGTTGAGGGCTGTAAGAAAGGGACTACTTTCCTCAAGTGACTGACTGAAAACTAATTTCCCTTTTCAGATGTTTCCAAAGTACATCCTTCCACATGGAACTCTTGTAAAAAAAGTTACAGAAATAATCTAACCTTTCTTGTGTTTGACAGAATTCCTGCATTGCTATGCTTCTCCAGCTCTTCTCACAAAATCACATATATATTCATGCCACTCCATATTCTCTAGGTAAGAGAAAGATTACAGTAAAATTTGACTCAATTTGCATGTTTTCCACAGGGAGAGTATTTATCATAAAACAACTTATACTCCTTTAGTCTTCAATAGAACAAAACTTAACCAAGTTCAAATATTCTATCTGTGATATATACGTATATGAATTAAAAAAAAAAAAAATACAAACCAGTACAAAACAAAAGCAATCTATTGTTTTACAAAAATAAATAATTTTTTGAAATAATGCTTTGCAGATCGAGTACATATTATACATTCTTTACATTCCAGAAATAAATAAATAAATAAATAAATAAATATTAAATACTCTTCTCTAAAATGATAACAGAATGATATCTAAATGTTATCTAAAATGATAACAGAAAAGTGAAGGCATGAAAACTGCCACAGACACAAGCACTGCCATGGAAAATTCTAGTAAAAAAATAGCCAAGTACAGCATGGACAGAAATGGGGATTCATAGGAAAACCAGATGTTGCAAGATAATAAGAAAACTAACAAGAAAATAGGAAAAAATAGAGAGCTCAGGAAATGTATATCTAGGGAAAGACAAGTAGAAAGATATTAGCTTTTTCATCTCTTATCAAAAAGCATTGTTCAAAATAAAGTTTATTGAAATGTAATCATTTGTAGCTGAAATAAGGTGTTCTGATGTTCTGATAACTATATAGCATATATAAAACTTATTTTTGCAAACAGATTGTCTAAGAACGATTAGTTCCATAGAGTTAATGGTTACAAAAGTAATCAATGGTATTTCAAAGAATAAACATTTCATTTTGTCTAAATCATTTCTGTTTTAATTTTTCAGTTTATTTATTTATTTATTTGTTTATTTTATAGTGTTTTCTCCTCACACACAAACTTTAGAACACCACTGAAAAAACATCTTGTCTGAAAAGCTGTAACATGGGTTGCAATCTTCTACAGGCACACTTATCTTTAAGCATCAAAAGAACACAAAAAATATTTCATTTATCCACAGCATGTATACAGCTTTATGTTTCTAAAGACAACTCACAGTTTTCTCCTAATTTCACATTATTTTATTAAATTCCACAATAAATACAGATATAGAAATTTAATTAGATTATTTCAATGGTCAACTTTATGTCTTGAACAGTATCAGCCATTAAAGTGTACTTGGCCTTCATCAACAGAGGAATAACAGTTCAGGTAGTTCATAAAGTTAAACTCAAGATCTCTTTTTTTCTTCAGATATTTTTATAAGGAATAGATACTGACCATTGCTTCTTTGAACCAATTTCAAGTTCTTCTTTTTTGCAAACATTTTAGTTAGAAGACTGAAATACACCAATCAGGCCACAGCACTGGAAAATAGATTTCACAGCTGGATTGCTTTATTTGCCTCGAAAGCCTCTAAATATATTTTTTTTTCTGGATAGCATAAAAGATTTCCTGATGATATTAGAAAAAATCAGAAATACATAAAAATGGTCAAGGACAGGACTAGATTAGGACATGATTCCAGAATGTGCACTCTATAGCCCTTTCCACATGATGCTAAAGAGTTCAGAACATGCTTTCCAATCCAGTTGTGTCTCTAGAATCTTTTTTTTTTTTTATACTATTGCAACTAAACCAATAGTGCCAACAAAAAATCTGATCTCAGTATTTCTTGTACTCTATAATACTTTTTGTTTGTTTGTTTTAGTTTTTTGTTTACCACAGCAATCGTGGAAACACATATGACTACTATATGGACTACTATATGACTACTATAGGACTACAAGACCTGCTTGGTCTTGTTGCCTTGGTCTAGTTGCCTTCAAGGTACACTTCCATCCTTCAACAAACATTCCAAATCTTTATATGTTGGAGTGCTGTAACTTCGAAATATTGGGGAAAGAATATTATTCAAGAGGGAAAGACTAAACATACAATGGATTCATTTTGAAAGACTTTAGATCATTGCCAATATTATACACTACAGGAGAAAGTAGGATTTTTTTTTTCTTGGGTCAAGAGAAGAAACAGATGAACTACAAACAGAACCTAGTTTAATCAAATGTTTTATTAAAATGATTATTTTTATTGATAATGATTAAAAACTTTACCCATAGCTTTTAAATACAGTTTCTAGTCATTTGTATTTAGAAGTCTGTGAATACACCTATGAGTTTCATTTAAAAATTCACTTTAAAGTGCCACCTTAAGACGCACAGTCTCAGAAAACCATGCATAGAATGTTCCCTTCCCAGCTGGGAGAGTCACTTTTCATTTCTACACGTTTCCCATACACTGGCAGGCAGGCGTCTATACATCAGTTTTTGTGGATGCTTTCTCACAAGCCACAGTACAGTGTCATGTTCCAAAAAATTGAATTGTTTTTTTCAAGGAAAAAATTATGATTTGCAGGGGTGCATCACATCTTCTGATTCCTCATTGAGTGCTTCTATGCAGTTCTGTACTGTGCTGTAGGGAGAAACCAATTCACTCAGCGGTAGTCCATATATCCCCAGGTGTGCAGCCTAGGACACCGCTACTCTAGTCAATGCCTTACTATGCTATAAAAGCAGTATCTCTAGTAGTCAGACGCACACACACACACAAACATACACACACACACAAACTTACACACACACACACACATTTTTTCCTTCCTTCCAAAGAAACCAAAGAAAAAGAAAAAGAAATGAATCACAAAATGTATCACTGGCCTCAAAGTGCTCCCAGTGAAGCTGACATTAAACCTTCTACTCACTTCAACAGAAGCAGACCTCAACCAACACCAAGTGCTCTTGAAAAATGCCTGCCTTCATATCTAGTGTCTTCAAAATATGCACAAAAAATATTAAGCTGTTACCTTTTGTGTGCCATAACATTTTCTACAAGAGATGTGGCTGTTCCTTGAGTTTAATGAACTGTGACATTTGGTAGTGTAGTCAAACCTGCTTCTCTGAAGGTATCTCCTATGAAAATTCTGACAGAGTAAGCAATTGAGTTAGTGGTGACAGAAAAGAAAAGATGCTATGGTACAAAAGAAAAAAAAAAATCTAAATGACATTTTCTTGCTTTCCAAGTTCCACTTTGATGAGCATGTATACACAATAAGAAGAACAAATGGGACAAACTGCAAGCTTTGTCCCTTTCTGAGGGTTATGATATTATTGGTGTGAGAACTGGTGAGATGATTCCCATGACTGGAGTGCTGGGATATAGGGTTATTGGCTTTTCAGAAGAGATATGTGGGGCAAGTGATGTGTGGGTGGTACATTGTATGTAAGGAAGAGACTAGACTGTAAAGCTGTTGCCGTCAGGGTGACAATAGGTGGTTGCCTTGGCTATAGTGGTAATGAAATAGTTGAGTTCAAGATTTCTGGTGTAAAGAGAAAAATGGTCAACAGAATTGCCACCCTGGACTTTAAGAGAATCAACTTTAATATTCTGAGGGAGCTAGTTAGCAGCGTCCTATGGGAATCTGCTCTGAAAGGCTTAGGTGTCCATGAGAGCTCTTCACTTTTCAAGAACAACCTTTTAAAAGCCCAGGAACAGGCAGTAGCATCAAGCCACAAATCAAGCCAGCAAGGCAGAAAACCAGCCTGGCATAGCAGGGAATTCTTTCTGAAACTAGGGCTAAAAATAGGAAAATATATGACCTCTGGAAACAAGGTCTGGCTTCACAGGGAGCTCAACTTCATTTGACACTGGCCATTGTAGTGTCACACAACAATCTTTCCAGAATTTAGTAAGGCCTTCGATAGTGTCCCTCATGGAATCCTCCCGGTCAAATTGTCCGGCTGTGAGATAAACAGGTTCATGATTTGCTGGGTGGTGAATTGGTTCAATGGTAGAGCTTAAAGGGAGAGCTTGTAGCAAATGTGGCTACATCTGGCTAGTGGCCAGTCTCTAGTGGTGTTTCCTAGGGCTCAATTCTAGGGCCAGTTCTGTTCCACATTGTTATCAATGATCTGGATGCAGGAGTGGAATGTGTCCTCAGAAATCTTGCTATGATTCTAAAAATAAGAGGTTGTTTACTCTCTGGAGGGCTGAGAGACCTGGCAGAGGGATCCAGACAGATTGAAGCATTTGGCAATCAGCAACAGCAGGAAGTTCAACAAAGGAAAATGACGGGTGCTGCACCTGGGTTGGAGTAATGCCAGACACAGGTACAGACTAAGCGGTGAGTGGCTGCAGCAGCTCAGGAGGAAGGAACCAGGGGTACTGGTGACAGCAGGCTCAGCATGAGCCAGTAGTGTGCCCTGGAAGCCAAGACTGAAAACCACATTTTAGGGTACATTAAACACAGCACACTACGGCCTGCCTGGTCAAAAGAGGTGATTCTCCTGCTATTTTTAGCATTGGTGCAGCCTCAACTTGAACATTGTGTACAGTTCTGTTCTTCACAGTATAAAAATGATGTGAATATACTTAAAAATGTCCACAGGAGGGGAACAACACTGGCAAAAGTGCTGGAAGGCATGTCCTGTGAGGGAAGGCTGAGGACAGTTGGTTTGTCTAGTCTGGGGAAAAAGAGGCTAAGAGGCAACTTCATTGCTTTCTACAATTTCCTGAGAAGGTGAAATGGAGAGGGTGGGGCCAGAATCTTCTCCCTCAATGTCACCAGGAGGGAATAGATCAAACCTGCACCAAGGATAATTCAGGCTGAATATTAGAAAAAAATTGTTTACCATAAGGTTGGTCAAAGACCAGAACAGGCTTCCCAGAGACGTAGTTGATGTCCCATGTCTGTCAGTGTTTAGGAAGCATTGGGACAATGCCTTTTTGGTAATATTAAACTGATAGCCAACTAAACTTCAACACAAGCACTCTCTCACTCCCTCTCTCCCTCTCCTCAAGATGGGGGGTGGGGGGGGAGGGGAGGCGAAGAATATGATGGAAAGAAAAAGGCAAAACCTGACAGGATGGAAAAGGAAGGAGAAGGAGAAGAAGGAGAAGAAGGAGAAGAAGAAGAAGGAGAAGAAGGAGAAGAAGGAGAGGAAGGAGAGGAAGGAGAGGAAGGAGAGGAAGGAGAAGAAGGAGAGGAAGGAGAGGAAGGAGAGGAAGGAGAGGAAGGAGAAGAAGGAGAGGAAGGAGAGGAAGGAGAGGAAGAGGGGAGAGGGAGAGGGAGAGGGAGAGGGAGAGGGAGAGGGAGAGGGAGAGGGAGAGGGAGAGGGAGAGGGAGAGGGAGAGGGAGAGGGAGAGGGAGAGGGAGAGGGAGAGGGAGAGGGGTAAGGGGGCAGAGGAAGAGGAGGAAGGAGAAGGGAAGGGGGAAGGGGAAATAAGCAAAGACCATGCAGAAAAAAAAAAAATAAGAGAGGGAGGGAAAAAAACTCTTATTCTCTGCTTCCCATCAACAGGTAATGTTTGGTCACACCCTGAGAAGATAAGCCCCAATACTCATAGTGCTTGTTTGAAGACAGGCATCTTCATAATAAACACCAGGCACCACCACCCACACACACACACCCCTTTCCCCTTACTCAGATTTTATGGCTGAGTGTGATATCCCTTTGGTCAATTTAGGTTGACTGCCTTGGCAATGTCCCCTCCCCAGTTCTTGAGCACACCCAGCCTACTGGTTTTGGAGGTGTTTCAGGGAGTCTGGATGCTGTGAAAGCACTGCTCAGCAATAGGCAAAACATTGGTGAGATACCAATGCTGTTCTAGCTACAAGTGCAGAGCACAGCACTGTATGGGCTGCTGTAGGGAAAGTTAACTTCATACCAGAAAAACCCAGTAAAGTCTTCAATAACCTGCTTTAAATTTTGCTTAGCCCTGAAGCATCCAATGGTGTAGCTGCCATTTTACAGTGACTCGCCAAGGCAACTGGCTCTGGGGCAGACATGTTCTGCAGTGGAGTGGATGATCGCATCATGCAGGGGTTACCTTCATTGAGGCCCCTTCAAGGCAGCCGAGGGAGCTGCCAGGACCCAGCAACCCTTGCAAGGGCAGCTGACGAGGTTTGGACAGTCAGGAGCACCCCTCTTCTGTCATACAATGGCAGGCCCTGGGGAGTGAGGTGAACAGGAGTACAGCAAACAGGATGTAGCAGTCAGGTCATGGTGCAGCAGTGTAGTGGGTTTACGTGGCAAGGTTTTGGTAGCAGGAGGCTACACAGTTAGCTTCCTCAAGAAGAATCCAGAAGCTGCCCCATGTTAAATAAGGACCTTGCTGTTGGTGAGAGTCAAGTCAAAAAGCAATGTTGTTTGCACCTCTGTGAGAGCACATGTAAGAAATTAAAAAAAAAAAAAAAGAGAGAAAAAGAAAAAAAAAAAAAAACCTGCTGGGAAAGAGCAGCTGGGAGAAAGAGAGGGGTGAGAAACAGCCTTACAGATACCAAGGCCAGTGAAGAAGGAGGGGGAAGAGGTGCTCCAGGTGCCGGAGCCAAAGTTCCCCTTCAGCCTGTGGAGAGGCCCCTGGTGGAGCAGGCTGTCCCCCTGCAGTCCATGGGTCCCACATGGAACAGATCTTCACACTGCAGGCCATGGAGGAGCCCCCGGTGGAGCAAGTGGATGTGGCCTGGAGGAGGCTGCGGCCTATGGAGGACCCCAGCCAGAGCAGGTTCCAGACCGGAGCTGCAGCCCATAGAGAGGAGCCCACGCAGGAACAGGTGTCCTGGCAGGGGTCTTATGCGCATGGGGGACCCAGATTGGAGCAGTGTGCTCCTGATGGATGAACCCTGTGGTACAGACCCATATTTGGAGCAGCCCTGGAAGAGCTGCTGCCTGTGGGATGCCCACACAGGATCAGTTTGGGAAGGACAGCATTCTATCGGTGGGACCCCGTGTTTGGAGCAGGGGAAGAGAGTGTCCGATAAGGAGCGGCAGAGACAAAGTGCTATAGACTAACCACAATGCCCATTCCCACATTCCCCTGCGCCGCTTGGGGGGGTGGAGGTGGAAGAGGGTGGATGGGGGAGAAGGTGTTTTCGGGTTTCTTTACTTTGTTTCTCACTTCTCTAGCTTGTTAGTAATTGGCAATAAATTTTACTATCTCCCTACTTTGAGTCTGTTTTGCCCATCATAATAATTGCTGAGCAATCTCCCCACCCTTATCTCAACCCTTCAGCCCTTTGCATCATATTTTCTCCCCTTTTGCCTTTGAGGAGAGGGAGTGAGAGAGAGACTGAGGTGGAGCTCAGCTGCCCACCCAAGTAAAACCACCACATGGATTTTGCACAAGCAGGGCAAGCAGGGAGGGCAAGCAGGGTCAGTCATTTTGTGTTCTGGGATCAGCAGAGGCAGAGCCTTCTACATTCTACTGAAGAAATGGTGTCCACCCGCCGAGTCTGCTGGTCTGAAGCTGAAACCCCGATGGGGGGGGCACAACCTCCCCAGGCAGATGCCTACATCCAAACAGACCTCCTGAGGATTGAAAGAGTGGCCCAGACCCTCAGTTACAGGGAACTCCAGTCTCTGGAAGACCCCTAGTGCCTGAAGGCAGAGGTTGGTGTCATGAGTGTAAGTGTGCCCTGCCAGATGAGCTTTTCAAACACGTGGCTCTGTTTCAAGAGGGGCTCACCAGACAGCATAGCATTCAGGAATCCAAGCAGAAGATTGACAAATGGTATTATGGACTGACATAGGCTGAGCAACAGCCCTGCCTTAAGTCCTCGCATGGGAAAGGTAAACAAGCTCACTGCCCTGAACGAACAGATTTGAAAGACTTACAGGACAAGGGAGAATGGACTCATCTCTTATCAGAGCCAGAGGAAGAGTCTCCCCCTTGGCCCCTAAAGTGCCCCTGCACAATAGATATGAGTTTCTAGGGCAGGAGAGAGGAGACTCTGAGAGTCATAGTAAAGACATCAGAAAGGCCAACCACACAAAATCGGCTTAGTCTCCCACCTGCATCAGAAACAGTACTAATTAAAAGGCACAAAGGGTGTTCGTCATTGGAAACTTCTTTCTGAGAGGCACTGAGGCACACATTTGCCATCTGGACAATCTCTCCAGAGAGGTTTGCTCCCTCCCTGTGGCCCATATTCATGATATTATGAAGAGGCTACCAAGTCTGGTGAGTCCCAAAGACTACCACCCCTTCCTACTTTTTCACATAGGGTCAAATGATGATGCATCAAGGAGACTCAGAAATATCAAAAAGAACTTAATGTCCCTTGGAAAGATTTTGAAGAGATCAGGAGTGCAAGTAGTGTTCTCCTTTGTCCTCTCAGTTGGTGACTGGGACCCAGGAAGAAGATGAACAGGCTGAATGAATGATTGGCTGAGATGCTGGTGCCATGCTCAAGGTTTTGGGTTCTATGATCTTGGACACTCTTTTCAGAGACTGAGCATGCTGATTCTGGATGGGGCACAGCTGACCAGGTGAGGCAACAGTGTTCTGGGCAGTAAGCAGGCTGGACTTATCGGGAGAACTTTAAATTAGATGCAGTAGGGGAAGGAGATGCACCTCTTGGTAAAGGAAGCATACCTGAAAACATTGTCACCCTAATTAACAAGAGAAAAATACTTGTGAACTGTCCCAGTGCAGTCAGAAAGGGTTCTGAAATGTGATGCGACCAATAGGCCAGCTGAAAAACCTCTACACCAACACACGCAGCATGGGAAACAAGCAGAAGGAGTTGGAAACCATGATGCAATTTGACAGATATGACCTGATTGCTATCACGGAAATGTGGTGGGATGGACCACACAATGGGAACACTGGAATAAAGGGCTACAAGCTCATCAGAAGAGATAGATAAGGAAGGAGGGGAGGAGGTGTTGCCCTCTCTGTTACAGAAGGGATTGATTGCCAAGAGATGCTTCTGAGAAACAGCCATGGACAGATTGAGAGCTTGTGGGTGAAAGTCAAGGACTATACCAATAAAGGACGGCTTGTGGTTGAGGTCTGATCAAGGGGAGCCTGTGGCTGAGGCATTCTTTCTTCTTCTACAAGAAGCATCATGCTTGCTTGCTCTCTTCATGATGGGGGACTTCTACCACCCAGATGTCTACTGGGAAAACTACACAGCAGACTGTAAGCAATCCAGGAGATTCCTACAGTGCAATGAGGATAAGTTCCTGATCCAGGTATTAGGCAAACCAACCAGAGGAGAAGTATTACTGGACCTGGTGCTCACCAGTGTGGACGAGCTCATTAAAGAGGTCAAGAATGTAGGCAGTCTGGGCTGCAGTGACCATGCCCTGGTTGAGTTGGTGATCTTGAGAAATATGGGCCTGACAAAGAGCACACTCAGGATCCTGAACTTCAAGCTATTTAGAGACCTAGTGGATGAGATCCCCTGGAACACTGTCCTTAGGCACAAAGGAGCTGAACAGAGCTGGCAACTCTTTAAGGATGTTTTCCTTAGAAAACAAGAACTCTCCATCCCCCTGTATAACAAAGTGGGCAGGGAGGGCAAACAACCGGGATGACTAAGCAAGGACCTGTTGGTCAAACTGAAGTGCAAGAAGGATACACACAGGCAGTGGAAGCAAGGACATGTGGCCTGGGAAGAGGACAGGGATGCTGTCCACACATGCAGGGATGGGATCAGGAAAGACAAGGCAAAGATGGTACTGAGCTTGGCAAGGGGTGCGAAGAGTAAGAGGAAGGGATTCTGTAGGTACATTGCTCAGAAAAGAAAGGCCAAAGAGAGTATTCCCCTTCAGATGGATGACAACTCATAACAACAGACATGGAGAAGGCTGAGGTACTCAACAACTTCTTTGCCTCAGTCTTCACTGCCAGTCTCAAGCTTTCCATATCTCTTGTTTCCCTGAAGCCATAGATGGGGGCTGGGGGAGCAATGTCCCTCCCACTGTAAGTGAAGAGCAGGTTCAAGACCACCTGATGAAACCAAACAGATACAAGTCTATGGGGCCTGATGACATGCATCCCAGGGTCCTGAAGGAATTGGCTGATGTAGTTGCCAAGCCTTTCTCCATCATATTTGAAAAGTCCTGGCAGTCAGGTGAAATCCCTGGTGACTGGAAAAAAGGAAACGTCACTCCCATTTTTAAAAGGGTAGAAAGGAGGACCCAGGGAGCTACAGACCAGTGAGCCTCACCTCTGTGCCTGGGAAGACCATGGAACAGATCCTCCTGGAAGCAATGTCAAGGTACATGTAACACAAAGAGGTGATCTGAGACAGATAGCATGGCTTCACCAAGGGCAAATCATGCCTTACCAATATAGTGGCCTTCTGTGATGGAGTGACTGCATCAGTTGACAAAGGACAACCAACGAATGTCATCTACCTGGACATTTGTAAGGCCTATGACATGGTCCCACATGACATCCTGGTCTCCAAACTGGAGAGATAGAGATTTGATGGATGGACCATTCAGTGGATAAGGAATTGTCTTGAAGGTCTAGATGATCTGGAACTAGATGATCTTTAATGTCCTTTCCAACCCAAGCCTTTCTATGATTCTATGGTCCAGGCAATTGGACTAGCTCATCTCTGAAGGTTCCTTCCAATTGAACTACAGTATGCTATGCTATGCTGCGCTACACTATTCTATTTTATTTTTTCTTAAGCAGGCCCTTTCACACCCAGTTTCCCATAGTTTCTCACACTCCTTGACCCTCAGGCATATGCCAGAGAATGGTGAAGGCATTTTGAACCCCCTCAAGGCACTTTCCACTGTGATAGAGCTAGATCTTTTCTGACCCAGAGCTTTAGTGCCTATGCCTAAAGCGAGACTTAAAATACTCCATTTCTCTCATCCATGGGATTTTTCTTGTTCCTTCATTGTGATATGGCTATTATCCTCTTTTTCTGTAGCCAGAGAGATAGATGACAGTTCTGTTGGATGGTGGCTTGCCTATACAGGGCCCTCTGCTTGCCCACTCTGAGTAACTCCACTCTCTCTACTCCTTCACTGTGCCCATGTTGACTGTGCAATGAAAAGGACATTTGTCTCTGATGAGTGGTTTTCCAATGCAGTTTTGGGTTTGATTCTGAGGCAGAGGCTGGATGGTGTGAGTGGGAAACAAAGGATTATAGGGGTATGAGGACCTAGACTTCAAAATTTTTGAGCAAGATCAAAAACACCTCAGAAATCAAATGTGTCATGAGAAAAATAGAATTCACTGGGACCACAAAACTTTGCATTGGTTTAGCTTCTTAATTTATAACAGTTATGGACAGAGTTGTTCAAGAAAATTCACAATGGGAAACCTTAAGAATATATAATTCAAGCAGAAGGGAGCTGTCATTTGGAGTGTTTCCTGGCTCAAAAATGACAAAATCCAGAAAGTACTGACTGACAGCCAAAGCAGGACTTCCTGGAGCTTTGTATTTCCACTATCTCATTAAAATATATGTATATATATATATAGTTAATTTAAATATATATATATATCTACTTCATATTGGCTATACAATTTTAAATCTCTGCAAAAAGGAAAGCAAACAAAACTTTACTTTCATCTTAGTATTAAAATGATACTGCACATCTTTCTTCCTCTTTTTACCATAAATATTTGAATGAGGTGATTTACAAAACAGCAAGCACAATATGCCTTGCTCACAGGTTTTGAAAGAGAAGGCACTAAGGGACAAGATTGTGGCACTGATGGGCTTTTGTCATATATGATGGAGTACTGGAGGTACTGACTGAGCTGAAGTCTTCCTACATGTTGTGAAAAGTAAAACCAAAAATATCACATTCTCTAAACTAATTTCTACGTATTTTCATAATCCTCATTACTAGATCAGCATATACATTTGTCTTCCCACATTTACCTGAATGTTAGTAGTTCAAAAGAACATTTGTTTAATTTCAAATATTCATTGGAAACACATTGCACAGCAGAGTTTCAGGGAATAATAACAGTTTGGGGATTAAGGGTAGAAGATGCTCCCACTGAAATCCACAGATAGGCTCTTCTTGAATATAGTGGCAAGGGAAGGGAAGGGAAGGGAAGGGAAGGGAAGGGAAGGGAAGGGAAGGGAAGGGAAGGGAAGGGAAGGGAAGGGAAGGGAAGGGAAGGGAAGGGAAGGGAAGGGAAGGGAAGGGAAGGGAAGGGAAGGGAAGGGAAGGGAAGGGAAGGGAAGGGAAGGGAAGGGAAGGGAAGGGAAGGGAAGGGAAGGGAAGGGAAGGGAAGGGAAGGGAAGGGAAGGGAAGGGAAGGGAAGGGAAGGGAAGGGAAGGGAAGGGAAGGGAAGGGAAGGGGGAAGGGAAGGGAAGGGAAGGGAAGGGGGAAGGGAAGGGAAGGGAAGGGAAGGGAAGGGAAGGGAAGGGAAGGGAAGGGAAGGGAAGGGAAGGGAAGGGAAGGGAAGGGAAGGGAAGGGAAGGGAAGGGAAGGGAAGGGAAGGGAAGGGAAGGGAAGGGAAGGGAAGGGAAGGGAAGGGAAGGGAAGGGAAGGGAAGGGAAGGAAGGAAGGGAAGGGAAGGGAAGGGAAGGGAAGGGAAGGGGGAAGGGAAGGGAAGGGAAGGGAAGGGAAGGGAAGGGAAGGGAAGGGAAGGGAAGGGAAGGGAAGGGAAGGGAAGGGAAGGGAAGGGAAGGGAAGGGAAGGGAAGGGAAGGGAAGGGAAGGGAAGGGAAGGGAAGGGAAGGGAAGGGAAGGGAAGGGAAGGGAAGGGAAGGGAAGGGAAGGGAAGGGAAGGGAAGGGAAGGGAAGGGAAGGGAAGGGAAGGGGAAAAATAACTTAAAAGGACTTCAGTGTTTTTCTTTTTTGAGTCTACACAAATGACTCCAGCAGAGAAATATTACTGAATGAATTTCAGAAAGGTATAAAACAATCTTACTGGTTACACAGTTTTACTAATTGTACTTTAAGTACAAAAAAGGTTTCTCAGAGCAACACATAAATTGGATCCTATCTATAATCCTAGAGAGGATCAAAGAAAAAGCTATCTGTATTAAAATGGCACCCAATCCTTAGAGTTCAGCCAACATTCATAATCCATATATAAAAATTAAAAAAAAAAAAAGACAAAGAGTTTATAATAAATTGGGAGGTATCCTGCATTTATGGAAGAAAGAAAACTTAAAGAAGAAAAATGTCAGTTGTGAATATTGATCATTCAATATTTTGATCAATTCATTGATTGATTCAATCATTCAAATATATTCAAAATTTCAATAATTTTCTTCAGACAGGATCTTCTGTGAAGCTCTTTTATTCACGATTGCAATGGCGGGCATCCTGCAAGCAGGAGCACACAGTAAATGTTTATCATAACCTTATATTCCCTATTACCCGACACCTGTTTTCTCCCCTGTTTCCTCATTGGCTGAGTACTAGAGGTTCACAACCTACTCGACGCACTTCTATACCAAATGCGTAAAATTTTGTTTGACCAACCGTTAATTTCTTCTTTTACTTTTTTTTTTCCGTCTTCTTTCATTACTAGAGGGCCCATGATTTCTGTTTTTACTGATTTTGTACCGCTCATCCTGTTTTTCTTAACTATTCTCCTTATTTTGGGACATTGGGACCTTCCCCTTATCTGCTTAACATACTCCCCACTGCTGTGCTGCACAAACACTTTTGAATATGCAAAGTTAGTGGAATTTTCCACTGCAAAAACATCTTCTATTGCGAAAACACAACTTTGTTTCTCACACCAAACAACATATTCTGTCAACATAAACCTTAGTCACAACACAGGCAATCAATTACTGGCATGTTTAATGTGTTGACATACGCATTGCAGTGCTGCAATGACTGGCTGTAGGCTCTTCAGAAGGGACAGGCAGCACAGAAGGGGTGGTGGTGTGGCTCTCTATATTAGAGAGTGTTTTGATGTTGTGGAACTCAAGGCTGAGACTGGGAATGACAAGGTTGAGTCCCTGTGGGTTAGGATTGGCAGGAAGGTCAACAAGGCAAGCATCCTGGTGGGGGTCTGTTACAGACAGCCAAACCAGGATGAGGAGATGGATGAGGAGTTCTACAGGCAGCTGGCAAAAGTTGCGAAATCATCAGCACTTGTTCTCGTGCGGGACTTCAACTTCCCAGACATATACTGGACATGCAATACAGCTCAGAGGAAACAGTCTAGGAGGCTTCTGGAGAGCGTGGAAGATTGTTTCCTGATGCAGCTGGTTAGTGAGCCTACCAGGGGAGGTGCCCCACTGGACCTTCTGTTCACAAACAGAGAAGGACTGGTGGGAGATGTGGTGGTCGGGAGCTGTCTTGGGCAGAGTGACCACGAAATGGTAGAGTTCTCTATTCTTGGCAAAGTCAGGAGGGGGACCAGTAAAACTTCTGTCTTAGACTTCTGGAGGGCAGACTTAGAGCTGTTCAGGACACTGGTTGGCAGAGTCCCTTGGGAGGCAGTTCTGAAGGGCAGAGGAGTCCAGGAAGGCTGGGCACTCCTCAAGAAGAAAATCTTAATGGCTCAGGAGTGGTCTATCCCCACGTGCCCAAAAACAAGCCAGTGCGGGTTGGTGTTGGGGTCCATCCTCTTTAATTTCTTTATTGATGACTTGGATGAGGGAACTGAGTGTAAGTTTCCAGATGACACCAAGCTGGGGGGAAGTGTCAATCTGTCGAAGGGTAGGAAGGCCCTGCACAAGGACCTGGACAGGATGGGTCGATGGGCAGAGGCCAATGGGATGAGGTTCAACATGGCTAAGTGCTGGGTCCTGCACTTTGGCCACAACAACCCCATGCAGTGCTATAGGACTGGGAGAGACTGGCTGGAAAGCTTTGCAGAGGAGAAGGATCTGGGGTTGCTGAGTGATGCTTGCCTGAACATGAGCTGGCAGTGTGCCCAGGTAGCCAAGAAGGCCAATGGTATTTTGGTTTATATCAGGAATAATGTAGCCAGCAGGACCATGGAGGTGATCGTCCCCTTGTATTCTGCTCTGGTGAGGCCACACTTCAAGTACTGTGTTCAGTTTTGGGGCCCCTCAATACAAGAAGGACATCGAGGCCGTGGAGTGTGTCCAGAGAAGGGCTACGAAGCTGGTGAAGAGCCTGGAAAACAAGTCATATGAGGAGCGGCTGAGGGAACTGGGGTTGTTTAGTCTGGAGAAGAGGAGGCTCAGGGGAGACCTTATTGCTCTCTACAACTACCTGAAAGGACGCTGTGGGGAGCTGGGGTCTGGCCTCTTCTCACAGGTAACTAGTGATAGCACTAGAGGGAATGGCCTCAAGTTGTGCCAGGGGAGGTTTAGGTTAGAAATTAGGACACATTTCTTCTCAGAAAGAGCAGTCAGGCATTGGAACGGGTTGCCCAGGGAAGTGGTGGGGTCACTGTCCCCAGGGTTGTTCAAGGAAAGGTTGGACACAGTGCTTAGGGACATGGTTTAGTGGGTGACGTTGGTAGTAGGGTGATGGTTGGACCATATGATCTTTTCCAACCTTAATGATTTTATGGAATTCTATAAAGCAACAGTTTAATGCAGTCTAGATGGCTAGATAAACTACTGTATTTTGAAGATGTGTTGGCTATTTCAGTCAAGATTATACCTTTGTTGGGTATATTTTTTCCTTGTTTTACCTTTTCATTATGCCTCATCATACATTGCACACTTACTATTTTATTCCCTCTGTGTTTTGTGTAGCTTTTAAACTCCCCTGAATTTAAGAAAGATAACTTTTTTGTTTTTAGTAGTTGTCGTTTCTTAATACTTTCCTATGATTTCCCTCTCACTAGCTCTATTTCATGAACAAAACCTGAGATAAAACTATTGGTTAAATATCTCCCTGGACAAATGTTTTGTGTTCATCCTGACCAACAGCAGAATCCTCATAACCTGTGTTTAGATATAGCAGCACCTGTGGCAAAATGTGATGCGGGGGCAGATAATTAGAATTTGGTTTTATCTTGCTATTTCTGTAGCTAAAACCTCAGCATCTTTTGGCAAACTACAAAGACTGATTAGCTAGCAGAAGGGCTGCAACGTAGGGACAATAGAGGCTGGAGGAGCTGTGTGGTTTTGAGAAGGATGCCGGCTAGGTTACCACGTTTCACAGACTCACGGGTTGTCTCTTTCTCCAAAAAGAGACTGTCTGCCATCTGCTTTGGACACAATACCTTGAGCTCTGCATTCAGCACAAAAGGCTTTTATTAACTTACCATCTACCAGAGGTCTATAAACAAAAGCACAGCTCCAATCTTGTCTGAACTTTGCTTTGTGAGGTTTCAAGGATTTTTAACCTAGAACACAGTTAACTGCTCCTTCTCATTTGTGTCACTTCAAAAAATAAATTATACATCTATTTTTCAATAAACCTTTATATTAAGAAGTGGTACAGCCTGGGCACCAGAAGGGAAATTTATCCTGAATCATTGTGGCCCTGTCTTTGCTGTAAAGAAATTTTTATTTAAATTTTTTTTGGCAGGCTATATGTGTACATGAGAAGTGTGCATCTGCTCTTGTTGGTAGAAATTTCCATTGGTTATTATAGTTATTCTGTCCTTTGTGATGTGAATAGGACATTCACTGCTGTAGCAGTGTCAAAGGCAGCCAAACAGTGTTCGGTGTGAGAACAGCAAACACAGGACAGTGTCCAGTTCAGAGAGGTGTAGTGGAAACGGAAGCATGGAGACTTGTGGGGGGGTAGTGAGGGAAGTGGTGTAGCCAGATAACTTCTGTAGTGACAAAACTAGCAGCTCTTCTGCCTTCAGCTTGGCAGATGAGTGAATGCTGTGGAAGCTTGCTCTTTCATCCAGTTCAGGGGTTCAGGTGTTCCTAAATGTGACTTACTGAAGCACCACACGCAGCGTGAACAGACAGGAGGCTCCAGTAGCTGGAGCTGACGGCTGTTGCCAATCCTAGCAGGCAGGTGGCATCCTTCTGTACCTTTTCCCCCCTTTTCTACTCTAAACCTTGCCGTGTTCCCCTCCTGGCTATGGGAGGCTGGTTACTTGTCCCTAGCTACCTCCCTCATGTTCACAGTAGAAGTGTAAGTGAACGATGGAAGAAGGATAGAGTAGTGCTGGAAGCAGGTACAGAGTGGGAGACAAGTGGCTAAAGAGCAGCTCAACAGGAAGGGGTGTTGGGAGCAGTAGGCTCAGCATGAGCCAGCAGTGTTCTTTGGCAGCCAAGAGGGCAAACTGCATTTTGTGGTGCATTAAATGCAGCATAGCTGGCCAGTCAAAAGAGGTGATCTTCCCACTATATTTAGCATTGGTGAGGCCACACCTTGAATATTGTGTATAGTTCTGGGCTCCACAGTATAAAAAGGATCTTAAAGTACTCAAAAGTGTCCAGAGGATTGCAACTGAGCTTGTAAAATGTCTGGAAGGAATGTCATGTGGAGGGGAGGCCAAGGACACTTGGATTGCCGAGTCTGGAGAAAAGAAGGCTGAGAGGCGACCTCATTGCTCCCTATACCTGTGACCTCATTGCTTTCTGCAAATCCCTGGGAAGGGGAAGTGGAGAGGAAGGTGCCAGTCTCTTCCCCCTGGTAACTGAATACAGGACACATGGGAACAGCACAAAACTGCACCAAGGGAGGTTCAGTCTGGTTATAAAGGAAAAAGTATTTTATGTGAGGGTGGACAGACACTGGAACAGGCATCCTAGGGAGATACTTGATGCCCCATGCCTGGTAGTTTTCAACAGGCATTTGGACAATGCCCTCAACAGTATGGTGTAACTTTTGATTAGCCCTAAAGTTGTCAGGCAGTTGGACTTTAAAGCCCCTTTCCAACCGAACTATCCAAATTCTAAAAGTCAGGCCCAGTGATCCTAAATGACCTCTTTTGTCTGTGTAGTATGCCCTGGCACCAGCTCAGGCTGGGAGTAACAGTTTGCCAACTCCCCAGTTCAAGGACAACTCATGCTCTTTCCTTGGCTGGCTGTAGAAGAGATGTGTGCCCACAGTGTGCATGCAGGTGCTGAGGGTGTCAAGGGCAGCATGAGTAGATGGGGCGGGAGTACAGGTTGTGCTTTCCTCCATCCCTACAGTGGCAGGGAGGGGTACAGAGGACTTGGAAAGCCCACCTGATAAACAGGTGGCTCAGAGGCTGGTGCCAACACAGAAATGTTGGGTTTTTTGACCATGGGGTGCTTTACACGGCACCCGGCCCGCTAACTACAGATGGGACCAACCTGTATCGAAGGGGAAAACAGACACTAGCCTAGGAGCTGGCAGGGCTCATTGAGAGGGCTTTAAACTAGGAAGGAAGGGGGATGGGGACAGGGAGGGAATAAGGCTCGTTAGAGGTGTGCCAGGGGGAACAGTGTCAGGGCTGGGGAAGCAGGCAATGGCCCAGCTGAAGTGCGTCTACACTAATGCACTCAGCATGGGCAACAAACAGGAGGAGCTGGAAGCCATCATGCAGCAGGCTAGCCATGACTTGGTTGCTATCACTGTAACGTGGTGGGAGAACTCCCATGACTGGAGTGCTGCAATGACTGGCTATAGGCTCTTCAGAAGGGACAGGCAGCACAGAAGAGGTGGTGGTGTGGCTCTCTATATTAGAGAGTGTTTTGATGTTGTGGAACTCAAGGCTGAGACTGGGAACGACAAGGTTGAGTCCCTGTGGGTTAGGATTGGCGGGAAGGTCAACAAGGCAAGCATCCTGGTGGGGGTCTGTTACAGACAGCCAAACCAGGATGAGGAGATGGATGAGGAGTTCTACAGGCAGCTGGCAAAAGTTGCGAAATCATCAGCACTTGTTCTCGTGCGGGACTTCAACTTCCCAGACATATACTGGACATGCAATACAGCTCAGAGGAAACAGTCTAGGAGGCTTCTGGAGAGCGTGGAAGATTGTTTCCTGATGCAGCTGGTTAGTGAGCCTACCAGGGGAGGTGCCCCACTGGACCTTCTGTTCACAAACAGAGAAGGACTGGTGGGAGATGTGGTGGTCGGGAGCTGTCTTGGGCAGAGTGACCACGAAATGGTAGAGTTCTCTATTCTTGGCAAAGTCAGGAGGGGGACCAGTAAAACTTCTGTCTTAGACTTCTGGAGGGCAGACTTAGAGCTGTTCAGGACACTGGTTGGCAGAGTCCCTTGGGAGGCAGTTCTGAAGGGCAGAGGAGTCCAGGAAGGCTGGGCACTCCTCAAGAAGAAAATCTTAATGGCTCAGGAGTGGTCTATCCCCACGTGCCCAAAAACAAGCCAGTGCGGAAGAAGGCCGTTGTGTCTTCTTGTTGTGGAAGAGAGTTGTGGAAGAGAGTTGTGTCTAGAGCTTAGGAAAAAAAAAAGAGGGTTTATGATCTTTGGAAAAGAGGCCAGGCCACTCAGGAGAACTGTAAGGATGTTGCGAGGCTGTGCAGGGACAAAATTAGAAAGGTCGATGCTCATCTGGAGCTCAATCTGGCTACTGCTGTTAAAGATAACTGAAAATGTTTTTATAAATATATTAACATGAAAAGGAGGACTAAGGTGAATCTCCATCCTTTACTGGATGCGGGGGGAAACTTAGTGACAAGAGATGAGGAAAAGGCTGAGGTGCTTAATGCCTTCTTTGCCTCAGTTTTTAGCGGCAAGACCAGTTGTTCTCTGGATACCCAGTACCCTGAGCTGGTGGACGGGGATGGGGAGCAGGATGTGGCCCTCATAATCCACAAAAAAGAATCCAAAAAAAAGAAAAGGAAAAGAGGAAGAGGAAGAGGAAGAGGAAGAGGAAGAGGAAGAGGAAGAGGAAGAGGAAGAGGAAGAGGAAGAGGAAGAGGAAGAGGAAGAGGAAGAGGAAGAGGAAGAGGAAGAGGAAGAGGAAGAGGAAGAGGAAGAGGAAGAAAGGGAAAGGGAAAGGGAAAGGGAAAGGGAAAGGGAAAGAAAGAGAAAGAGAAAGAGAAAGAGAAAAAGAAAAAGAAAAGAAAAGGAAAAGGAAAAGGAAAAGAAAGAGAAAGAGAAAGAGAAAGAAAAAGAAAAAGAAAAAGAAAAAGAAAAAGAAAAAGAAAAAAAAGAAAAAGAAAAAGAAAAAGAAAAAGAAAAAGAAAAAGAAAAAGAAAAAGAAAAAGAAAAAGAAAAAGAAAAAGAAAAAGAAAAAGAAAAAGAAAAAGAAAAAGAAGAAAAAGAAGAAGAAGAAGAAAAAGAAAAAGAAAAAGAAAAAGAAGAAAAAGAAAAAGAAGAAAAAGAAGAAGAAAAAGAAAAAGAAAAAGAAAAGAAGAAGAAGAAAAAGAAAAAGAAAAAGAAAAAGAAGAAAAAGAAAAAGAAGA
Organism: Anser cygnoides; assembly: GCF_040182565.1. Classification (NCBI taxonomy): domain Eukaryota; kingdom Metazoa; phylum Chordata; class Aves; order Anseriformes; family Anatidae; genus Anser; species Anser cygnoides. The sequence continues at coordinate 40,516,646 of NC_089912.1, forward strand.
AAAAGAAGAAAAAGAAAAAGAAAAAGAAAAGAAGAAGAAGAAGAAAAAGAAAAAGAAAAAGAAAAAGAAGAAAAAGAAAAAGAAGAAAAAGAAGAAGAAAAAGAAAAAGAAAAAGAAAAGAAGAAGAAGAAGAAGAAAAAGAAAAAGAAAAAGAAAGAAAAAGAAAAAGAAAAAAAAGAAAAAGAAAAAGAAAAAGAAAAAGAAAAAGTAGAAAAAGAAAAGAAAAGAAAAGAACATTTATGTATGATGCATCATACCTTGTAACACTGGTCATTGAAGACAGAATATTAATTTGCAAATACAGATAGAAGAAGTGATAATTGTTTGAGGTACCACTGAAACAGAAGAAGAATCATTGTGAATCAAAATATATATATATAGTTTTACTCAACAGCCAGAAAATCTCAACAAACCCACACGTAACTCTAGGCCTCTTTTTGTGTAAAATTAAAATGGTATTATGTACTTCTTTCTCTTTTCTATAATCTTCACAGAAAATGCAAGATACACTGTAGAAAATCCATTTCTGAAATAAACCAAAATAAATGCAAGAACGTGAAAGACAAGAATCTTTAAAATTATCTGCAAAAATTGCTCTCCCTCTACTGTGCTAACACTAAGACTGAATGTGGTAATATTTTGCCCCTGTTTATGAAAGACAAGCTTAAAAGAAAACATAAAATTAGTGTTGCTAATAGTTCCCACATATTTTCCAGGGTGTGTCTCTAGTCTGAATTATCCTTTAAAATAGTTTAAAATAATTTCAAGGTTAGAGACGTTAATCCTTTTCAGGGTACAACAATTAACTTGTCACAGATTTTTCTTAAGGCACTTTTATATCATACAAGCCATCTACACTTACTGAAACCTAGCTGCGTTTGGTGGTTTTATCTTGTTGGGCAGCTGAACTCCACCACAACCGTTCTCTCACTTCCCCTCCTTAGAAGAAGAGGGGGATGAAGAAAGTATGCTGGCAAATAAATAAATAAATAAATAAATAAATAATAAAAAATCTTACTGTTTGAGAGAAGGATAATTTAATTAAAGGGAAAAGGAAGAGGGAAAAAAAAAAAAAAAAAAAGGCCATGCAGAAGCACAGAGAGAAAATAAATTACTCTCTACTTCCTATCAAAGAGCGATGTTCAGCCACAGCCCAGGAAGCAGGGCCTCAATATTGGAGGACAGATGTCTTCATAAAAAGAGCTCCCCCAGCCTTCTTCCCCTTTCCCTCCTTCCCCTTTCCCACCTTTTATTGCTGAGTGTGACATCTTATGGCTTGGAATACCCTTTTGGTTTGTTTTGGTCAGCTGCCCTGGTCAGTCCCCTCCCTACCTCTTGCCCTTGGAGTGTTGGAGGGAGTCTTAATGTTGTGCTAGCACTGCTCAGCAATAGACAAAACACTGGTATGATACCAGTGCTGTTCTAGATACAAGTGCAGAGCACAGCACTGTATGGGCTGCTGCAGAGAAAGTTAACTCCATATCATCCAGACCCAGTACAATCTCCACCCATTATTTCATAATATTTGTGTCACACTCAGGTTCCACATACTTTAGCATATAAGTATTCTCATCACTACTGTTCCCTGTCCTTCAGCAGATATATAGATAGGTACTTCATTTCATTCTATAGGCGCTCCCCAAAATATTCGTAAGAACCGTTGATGATTTAGGTTTTGTTGCTGCACTTGCCCAGCTCCTTGAGAAGTTAACCTGTCATTGGTTCTGCAGTGTCTTCCTACAACACATAACTTAGGTAACAGATTGGTTTTCTCCCAAGGTTAAATCTCCTTGAGGCACACACCTGATATCCGCCAGGTGTACCCTGGTGCTTGAGTGAAGACAATCCCTTTTCCTGAGGCAGGAGTAACCCACACTGCCTTCCCCATCCACTCTCTTCCACCTCCTTCCTCTGAACAGTGCAGGGGAACGGGGGAATGGGGGTTGTGGTCAGTCTGTAATGCTTCATATCTGCCACTCCTTCATGGTCACTTTCTGCCCCTGCTCCAGCGTGGGGTCCCACCCACGGGATGCCATCCTTCCTGAACTGATCCTTCCTACAGGCAGCAGCAGCTCTTCAAGAACTGCTCCAACATGGGTCCATAACACAGGGTCCATCCGTCAGGAGCAAACTGCTCCAGCACAGGTCCCCCTGCCAGATCACCTGCTCCTGCATGGGCTCCCCTCCACGAGCTACAGATCTAGCCAAGATTCTGCTCCAGAGGGGGTTCTCCACTGGCCACAGCCTCCTTCAGGTCAGATCCACCTGCTCCACCATGGGTTCCTCCAAGGGCTGCAGCATGGAGATATGTTCCACTGTGGTACACCATGAGCTGTAGGGGGGACAACCACGGTCCTCTCCACAGGCCACAGGGGAACTTCTGCTCTGGTACCTGGAGTACCTCCTCCCTCCCCCTCCTTATGCACTGACTTTGGTGTCTGCACGGCTAATGCTCACTCCTCACTTTCCCAGCTGTTGTTGAGCAGCAGGTTTTTTCCCTATCTTAAATCAGCGCTCCCAGAGACCTAACCGGCATCGCTCAGTGGCTTGTCTCTGGGCAGCCACAGGTCCCTTTGGAGCCAGCTGAAACTGGCCCTTATCTAACATGGGGCAGCTTCTAGATTCTTCTCACAAAGGCCACCCCTGCAGTCCTCACTACCAAAACCTTCCCACATCGACCCATTGCACTGTGACGTCTCCATTTTCAAGACTTTAGATTAAAAGACGTTTGTGTTTATTTTACACATTCTTCCCAAATGCAAGAACCAGTTGATTTCAGAAGTTTTAAAGCAATTTCAGTAATTTCTTCTAGATTTAAAGGTAGCTGTTATCTTTAAAATCTTACAAATGTGGGGATTTAAAGGGTTTCTGAATCAAAAAATATACTCATGACTACCTATTGCTCAGGAAGATTCCAGACAGGTAGATACTGAGCAAGTGAATCCCACTCAGGATGGGGAACATGAGATTTGTTAGATATAGAGCTAGAGGGAAGAAATATAGAGGAAGTGTTTGAAACCTAGCATTATTAATGACAGTCTAAGTGGAAGCATTTAGAAAACATGCAGTAAAAGAATAAGTTACAAAGAAGTGTAAATCTTTTAAATAGCTTGAATAAACATGATCTATATAGAACACCATATCAAAACCTTTGTCCAAAGTAACATGTTTAGCAGAACAAAGTTATGCTAAAGCATAAACATTCCAGTGTGGTACACAGCGATTCAAAGTGTTAGAAACAATTTTTTAACAATGCCAGGAAAAAAATAATACAGGAAGTACAAGCCTTCCTACTCCACTGTTGACAGTCACAAAGTCTTGAATGTAACTATTTGAAAAATATTCCTCTAGATTGTTAAATGTCAGATCCACAGAGGACCATACAGCCATTATAGTGTCCTCACATTCAGAAAGACAAGCCTAAAAAATCCTTCTAAAACTCATGAGCATTTGATTTGAGGAGCCAGGTTCCACAGACACCAGAAGATCTGCTCTGATGCATTAATAGGTCACTTCTTATATTAGTGAGAAGAAGACAAGTCCTTGGACAACTCCTTGTTTTTCAGTTTTGTAGTAAAGAGTTCTGATGTCTTGGAACAGATTAAGAATGAGAACTCTATCCCCTCTGAACAGTGATTTCAAAGCCAGCTGTGATATTAAAGAAATGGCACTTGTGACTGTACTGCACTGAGCTATTTCAGTGATGCAACAGCATAATAAATCCAGCTTAATTTATTGCTAAAACTGGGCTTACAGCTAGTGTTTTTTACTGACAGGAACTCAATTTGTACTGCAAATTCTTTAGGTTATAGTCTTTTTTTTTTCTTTTTTTTTTTTTTTCACTATATATCTTTAGTGTGCAGCACAAAAAGCTTGAGCTTCAGAATAAAAACAACTGCAACAAGTGCAGAGACTGCTAGTGAATCAGCTTGACATTTGCACTAGCCAGTTGTTTTAGAACACTGCTGTTTAAGTTTCGGTGACCTGATAAGAGTCATATTAAGCATTTACAGAGTGAACCTCTGGTGGTTTTACATCATGACTGTAACAAATAAATCACTTTTTTTTTCTGCGTGAAATTGGCCAACAAGATATTTTTGTAGTCTTTGGAGTGATGGAGACAAAGAATAAAAATGCCCCTTCCTGAGCAGTTTCTCCAGTCCCACTTTTGATCATTTTCCAGAGTTCAACATTTCATTATCAAGTTCACCAATTACGAGCTTAGTAGTCAGCAAAGCCTCAGTCAGCACAGCTAGTCTGGTAAATTTGGCATTATGAAAGGTTAGATAGTGTTCACCTTATGGATCTGTAAGTATCAATGTTATGCTTTCTTGCGTTTTCTAAAGTCAGTATGGTATCTTTTATCTTTTATTAGAAGTATAATACAATGTCAAGCTGAATAGCTAGATAGGCTACAGCTTTAACTGCTTACACATTTTTCTGCAATACTAAATTAGAAATTTAATTATATTTTATTTCTAGTGCAGTCAGAAATCTCAAAACTTGAATACAAATCTCATTTTTATAAATAAATACATGTTTATGGGGGGTATATGTTTAAATAGACACATAACATATATGGGAAAGAGATTTTACAAATATACATATTTATGCATGTAAATGTATGTGTGAGTATATATACATGTCCATGCTTGGGGGATAAGGTGTGTATATAACTCCCCAAACACACACATAGGCACGTAAATCACTTAAAGAGCGTGTTTTGTGCTTTTTGTTTCCCTGCCGCCACCACCTTTTTTTTTTAATTTCAGTGAGGATTCAGGATAGCTGTCAGCTTCCTGCCTCAGCACCCCAGCACCCTCCCACAACTTCCTGTAAATTATTCTAAAGTTTTACCCTGCCTGAAATCACTTAATTCACATCAGTAAATGGTGAGCCTTTAGTCAGAAATGTAATCCTGTCACAGGCTGCTCCATGGGTAAGGTTGATTTTCCTTTATAAATGCCTGCAGTGCTAGTAGATGGAAAGCTCTTTCACAGAGAACCTAGAATAAAAATACAGCTCCTTCTTCCAAGAGCGCACCAGTTCAATTTCCAATCTTTCTTTCCATCTCCAGTCTACATCAATACAGAAGAGCATTTTAACTCTTAAGTTTTGAGCATTAGGAAAGCAGAAGCTTGACAAAGAGATTTGAAGTTCAAGAAATCTAACAAATACTTTTCTAACCAATGTGAGAATCTGCAAAAATCTATAGTATTCCAAGTTCTCTCTTCATTTTTATCCTCTCTCCAATGTAAAAATACAGAAAGTGTATGAAATCTGACAGCTTAAAAATAATAATAATAATCTCAAAGTGGAGCTCTAATCCACACAGGTCAAGGCTACTTATACAGCAAGAGGCCAATGCACAAGCATGTTTTGCCTAGATCTCCTAGGCTTGCAAAAACACCTCCGCATCCTTCAGGAAATCTATTTCTTTCATTTCTTCAGGCTTGGCAGGACCTGCTCTCAGCTGTGCAGGCGCTACGTAACATTTGTGTCACTTGGAGTGGCAGCTAGCAATTGGCTTCCCACTGAGCAGGGCTCAGTGAAAATTACCCAACAAACTCTGCCTGTCAGAGGAAACAAACTTAGGCCGCTTTTACAGCCTACTTTTAAGGACTTTTTTTTTTTTTTTTTTTTTTTTGTGGTGTGGGGATAAGGGAAAGGCAGTACCTGACCAAAGCTCAATACAGCCTCATCTTCTTCAAGATGCAGCAGCGCATTGTTATCCCAATTCAATGTAATGGAAGGCTTGTATGTATTGTAAGAAGTAAGTATACCATTATGCCTTCAATAATCTTATATAGATGTCTGCAGGGAAATTAAAAGTCTCCAGTCTGCTAGTTTCATGAAAAACTTCACTGATGATAGAAAATCTTACAAAGAAGTAGAATCTTTTACTGAACATCTGCACCACCCGCTAACCTTGGCCACATTTGCCAAGGATGATCATAATACTTGCCTCATAAATATTTACACGACCTATAAAAATGCTTATAGACTCACTCCCAATTCCAGTAGCATCTTAGAATACATTCTACAAAACATCTTAACCCATTTTGTGCCATGTAGCATAATGGCTAGGAGTGCAAATTCTTGCCAACTATAAAAAATGCAGATAAAAGATAATTAGTACAGCTAACGTACAGCTGTGCATGTCATCAGAAGAGTTTCATCCAGATGATTTCTCTGCAGACATTTTGGTAGTTGTGATCCCACAGAATAAATGCACAGACTCATGTACAGTTTCACCAGTGCAGAAGCTGACCAGTTATAACACAGCATATTGAGTTTCTGTGGCAAGGACTTGGGAGCAGGGGTACTGCAGAGGTGGCCTCTGTATGAAGAGTCCAACAGCAGTCCCATGTCAGGTCAGAGCCTGCTCCAGTCGGCTCCAGAAGGGACCTGCTTCTGGCCAGAGACAAGTCACTGACGAGCGCTGGTTGGGCCTCTGGGAGAGGAGATTTAAGAAAGAGGAAACACTGCTGTGCCACAATAGCTGGGAGAGAGTAGTGAGAACCAGCCTTACAGATACCAAGGTCAGTGCAAAAGGAGGACAGGAGGTGCTCCTGGCACGCAGCAGCAGTTCCTCTGCAGCCTGTGGAGAGGCCCCTGGCGGAGCAGGCTGTCCCCCTGCAGCCCATGGGTCCCACACGGAGCAGATCTCCACGCTGCAGCCCCCCCGTGGAGGAGCCCCCGGTGGAGCAGGTGGATGTGGCCTTGAGGAGGCTGCAACCCATGGAGAGCCCCCACAGGAGCAGGCCCCGGGCTGGAGCTGCAGCCCATGGAGAGGAGCCCACGCAGGAGCAGGGGGTCTGGGAGGAGCTACCGCCCACCCGTGGGGGACAGGTGCTGGAGAAGTTTGCTCCTGACGGACGGACACCGTGGTATGGATCGATAATGGAGCAGTGCTTGAAGAGCTGCTGCCCATGGGCAGCCCCTGCAGGATCATCTCAGGAAGGATGGCATCACGTGGGACGGACCTCACATGGAGCAGGGGCAAAGAGTGACTGTGAAGGAATGGTAGATACAAAGCATTGCGGATTGACTTCAGCCCCCATTCCCTGTTCCCCTGCACCAGTTGAGGGGAGGGGTTGGAAGTGGTTAGATGGGAGAAAGGTGTTTTTAGTTTGCTTTTAGTTTCTCACTGCTCTAATCTGCTAGTGAAGGCAATAATTTATATTAATCTCCCTATGCTGAGTCTGTTTTGCCCATGACGATAACTGTTGAGTGATCTCCCTGAGCTTATCTCAACCCTTGAGACCTTTCCATCATATTTTCTCCCCTATTTTCTTTGGGGAGGGGGAGTGAGAAAGAGGTTGTGGTGGAGTTCAGCTGTCTAGCGGCGTAAAACCACCACCCATGAGAAATCCTTGGGGGGGGGGAGGGGGAAGGGGGGGATAAAAAAATAATAATTAAAAAAAAAAAAAAAAGTGCAACTTCTAGCCTACCTGTGGAAAAAGCTGACCAACTTCCTTGGCTTCAGGCAAGGTTTAATGGTGACAGCTGATCATGAGTCAAAGCCTATGGAAGACAAGTTTGAGACTGTCTTGATATCTTCCAGAGAAATCAGGAGATTAAGTATAGAGCTAATAAATTACATCCCTCAGCTGCCGTGCTGCTGGACACAATCTGTTGTGCACTTCCTTTTTAAGCATGAGGGTATTGACTATATTTTTGTTTTAATTGCTACAATTCCAGTTAAACTTAAATGAACTAGAATCTAAATAGTTTATTTACTTCTATTTCTTTTTAATTCATAGCCATAAATCACACCAAAGAATAAAACATTTGTTTTAATAGCCACAAAGTGCCTATTCATGTTTCATCAGTAGGATGCAAACACAAAGAGTAGCGAGTCCCATAATTAACAAGCACAGCAATCTCACTGCTTTTCACATTTGTGAGAAGACATATTCCAGATGCACTCAAAATTAATGAAACACTGGTTAATAAGTGTACATCAAGATGTCCTTCCAGTCCTTTTTTTTTTTTTTTCATAACACTTTAGCCTGTTGCTGTATTTCTGCATTTTTCACTGAGCTTCTGGGATCCATTTTTACTCCTGTACAACCTGTCAATATCATCTTAAGACTTTTTTCCTTCTGCTGTGAATATCACCTACATCCTCAGTTCAGTACCATCTGCTATACACCTTAGGACTCTCAGACAAAAGCCTTTTCCTTCCAAACAACGATCATTTGGAGGCATAAAATCCCCTACTGTGTTGGTATCATTTGGAAGGCATCACACAATCACAAATTTCATTTAATGTTTCTCCAATGACTATTTTACTTACATTTTTTCATTCATTTTTATTAACATTTTGAGCCAAAGCATGCTAGATAGAATTGCTCTTTCTTTTCCTGCTGATTTGAAAGCGATAAAACATGATGAGCACACAGCATAAGGAGGGTATGTTAAATTTTCTGTGCTGCAGGTATTTTCTGTTCTTCAGATGTTTGCAAAGAATGGTCACCTTTCTGGAAAACTTTCTCCTCAGTTGTCCAGTTTTCAATGACAGGGAAGAAGATAAGGATAAGATTGAGTACTAAACTGGCAAATTTTGCTGAATGTAGACAAGAATAAATAAATACCTTTTTGTGTCAGTAGAAACAATGTTTAGAAATACGGGCTTGATCATTCTGAAAGAAAATGACCTCTTTTAGCCAATTCTCTCAAGACTTTCCCAATACTAAAATTTTCTAAATGAAAGAAATAAAGAATAGTTACATTTTCATTTTATAGTAGCACTGGTCTAAGACAACGCTGAGCCTTGTGGCGACAGAGATGCTGCACCCAAGGTATGTGTACTTCAGTCAGTGGCACAGGCACATAAATCGTATCTAAACAAAGGAGTTTATACCAGAAGCATCTACCAGTGATAGCACAGAGCTTCAAATGAGTCAGGGTAAATCAGCCTGCAAGGAGCTCCAGGCTGCAACAAGACTGACTTTAACATCCAAGGTGGCTCAGCTAGCTATATTTCTTTCATAGTCTGCACCGTAACCCACTCACAGAATAAAAAATGGGGCTTGGGAGATTTGTTTAGTTTTCATAAATACCCAAATGCGTGGTATGTGTGAGCATACAGAGCTTTTGCTGGCTCCACAGTTCAGCATTGTAGAGCACAAATATTCACTAGATATGACTGCATTGCTACTACATTAGCAGTGCTCTCAGCACGTGGCACTTCATTGTGGCCAAATATTCCATGCAAGAACACAGCTTCATTTTCTTACATTTGCTTATTTATGCAGGAAATTAGTAAAGGAAAAAATCACATGAAAATTGATTTCAGTTTTGCTGAAAACATAACTGGATTTCTGATTGTCCTCTCAATCTGAAAACACACTGGCTGAAAATGCACTGTCTGTACTTTTTGTACACCATGAAAAGGGAGCAGCATAACACAATAATGAATTAATGCATAGTTTGAAGAGGTATGATTGGCTAAGTTTACCTTGTCAACTTCAAAATAACCAGAACTGTAGCAATTGTCCAGCAAACATAATTCCAAAAAGCCACAGTAATGAAATACATTCGAGCACCACATACATAAAATCTTAATAGCACATTGTATATCAGGCTTATTTTTTAATGCTACTTGACTGAAACAAGCAAATTAAATAAAATTCCAGGAAATTATGTGCAGTAATAGAAATGAAAAATAAGGTCAAAAAGATAATATGAGATGACAAATAAAATAATCTCTGTTTGAAATGATTGCTCTAGATTTCCCTAGCTGTCACAGTGTAGTAACAGCAAAGTTATTCCCAAATGGAGCTCCTTTTTACTTGTTTTCATTTTCCTTTTTGTTTGTTTGTTTGTTGTTACATTAACCACTCCTAAAAGGTAGAAATAAGAGTTTTGTACCTAAAAATTGTTGATTGTACCTAAAAATTTTGATCTATGCCACTTAACCTGCAGGCTGGGAAACCTAATTTAGAGCCACAAATTTAAACACAAAGTATCATTTTCTAGATTAGACATGCACACGCTCACCCAGTTTCAAAAATGAGACAGCATTTTATTTTTAAGTTGGTTTGCACCAAAATAAATATCCATTTCTTTATTTGTTTTAATATTTGTACTGGCTATTCAAAACTGGCATCCAACTACTCTTGCAACTTGAAGACTTATGAAGATTAATTTTTTCTAGCAAATTAGTGAATCTGACAACTTAGTCTTCACAACAAACATGTCAAGAATTTCCTTGTATCCTTTGCAAAGGAAATAGAAATACAAATGAAGGGTCATTTTGTTGCCTTCCCTTCCCCTTCCTCTCTTACCCAAGATATATAGGACATTTCTAGAATACTATCATTACCAGAGAGGGGCATATTTTAGACTTAAAACATGCCTTCCCTTAAACTGCTTCACAGTTACACTGCTTCACTCACAGTGTTTTCAGCTGAATGTTGTTTCTGTGGTCCCATTCTTACTGTAGGCACACATATTGACAGCATTGGATCTTCTCTGACTTTTTTTGTTAAAAGCCTGCTCCATATTATTAAACTCCATTTTGTAGAGTTTGCTCATTTTCTCCTAACATGTATTTTCTTGTTGTGGTATCACTCTATCTTCTCCCTTAATCTTTCCCATTAAGTCTTCCATCTCCCCTTGGAGTTTTCTGATAGTATTTTCAGCCTATAAAACAAGAACATGGTGTACTACAGACTTGCTTCATTAACAATATTTACTATAGGCTTTCTGGCTTGTGGTTGTTCTTTTTACTTGCTTGCTTTTTCCTAGGAGCTTATTCCAATATGTTCTGAAAAGAAGCTTTAAGTTAATGGAAATATAAGCTAACATTGAAATTTAGCACTACAGGTGACAGGAAGCCCAGGAAATCAGCAGTAGGAGAGAAAGCATTTAGCTCCTAGGTCATTTTAAGCTTGCAAAATCCAAGTCAGCAGCAAGCCTGGAAAAGCTGTAGAAAAGTAATGCCTACACTAAACGCAAGCAGGTTGCAGAGTTAGTTTCCTGAGAATCCAGTCAATGCCCAGTAAAGAACAACCCTGCTGGGAACCATAACTGAAATGTGTAACCTTGCTACAGCTTAAAAGAGAGATGGTCACTGAAGAATGGTCACTGAAAAAGTCCAGTTCTCCATGACGGGTACAGTCCTACAGAAAGTCTTGATCTATACATGGAATTTGTGTTAGTAGAGAGCAGTGGGAGAGAGAGAAATAAATTCAGGGCTTTTGTAGCTTTCAGTGGAAGAAGGGAAATCAAACAGTGCTACATTTTTCTTCAAAATAAGAATTACTTTTTATTGTGATAATGAAGTCAATATTCATGAAATAAAATTTCCAGAAATGTATTCCATTTTAACAGCCTTACTGATCTACTAAATATGTATTTAGATATCATGTCTTTCAAAAAAAAAAAATACTTCAGGATTTACAAGTTTACTTCTTCATTTAACTTGAAGACTTTTAAGAAAGCAAGTTGCTGTCTCATGCTCTTGAAAAAAGTTGTAGCCTAAGGCTTTTGGGCAATGTCATAGACATCTGTGGCCCTTAACACCATTTGCCTTTACCTTTCATTTCTTGTTTCAGGACAGTGGTATGCATCATGAGCTGATTCAATATTTCTTTATTCTCTTGTCATGAGTCAATATTTTCTCTGAAGAGAAATATTTATGGTTTAACCTTCTGATATCCCTATTAAATAAAGACACAGCAGGAGACAGAGAAACAGTGTAAGTGCATGTCAAAATCAGCAACAAACAAATTCTCTTTGAAGATTTGAACTTGAAAGGATTCTGAAGAGAGTAGGTGGGGAAATAAACAGAAAACATTTTGTTCTTCTTTATGCAAAGAATAAGAATCCATGCCATTCTTTCTTTCATCCATGTTTAATTTTACCATGACCTATTAACCTTTGTCTGCTTCAGTGTAAACTATAAAAATGCATTACACCTCCTAAATAAAACCTAAATCTGGGCTATGCAAGGTCTCATTAATACTATAAATTTCTTGTACTTAACATCTAAAAGTCACTGCTTAAAACAAATATTCTGTTGAAATCAATTTTCATTTATCAGAAATTGAATGTGTATTACTCTCTTCATCTCTTAATAAATTGAACCAGTTATGTTTGAGGTCTCCTTGAACTCAGAAGTCACAAGCACCCTTGAGTGAAGGCAGAACGTATACATATAAGATCCTGTAGACAATAAGGCAAATCATCATGTGCCATTCTCATCATCACATTGATGAAGAACATAGGAACTGGCTACAAGCTGGAGAAAATTGCATAGAAGAGTTTGAAGAACATTTGGGAAACAAGAAAAAGAAAGCCAAACAAAGCACAAATACAAAAAATTGCTAACTCAACGTGTGACTATACTTTATATATGAAAACATTAATTTCCTTTTTCATTTTCTTTTTTACTACATTAAAAATATGGAAATCTTTTCTAAAGCGAGGTCCACCAACAGAATAGCTAATTTATTTTATGGATGGATTTTGCTAAGAGAATAATAATAAAAACAGGAAACATTTCTTTTGTGTCAACTTCAGAATAAATATAACCTGTTTTGTCATGTGCCTCGGTTAGACAGGCTCCTAGAACAAATAAGTGCTTGTTGAAAGCAGAAAGAAGAGAAAAAAAAAAAAATCTTACTAATTGCAAACAAGTCTCTCTCTCTGCTCAATTAAAATTTAAACTAAGTGGAATAATTGTACATATGGCATGCATAATAATGACAGTGATAACATCCTGTTCAATTCAGTTTAATGAAAATCTACTACTGCTTCTAATGGTATATAATAGCACCAAATTAAAAGAATTAAATGAAATAGCTGTTAAAAAAAAATACAGTCTTTCCAGAAGTCTTATGCAAGCAGAGAATCAGTACCTGAAAGCACCTCAGAAAACAAGTTTGTGACTGTAAAATGCAAGAATGCATCCAACTGATACGGCCCATGATACATACAATCGCAAGAGCCAGATAGCCAGATTTCTAAGTCGTGTGCATTTCATTCACAACTATGGCAGAGTAGGAAAGAACTCCAACTTTTGAACCACACTAAATTATATAGACTATCATAGGCTTTGAAATTAAAAGACATAATTCAGGAGGGCTGCTCAGTCTATAAGAATTTGACACCAAGCTTTATTGCTTCTCTTGCTGACTGGCTAGCAAAAATATTTGTAATTCTGACACAAATAATGTCATATACATAATTATTCAGAACATCAATATCTATATCAAGATTTTTGGCCTATTTTGCAGACCTAGTCTTTCCCAGCAAAAGGCCCCCTTTACTCAGCTTCTTGCCAATTAATGCACTCTGAAACTACACTTACTACAAAACTAATGAACATCTTATTCCTTAATGTCTAGTTTGATGACTAGTGTGATCATATACCTTATGCCATTAGCCCCAGGCACCTCAGTGTTTTCATCCTAAATGCCCGTTCTCAAATTTTTTAATGCTTTGTAACACAATTTTTAGAAGAAAAAAAAAGTGGTGATCTTTACTTCTTAAAACAGATTTAAACCAATTTTAAACCTACTTAACTGCATTTTTTAACAGACAAAATCATTCTAAGTTAACAAGGCACTATCCCATCCACAAAACATATGACAAGCATTTTTTTAAACCCATATTCACTTCTATAGCTAAATGTGTTGTGAAAAATAACCTATTTACACAGCATTTTTTAATCGCGTTTTCCTATCAGTTTTTACAAAGTAAATTCTCCAGGCCCCATATCATTTTTGTGGCCCTCCGCTGGACTCTGTCCAGGAGATCCCTGTTATTTTTGTAGCGGGGAGCCCAGAACCGGACACAGTACTCCAGGTGAGGCCTGAGTAGAGGGGTGCCTTTCTCTGAGGTGAGGCAAAGTAGAGGGGGAGGATCACCTCCCTTGACCTGCTGGCCACGCTCCTTTTAATGCATGCCAGGATCCCATTGGCCCTCTTGGCCACGAGGGCACACTGCTGGTTCATGGTCAACCTGTCATCCACCAGGACCCCCAGGTCCTTCTCTTCAGAGCTCCTCTCCAGCAGGTCGTCCCCAATAAATCTTATATTTTACACTGGTAATGTTTTGTGTTTTTTCTTTTATTCAAGTCATTTGATATACCAAGCAATGACAATTCTTCAAATGATCAACGTGGTCTTCCATACCCCAGGGCTGAAGGGAGAGGGGGAGAGTGGGAGGAAAGGAAAGGGAGCACAGACGTTAAGGCATCAACCAGTCAGCCTTAATTGATTAGGTTACTGTCAAGGTTTTATTTCTTCTCCCTCTTCTGAGAAAGTGATTTCTTCTTGAAGGAAAGTTGCATTTAAATCTCTGAGGTAAGGAAAACATAGTAGGCATGGAAACAGAAAGTTCTTGCATGGCTTCAAGGGAAAGGCAGTCTGTTGGTTGTAGCTAGTTAACACGGAAATATCTGATAGACAGACATTTCATGGTTATTCAGAAATAACTATCTAATAATTATGTAAATCAAAACTTCCTCAGTCAGGGTGCACGGATTTGCATAATTGAGAAATAAACACACAATTATGGGTCAGTAGTAGCACAGCATCAAGGTACTTGAGAGGAAATGTTTCAGTATCAACAGTATTTAAACTGAAAAAGTGTAGTAATTAAAGGCAATAGACAAAGCATTCCTGAGTCTACAGAAGTATGACTTCTATGAAAAAAATCATTCTATGAATCAGAATAAAACACCAAATTCTCAGCTGCTGAGAGGCTGCACAGCTTTGCTGATTGAAACCAAACTAAACCGATTTATATAGCTAGAAATAGAGCACTGGTAGAATAAAGCGTGTGCCGTGCAATCAGGAAGATAAGGATATGGAACCAAGGAAAGATTTCTTTTAGAGACTTACAGGATTTTTTTTTAACTTCCCCTGCAGCATAAAGTATGGTTTGCAATTGGGATTGCCTCTGATACTATAGAGACTGTATTGATTCCCTTCCAGTAGCAAAGAAGCAAGTGCTGGCACCATCCTGCTTTCCCAAGTTCTTTGCTTGCACTACACACCGGCATCCACAGGACTGGTGTAATTCGGTCTTAGTAGCACGTGTTTGCACAAAACATTTTTGTTTTCAAAAGACTGGATTAAAAAAAAAAATGTAATATCTTCTGTTATAATCTCTCTCCAGTTATAACAGGTAAATGCTTTGTGAATTAAGTTTAATTTCAAGGTTCAGAAATGCATAAAGAAAATTTCTTAAAGATAAGTACATTTTTACTTGCATCACAGTAGCCTCTCATAAAAATAAAAATAGGGAAAATCAGGAAAGAAAATTAGACCTGCCCATTTTTTCCCAGTGTTATATGTAAGAGACTAAAAGATCCCTCAGTACTGTATGAGCTGATTTTCAACTGACTACTAAAGGAATGTATTATCTTCACAGAATCACAGAATCATCTAGGTTGGAAGAGACCTCCCAGATCACCGAGCCCAATCTCTGACCTAACACTAAAAAGTTCTCCACTAAACCATATCACTAAGCTCAACATCTAAATGTCTTTTAAAGACCTCCAGGGATGGTGACTCAACCACCTCCCTGGGCAGCCCATTCCAATGCCTAACAACCCTTTCAGTAAAGAAGTTCTTCCTAATATCCAACCTAAACCTCCCCTGGCACAACTTTAGCCCATTCCCCCTCATCCTATCACCAGGAACGTGGGAGAATAGACCTACCCCCACCTCGCTACAGCCTCCTTTAAGGTACCTGTAGAGAGCAATAAGGTCGCCCCTGAGCCTCCTCTTCTCCAGGCTGAACAATCCCAGCTCCCTCAGCCGCTCCTCGTAAGACTTCTCCAGATCCCTCACCAGCCTTGTCGCCCTTCTCTGGACTCTCTCGAGCACCTCCATGTCCTTCTTGTAGCAAGTGGCCCAAAACTGAACACAGTTCTTCTATATATCCCTTTGGAACATTTTGGACCTAAATTCCAATACATGACATTTATATTTGTCTTTTTTCAGCGAGATCTTCACTAGGATTTTTCATCTTGGATATCCTACTTTCTAAATTACTTAGTTTCTTGCATTGTTTCACCTCTCTTGTGCTATTCTTGCTGGAAGTGATGTTATGTGTAAATCTCAAGCAATAAAAGGAAATTAACAAGTTATGCAAACATATCAGATTTTACAGACAATTTTTAAACCATATAAGTAAAAAAATAAAATAAAATCAAATAAGATAAGATAAGATAAGATAAGATAAGATAAGATAAAATAATTTAAAAAAAGACATGAGTTTCATGAGAAAACTCAAGGTAGAAACAAGATTTATAAAAAATGCATGCATACTCTGCATTTGTCCATTGGGGCAGGGAAAGATTTCCCTGAGTGAAAGACAAAAATTAAATTAACTTTTGTTGGCATTTCATACATTGCATCACAGCTGATATAGGGATTCTCAACATGAAGCAAGTGGCTTTGTTCTTATAATTAGCACTTTTTTAATATTCTATTTCAATTTATTGACTGCATCTATTAGGCAATAAAGATACCTGTCCTGTCAATCCTTTTGTTCATTTGTTTGATTTTTTTTTGGTGGTGGTGGTGGTGGTTGGTTGGTTTTGTTGTTGTTTTTTTCTGTTGTTGTTTTTTTCTGTTGTTGGTTTTGTTTTATTTTGTTTTGTTTTGTTTTGTTTCGGTGAAAGGCAAAAAAAAACAATACAGTATCTGCTTATGTAGCTGAGATATATCTAAGGGCAACTGAAATAACATTGTCATGTCAATTAAGAGTGTAGTATCAGATCAGACTTATTTACTCTGTGAAGAAAACTATTTTCTATCTGCTACATTACAAGAAGTTTTTAAGAAATCCTTCTACTCTGTGCAGTTTCTCCTCTGATACACGGTTATTCCACTGGGAGTGATACACAACACAGAAGCATCACAAAAACTGCAGGCATTAAACAACTCAATTGAAATGTGTGAGTACTGCTATTTGTCAATATATGAAACACATCACAATTAGAAACTATTGGTTATAATACAAAACCACTATATCAAGTTATATTTGTAAGGAAGGCTCAGAATATATAGCATATAAACATAAAATAAAGGAACAGTAGAAAGTGCCACATCAAAACTGAGACTCTGCACCATATACCATACAAGTTAAACTGTATATAATCACTGATTTTGAAAGGAAAAGATTTTTTTTCTTTTTTCTAATTTGTATTGAAATGGCATGTTTATTTTTATTTTTACTAGAAGGAGCTATTTAAATACAGAAAAGATATTTTGATCCCCCTTATTCATTCTTTTTCCCACAGTATCTTCTTTTCCCACTGGCCATACTGCCACTTTTCAATACTGTAATTCATGTTTTAATTATTTCAGTTAACCCTACTAAGAAGAAACTTGCTACAGTAAGTGTGTCAGAAGTGCAAAAATCTTTCACAATCATCTGAAAGCTGGTATACAACAGTGGGCCTAATTTTTCCTTCATGGAAATTGGCTTAAACAAAACAAAAGAAGCAATCAAGAAAACAAACAAATAAAAACAGCAAGAAGAGAAAAACAATACAAAAAACTCCCCTGTTCTTAGTCCTAAAACCTGTATGCAGTGAGATAGGAATACTACAATTCCCAAATCCATGTTGAACATGATAACATAGCAACACAACTCAGCCACTGTACTAACTAAAAGCTCTAAATATTCTTCTCCTTTTGTCTTTGATATTGCAGCAGATTTTGCACACCTCCTTAGCAAGGAATCAGTGTCAGTGTCAGTACCAGACCACCAGCCAAAAGGAGGGAGGAAACTTCCACAGCTCCTGCATTTGTCACAGCTTCAGACCTTGACAATACCGTACAGCAGAGGCAGCTCAAGAGCTGGCAATTATACCTAACAAAACGACTTTGAATCATTCATTTCAGTGTTTAAATGAAAAGGGCAAGCTGCTGCTTGACTTTGCTGTCACTTCCAGGCTAAAGTTTTAAAGAAAAGTGAAGTGAATGAATGATTGCATTTTACTATGTTGAAACTTGCTTATGTGTTATAATAAGCAATGTTATAAATAAGCTAAAGAATCTACAGCATAGTAATAAAAAGTAAGAATTTAAAAGTGCATCATTAAAAGTCTTTAAAGCTATTAATATCATCTCCAGAGACAGAATGTCATGTTTTTAGCAGTTATGTAAAGGTATCACACAACACCTTTCAGTTTTCCAAAACATTCTGCAGTGCCTGCAGTTTGTACAATGTCAGGAGCACCCAGTGGGGAGGATAGAGCTTGGGCAAGAGCCTGGGAGGGGACACAGCCATGCTAACTGACCCCAGCCAACCAGAGACACATCCCATATCATATAACATCGTGTAAATGTAAAAGCTGGGGAAAATAAGGAGCAAGGAGCACCTTTATGATGGCATTTCTCTTCCCAAGCAACCTTTATGCACACTGAAGCTCTGCTTCCCAGAGAGTGGCATTTCCCTGCTCACAGGAACTGGTGATTAACTGGTTAATTTCTCCTTTCTCTTTGCTTGCACATTCAGTTTTGGTTTGTCTTATTAAACTCTCTTTCTTTCTACCCATGAGTCATTTAACCGTTCTTCTAATTTCTCCCCATTTTGCAGGAGAGAAAACTGAGAGAGAGTCTGAATGGGTGTTTGGCCCAACCTACCACATTCGATCTATGATTTTTGGTACAATGCATTTAATTTAATTTCTTTGTTCTATTATTTACTTCCTCAGATTAAAATATTATCTGAAAAATCTTGAAAATGCTTTTTATCCTCCCTTCCACTTTTCTATTTCCCTAGGGAAAAGTCTGTTTGAAAACCAAGGAGGGAAAAAAAAAAATTCAATGAGACAATAAAAAAAAAAGTGTCTTTGATCACAAAATAAACATATAATCTTAAGTGTAATTATATGAAGTTTCTTTTTGAAATTTCTATCTCTTTTTAAGGTTTACGAAACATTTAAGAACATTGAGATAAACTCTTTATAGCATGATAAACATGTATAAGGTCTTCAGATAATTCATGATGAAAATTCAAAACAATTTAACAATAAATTGTCTGTTCTTAAAGTGGGATATTACACTAGGAAAACATCATAAACAGGAACAATATTTCACAAGTCATTGTAATAGTATGTTCCTTTTTTTTAAGAAAACTTTTTCTAACTAAAAAAAAAAAAAAGCTTAAAATTGAAGCATGTTGTCATGATTCTGTTTGATTGCGATTGAACGTATGAAGCACATGTGCAAAGTTAGCCAAAATCAAGCTAATGGAGACTAGCACATTTTGTGAGCTAAGGAAGTGTTTAAAATGGCACTCCTCTTCATCCATTTTTACAGTGATGAGAAAAATCTATATTTTTCAGCTAGCCCCAGGATGATAATAAGCTACTAGTGCAGGCTGGTCATAGAAGAGCAGCTAAATTTCTGGGTACTTGGCAAATCATTAATGTTACTGCATACAGCAGTGATGAAACAAACCATAACTCAACACCTTGTTCACAAGGACAATAAAAAATATCTGTTAAGACCAACCTTGGTACAAGACCAAAGGAATGTTAACTAGAAAAAAATAAGTGAGGAGAGGAAAATTTCTAATTGTCAGAATACAGGGCTTGACAACAGTAGTTGAGAGCACTCATGACATGCAAACTTGGGAAAAGGGTAAGGAAAATTGTTTCTGTGTTTCTCAGATGGAATGCCAGGTTACAAGAGAGAGTTATTTTAAGTGTTAGCCATGAGCAATACAGGCCTGGACTTGAAGGATATGCTTTCCAGTTCTTCATGCCAACACACCACGCTGCCTGTAGCACAAGTTGTTCTAGAAATAACAAACATGACAAGAAGAGATGCACTTTCAATTTTTTGAACAACTCGTTATTTCTTGGAGAAAAGGAGAATAAATATTTTACCTTTGAAATCTCCTTCTGTAATTACAAATGGATATAAAATGATGGATATTCATCATCTACAATATGCACTGCAAGTGCTTGTCAGACTTAAATTTTATTCACCTGTCATTGTACAGAACAGCACAGTCTCACTTACTTTAGAAACTTAACGTGCAGTAAAAAAATAAATCTTCACTGAAAAAATACACTATAGTGTAACCAAGAGATGCTTTAAATCAAATACTGGTCCATATGATAGGAAAAACTTGTCATTGTACTAATAAGAAGCACAATAGGTAAACATTCAAGGAATAAACCTGAAAACATTTGTTACATACTTCAGAAGGAGAAAGAAGAACATTAAATACATAGATATTGTGTCAGTTGAATTGTGTCTATGCACCAAGATATTAAGGTATTTCACATTTTGCTTGGCCAAGAAACGTCTTCACTGATTTTGAAAAAGGTTGTATCCACCAGAAGGCAGGTTGACAAAGCAGTTTTTTAAATAAGACTTATATCAGTCTCCTTCTCCTTCCCTTCCCTCCCCCCCAAAAAATCTAGTACAGATACCAATATGTTAGCATAACCTATTATAATATATACAAAATAATGAAGCTGGGCAATATTATAAGTATTTATAGTGCAACTTGTAAAATGTTAAAGACAACAAAAAAATCCATATTTTTCAAAATGTTTAATGACCAGTTGACTAAATCAACACTCAGTTAAGAGTAAGCAATCAAGTACAGAAATACAATAGAGAATGTGGAGAATGGATTTCAGACTTCAACAGCACATTCTCGTAATGACTAACAAGTTTGGAATATTTTTAGGGGAGAGAGGTGAATCTGCTTTAGCATTTGGCATGAACACTTATAGTAATTTAAATAAACACTAAAAATAAAAATAATTCTAACTGCCAGACAAAGTAGACAGTAACAACTGCTAATTTAAAGTAAGTAAAGTAGATTTTCTGCCACTATCTGCCTCATCAAATTCTCTGACAACTTTCTTTTGGTATCTGAGAACTCTTCACCAAATTTATTATTTTATTAATATCATATTAATAACAGTAAAGAAAAATTATATTTTTGTGAGAACTACTTTTTCAACATCACAAATGCCAAGAAAAAATATTAGATTTCCAAAACAGATAACAATATACTGAAAACTTCTGCACACTTAACCCAAAAATGAAATAGATCTGTTCTAAAAGATATAATTGACACAAAGAAAATATTAATGTAATGTAAGCAAGAAAACACAGTGGGCATACATTTGTGGGACAGTGGGGTCTGTAAGATATTTTGACTAAAAATCAGTCATGGGATAATTCTATTACAAATTAATGTCACTAGGAAACTAGAAAGAGCCTAAAGTCTGCTGAATATTCATATCTTGTGAATCTAATGATATCAGAAGCAGAACAGTGGCAGCAAACGTGCAAGCTATAGTGAAAGTGAAATATTTGTCCAGCTCCAGAATTGTTCAAAAGTATTCCAATCAGTTGCAGATCAGGTGCAATATAACCATGATACTCTAAATTTGCACTTGAATTATTTTATTTTTTTTTATTTTAATTAAAACTTCTTGGGAAAAAGAAAAGCCCTACTCATCCACCTACATACTGCTTTGACAGTCTGTTCCACCATGATAAATGCTTCATCTAGTTACCATAAACTGTTATTTGTGTTGACAAGTAATCCTTTTCAATCAGTTTCATTGCTACAGTGTACTCATGGTAGTTTTCTTCCTTCACCAGTTTTATTACAAACATCTGATTAAATATATATATGTGTGTGTGTGAACATAAAATTCATGTTACTTTCTTTAACTCAACTAATCCAGACAGACATTAAAATGCAGACAAATGTCTAGCCTACGGCTTATTAATGCAAGAGAAATTAATACATATGAGTGAGTGTATGTAATTTCCTGAAAATTTTTACTATAATTTCAGAAGTCAAAGCAGATCTTGAGAACCCATCTCCATTGGCAAAGTACCACTGATTTCTGAGGCATGAATTACATGGTGTCACTTTAATCACCCCACTGATGGATAGCTTCCCTCCTAAGAAGCTTTTCTACATCTGGAGTATGGTAAGGCTTTAAATTAAAATGTTAGATATTACAGTAATCTTCAGTAGCAGTAATGCTGGAGAGTAAAACACCTCTGTTCTACAGTGTAATTATTAAGCATGATTTCCAGTGATTTCATCAAAACCTCCCTCAAGCACATGTAAAGTAAGGATTGATAAAAGTGTACATCTTGTCTCTGGTGCAAGGCAAACACCTCTGATATGGCATGCTGCAGTAGGCCCAGATTCACAGAATCACAGAATCATCTAGGTTGGAAGAGACCTCCAAGATCACTGAGTCCAATCTCTGACCTAACACTAAAAAGTCCTCCACTAAACCATATCACTAAGCTCAACATCTAAATGTCTTTTAAAGACCTCCAGGGATGGTGACTCAACCACTTCACTGGGCAGCCTATTCCAATGCCTAACAACCCTTCCAGTAAAGAAGTTCTTCCTAATATCCAAAATAAACCTCCCCTGGCACAACTTTAGCCCATTCCCCCTCGTCCTGTCACCAGGCACGTGGGAGAATAGACCTAACCCCACCTCGCTACAGCCATCTCTAAGGTACCTGTAGAGTGCGATAAGGTCTCCCCTGAGCCTCCTCTTCTCCAGGCTGAACAACCCCAGCTCCCTCAGCCGCTCCTCGTAAGACTTGTTCTCCAGATCCCTCACCAGCCTTGTCGCCCTTCTCTGGACTCTCTCGAGCACCTCCATGTCCTTCTTGTAGCAAGTGGCCCAAAACTGAACACAGTACTCGAGGTGTGGCCTCACCAGAGCCAAGTAAAGGGGGACAATCACTTCCCTAGCCCTGCTGGCCATACTGTTTTTTATGCAAGCCAGGATGCTGTTGGCCTTCTTGGCCACCTGAGCACACTGCTGGCTCATATTCAGCTGCCTATCAACCAGTACTCCCAGGTCCTTCTCTGCCAGGCTGCTTTCTAACCACTCATCTCCCAGCCTGTAAGCTCTGCTTGGGGTTGTTGTGCCCCAGGTGCAGGACCCGGCACTTGGCCTTGTTGAGCTTCATACAGCTGGCCTCAGCCCATTGGTCCAGCATATCCAGATCACCCTGCAGAGCCTTCCTATCCTCGAGCAGATCGACACATGCACCTAACTTGGTGTCATCTGCAAACTTACTGAGGGTACACTCAATCCCCTCATCAATAAAGATATTAAAGAGAACTGGCCCCAGTGCTGAGCCCTGGGGGACTCCGCTAGTGACTGGCCTCCAACTAGATTTAACTCCATTCACCACGACTCTTTGGGCCTGGCTACCCAGCCAGTTTTTAACCCAAAGTGTACACCAGTCCAAGCCATGAGCAGACAGTTTTTTCAGGAGAATGCTGTGGGAAACAGTGTCAAAAGCTTTACTGAAATCAAGGTAGACCACATCCACAGCCTTCCCCTCATCCACCAAGCGCGTCACTTTGCCATAGAAGGAGATCAGGTTCGTCAAGCAGGACCTGCCTTTCATAAACCCATGCTTACTGGGCCTGATCGCTTGGTTGCCCTGCAAGTGCCGCGTGATGACACTCAAGATAATCTGCTCCACGAGCTTCCCTGGCACTGAAGTCAAACTAACAGGCTTATAGTTTCTCGGATCTACCCTCCAGCCCTTCTTGTAGAGGAACGTCACATTTGCTAGCTGCCAGTCGACTGAGACCTCCCCTGATAGCCAGGACTGCTGATAAATTATGGAAAGCAGCTTGGCCAGCACTTCCGCCAGTTCTCTCAGTATCCTTGGGTGGATCCCATCCAGGCCCATTGACTTGCGTGCATCTAAGAGCTGTAGCAGGTCACCAACCATTTCCTCATGGATTATGAGGGCCACATCCTGCTCCCCATCCCCGTCCACCAGCTCAGGGTACTGGGTATCCAGAGAACAACTGGTCTTGCCGCTAAAAACTGAGGCAAAGAAGGCATTAAGCACCTCAGCCTTTTCCTCATCTCTTGTCACTAAGTTTCCCCCCGCATCCAGTAAAGGATGGAGATTCACCTTAGTCCTCCTTTTCATGTTAATATATTTATAAAAACATTTTCAGTTATCTTTAACAGCAGTAGCCAGATTGAGCTCCAGATGAGCATCGACCTTTCTAATTTTGTCCCTGCACAGCCTCGCAACATCCTTACAGTTCTCCTGAGTGGCCTGGCCTCTTTTCCAAAGATCATAAACCCTCTTTTTTTTTTCCTAAGCTCTAGACACAACTCTCTTCCACAACTCTCTTCCACAACAAGAAGACACAACGGCCTTCTTCCGCACTGGCTTGTTTTTGGGCACGTGGGGATAGACCACTCCTGAGCCATTAAGATTTTCTTCTTGAGGAGTGCCCAGCCTTCCTGGACTCCTCTGCCCTTCAGAACTGCCTCCCAAGGGACTCTGCCAACCAGTGTCCTGAACAGCTCTAAGTCTGCCCTCCAGAAGTCTAAGACAGAAGTTTTACTGGTCCCCCTCCTGACTTTGCCAAGAATAGAGAACTCTACCATTTCGTGGTCACTCTGCCCAAGACAGCTCCCGACCACCACATCTCCCACCAGTCCTTCTCTGTTTGTGAACAGAAGGTCCAGTGGGGCACCTCCCCTGGTAGGCTCACTAACCAGCTGCATCAGGAAACAATCTTCCACGCTCTCCAGAAGCCTCCTAGACTGTTTCCTCTGAGCTGTATTGCATGTCCAGTATATGTCTGGGAAGTTGAAGTCCCGCACGAGAACAAGTGCTGATGATTTCGCAACTTTTGCCAGCTGCCTGTAGAACTCCTCATCCATCTCCTCATCCTGGTTTGGCTGTCTGTAACAGACCCCCACCAGGATGCTTGCCTTGTTGACCTT
Organism: Anser cygnoides; assembly: GCF_040182565.1. NCBI lineage: Eukaryota > Metazoa > Chordata > Aves > Anseriformes > Anatidae > Anser > Anser cygnoides. Next base: position 40,541,411 of record NC_089912.1, read on the forward strand.
CCCGCCAATCCTAACCCACAGGGACTCAACCTTGTCGTTCCCAGTCTCAGCCTTGAGTTCCACAACATCAAAACACTCTCTAATATAGAGAGCCACACCACCACCTCTTCTGTGCTGCCTGTCCCTTCTGAAGAGCCTATAGCCAGTCATTGCAGCACTCCAGTCATGGGAGTTCTCCCACCACGTTACAGTGATAGCAACCAAGTCATGGCTAGCCTGCTGCATGATGGCTTCCAGCTCCTCCTGTTTGTTGCCCATGCTGAGTGCATTAGTGTAGACGCACTTCAGCTGGGCCATTGCCTGCTTCCCCAGCCCTGACACTGTTCCCCCTGGCACACCTCTAACGAGCCTTATTCCCTCCCTGTCCCCATCCCCCTTCCTTCCTAGTTTAAAGCCCTCTCAATGAGCCCTGCCAGCTCCTAGGCTAGTGTCTGTTTTCCCCTTCGATACAGGTTGGTCCCATCTGTAGTTAGCGGGCCGGGTGCCGTGTAAAGCACCCCATGGTCAAAAAACCCAACATTTCTGTGTTGGCACCAGCCTCTGAGCCACCTGTTTATCAGGTGGGCTTTCCAAGTCCTCTGTACCCCTCCCTGCCACTGTAGGGATGGAGGAAAGCACAACCTGTACTCCCGCCCCATCTACTCATGCTGCCCTTGACACCCTCAGCACCTGCATGCACACTGTGGGCACACATCTCTTCTACAGCCAGCCAAGGAAAGAGCATGAGTTGTCCTTGAACTGGGGAGTTGGCAAACTGTTACTCCCAGCCTGAGCTGGTGCCAGGGCATACTACACAGACAAAAGAGGTCATTTAGGATCACTGGGCCTGACTTTTAGAATTTGGATAGTTCGGTTGGAAAGGGGCTTTAAAGTCCAACTGCCTGACAACTTTAGGGCTAATCAAAAGTTACACCATACTGTTGAGGGCATTGTCCAAATGCCTGTTGAAAACTACCAGGCATGGGGCATCAAGTATCTCCCTAGGATGCCTGTTCCAGTGTCTGTCCACCCTCACATAAAATACTTTTTCCTTTATAACCAGACTGAACCTCCCTTGGTGCAGTTTTGTGCTGTTCCCATGTGTCCTGTATTCAGTTACCAGGGGGAAGAGACTGGCACCTTCCTCTCCACTTCCCCTTCCCAGGGATTTGCAGAAAGCAATGAGGTCACAGGTATAGGGAGCAATGAGGTCGCCTCTCAGCCTTCTTTTCTCCAGACTCGGCAATCCAAGTGTCCTTGGCCTCCCCTCCACATGACATTCCTTCCAGACATTTTACAAGCTCAGTTGCAATCCTCTGGACACTTTTGAGTACTTTAAGATCCTTTTTATACTGTGGAGCCCAGAACTATACACAATATTCAAGGTGTGGCCTCACCAATGCTAAATATAGTGGGAAGATCACCTCTTTTGACTGGCCAGCTATGCTGCATTTAATGCACCACAAAATGCAGTTTGCCCTCTTGGCTGCCAAAGAACACTGCTGGCTCATGCTGAGCCTACTGCTCCCAACACCCCTTCCTGTTGAGCTGCTCTTTAGCCACTTGTCTCCCACTCTGTACCTGCTTCCAGCACTACTCTATCCTTCTTCCATCGTTCACTTACACTTCTACTGTGAACATGAGGGAGGTAGCTAGGGACAAGTAACCAGCCTCCCATAGCCAGGAGGGGAACACGGCAAGGTTTAGAGTAGAAAAGGGGGGAAAAGGTACAGAAGGATGCCACCTGCCTGCTAGGATTGGCAACAGCCGTCAGCTCCAGCTACTGGAGCCTCCTGTCTGTTCACGCTGCGTGTGGTGCTTCAGTAAGTCACATTTAGGAACACCTGAACCCCTGAACTGGATGAAAGAGCAAGCTTCCACAGCATTCACTCATCTGCCAAGCTGAAGGCAGAAGAGCTGCTAGTTTTGTCACTACAGAAGTTATCTGGCTACACCACTTCCCTCACTACCCCCCCACAAGTCTCCATGCTTCCGTTTCCACTACACCTCTCTGAACTGGACACTGTCCTGTGTTTGCTGTTCTCACACCGAACACTGTTTGGCTGCCTTTGACACTGCTACAGCAGTGAATGTCCTATTCACATCACAAAGGACAGAATAACTATAATAACCAATGGAAATTTCTACCAACAAGAGCAGATGCACACTTCTCATGTACACATATAGCCTGCCAAAAAAAATTTAAATAAAAATTTCTTTACAGCAAAGACAGGGCCACAATGATTCAGGATAAATTTCCCTTCTGGTGCCCAGGCTGTACCACTTCTTAATATAAAGGTTTATTGAAAAATAGATGTATAATTTATTTTTTGAAGTGACACAAATGAGAAGGAGCAGTTAACTGTGTTCTAGGTTAAAAATCCTTGAAACCTCACAAAGCAAAGTTCAGACAAGATTGGAGCTGTGCTTTTGTTTATAGACCTCTGGTAGATGGTAAGTTAATAAAAGCCTTTTGTGCTGAATGCAGAGCTCAAGGTATTGTGTCCAAAGCAGATGGCAGACAGTCTCTTTTTGGAGAAAGAGACAACCCGTGAGTCTGTGAAACGTGGTAACCTAGCCGGCATCCTTCTCAAAACCACACAGCTCCTCCAGCCTCTATTGTCCCTACGTTGCAGCCCTTCTGCTAGCTAATCAGTCTTTGTAGTTTGCCAAAAGATGCTGAGGTTTTAGCTACAGAAATAGCAAGATAAAACCAAATTCTAATTATCTGCCCCCGCATCACATTTTGCCACAGGTGCTGCTATATCTAAACACAGGTTATGAGGATTCTGCTGTTGGTCAGGATGAACACAAAACATTTGTCCAGGGAGATATTTAACCAATAGTTTTATCTCAGGTTTTGTTCATGAAATAGAGCTAGTGAGAGGGAAATCATAGGAAAGTATTAAGAAACGACAACTACTAAAAACAAAAAAGTTATCTTTCTTAAATTCAGGGGAGTTTAAAAGCTACACAAAACACAGAGGGAATAAAATAGTAAGTGTGCAATGTATGATGAGGCATAATGAAAAGGTAAAACAAGGAAAAAATATACCCAACAAAGGTATAATCTTGACTGAAATAGCCAACACATCTTCAAAATACAGTAGTTTATCTAGCCATCTAGACTGCATTAAACTGTTGCTTTATAGAATTCCATAAAATCATTAAGGTTGGAAAAGATCATATGGTCCAACCATCACCCTACTACCAACGTCACCCACTAAACCATGTCCCTAAGCACTGTGTCCAACCTTTCCTTGAACAACCCTGGGGACAGTGACCCCACCACTTCCCTGGGCAACCCGTTCCAATGCCTGACTGCTCTTTCTGAGAAGAAATGTGTCCTAATTTCTAACCTAAACCTCCCCTGGCACAACTTGAGGCCATTCCCTCTAGTGCTATCACTAGTTACCTGTGAGAAGAGGCCAGACCCCAGCTCCCCACAGCGTCCTTTCAGGTAGTTGTAGAGAGCAATAAGGTCTCCCCTGAGCCTCCTCTTCTCCAGACTAAACAACCCCAGTTCCCTCAGCCGCTCCTCATATGACTTGTTTTCCAGGCTCTTCACCAGCTTCGTAGCCCTTCTCTGGACACACTCCACGGCCTCGATGTCCTTCTTGTATTGAGGGGCCCCAAAACTGAACACAGTACTTGAAGTGTGGCCTCACCAGAGCAGAATACAAGGGGACGATCACCTCCATGGTCCTGCTGGCTACATTATTCCTGATATAAACCAAAATACCATTGGCCTTCTTGGCTACCTGGGCACACTGCCAGCTCATGTTCAGGCAAGCATCACTCAGCAACCCCAGATCCTCCTCCTCTGCAAAGCTTTCCAGCCAGTCTCTCCCAGTCCTATAGCACTGCATGGGGTTGTTGTGGCCAAAGTGCAGGACCCAGCACTTAGCCATGTTGAACCTCATCCCATTGGCCTCTGCCCATCGACCCATCCTGTCCAGGTCCTTGTGCAGGGCCTTCCTACCCTTCGACAGATTGACACTTCCCCCCAGCTTGGTGTCATCTGGAAACTTACACTCAGTTCCCTCATCCAAGTCATCAATAAAGAAATTAAAGAGGATGGACCCCAACACCAACCCCTGGGGAACAGCACTGATGACCATTCACCAGCTGTATTTCACTCTGTTCACCACCACTCTCTGGGCCCAGCTGTCCAGCCAGTTTTTAACCCAGCAAAGAGTGTACCTGTCCACAGGCTGCCAGCTTCTCCAGCTTCAAAGAACACTGTGTGAAACCATGTCGAAGGCCTTGCTGAAGTCTAGGTAGACTACATCAACTGCCTTTCCCTCATCCACCAGGTGGTTCACCCGGTCATAGAAGGAGATGAGGTTGGTCAGGTAGAACTTGCCTTTCATGACTCCATGCTGACTGGGCCTGACCCCCCAATGGTCCCGCATACATTGTGTGAGTCCTCTTGTTTTCATTTTTGCTAAACTGCTTTTGTTAGCAAGTTAGAAAAATAAATTTGTGTACATTTTTAGAAAACTTTACATAAAACAAGAAAATAAGAAGCTAGAAAAATAATACATTTCCAAACAGAAATTTACCAACTTTGCCTGAGCAATTACAGGGAGGAAAGAAATGCATAGCTCACACACAATTAACAAGCTTTTTGGGGCATAGTCTGAGTACCCTTTGGCCTGAGAAGAACACACTTATTTATGTATTAGAGTCTTTGCAACCTTAATAAGAATAAGAATTCATAAGTTCAACAGCATTCCAGTGTTTTTCAAGGAATAGTTCCCAACTAAATCTTCCACTCTTGGACCAAAATAGGGAGCAGAACATTTTTCCCACCTGCCTGAGGAAGTGACATCCAAGAAGGCTGAAAAAGGAAATGGTTCCAACTATTGCTGCAAGAAATTACATTTTGAACTTAAATGTTAGTTCTGCATAAAGATGTTAATTTCTGAAACTTTCCAAAAATCCTTTCTTATGTATCATGAAGCAATTATTTCTCTAACACTTACAGACATCTGAAACAACTGTTGCCCACAAAACAAATAAAAACTTTGAAGACTCAGACCTATGTAAGGTATCAATATAAATTAAAAACTTTCCAAAATACTGAAGTGTGTAGTCCTATATTCCAAACAACAGAAGGCTAGTCATTTTATTCAAAATGAGAAATACCTAAGTTTTATAACTTTTCCCTCTCCCAAAGCCTCCCAGCTTCCACATCCAATCTAATCGTTTGTCCTGTAAATGCTTGTTATTACCTCCTAGATATTTAGAAAACAGTAGAGAAATGAAAAAAAAAAAAAAAAGGAAGATCTTTAAAACAACAACAACACTTGCACTTTGCATTGCTGCAACACATTGAACAGTTATTTGAAAGTGCATATACATATCAATGTTTCCTTCCAATTAGTTGCCTTTTGATACTTTACTAAAATTAAAGCCTTATCAGAAAAAAAAGCGAGGACATGAGAACTTTCACCATTTCTCCCCATACATTTCCCCTCCCCCAAAAAACAGTAAATTTTGATTAAATTAGAAGTTCTGCTGCAAAATTGCTCCAGAAATAAGTTTGTCTTCTTCCTAAACAAGTACAGGAAGGATCAATGAATTCTGTTCAGAGCTATTATTGTTCAGGCAGTGTTCAGTATGCCTTGGGCTTTGTTTTTTTGTTTTGTTTTGTTTTGTTTTGTATTTCTATATCTATATGGGTTTTAAATATGTCATGGAGAACTCATTGCGAGCTTTTGAGGAAAAAAAATAAAAAAAGTAAAACAGACAGATAGGAAAGCTTTTGAAATTAGGAACTTCAAAGAACATGAGGGGTAGAATAAAATTCCAGAAGATTGCACATAAAATATAGTACTTAAGTACCACAGATGCAGCTGAAATTTTGTTTTCCAGCGTTGATTCCTAACTGTTATTGGTGCTTATTACAGTTATTATTCTGATAGTTCAAAGCGGCACTTCCCATGTGTGTCCATTACATTAGTTTTAAAAAAACCACAGAACTTCAAGAGCCGGCTCTAACTAAACCTAGAACAACAAGGCTATAGTTTAGTGAACATTTACCTCTCATGCAGTATGTTTCTGTATCTACTTTGTAATAGTAGATACAGTAAAATAGACTGAGGAACTGATCTGAGTTAAAAATAACGTATAAAAAACTTAACATCAGTTCCCTCAGGGGGCAGAAAGCAATATGAAGAACTAATTACACTGACACCACCACAAAGAGAAATGACTGTCGAACTCTGACCAGGATATCTTATTAGTGCCTTCAGAGATTTCGTTTGCAATTGTTCTCCCTTTCACTTAGTCTTTTATATTTAAAATAACTTTACATACTGACCTGGGTCTGTCACTGCTCCTCATATTTCAGAATGGATAATCACAGCCAGAAGGATTTTCTCTTCCTTTTTATTTTCCTTTTCATTTTCCTTTTTTCTCTTCCTTTTCCTTTTCATTTTCGTTTTCCTTTTCATTTTTATTTTCATTTTTTTCTTTTTTTCTCTTTCTTTTAACCAAAAGTAATAAATTCTAACAAAAAATGTAGCATCCAATAATACCACCAAAACAATTTTCCACTTAGACACTTGTCTACTACCTTTACTGGAAAGGTAGTACAAACAGGAAGAAGGGATTACTGCAAAACACAGGACATTTAGACGTTTAACATGCAGTTTCCACAAGTCAAGGCTAACAGAATATACGTTTTAGTTCAGAGGCCATACTTTAACACGAAATCTCGAGTTTCTGTGAAGGGAGCATGATACAAACTACTGCCACCACCATGGCTTCTGGAAATTAGAGATAAAGAGACCTTCTCACCACATAGCACCAAGTGATAAGAGCAGAGGCCTTAAACAGGGGTGTAAAATGACAACATCCTTGCAAACACCTGATGAATTTCCTTACTATACTCGAAACTATTAATTCAAAGATCTGATGCACAGTATAGTGATACTGGTTTAGGCAGATATAGAAGGACATCGTTCTAGCTTAGAGCAAATTGCTCTTTATTGAAATAGCTTGTGATATCCATAAATGACGATGAATGTCAGATAGTATTCACTCATGATTTAAGATAATATTTCAGACTAGTTCTCCTGAACACATACCACATTGCACAAATATTGTCAGAACTTATACTCAGATGAGAGACTCGGGGAGTCAGAGATATATGTCAGTAACTACCGTTGACAACACAGCAAACGCTTTCCTATTAAATCTGACATGCTGAACCTGCACCTAGGACACACAAGTAAACTTTCTGTGATGCTGAAACATTACAGCTGGAATTAGTCACATGACATAAAACAGCTTTCAGAACACCTGTCTTGTCACAGAATAACAGAATGGTTGAGGTTGGAAATGATCTCTGGAGGTCATCCAACCCTCTGCTCAAACAAGGCCATTGCCCAGACAGCTTTTGTCTTTTTATTTTTGTCTCCAGTGTGCTTCCAACACCTCTCTGGGCAACTTTCTCCTCCTTATCATCCCAGCCTGTCCTCCCTAAAGAGCCTGTCTCCCTGTATTGCAACACGCTAGTCACAAAATAATAAGTTTTGAAATACCAATGTGTTACACTGTAGGGCCTTAATCTGAAAAAATACAAGCAATGCTCCATGGAGTTAATGAAGATTCTGTCTGTGCTGAGGATGTGTTAGATTTTTTGTGTATACCGTAGCTGTTGTGTTTTGTACAGAGGAGCAGCACAATATATGTCTTTCAGACCTCTTAAAGTTCAATGAATGTCCGAAAATGTTATTCAGCTGTTCATTCATATTCTGTATTTGTTTATTTAAAAGCTGCAATCGTATCAAAGAAGCACGCAATGGTATGTCACCTGTGTTAGCTGTAACTTTCTGTCAAGATAAGTATTTGAAGATAATCCTAAATTCATTCTGGTGCTGCCCGGGCCCCAGGAAAGTGAAGGTCACAGTGCATTCAGAGAAGGTGAGATAAGTGTTTAAACATTCATAACTGTAGTCTTCATATGTGGCATGTGATACAACCAGATAACTAAAGAAAATAGAGCATTTTCAATTTTTTGAATGTAAACTTGGTTTAATTTTTACATTTTAAATTGTCCATATCACTAAGGTTCCTTTCTCTATAGCTATGGAACTATATGTCAAAGCAAATATGAGCATTTTAAGTTAGTACATGATTTCAGGAAAAAGGCTTTAATAATAATATTATAGTAATAGTGTTGCAGTTGCAGTCAAGTTATCATTGACAATATTGTGAAACTGTTGAAAATGATTGAAAATACTTGTTTTTAAGCCATAACTATGTTTTGAATATTCTGTAAGGTGTTGTCATAGGCAAAATTCTGCCAGGAAGAAGGTCTGTAATACCTATTCCTCTAACTTTGGACTGATGAATGGTTATACTATGTTAAGTCAACCTACCTGGAGCTTTCAGCCTCTGGATGACTTCAGGATTCTGTTTTGCCTGTCTTTTTCTTTGCTACTCTTTCTTTGTCTTTTAGTGCCTTATTTACCTAATATATATATATATATATATATATATATATATATATATCAGTTCATATTAAAAATCTCTCCTACAGATTTAAAAAAAAAAAAAAAAAGAAATTTTCAAGAGCTTGTTAGCTTTTTGGTATTGAAAATCAACTGCTAAACTGGGATGTCCCTGAATCAGTTCCAGTGATTAGCATTTGGCACATACAATCTGTATAATAGGTGTCAGTGTACTAGTCAGAAGTTCTTAATAAAGAAATGATATTTTCTGACTGAGGAGATTCATTTATGTCCCTTTTCTCTCCTGTCTGTCTGTCACTTAATGCTCTAGGTATAGTACTATATTAACACTCTGATATTCACTATTTAAGCATTCCTTGGTCCATTAAATATATGTAGCACGTTTCATCCCAGGGCACATCAGAAACTAGTACGAAGGCTCCTTTTCCACCTGAAGACTTGCAGCCATAGGGTAGTCTCAGTGTTGACAAAGCTGACAAGAAGGGTGTGCTTTTCAAGTGGAACAATTAACCACACAGGATAACGTGGACACAGCAGTGCATTATAGTGGCAAGCAACCGTATGCTGCAGGGAATGAAGGCACTCGTCTGTCAACCTGGCCTGTGGTCTAGAGAAGTTTGCTGCTTTCTGGTGATGACCTGGATCCATTATGTTGTGGAGAGACTGCCAAATCTTGCCCTTCCCTCTACTAACACCTGTTCTTCTCCAATGTGGGCACCAGTGATCCTACCAGGGAGAATTTGGAGAGTATTGAAAGAGATGACAAAGCCCCCGGGGGATACAGGAGCCCCAGTGCTGTTCTTTTCAATCCTGCTGGATGAGAGGAAAGGTTTTACTGCATGTTAATGATGGTGTGGAGTTGGTGCTACCAAGAGAGTTTTGGTTTCTATGACCATGGGATCCTGTCTGAGGATCACTGTCTACCTCAGCAAGTGGGAAAAATGTATCTTTGCCAGCAAGATGGCTGAGCTTATAAGGAGGGCTTCAAAGTAGGAATGAGAGGGTAGGGAGGAAGTGATGGCCAGGGCTGCTATGCAAAGCAGATGGAGTGATGTGAATGAAAAAGAACATAAATAAAATAAAATAAATAAAATAAAATAAAATAAAATAATAAAATAAAATAAAATAAAATAAAATAAATAAAATAAAATAAAATAAAATAAAATAAAATAAAATAAAATAAAATAAAATAAAATAAAATAAAATAAATAAAATAAAATAAAATAAATAAAATAAAATAAAATAAAATAAAATAAAATAAAATAAATGGGTTTAAGTGGAGTCACCCAACACATTTGAAGATAAGCAGGGAAGAGTCTACAGGACACTATTATAACAAAATCTTCCAAATCCTTTCTGGGAAATCAGCATGCTGGGGTGTCTCTTTAAAGTGCCTGCACACTAGTGCACACAGAACTGGGAATAAACATGAGGAAATAGATATATGTGTGCCATTGCAGGTCTGTGATCTTGTCAGGTTCATGGAGATATGCTGGGATGGCTCACATGACTGAATGTTGTAATGAAGGCTCTTTAGGAAGGATGGGTTGTAAACACAAGGAGGTGGAAGTCCCTGTGAGGGAACACCTGGAAAGTACGAAGCTCTGCCTGAGGTTAGATGAAGAGCCAAATGAGAGCTTATGACTGAGAAACAACAAGCAGTCCAGTATTTTGACTGGTGGTGTCTGCTATAGGCCACATTAGGATGAAACAGACTGATTGGAAAAGGGGAAACATAACCCCCATTTTTAAAAATGGAAAAAAAAGGTATTGGTGGATAAAAAGCTCAACATCACCCAGCAATGGGTGCTTTCAGCCCAGAAAGCCAACCATATCCAGGGTTGCATTGACAGAAGCATGGCCAGCAGGTCAACGGAGGTTATTCTCCCCCTCTACTCCGCTCTCTTGAGACCTCATCCAGAGTACTGCATTCAGCTCTGGGGCTGCCAGCATAAGAAAGACATAGACCTGGTAGAGTGGGTCCAGAGGAGGGCCACAAAGATTATCAGAGGACTGGAGCACATCTCCTGTAAAGATAAGCTGAGAAATTTGTGGGGTTTTTTAGCCTAGAGAAGAGAAGGCCCCAGGGAGAACTTATAGTGAGCTTCCAGTACTTAGAGGGAGCCAAAAGAAAAGATGGAGAGGGACTCTTTCTCAGGAGTGCAGTGATAGGACAGAGTGTAATGGTTTTTAACTAAGAAAGGGTAGATTTATATTAGATATTGGAAAGAAATTCTTTACTATGAGGGTGGTGAGGCACTGGAACAAGTTACCCACAGAAGCTGTGTATGCTCCATCCCTGGAAGTGTTCAAGACCAGGTTGAGCAATCTGATCTACTGGAAGGTGTCTGTGGTCATGGCTGGGGCAGGGGAGCTGCGGGGGAGGGAGCGGAACTAGATAATCTTTCATGTTCCTTCCAACCCAGAACATTTTATGATTCCATGATTCTTTGATATTGTATACAGTACGTCATCCACAGGGACAAAGACTGACTCAGCCTCAGCTTATTTGGATCTCCGTAAAGAATAAAAAAGAAAATATAATGATGTTGTATTGGGTTTATGTGGCAAGGTTTTGGTAGTGGGGGGCAACAGAGGTGGCCTCTGCATGAAAAGTTCAGAAGCTGCCCGATGTTAGGTAAGGAGGGTCAGTTGCAGATGTCTCCAAAGGGACTCACTGTTGCCCAGAGATGAGACACTGAGCGACAATGGTTGGGCTTCTTTGAGAGCAGATTTAAGACAGGGAAGAAAATGTTGTGCCACAAAAGCTGGGAGAGAGGAGTGAGAAGCAGCCCTGCAGACCCCAAGATTACTGCAGAAGGAGGGCAGGAGGTGCTCCAGTCACGCAGCAGCAGTTCCTCTGCAGCCTGTGGAGAGGCCCCTGGCGGAGCAGGCTGTCCCCCCGCAGCCCATGGGTCCCACATGGAGCAGATCTCCATGCTGCAGCCCATGGAGGAGCCCCCGGTGGAGCAGGTGGATGTGGCCTGGAGGAGGCTGTGACTCATGGAGAGCCCCTGCAGGAGCAGGCCCCGGGCTGGAGCTGCAGCCCATGGAGAGGAGCCCACACAGGAGCAGGGGGCCTGGGGGGAGCTGCCGCCTGTGGGGGATCCATGCTGGAGCAGTTTGCTCCTGATGAATGGACCCTGTGGTACGGACCTATGTTGGTGTAATTTTTGAAGAGCTGCTGCCTGTGGGAAGCCCCCTCAGGATTAGATCAGGAAGGACGGCACCCCCTGGGAGGGACCCCACGTGGAGCAGGGGCAAAGAGTGACTGTGAAGGAATGACAGAGACAAAGCATTAGGGACTGACCGCAGCCCCCATTCCCTGTTCTCCTGCACAGCTTGGGGGGAGGAAGTAGAAGAAGGTGAATGAGGGGAAGGTGTTTTTAGTTTGCTTTTAGTTTCTCACTGCTCTAGTCTGCTAGTGGTAGGAAATAAATTACATTAATCCCCCTATGCTGAGTCTGTTTTTTCATGATGATAATTGTTGAGTGATCTCCCTGTCCTTATCTCAACCCTTGAGGCCGCCTCATTGTATTTTCTCCCCCTTTCTCTTTGAGGAGGTGGAGTGAGGGAGCAGTTGTGGTGGTTCTCATCTGCTCTGATGAGTAAAACCACCACAGCTGTATGTATAAAGCTAGATTCATTCAAGCACTGCTCTTGTATATGCCTAAAACTGATTTTTACTTCTCTAAGCTGACATTCTTCTTTACAGATCTATTCACCATGTTTTGACAGCTAATATAATCACTTTATAAATGTCGCTTGATTTTAGGAAAAGGCTGCAAGCATTAGCAGAATAAAAATAAAAAATAAAAAAGTGAACAGTGTAGAGGTAATATGTTTAAGATGCAATTTATTTTTATATATAAAATTCATCTTCACTAATATTATGCTCAAACTCAAGTAGATATGTTACAGGTGGCAACAGGAAAACAAAAGGTGCCATGGAGATGGAAGGGATAGTAATGATCCTTTCATACTCTTTCACAGTTTTGATAGTTCAGGCTGGCAGCAATGAAATCACTGAGAGAAGCCTGAAGGCTATCAAAAGGGGTTTCAGACGAATAGGGCAGTTAGTGGATGGAGTAGGAGTACAGGTGGTATTTTCCTCTGTCCGTTCAGGGGTAGGGAGGGATTCTGAGAGGACCCAGAAAGACTAGCTGATAAATAGATGGCTGAGAGGCTGGTGCCATTGCAAGAACTTTGTTTTTTTTGACCATGGGGTGATTTACTTGGCACCAGACCTGAAGGCTGCAGATGGGTCCCACCTGTCTCAAAGAGGGAAACAGATCCTAGCCCAGGAGCTGGCAGGGCTTGTTGAGAGGGCTTTAAACTAGGTACAAAGGGATATGGGGATGAAATGAGGCTCGATAGACATGAGCCTTGGGGAGCAATGCCAGGGTTGGGGGTGAGGGCAATGGCTCAACTGAAGTGTATCTACACTAATGCACGCAGCATGGGCAACACACAGGCGGAGCTGGTAGCCATTGCACAGCAGGCAAACTATGACTTTAGTTGCCATCGCTGAAATGTGGTGGGACCACTCCTATGATTGGAGTGCTACAATGGATGCCTACAAGCTCTTCAAAAGGGACAGACAACACAGGTGGGGTAGTGGTGTAGCTCTCTATATTAGACAGTAGAATCATAGAATAATAGAATATCCCAAGTTGGAAGGGACCCACAAGGATCATCAAGCCCAGCTCCTGGCACCACATGGGTCTACCCAAAAATTCAGACCATCTGACTAAGAGCATAGTCCAAACACTTCTTAAACTCCGACTGGCTTGGTGCTGTGACTAGGTCCCTGGGGAGCCTGTTCCAGTGCGTGACCACCCTCTTGGTGAAGAACCTCTTCCTGATATCCAGCCTGAACCTCCCTTGTCGCAGCTTGACTCCATTTCCTTGGGTCCTACCACTGGTCACTAAAGAGAATAGATCATCACCTGCACATCCACTCCCCCTCATGAGGAAGCTGTAGACTGCGATGAGGTCTCCCCTCAGCCTCCTCTCTTCCAGGCTGAACAGACCAAGTGATTTGATGTTATAGAGCTTGGGGCTGGGAATGATAAGTTCGAATCCCTGTGGACTCAGGGGATCAGGGGACTCAGGATCAGGGTGAAAGCCAATAAGGAAGACGTCCTGGTCTACCGGGTTGAAGAGACAAGCCAGGATGAAGAGATGGATGAGGCATTCTACAAGCAGCTGGTGGAATTCACAGAATCACCAAGATTTGTTCTCTTGGGGGACTTCAACTTCCCAGACATATGTTGGAAACACAATACAGCCCAGAGGAAGCACCCAAGCATCTTATACCAGTAGTTTGAAAATACCATAAATTGTCATTATTATGATTGTGCAATTAATACAGTCAGAGCTGCAGTTCACATCTGTAGGGAGAAAACAATAAAAACCAAAGATCAACTGGAGCTGACACTGGCCACTGTGGTGTCAGACAACAACAACAAAAGGCAGTTGTAGGCAGTTAAGTATGTCAGTAGCAAGAGGAGATCTAAGGGAAACATTGGACTGATACATGACACAGATGATGACCTAACAAGTAAGGAAGAGGAAAAAAATCAGGTTTTTAATGCTTTTTTGCCTTATTTTTTAATATTAATGACAGATCTTGGGCTGCCTGGTACTCAGAGTGTAACAGTGTAAGGAACCAGTTGTGTCAGCTGAATGTTCATAAGTCCATGGGCCTGAAGGGATTCACCCCAGAGTACTGATGGAGTCAGTGGATACTATAGCTGGACCCCTCTCAACAATTTACCAAAGGTAAATTGGGAGTCTGTGGAGATCCCTGCCAACTGGAGGCTAGCCAGTGTTATACCCATTTACAAAAAGGGAGTAAGAGAAGACCCAGGAAACTGCAGACTTATTAGTTTGACCTCAGTGCCTAGAAAAATCATGGGAAAAAGTTATCCTGGGTGCTATGGAAAGGCATTTAAAGATCAAAGCAATTATAAGGAATGGTCAACCATGGGTTCATGAAGATTAAATCCCATCTTGGTAATTTGATCTTCTTCTATGATAAGGTCACCTGCTTAGAGGATGAGGGGAAGGCTGCAGACATAGTATTCTTTCCAGAATTTAGTAAGGCCTTTGATAGTGTCCCTCATGGAATCCTCCCAGTCAAATTGTCCAGCTGTGAGATAAACAGGTTCATGATTTGCTGGGTGGTGAATTGGTTCAATGGTAGAGCTTAAAGGGTGAACTTGTAGCAAATGTGGCTACATCTGGCTAGTGGCCAGTCTCTAGTGGTGTTTCCTAGGGCTCAATTCTAGGGCCAGTTCTGTTCCACATTGTTATCTATGGTCTGGATGCGGGAGTGGAATGCATCCTCAGCAATCTTGCTATGATTCTAAATTATAAGAGGTTGTTTACTCCCTGGAGTGACAAGAGGCCTTGCAGAGGGATTGAGATGGATTGAAGCATTTGACAATCAGCAACAGCAGGAAGTTCAACAAAGGAAAATGACGGGTGCTGCACCTGGGCTGGAGTAATGCCAGACTAATACTTCCATGAGAGATATAGACTAAGAGATGAGTGGCTGCAGCAGCTCAGCAGGAAGGGACCTGGAGGTACTGGTGACAGCAGGCTCAGCATGAGCCAGTAGTGTGCCCTGGCAGCCAAGAAGGCAAGATGCATTTTAGAGTACATTAAACACAGAATAACCCACCTGGTCATAAGAGGTGTTTCTTAACATCAGTGTATTGGCCTCACATGGCAAGGTTTTGGTAGCAGGGGGCTGCAGAAGTGGCCTCTGTGAGAAAAGTCCAGAAGCTGCCCCATGTTAGACAAGAGACAATTTCAGCCAGCTGCAAAGGGACCCACCGCTGCCCAGAGCCGAGCCAGTGAGCGACATTGGCTGTGCCTCTGTGAGAGCAGATTTAAGAAAAAAAAAAAATGCTGGGCAACAGCAGCTGGGAGAGAGGAGTGAGAAAAATGTAGAGAGAAATAACAGTGCAGACACCAAGGTCTGTGAAGAAGGAGGGGAAGGAGGTGCTGCAGGTACAGGAGTTTCCCCGCAGCCCATGTAGAGGACTGTGTTGCAGCAGGCTGTCACCCTGCAGTACATTGTAACACATGGAGCAGATCTCCACGCTGCAGCCCGTGGAGGAGCCCCCAGTGGAGCAGGTGGATGTGGCCTGAAGGACGCTGTAGCCCATGGAGAGCCCCTGCAGGTGCAGGCCGTGGGGCAGAGCTGCAGCCTGGGAAGAGGATCCCATGGTCGAGCAGGAAGGTCTGGCAGGAGGTCTTGTATGTGGGGGACCCATGCTGGAGTGCATTTCTGAAGGATAGACTCCATGGTATGGGCCCATAGTGGAACAGTTCTGGAAGAACTGCAGCCTGTGTGAAGCCCATACAGGATCAGTTTAAGAAGAACGGCATCCCATGGGAGGGACCCCATGCTGGAGAAGGGGAACCATCTGAATCAACATGAAGGAGCAGCAGATGATGCAGTGCTATGGACAGACCACAACCCCCATTTACCATTCCCCTGCACTGTTTTGGGGAGGAAGTAGAAGAGAGGGCATGGGTGGGAGAATGTGTTTTTAGTTTGCTTTTAGTTTCTCACTGCTCTAGTCTGTTAGTAATAGGCAAAAATTACATTAATCTCCCTACAACGACTTGATTTTGCCTGTGACAGTAATTGTCAAGTGATCTCCCTGTCCTTATCTCAACCCTTGAGCCCTTTTCATCACATTTTCTCCCTTTCTTCCTTTGAGGAGGGGAACAGAGATTATTATACTCTGGTGGAGTTTAGCTAGCCATCAGCATGAAACCACTACAGTTGGTGTGACTTCTTCCTGAATATCATGTACAGTTCTGGGCTCCACAGTATAAAAAGGATATTAGGGTACTCAAAGACATCCAGAGAGGAGGGCAACAACACTGGTAAAAGGGCTAGAAGGCACGTACTGTAAGGAGAGGCTGAGGACACTCGGGTCATCTAATCTGGAGAAGAGAAGACTGAGGGGCAATCTCATTGCTCTCTGTAAATTCAAGAGGAGAAGAATTAGAAAGGGAGGTGCTGGTCTCTTCTCCCTGGTAATCAAAGACAGGATGTGCATGAATGGCACAAAGCTGCACCAGGGGATGTTCGGGCTGGATGTTAGGAAGAATTTCTTTACTGTGAGGATGGTCAAACACTGGATCAAGCTTCCTAGAGAGGTGGTTGATGTCCCATGCATTTCAGTGTTTGAGAGACATTTGGACAATGCCCTTAATAACATGATTTAACTTTTGCTTAGCCATGAGGTGGTCAGGCAGCTAGGCTTGATGATCTTCAGAGGTCCCTTCCAGTGGAACTGGTCTGTTCTATACACATTTCCTTTCATTCAGAAGTTATTCACTTTTAAAAATTGAAAAGACAAGCATGCAAACTGCCAATAACACAATTATTTTCTCCAGAAGTGTAACTTTTTAGTGAAAGATCATAAATCAAAGGAAAATTGCTATTAAGCCAAGTTGGTTGGAAAAACAATAAAACAATAAAACTTGACCAAATTCAGAATCAGTGTCTTTCAACACACAAATTTTGCACTATGATGAATGACAACAATAAAATTGTAATTAACTCCATGCATAGGTATGTTTTCACTTGTTTTTTCTGTTCAGGACATAGAAGTAGAACTCAACTGCAGTTTTGCTAAAACAAGAGGAACTTTCTGTTTACCTGCCATTGCCTACTGGGCTTATGAAGTGTGATGTAGACAGTTGTATGTGTATACCATGGTGTTAGGTTTATATATCAGGATTTTGGCAGTGGGGTGGAACAGGGGGCTGCAGGGGCTACCCCCTATTGGACAAAGAATGTTCCAGCCAGCTCCAAAAGGGACTCACTGCTGTACAAAGTTGAACCCATCAGAAACATGGTGGCACCTCTGTGATGACATATCTAAGAAAGGCTAAAAAAAAGTGCTGTGTGGCAGTAGCTGAGAGACAGGAATGAGAAAATGTAGAGAGAAATATCCCTACAGACACAAAGCTTAGAGAAGTGCTCGGAGAGGAGATCAGCCAACCACTGATTCTCCTTCAGCCTGTGGAAAAGACCACGGTAAAACAGGCTGTCCACCTGCAGCCTACAGAGGACCACTTCTGAGCAGATATCCACACTGTCTTTTCTCAACCCATGAGTTTTTTTCATGATATTTTCTCTCCCTGTTCTGCTGAGGAAGGGAGTGAGAGCAGTCAGCCAAGGTTGACCCACCTCAACCCTCTTCCCCCTAGGCAGAGCTACTTGAGAAATTCTGTGACAAAAATAATCCTTTCTTTCAGTGAATAAAAATACAGGCAGTAATAGCCTACTAGACCTAAGAGTAAAATAAAAATCTCATCCACTGTATACAATTCACTTTGCAGTTTCCATGACTTAATTCTTACGACAAATTTTTAAGGAAAATGTTAACCTGGATTTAAAGACTGCTAGTAACAGAGGACTTATCAGAGCAGTTTGTTAATTGCCCAGTGGTTTCTCCTGCTGAAAAACAGGTCTTTTGTTTCTAGTTTGAAACTGTGTGAATTCAAGTTTTAGTCTTCTGCCTTACATTTATCTGTTTCAATTTTTAAAAAAAAAATCTTATTTCTATTCATTGATAAACATTGGCAAGCAAATGGAGTTGTTCACTGTTTAAAGAACTTTAAAATGAATGTTCTCTATTCATTTTATTGGTTTCCTTCTGAATGTTCCACAATTCATCTGTATGTCCCTTCACACCAGAAGACCAGAAGTGGTACATATTCTTTCAAGCAAGATTATCAGCAAAGTTAAATAAGTAGTAATACAGCTCCTCTATGCAGGTATCTTTTGCTTCTATACACAACAATTTTGACACTGGAATTTGCACTGAGAACTCATGTTTAGTTAAATTATGTTTAGACCTTTGTTTTGTTGTGGGTTTTGTGTTTTGTTGTTGTTCTTCTTCTTCTTTAGATATAAACTCTCAAAATGGACATCTCTATTCTATAAACACAGCTGCTGTGATTTCCATGCCTATGATTTTCAGGTCATTTTAGGCAACAATAGAACTCTACAAATAGAATTTCAAGCAATGCCAAATCAGACATCTTACAGAAGTTTATTGCATTGATATCAATACCTAATCAGCCATATTTATAATTTCACTAAAAGAAAGATTGGTAGGTTAGTTTCAGAGAACTTGATTTCTATAAGCCCACTTTGATTGCCACTACTCTATCACATTTCAATTCCTCCTTAATAAAAACCTATTTCGGATCTTACATTATTCTGTTTCAGATCAATGTCAGGTTGACAGACCTATAATTACCTGAACCATCTATCTTACTCTTTGAAAAAAAGTGACATAACAGTTTTATTGCAGTTTTTTGAAACCTTTTCATTGCTCCAGGACTTGCTTAAAATCAGCATCAGCACTTAGAGACCAACTGCAGAGGGATTCTTTTTGGGTAGTAATATTACTGCTGGAGTTTGTGACTTGAATAAGTAACACATCTATTATTTACATGTTCTCTTCTTTCAAAAGATCTAATAATAAAAAGTTAAAAAGGAAAGAAAACATCGAAAACAGTATTTTTTAAATGGAAGCCTTGGGGAGAACACCCTTTGTTGCTCTGCTTTTTAAATATGACTGACTTAAGCAGCACACTACGGCACAAAATCAGACATAGCTCAAAAGTAATAAAAAAGCAAATATACTCTGAATATAATTTGCCCTAATTGCACTCATAAAAGGTTAGGATTATTTAATTTTTCAGATTTGAGACTAAATTCTCAAAGTCCCAAGTCTTTTTAGATTAAAAAGTATAGATTTATTAGACAAAAATAATATGTAAAACTAGATTTCTGAAACTCTACAGTATATACACTTACATACTTACATATAAACAAATTATTAAATAGCAAGCAACATAACATTTTATCCAGCAAACTCATCCTTATACATCTTATAACTAGTCCTCACTTAAGGATACAACAGGTCACATCCAGTTTCTAAATTAATCCTTCTCTCTTATAAAATCAAATAATTTTTAGCATGTTTCACTGTTTCAGCTACAACATCCTGGAGGCATCTATGCACAGGTGCACTTTATTACCATGAGTATTTACTTTCATCAGGACTATATTTAGGACCTGTTGCAGTGGACATAAAAAATAAATGTGTTGATTTAAAAGGTGAAACAGCATCTTATGATGGCTCTACCACACTTTGCTTTATCTGTAGCAGCCCGGAGCAACTATAATAACAAATAAAAAATTCCATGATGATTTTGAAGTGCTTCTGGAAGTCTATGGTTTCAGGGTTTTCTATTTAGGTAGATAAAAATAGAAATATTCTGATATCCACTAGTAATTTAGAGATTTTTAATCTTCAGAGCTGAAGACTGAATAACACTTTTGTAGTGTAGGAAGGAGCAGAATCTGTGAAAAGAGAAAAAAAGAATACATCTCAAAGTCAGTTATATAATCGATCACAAATAAACGCAACCCTTAGCTAGAAACACCTAAGTTTGGTTTTGTTTCAAAGTTACTCTACAAGTGATCTTTGTGAAGTTTTCACTTCACATTGAAATTCTCTTTATCCATATTATACAGCAGCTATTCCTTTTCCAGTCAGCTTTTCAGAAACTGGAATCTGC
The DNA here is from genome assembly GCF_040182565.1 of Anser cygnoides. NCBI lineage: Eukaryota > Metazoa > Chordata > Aves > Anseriformes > Anatidae > Anser > Anser cygnoides. Next base: position 40,561,507 of record NC_089912.1, read on the forward strand.
ATAATTTATAGCACAAGAGCTCAGAAACAGGAAATCCCAGTATGAGTCTGAGTTCAAACAGGCTTAATAAAACACACAGAGTTTAGTCTGTAAAGGCAGGTAAGTATATCTTCAAGCTGCTGTGCTCCAAGGAGTATAAAGCTGAACCATGTTTAGCAAGGCCAAATGCAGGTTACAGGCAGCATGACAGCTGTGTTCTTAGACTCCACATTTCACAGGTATGTAAATAAAACTCTACCACTATACACTACATGAGTATCTCTAAGTTAAAGTAATGATCTCAGCATCCCTCCAATTCTTCTATTCATTTAACCACTGTTGCTACCATTACCAGAATCTGACACTTTCATAGCAGGTTTCACTTTAGAAGCAGGTGGCTTGAATTATCAAGTGTTCAGTTTATGGGCATTAAGGAACAAAAATCAAGTATCAGAACATGAAATGTATTCTTCAGACATACTCTGTGGCACTTCTTTAAGTTTTTCTTTTTATTAAAAAAAAAAAAAAAAGAAGAAAAAAAAAAGAAAAGAAGAAAAGGAAAAAAATCTTATAGTACCACTATACAGATCATTTACATGAAACACAAGGAATGAAAAGAGATACATAAGATTCATTCTAAAACAAAAAAAAAGAAAAGTCTCATTTCTATACATACATTCTCAAAGAGATTTAAACAGCCTTTGTGGGTATTTTGGCTCACAGGAAATAGTCCCTTTATTTCCTAAAATATATTAGTGAGCAAGACTCAAGAGACTGTTATTTAATTACAGCAAATAGGATAGCAAAATAAAGTAATAAGCGAACTTTCAGGTTCTGAGTAATAAAGACAAAAGCAGTGGCTTTAGTACATTAATTTTACAGTGGTAAAAGCAATTAATAGTTATTAGTGGTAAGCAATTAGTACTTTGATACAAATTCACAGTTAAAGAATGCTCTATCAAAGTAAAGAGCATTTTATTTATACATTGTGTTCTTTCTTGAGGAGAAGAAGCACCTCTTTAGGTGCTTCAAATCACTGATGACAATCACAGGAGGCATAAGTAAATCTGGAGAATAATAATCACTGCATATGTTAGCACTGAAATAAACTTAATGCATATACAAACACACCATAAAGTTTCTATACATTTGTTCAATTCCAAATGACAGAAATTTTTAACAGAACACATATCAAAATTTTCTCTTTTATTTTTATTTAAAACCACAAAAGAAAATTATAATTTAGAGGAGTATTGCTTGTACTTTTAAAAATTGATCTTCCCAAATATTTATATTCCAAGATAGCAACATGTCTACTGGAAGTCAACACATACCCCTTTCTTTTAGGTCTTCAATGTACGCTTTCATAAACTCTTTTTCAAATTGCTCCCGTTCACGTTCACTTTCTATAATTTCTTCAGTGTCTTCACATACAATAGTTTCAACTGGGCTGTCCTTGAGACTTATAAATCTAAAGAGAGAATATAATGCAAGAATATATGCAACAGGTTTCTGAATATCACTGGGCAACATAAATGTCATTTTGGAAGTTACTACTACAGACAAAAGAAAAAACATAAGGAACATTTGTTTTTTTTTTTTTTCCTCCTCTATTAGAGCTTTCTTAAGGACAATCTATTATCTGTCTCAGTCACATCTGTGATTCTGTGATATTTCAAACAACACCTTCTGCATATTTCGCTTTCCATATAAAAATTATTAGATTTATCTCTTTGTTTTCATCTATTTACCTAAATAATTCTTTGCAATGACACATTTTGTTTTGTTTTTTGTTATGGGACTTCTGACAGATGACACTAATTTCAAATCTGTTAATGAACATTATGAACTCCATCCTAACTCATCCTATTGGTGAGCAATTTGGAAATTTTGCAAGTATCACTTACTTGATATGTTTTTTTGTTGTTGTTGTTATTTCTCTTTTAAAATGGATTATTTGACATGCATTAATTTATATTTTCAAATTTCCTAAAGCCACACATTGTAGATGAAAAACTAGGTGTCTATATAAACAACTCATATCATGTTCAAATTAAATGCAAAGTATTCTGAAAATCTTTTATGGTATTATCACTGGAAAAAAAAAAAAAAGTCTCCATAAAACACTTTCAAAAGATATTTTTTCAAACTAATCATATGGCTTGTTAGTATCTTATAAGTTGTTCTGTTAGTCTCCAATGTTTTCCTAATGAAAGACCTGAACATGACCTGCAGAAATGCAGGAACACAGTAATTACAGACAAAAATACCTTTTAGTCCTGTCCAGGACTAAAGTTTTGCAACAACAAAATTCTGTTTCATAGCAAAGTGTGTATGAACTACTAAATTTATGTGGTACTACTTACGCTTTTAACTAGCTGTGTTTGTCAGCACACTTTTGATAGCACTGCACTTTTCAACTGCCTAACTACTGGTTCCATTCTATAAGAAATATTTGACTCCAGAATTAAGGTTACTCTTTCCAAGTACACACAAGAATAGCAGTTTAGGCTTACAGATGCACATGGCAGATGAAAATCAGAAAGCTGTGGCTCCTCTTTGCAATTCCCAATATCTCTAATTCATCCTTAAGGGTTCTGATATAAGTTGCGGCAGAAGTTGACCACCCATGGTAGAAAGAGATGCTTGCGAAAGTCTATCTTCCAAATGCATCTACCTTATTTTCTTAGGAACTTATTTAGTTCTCTCTCACTTTTACTTACTTTAAACCTGTGGTTGACTCACAGATGGCTGTGGGTATCTCAACTAGGTCATCACCACTGACAACTAGCAAACTGAGTTTTGGCATATTAACCAGAGCTCGTGGAAGATAAGTCAATTTGTTTTTCTGTAAAAGAAGTGTCTGCAGTTGATCTAACCTATAAAAAATGTAAAAGATAAGGATAACTTGAAATATTTATTTCAAACAAGAGCATCTATTTAAAACAGTGCAAACTTATTCTTATTTTAAAAAATAAAAAATAAAAAATAAAAATAACATGCATCAACTTTGGCTTCCCAAAAATTATTCATATCACAAACATTGTCTTCAACTTTAGTGGAAATTTCCAGCCATGCTTCAACATTATAGATATTAATAGCGTATCTCTGACGAACATGCCCAAGACAAAAGGTTACAAAAATTACTGCACTTCCATACAGAAGATGTTGACAGAATATGATATAAAGCCTCAACTTGAGTATCCCAGTTCTAGTGAAAAATATGGGTCACCAGCTCACACCTTTGCCTATAGGCTGGTTTCTACAAATTATATATATCTATGCTAGACAGTATATTTGAATCTATTGTTTTTCACTAGTAATTAGTACTGTGGGGAGCAGAAAAAAAAAAAAAAAAAAAAGACCAGCTCCTGGTCATGTGGCTCTCTCAAGTTTTCCCACTGAAATCAATTTAATGACAATGTTTTGTGCGGGAAGGCTTCCTTTTTCTTTATTTCCCCTGGCTTTTCCTAATGCAAAAGTAATTTGTGGCTCAACATATATTCTGTGGAATAGAAAGAAAACTACAAGCATAGCAAACCAATGAAACAAGTTTGTCTCATTTGACCAGAATAGTTCATTCTTTAAAAAAACGTTGCATGTTATTGCTGGTCAGGCCTGTATGGTTTGTCTGAATTCAGGGGTAGATATTAAGTAGGGCTTCCGTATACTGCCAACTCGTCTTTTTTAATCACAGGCCACATGGTAATGATTGACATTCTTTGATAATGCAGGTATTGAAATCACAAGGCTGAATGAGAATATCAGTCTATACTAGCAGGGGTAGGAATCCTGACATTTTCTAGTCTTTAGAAAGCACTTGATCCCAATAGCTCTCAAAATTCAGAAACCAAAGTCAAGTAAAAAACTTATTTTGTGGTGTCTAACCATGATGCTTTAGTATTGAGATTGACAACTCTATTCGAGATAGTGAAAAAAATGAATATTTTAGAGATAAACATATACGGGTTACAGGTTATAGGGAAAAAATTACCGTTAATATGAATAGGTATCCTTCAACAAAATAAATATATCATCTTAGAAACTCTTCTATATTAATGAAATATCTGCTCATACTTGTGGAGTAGGGGGTGGGGGAGTGGGGGGTGGGAAGGGGAACAGCTTTTCACTATTGTAGATAAAATATTTGGATTACTTATATAAAGACTTCAGCCCTGCTGTCAGAGAAATCTCTGATTATACAATGTCCAAGAGAAGACTTTTTTTCCTAGGCACAAAGAAATGTGAATGATGAATGAGTTTTCTATGAAGTCTCTTCTTCCCCAGGAATCTCTATTCCCAGATCCATAAACAAACTTTTTTTTTTCCTTTTTTAATAAACTTTAATTAATATGTTTTTGGTTAACTTACAGATATGTAAGGTTTTTTAAATGAAGTTATGAAGAGATTTCAGAGTGTGTAAATGGGCCCGGGGATAAGAATGTATCAGGCTAGTAAGTCCCAATAAAGGATTTGGAAAGACTTTGAAAAAAAAAAAAAAAGTTTGGAGAGGCAGGAGAAGAGCATGCATATATGATTCTGAGTAAGATCTATGTCAAGAGCTGTTGATGATTTTTATTTTAATCTTAGCAAGATATTTCTGCTTTGTTGCCAAAGTTCCTCAGGTTCTTTAAGTTAAATATGCTTTAATTCATTTTTCCATTCATCCAATCTAACCTTCTAGATCACTCAAGAGATAATGCTGACAACTCCTTACTGTAATTCTCCTTTGCTGGAACTAGGTCACAAGTATGGCCCATAAACTCCCAAATAACGTTGTCTGAATATGATGACAAATTATCAAATCTACTGCAGAAAATGTTATTAGTTAACTGAACAGTAGAGGATCTGACTGTACAATCTGCTATCAATGAGCTAGAAAATGTAGTTTCTGCTCTCCAACCCAGTCCATCAATAACAATAGCAAAGCTTATGTACAAAACTAATGCATATCCTAATGTGAATTTTTCATGTGATTTTTCATTAATGGTGTCCCTTGGAAGGTTATTACTTTCTAGATTTACTTTATAGTTCATAATCCTGTCCATGAATAAAAACAAAAACTACCTGTCTATGTCTTCTGGGAGATCTCTCAGGTTGTTGCTGCTAATATCCAACCACTGCAAATTAGACATCCGGAGTACACAAATTGGAATAGAAGGGAACTTGTTTGCTGACACATCCACAACTGTGACTTGTTTCAGGTTACTTAGCTAGAAAGAAGTGGTGCTTTATTTTAGTTACATTTTGCAAATACAAGAAAATGTTTAATTCTTCAAACATTCTTCTTTCTGCCAAAGCACTTAAAAAAATCATAATTGCATGATACTTTACTCTACTTTTTACCAGCCTTATATCTTAGTCATCAATTGATATTGATATTATTCTGAAAACTATTTCAGAAATGACTACTTCAAAATGTGTTCATCACCTATTTAACATCATCATGTTATTGAATGAAATTTCCATTTTGAAAGAAGACATATAGTTTCAGACAACACCAATACTAGAACTAGACAATGTCTTGGTTCCTGCATATATTATATATGAACTAAGTTCCAGAGTGACAAATTACAGTGTCGATAATTAGTAGATGCCAGGTTATCATTCAAAGAAACAGAGATTTTATGACTCCTGCCAAAAATACACAGATTGCCCTCTGTTATGCACAGAGAACACATTGCTAGGGACACTTAAAACATGAAACTGCGAATTTAAGATGAGAAAAATTAGTCCAATGTTTTACAAAGATCTTTAAAAATACATCTTCCATCCACCAAACTAAATATATAATATGGTGCACTAGAGCTTTTTATCTGAATACTTCTCAGAGAAATTACATTTGTGTAATAGGCCATTAATGTAATGACGGTTAACTACAAATGTAAAATATACCTTTTTAAAGAAATAAATGTGTTAAATAATTCTGAGTACTAAATCAATTATTCAGACTACCAGCATGAACAAAATCATACATCTGGTTAAAGTGAGTCAAAAGAATATAAATGTTAAACAACAAAAAAAAGGTACTTTACAATGGAAATAATGCCTCAGAGCTTCTAGTCATACGTCAGCATCACTGCCTAGCCTTTCTGCTGATGCAGAAGAGAGTAGTAGAATAGTGATCTTTGCCCAAAGGGCTATTTTGTAATGAGGGTGTGCATGTGGCTGGGTGTGGCTGTGGCTGGGTGTGGGGGGGAGTGTGGGGGTGGGGGTGGTGTGGGGGGAGTGTATTGTACTTCCAAAGTGAAGAAAATGCAACCAACAGCATAAATAATGGAAAAAAATAGAATGTAAGAAAATACATTCTGAATCCTTGAGAAGGGTTTTTGTTTGTTTGTTTTGAATTGAGTACTGGTTTGTTATATTTTATGGCCAAACTTCTATTTACTGCAATATTGCCAAAAATTCATCTGTGATATTTAGTTTGACTCTTGTCATTTAAAGTGGTCACATTGGTGCTATGATGGAGCCTGTTTTGTTTTTTTTTTCTTTGTTTGTTTGCTTGCTTGCTTCTCATTGCCTCTCATTGCTGCTAGACCTTAAAATTTGGGAAAATCTTTTCAGGGAAATTTACTGACGCTATGATATTAGAAATGACTTCACTGTTACATTTGCCTTTCAAAAACATAATGGAGGTTCTCCACCATTGCATTAAAACAGCCTTGGTGAGGCATTACCATGGAAATGTCTTGCTCCCGATTCAGAACAGGTAAGTACACATTTTATACTGACACTTCTTACTTCCAAATTATTTTGTCATTTTGAGGACTGACTACTAGCCATGAACACTCACTCCTCTACTGTAAATTTTCCAGATACTGAATCTTTTTTTCTAAACACAAGAGAACCTCCCTTTGCAGAATATCAGAGTAACTCTTCTGAATAATACTAAAAAGAAAATGGAGAAAACAATTGGCACCGTGCTTACGCTGCATTTACTTTGTGTTTTAATATTATTTTCACAATTTAAAACGTGAAGCAAATATTTCAAGTTTCTCTGCACTCAGAACAAGCCATCACTAAACAAGAAAAGTAACGATCTCTAACCACCACGTGGTAGATTATTGTAAAATAAGCTGACATCACTGTTCATCCAGGTTCCTAAACACTTTGCTTTCACATTAAGTCATCTATCATGCTGAAACATCTCATTAACATTAACCATAGGTTTCAACAGCAGCATCTGTTTTTTATGATTTCTTGAAAGTGCTTTATTACATTAAATATAAAAAGAAACATACATATAGCAGTATTGCTATATTTTTTATGAATATTTCTGCTATTTTTCATACAGTCTTGAAAAGAGATTGTTCTTATACTTCATTGGATCAAAACTTATATTTTTCAGAATTTTGTGCCCCCACGAAACTATACTAACAAAATATAAGGTGACAGACTTTCTTTATATAAAGTTTGGTTCAGTGTGACACAGAATATATGATTATGCTGTGTAAGCTGCAAGACTTTTTCTTTACTTGTACTTGTTCTTTTAGGGTAATATTTAACAAAACCTGTCCATTTTCCATTTTATGTTGAAATCTAATGGAGTTTTTATTTAATCTCTCTCTGAAATATTTCCAAAAACCCCCTATGATACATGAAGCACTGGAAATTATTGCATCTATGTATTATATTTTCTAAAGAAAACCCTGTGCATTTTATTTCTTTTTGAAGGACTGATTGATTTTTGCACCTCTTATAACATTTCATTTTCAAACAAGCATGGCCCTCTTATCATTTTTATGTTAGAATTTATTTTTGCTTGATGTAGAATTTTGTTATTTTCCTCTATTATCTGACTTTGAATCAATCAGTATATAGGCTTTATGCAAGTTCCATTTTAAAAAATAGCCATACTTGATCATCTAGCTACCTAGACCCACTTATTGTGGTCCTTATGTTTAATCGTTGTTGTCATCTTTATTTGACAAACTGCCCCATTTTTCTTATCTTAATAATTTTGTTCATAAAAATAATACAGATAACGTTGTAGAAGTCCACTGCTTCTCTTTCTCTCTGACAGTTAAACTTTCAGATGAAAGAAAAGGACACCATGTCCTGGGCTGAACAAGTTATTTGATTAATGGGTGTGTTTTTATTTCTGTTATGCTTTTTGCCATGAAAGGGATTTGCTGATAAGGTTGTATGCAAGTTTACCATGAGTTGCTTACTGCTTAGCATCAACAAATGAAAAGGTGAGAATTTATGTCAAGCCTTACCAAAAAATATTGCAGTTTTCAATTATGTACAAATGTTCTGTAACAGACACAGCACCCAAGCAAACTCAGTATATTACAAGACATAAAAAGAATTTATACAGAAATGTCCACCAACGCACTACCCTGATTTTTCCCAGACATTTCACATTCAATGAAGTCAATGGAAAGTTGTACCACTTTAGTAGGCTTGGATTACCATGTAATGTTGTCCCCCAAAAAGCATAGGCTGGCACTCAATATCTTGGTAGTGTGGTGAAAGCACTACAGTATATATAACCTGAGGTATGAAGTGTAGGTTTGCCCACTTGGTTCTCAAGCATTCAAACCAAATACCCAGGTTTTCTTACACAAAGCAGTAGGTATAACCTATTCTATAATCTCATTGGTATTCCTGAAGAAAAGCAGTGAATAAGAAACTCTGTACAAGGCTGTCTTTGAAGCCAGAAAAAAAAAAAAAAAACACCGCTTCCATTAAGAAAAATATTTCATTATATTTGCAGCCCAGTTCAACATCAGGCTTCCAATCAGACTCTTGAACCTGAGGAGGCATAAGTGACCAGTCACCCTTTCCCCACAGTAACAGGGTGCTCATTCACATATTTTTTTTGACAAAACCCATTGAAACGTAAAAATGCATGACTTCAAACAACGTTTACCTGCTGGGGAGAAGCTCTGTGGAGAAGGACCAGGGGGTCCTGGTGGACAACAGGTTGACCATGAGCCAGCAGAATGCCCTGGTGGCCAAGAAGGCAAACGGGATCCTGACATGCATTAAAAGGAGCATGGCCAGCAGGTCAAGGGAGATGATCCTCCCCCTCTACTCTGCCCTGGTCAGGCCTCACCTGGAGTACTGTGTCCAGTTCTGGGCTCCCCAGTACAAAAAAGACAGGGATCTCCTGGAAAGAGTCCAGCGGAGGGCCACAAAAATGATACAGGGCCTGGAGCATCTTCGCTATGAAGAAAGGCTGAGAGACCTGGGTCTGCTCAGCCTTGAGAAAAGAAGACTGAGAGGGGATCTCATCGATGTGTATAAATACCTGAGGTGTGGGAGACAGAGGGATTTGGTTAACCTATTTTCAATGGTTTGTGAGGACAGGACAAGGGGCAATGGCCAAAAATGGATCACAGGAAGTTCCACACCAACATGCGAAAAACTTCTTCATGGTGAGGGTGACGGAGCACTGGAACAGGCTGCCCAGGATGGTTTTGGAGTCTCCTTCTCTGGAGATATCCCAGGCCCATCTGGACGCCTACCTGGGCAACCTGCTGTAGGGAACCTTCTTTGGCAGGGGGTTGGACCCAATGATCTCTTTAGGTCACTTCCAACCCCAACAATTCTGTGATTCTGTGATTCTGTGTTTTCATTTGGTAGTAACATGGAAAACTAAGCGCAAAGTATGTGGAAAGAAGTTTTCACCTAAATGTCATTATTCTGATTTTGCAATGCTAAAATGCTAAAATTTTGCAAAGTTAATCTACAAATAGATGTTGTCATTCTGATACCAAACTGTTTACTTGGAAATTTAACATTATCCCCTTTCATCTTTGCAACATTACCATCATTCAACTACCTAATCTTTCCAGTCTAATAGAGTAATTATAACTGTGATGAATGAAGCATAGAAAGTTCATAGAAAGGGACTTTGCTGTTTATTAGAAAAGATTTTTATGTACACAAACCTTTCAACAGGTCTGCAAAGAATGAGAAAGCTGGCTGCATATACAATTTTCACAACAATATCACGTACCAATCATTCACAGGTGATTGAAGAACCACATAGAAAAAAAAAACAGGACTGTTCTTCACACAGTTAAAGTTCCTGAGAATGTGGATCATGTGTTTAAATTTAAGTACAGAAGTTGCTTCAAACCAATATGTGAGTTACATTCATGAAAATAAGTACCCAATTAATGATTTTTTGGGCTGCTGTCATAATAAGTTCTGTGTCTCAAAAAATAAATTTATGTTGATTAGAGTTACATTAAATCTTCATAGTATTACTACTGCAGCCACATGCATTCTGCATACCTTATTGCATTTTGCAATCATAAAGTCATCTCATCTTCAGATCTCCAAACCTTGTAAATTGAGAACATTAGAAAGGAAAACTAGGCTTCAAATTCAATTACAGGTTTCTCATCAACCTATATGGACCCAACAGCTCACTTTGGGTGCATACTCTCCCTATGTTTTAATTAAAGAATTTAGAAAAGCAAGAACAACAATGTCAGTAACCCATGGCCACTAACTGACCTCTCCAAAATGCTTGGAGAGGAGGTGTCTATTGGATATAACAAAAGATATTTTTAAAGATATATTCTGTTCTTTCACCAAGAGATGACCAAATGAATTCATCTCCACAACAGAACAGAGACAAAGCTAAAAGCACATTTCCTCTCCAATATGCAACAGCAATTGAAGAAACATTATTCAAATGGCAACATTTTAATTATGATTCAAACATACACATTACTGTTTTGTCATGACAATACACTGTAGCCTGTGAAGATACATTGTGATTTACAAAGCAAAACAAAACAAACAAAAAAAAAACTATATTAATTTACGATGTTTCTGAAATAATTCTGAAATCCAGAGGCAATCACTGTTTGCTAAAGGGGTGCAAAGGGGAAAACAGGCAAAAGATAAGGAAATTTTGTTTTATAGATACTGAGAAAAAAAATATATATATATATATAATTAACAAATATAGCAAAGAAGAGTTAGAAAACACTGGTTGATCACTTTGTTTTGCATTAATAAAACAGTAATCACTCACTTGGAAAAATATATATATATTGTATTTGAAAAGATAATAGAAGAGAACCATGTAATGTCATAATATTGACAGAAGCAAAATAAATAACGAGAAAGATAATGCAAGAAAAACATTCAAGTGAAACTGAGAAAGTGTTCCTATGCCTCTAACCCATTACAGTAGCAACATTTTGATGACTGATGTTGATGAAATCATTTCACCTTATGTATATTGGTGCTGGGCAATGACAAGATCTTTCTGCACAAGAGTGAATATATGCAGCATGATAAACTTGGCAGCGAGAGTTTTATAGAATGTCATCAAGAAATCAGCTTGTCTACAAATGTAGATGGTAAATTGAATATTAAAGAAGCGAAACTATACTCTCCTCAGCAGCAGAGGTCAGAAGATTTCTGATCTGTCAGCTGTCTTCAATGATAGCAGGAATAAAACTCTCCTTTTTTTATTATTTTATTTTTTACCCAGTAACAGGCTACTAAGCAGGAGAACCCTGCAAGTTGGAATTGGATTTAGGTGTTCTTGAAGGAGGAGTTCCATAATGAAAATGCCCAAATTCAGGAAAGTCACAACACAGATAAATCTGTTTTGCACACTATGACATATCTGGTTTGGAATTAGGCCTTATCTAGTTGAGCAAACTGTTTCAAAATATCTACCATCAAAATTACTTTTCTTTTAATGCTACTGACAGTACATGTGCATGACCCTGATAGTACATAAACCTACAGCTGAGAACACTGCCAAAAATTGTATATGACAATTTGGTTTGCCAGGAATATAGCAAAATTTCTCACCCTCCTCTCTATTCCTCTCTCACAGTGTTGTTAGATACATGCTTAAATATATATATTAATCTAATACAAAAAGTTTTGAGTTCATCTCTTCCCAAGGGATTCTTTTCTTTCTATATAATACCAAGATTTCTTGGAGGGCTTATGTCTTGCCCTGGTAAAAACACATAAGAAAAATTGAAAGATGTCTATTAGTAGAAAAAGCACTGAGTAGAGGATCTTTTCCTGACCTGGACAATCAAGGCTGTCCAGATTTTGTCCAAGTACCATCTGGAAGTTATTAGGTTATTATTGTTATTACTGTGTCTGACAATAAATATTTGACTGAATATTTATTCACTTTCTTATTTATAAAAGCTTGTATTGAAGCTGGGCTTCACAATTCCTTTTACAGTGACAATTCCCCTGACCTGGAATTTGCAGAGACCTATCACAGGCACTGAGCACACTGCAGCCATCCAGTAACACCACTGATCTACATATACTTTGGTACTGCCCCACAGCAGAGGAAATAGCAAACCTACAAACCTCATCTGTGTCTTACTAGAAATTCTTTTCAGAATTCAGAGAGAGAGAAAGAGAGAGAGAGAGACAGAGAGGGATAAAAAAAATCTATTCTATATAAAGATTATATAATAATGAAGTACTAAGTGAAATTGTATTAAATATATATATATATATATATATATATATAGGTGTGCTTAGAAAATATCTGGCCATGTCCAGTGTAACCAAGAGTCACCTATAACTCAGCCAGGCTTCTATGCCTAAATTAAGCCAGGAGCTCTTCCATCAAGTCAGACTACTTCATGAAGAGGTAGGAAAAAATAAAATGGGAGGCTTGCTGTATAATGCTCTCTGGATCACTAAATTTTGTCCTGTGTCTGATAAAGATAAAGGGAAATGATATCTAATAAAATCAGTCATCTGGCTTGTCCCAGTCTAATTACTCAGAAATTAAGTTGTGTAGAATCAAGTTTCATACTACTGTAAAAGTATTAGTTCAGATACATTTTGTACTCCTCTTTCCATGCCCTACATCAAAATAAGCAGCTTCCAAACAAGTGTTTCACTACCCAGTCCCCTTCAGATTGCATCCAAGTAATTTATCTCTCTTAGCTACATGTTGCTGCTGAGACACGTAATCCCATACTAATTTTTAACAACAAACAACAAGGAAAAGTCTGCATATTTGTGTATACCTTGCAAAATGATAGATAATATCTTCTGTGAACGTGACATTCCAGAAATATCTATATAATGCTTTGAGCATATAAAACATGAAGAAAACAATGACTACTGAACAAATATTTAGAAGGAGTAACAGTTTTTAGTAAGAGGATGCATCTAAAAACATAAATATTTTCACAACTGCAAATAGAATCTGATACAGAGGGAATGTCCAAGCTAATACAAGGACAGTGAACTACACAAATTTCTCACCCTGACTGAAATGTGGGAATATATGGAAAGGTGAAAAACATAACTGCATATAACTCAGCAAAAATCTTTTGTTCGACATGAACTAGTGGTCAAAAATAAATAAATACATGCATACATAAATGAGTAGTTGGGTATATACGCGAATGTGGGATACAATAGTTAACTCCAAAATTGGAGAGGTCCAGACTGGAGGCAGCGTGGGCTACAGTGACCATGCCCTGGTTGAGTTTGTGATCTTGAGGAATACGGGCCTGAACTTCCAAAGAGCAAACTTCAAGCTATTTAAAGATCTAGTGGATGAGATCTGCTGGAACACTGACCTTAAGCACAAAGGAGCTGAACAGAGCTGGCAATTCTTTAAGGACGTTTCCCTTAGAAAACAAGAACTCTCCATCCCCTGCATAACAAAGTGGGTAAGGAGGGCAACCAACTGGGGTGGCTGAGCAAGGACCTGTTGGTCAAACTGAAGTGCAAGAAGGATACACACAGGCAGTGGAAGCAGGGATGTGTGGCCTGGGACACATGATCCAGAGATGCTGTCCACATGTGCAGGGATGGGATCAGGAAAGCCAAGGCACAGGTGGTACTGAGCTTGTCAAGGGGTGCAAAGAATAACAGGAAGGGATTCTGTAGGTACATTGCTCAGAAAAGAAAGGCCAAAGAGATTGTTTCCCTGATGGATGACAAGAGCGAACTCGTAACAACACACATAGAGGAGGCTGAGGTACTCAACAACTTCTTTGCTTCAGTCTTCACTGCCAGTCTCAGGTTTCCCACATCTCTTGTTTCCCTGAAACCACAGATGAGGACTGGGGGAGCAATGTCCCTCCCACTGTACGTGAAGAGCAGGTTCAAGATCACCTGATGAAACCAAACAGGTACAAGTCTATGGGGCCTGATGACATGCATCCCAGGGTCCTGAAGGAATTGGCTGATGTAGTTGCCAAGCCTTTCTCCATCATATTTGAAAAGTCCTGGCAGTCAGGTGAAATCCCTGGTTACTGGAAAAATGGGAACATCACTCCCATTTTTAAAAGGGTAGAAAGGAGGACCCAGGGAACTAAAGACCGGTGCGGTTCACCTCCATGCCTGGGAAGACCATGGAACAGATCCTCCTGGAAGCAATGTCAATACACATGCAAGCCAAAGAAGTGATCTGAGACAGCCAGCAGGGCTCCACCAAGGGCAAATCATAGAACGGCCTGGGTTGAAAAGGACCTTAAAGATAATCTAGTTTCAACCCCCCTGCCCTGGGCAGGGTTGCCAACCACTAGAGCAGGCTGCCCAGCCACATCCAGCCTGGCCTTGAATGCTTCTAGGGATGGGGCATCCACAACCTCTCCGGGCAACCTGTTCCAGTGCCTCACCACCCTCTGAGTGAAAAACTTTCTCCTAATATCTAACCTAAATCTCCCCTGTCTTAGTTTAAAACCTTTCCGCCTTGTCCTATCACTATCAAAACATGTAAACAGGCATTTCCCCTCCTGTTTATATGCTCCCTTTAGGTACTGGGAGGCTGCAATGAGGTCTCGCAGGAGCCTTCTCTTCTCCAAGCTAAACAAGCCCAGTTCCCTCAATCTTTCTTCATAGGAGAGGTGCTCCAGCCCTCTGGTCATCTTAGTGGCCTTCCTCTGGACCTGTTCCAAGAGCTCCACAGTCTTCTTGTGCTGGGGGCCCCAGGCCTGCACGCAGTATTCCAGGTGCTGTCTCACAAAAGCAGAGTAGAGGGGGACAATTACCTCCCTCGACCTGCTGGCCACCCCTTTTTTAATGCAGCCCAGGACATAGTTGGCTTTCCAGGCTGCAAGCACATACTGCCGGCTCATGTCCAGCTTCTCATCCATCAGGACCCCCAAGTCCTTCTCTGCAGGGCTGCTCTCAAGTTTTTCTTCTCCCAGTCTATATAAATACCTGGGATTGCCCAAGACCAGGTGCAAATCATACGTGACCTATCTAGTGGCCTTCTAGGACAGAGTGACTTCATCAGTTGACAAGGGAAGACTGACTGACGTCATCCTCTTGGACTTCTGTAAGGCCTTTGACATGGTCCCACACGACATCCTGGTCTCCAAGTTGGAGAGATACAGATTGGATGGGTGGACCATTTAATGGATAAGGAATTGGCTTGAAGGTCTCACCCAGAGAGTGGTAGTCAATGGCTTTGTGTCCAGGTGGAGTTCAGTGATGGGCGGTGTCCCTCAGAGGTCTGTCCTGGGATTGGTACTGTTTAATAACTTTATCAGTGACAAAGACAGTAGGATTGAGTGCACCCTCAACAGGTTTGCAGGTGACAGCAAGATGAGTTGTTTGGTTGATGTCAAAGAAGGAAGAGGTGCCATTCAAAGGGATCTGGACGTGCTGGAGAAGGGCATCCACGTGAACCTGATGAGATTGAAGAAGTTCAAGTAACGGGTGCTGACCCTGGGTCAGAACAATCCCAAACGTGAGCACAGACTGGGAGAAGAACTTATTGAGAGCAGCCCTGCAGAGAAGGACTTGGGGGTTCTGGTGGACGAAAGGCTCGACATGAGCCAGCAGTGTGTGCTTGCAGCCCAGATGGCCAACTGCGTCCTGGGCTGCATCGAAAGAGGAGTGGTCAGCAGGTCGAGGGAAGTGTTTGTCCCTGTCAACTCTTCCTTTGTGAGGACCTGCTTGGCATGCTGCATTCAGGTCTGGGGCCACCAGCATGAGAATGATGTGAACCTGTTCGAGCAAGTCCAGAGGAGGGCCACAAATTTAATCCAAGAATTTTAGAGTTATATGATATATTTATTATGCAAAAACCGTGCAGTGACACAAAATACCCATTTTAAATTGAAGTTCCTTAATTGTGAAGAAACTGTCATATCAGTTTATAAATGTATGCTGTCACATACATTGTTTCCGTGTCTGAGTTGGTCAATCAGCTAAATAAGAAATTCATAGACTGTTATGAACTCTGTTAACTCTGCTAATTTATGTTAAGAAGTTGTGCAAACTGAGAAAGCTCAGGAAAGTGGAGATGCTAAGCAGCTTTAGCTTGTACTACTTTTTAGGCAATCTACAGTGTCTGCCTCTAGACATGAACGAAAATATGAACTGAAATCAAATGTAAATGTTACAAAAGGCATCCTAAATGGTGTTACATTTACACAGCCAGTTTGTAGAAGATATTTATAGACATTAGAGAGCTTAGAATGGGAAGATACTTTATGAAGTTTAAGGACAGTCTTCCCTGAGATACATAGCTTATAAAACTCTTTTGTGGAAGTGAATATTTTTCTCTAGCTAAGATGTTCTAGTGAGGCATGGCCTATATCTTGTCCTATCCCTCTCCTACTAAAGTGGGATTACACTGGGTATCATGCTCTGTAGCTGCAGAGAAAGGAGGACGGATGGACTGTTTTCTAATTTCTTGTACCAACTTAATTAGTAAGATGTTAGCATTTTAACTGTTGAATATATTTCATATTGTTGTTTTAATAGATGTTATGTAAGTAATTTTTTTTTTCAAGGAATAAAGACAGTATTATAAATTGCATGTGATTTTTGCTATAGGTTTTTAAAACAAACAAACAAGCACCTGTCCTGGCCTCATTTTGAGGGGTGCTTTCTTAAGAAATTATTGTTGTCTACAGTTATTTACTGAATCACAAAATTAATGTTTCCTGTACATGACACAATAAATGCTTTGTTCTGATACTCCAGAGACAACTTCGTTGTGTTGAAGGGCCAATTCTTCCATACTGTAATTTTTTGTTAATAATGTCAAGAGTATGACATGGGGGAATTTTAATAAGAGAGAGAAAATGAGGAAATGCACATTTCCTCCATTTTTACCATCTGGCACATGCTGTCAGTCACAGACAGGACAGGCAGGTCATTCCATACATCAGAAATGTTTCAGATAGGTGTTGCCATATTCAAAATCAATTAAAAAGGGCATTTGCAAAATTATTCTGCTTTGAACAGTGTTCATTACCACTTCTCAGAAGACCTAGCAAGCAACATGGAATGCTTTCTGTATCCCCTGTGCGGTCTAGGTAGTGCAAAATGAAGGAATAAGACAGAATGTCAAAGGAATATTTTGTCAAAGAAAGAGCAAATGTATATATGTATGCCTGTGTTTCCATGTCAATCCTGTATAAACTGACCTTTGAAGTTCAGAGAAATGGCAAGGTTAAGCTTTCTGGCTGTTTTAGCACACTGTGTTTTCAACAGATCAAATAAGCATGTGTGTGTGTGTGTGTATGTTTCTGATGCATAGTAGATTTCAGTCCTGATATAAATGAGTACAGACTCCAGGAGCTTTCAAAATATTCAGAGTTACAGGAGCTGTAGCTGGTGCAGTTTCACTGCTTTATTTACCTGAAAAATAAATTTTTCATTATTCTATCTTGAATCTTTCAACAGTGCTAGCATGTGTGACCCTAGAAAGGGGTTAAAGTAAAGGTTGTTAAAAATAACAAAACCAAAACCAACCAAATAAATAAAAACAGCTGATGTGGTTAGTGCTTCATTAAGTACTAATATCCAGAAAGTATATTAAGAACTTTTTCATACAATCCATACAATTTCAAAAGATATCTTAAAACTAAGTTTTAAAATCTGGAAAGATTTCAATCTCTTTTGGTCAGATTCTGTTTCTCTGACCAGCTCTAGTCAGCAAAGGAAAACATTTAACTGGAAGAGCAGAGACACAAGCTCTATGGAAGTGTGGGAAGACTTCAAAACACTGCCCGCTGGGCATTTCTGTGTAACTTGTCTCTGTGATCCGTGGCTCACACCTCCCAAAGCCATGGGCTGCTTATGCAGGCAGAACACCAAGAGTATCAATAGAGATGTTAAATGACAGGTTGTTTTAACAAGATGTAATTCTTCAAAATTTTAAACCTCCAAACCTTTTTTTTTTCTATTACCTTTTTTAATTATTATTATTATTGTGTGTGTGTGTGTAACAATTATAGAATGAAAATCTCAATCAGTGGGAAGTACAGAACATTTCCCAGGAGTTTCACTATGCAGTCAGGCACTACTCATCATCACCCTTTTCTCCTTCCTGCTTCATTCAATGGGTTGATAGAGAACCTGTAAAATCCTTTGTAACATTTCTAGAAATTTACAAAGAAGTCATGTGTTGGATATGGTAAAAATTGAATTTTATCCATGTGGGTTTTTCAGGACCATAAACTAGAGAAGGGTGTTGTAATAAAGAGCTCAGCTTGCTACTGTGAAACTGTTGTCTGTAGGTTCATGCCCAGTGCGCCGGGCACAAACTTATGGACAACAAAACCAATAGCAGTGAGCCAAACTCTGGTGAAATTCTTCTTTTTTTAAATCACTGGCAAAAGTTCTGTTGATTTTGTTCAGACTGGCATTTCTATGCATATGTTTCACAGTCTCAGAAAAGTTTTACCAGTTGCTCAACTTGTGTACATTTCTGTTAGAAAGAATTTTGTCTTGCCTTTATTTACCCAGTGCTAGTATTTACAAATTTGCTTAATGCTCATGACAAGTGGCTTTCTGTCATGGCTGCCCAAAGTCCTGTCAGTCCATCTAAAGCAACAGCTGCTATATGGAACTGGTATAAGATGTAACATCAAACATTAGCAGGAGGGGTGTGAAACCCAAAAGAGCAGGTGCAAAGGTGTTAGGTGTCAGAAGAGATTCGTGGAGACCTTACAGTTGCACGAACTCTCACAAATATTTTAATAGACAAGGGGCTAAAGAAGGGCATGGCTCTATGTTAGGAAACAGGATTATGCAGTTAGGCACAGGAAAGTGTGTCAGTTGATCCTGTTCTTGACACTGTGCTTCCAAAGTCTTCTAATTAATATAGCACTTCAAAAGCACTGCACTGTTGGAGCAAGTCAGCAGCTAATAATAACAGCCCCCTTCATTAGAGAACTGATCCATGCCTACCTCCATACTGTGGTGCCAGTGACCTTTCCTTTAACTTCCACATGCATTCAATAACAGTAATATCACCTTTTTCTTTTTTTTTTTTAAAAAAAAAAAGGCCATGACATAGGATTAGTTTTACAACACAAAGGAAGACTTAAGAATGAGCAACAGGGCATAAGAGAGCACTAAAACATGGCTATAATGTTTCATAAAGTGTGAGTCAAATGGTAAAATAATTGTGTGGTAGGCAAGCATATTTGGTATTGTTCCAACTCTGCTTTCTCTAGACAGTTCAAAATCTCATTGAATCCAATAGCATTAAAGGTTTTCAAAATCCCAGCATGTATGCTTTCCATTCATCAACACATTTAATCTGAGGCAGATTTTACATAACTACTAAAAAGAAACAGCACAGGAGATGGTATAAATGCATACCACTCACTCATTTACATAAATTAAAGAAAATGTGGGGTTGTTGTCTCTGGTGTCTACACACATGGATTGATGAGAAACAGAAGAGGGTTGTAGGCAAAAGGAAAGAATAACGTGTTACTCTGTGAAATACAACTACTGAGAATAATTATTTATTCTGTGAGAAGAATAAGGTTGAAGAGTCTAACTGAACTTAATGTATTTAATTTATTGCTGAATGCATTCCCATCAGCTGTTAACTAATTATAGGTAGTTACATGATTGATCAACTCTTCACAGCTGTAAACAACACTTGATAACGCTGACTGTGATTTTTATTCATTGTCATTGATTAGTAGGAAAGGTATAAAGACAAGAACCAGCACTATCAGCTGAAAGCAGATATTACCTTATTTTTTCTTGTCTTGTGTAAGGCTTGTTCAGATAGGATCTCTGTTCTCCTAGTGCTGGACAAAAGAATGTAGAATTACACCTAGCATAAAGTAGAAGTGATGCTGGAGGCACAAGGCAATTCAGCTGAGGGCATTGCTCAGTGGTTCTTGGTTTTCTTATTGAAGAGATGATTACTCTCAAACCCAAGCTTCTGTCATGCTTTTGAACAGCAATGCAAAGCGCCATGAAATTCAGGTTATGAAATTAATGGCTGGAAAGCTAAGAACAAACATTAAAAAGAGGTCTCTCTTTCCCTGCCATTTAGACTGTCCATCTAATTCATGGTTGTAGCTTGTCATAGATTTGGTTACTGCTGCTGGAGTTTAGGAGTCTGGTAATTTTATGAACAAGCACAAGTTAAAAAGGTCATGGTAAGGTTAAAGTAGCTTCATGTTTTATAGTATAAACATAGCTTTGAAGGAATAAGATCCTCCTGCCCCCACTCAATCTTTCAGCTTGCAAAATTAGTCTTGCTCATTCTTTTTCTTCCTGTCTCTTTTTAATAGACACATTTTTTCTTTTTGCTTCCCCATCATCTCTCTTATTCTAGCCACACTGGCCAATAACCCTTCTGAACTAATCAGAGATGATATTGTCAAAAACCACATCTGCCAATTGCATGAACCCAAAACTCGAGACTCCATGCATCAGCTTACATTTATAGTGTGGATGCTGGATAAGTGTGGCTGATGTTTGCCTGTGTGTAGATTTTGTATGGTAAGCATGTACA
The DNA here is from genome assembly GCF_040182565.1 of Anser cygnoides. Lineage (NCBI taxonomy): Eukaryota > Metazoa > Chordata > Aves > Anseriformes > Anatidae > Anser > Anser cygnoides. The sequence goes on from NC_089912.1 coordinate 40,582,199, forward strand.
GATCTTCCCTTGAGTGTGTCTGGTTATATAATATATGGTTATGTGGTTGTATGACTGGGGAGAGTCTGCAGGACTGGGCTGCTGCTGAGGGCTATCACTTCTAGCATCAATCCTGTCAGGCGGTGTATGCTGGCTGCCAGGCTGTTTTGAGACTGCTATTTTGTCTCATCTCAAAATACTGAGTTGGTCAGTGAAAAGTTATGTTTGACCTGTGGGATCACAGTTGCAGAGAGGCTGAAATGAATTAGAATATGAAGCTATCAGGTACACATATGTACATCACCATTTCATGATATGTTGTTCTCCATTTTTGCCTTTGTTGTTGTTGCTGCTTTTTATTTCTCTGAATACACTCCTTGCAGGGTAGAGAGATGGTTAAGAAGAAGTCATATTACCCCCAAATTGCTTTTAATATAGTCAAAAAGTTTTTCATTCTCAGAAACTTGTTCCAGGTCTTCAGATTACTAGTTAATACAAAATGCTGTGAATGCTGGTTAGAGGCAATGAAAAGGCTGACTAGATTTGAGGATATAATGTGATGGATGCTTCAGCGTGGTAGGATATTGGAGTAGATTTTTTTTTTTTATAAAGGGAAGAAATGAGGATGCTGTGAAAATATATATTGATTTAAATTCCCACTAATTTAATTACCATACTCAAATAAAGTTTTCATAGCTGCCTGAGACATTTCAAGAAACATATCTGGATTGTCTGAGTACCACAAGGCTAGAAATTAGTTTTGTTTTGTTTTTTCACTCTGACCTATTTTTAACTTTGATAAGTGACATTTTGCCACTGCATTTCTTTTTCCTTTCTGCTTTGCTTGTCATGGTTATTTGTGATATTAAATCTGTACATTAGGGATCTCTAAGTATGTGTTTTTACAGGATGGTGTCACAGAGCTTTTTTTGTAGTTCTATGTAATCATGTTGCTAGTATTATAATATACTGCTAAGCTGCAGATCAGCTTTCCAAAACTGTTCACCTTCTAGCAGTTTTCATATGAAATATCTCAATAAGCATACTGAAAGTGGAGAGTGTTCAGTATTATTCTATTAAGGAACATCAGTGAGCTGTTTGTGCCATTTTGTGAGGCTGGAAAAATTTGAACTGTGTTTGTTTGAATTGTGACATAGAAATAGAAGTTTTTGTTATTTGATTAAATGTCAGCTTTCTCTCTGAATTATGCAAAGTTCTGAAAACCAAATATATGTTGGCTTTGCAAATACTATAGCCTAATTTTATAGGGGAAGTTTCATTTTATCAAGAAGTGCAATGCTTTTTGGTTATGTAGTCCTTGTATTGTGAAGGAAGAATGCACCATTCATTTGCTAAATGGTTCTAATCTTTACAGTTTTCCTAACCTTGATTTAGGTCTTTCAGAGCTACTGCAAACAAGAACAAAAAAAGAATCAATAAAAATAATAGAAGTCTTCCTATTCTGTTAATGATTGTTGCTCATCTTTGAATCTCACCTGCTTCTTTTGTGTCCTTTCCTCTTTTTTTTTTTTTTTTTTTTTTTTTTTGAGAGAGAGAGAGACTTACAATATGCTGTTTTAGATGATAGTGTACAATTGATTTCTCTAGTGGCAAGCAATTATAGAATCATAGCACGGCTGGGTTTGGAAGGGACCTTAAAGATCACCCAGTTCTAACCCCTGTGCCATAGGCAGGGATGCCAACCAGTAGATCAGGGCCTCATCCAATCTAGCTTCAAATATCTTCAGGGATGGGGCATCCACAACTTGTCTGGGCAACCTGTTCCTGTGCCTCACTAGCCTTACAGTTAAGAATTTCCTCCTACACTCTAATCTAAATCTCCCCTCTTTTAGTTTAAGATCATTCCCCCTTGTCCTATCACTGTCTACCTGAGTAAGGAGTCCTTCACCATCTTTTTTATAAGATCCCTTTAAATATTGAAAGGTCACAATGAGGTCCCCATGGAGCCTTCTCTTCTGCAGGCTGAACGTCCCCAGCTCTCTCAGTCTTTCTATGTAGGAAAGGCACCCCAGCCCTTGGAACAAATTTAGAGCCTTCCTCTGGACCTATTCTAACAGATCACCATCCTTCTTGTTCTGGGGGCCCAAGATCTGAATGCAGCATGCCAAGCAGGTCCTCACAAAGGAAGAGTTGACAGGGACAAACACTTCCCTCGACCTGCTGACCACTCCTCTTTCGATGCAGCCCAGGACGCAGTTGGCCATCTGGGCTGCAAGCACACACTGCTGGCTCATGTCGAGCCTTTCGTCCACCAGAACCCCCAAGTCCTTCTCTGCAGGGCTGCTCTCAATAAGTTCTTCTCCCAGTCTGTGCTCACGTTTGGGATTGTTCTGACCCAGGGTCAGCACCCGTTACTTGAACTTCTTCAATCTCATCAGGTTCACGTGGATGCCCTTCTCCAGCACGTCCAGATCCCTTTGAATGGCACCTCTTCCTTCTTTGACATCAACCAAACAACTCATCTTGCTGTCACCTGCAAACCTGTTGAGGGTGCACTCAATCCTACTGTCTTTGTCACTGATAAAGTTATTAAACAGTACCAATCCCAGGACAGACCTCTGAGGGACACCGCCCATCACTGAACTCCACCTGGACACAAAGCCATTGACTACCACTCTCTGGGTGAGACCTTCAAGCCAATTCCTTATCCATTAAATGGTCCACCCATCCAATCTGTATCTCTCCAACTTGGAGACCAGGATGTCGTGTGGGACCATGTCAAAGGCCTTACAGAAGTCCAAGAGGATGACGTCAGTCAGTCTTCCCTTGTCAACTGATGAAGTCACTCTGTCCTAGAAGGCCACTAGATAGGTCACGTATGATTTGCACCTGGTCTTGGGCAATCCCAGGTATTTATATAGACTGGGAGAAGAAAAACTTGAGAGCAGCCCTGCAGAGAAGGACTTGGGGGTCCTGATGGATGAGAAGCTGGACATGAGCCGGCAGTATGTGCTTGCAGCCTGGAAAGCCAACTATGTCCTGGGCTGCATTAAAAAAGGGGTGGCCAGCAGGTCGAGGGAGGTAATTGTCCCCCTCTACTCTGCTTTTGTGAGACAGCACCTGGAATACTGCGTGCAGGCCTGGGGCCCCCAGCACAAGAAGACTGTGGAGCTCTTGGAACAGGTCCAGAGGAAGGCCACTAAGATGACCAGAGGGCTGGAGCACCTCTCCTATGAAGAAAGATTGAGGGAACTGGGCTTGTTTAGCTTGGAGAAGAGAAGGCTCCTGCGAGACCTCATTGCAGCCTCCCAGTACCTAAAGGGAGCATATAAACAGGAGGGGAAATGCCTGTTTACATGTTTTGATAGTGATAGGACAAGGCGGAAAGGTTTTAAACTAAGACAGGGGAGATTTAGGTTAGATATTAGGAGAAAGTTTTTCACTCAGAGGGTGGTGAGGCACTGGAACAGGTTGCCCGGAGAGGTTGTGGATGCCCCATCCCTAGAAGCATTCAAGGCCAGGCTGGATGTGGCTGGGCAGCCTGCTCTAGTGGTTGGCAACCCTGCCCAGGGCAGGGGGGTTGAAACTAGATTATCTTTAAGGTCCTTTTCAACCCAGGCCGTTCTATGATTTGCCCTTGGTGGAGCCCTGCTGGCTGTCTCAGATCACTTCTTTGGCTTGCATGTGTATTGACATTGCTTCCAGGAGGATCTGTTCCATGGTCTTCCCAGGCATGGAGGTGAACCGCACCGGTCTTTAGTTCCCTGGGTCCTCCTTTCTACCCTTTTAAAAATGGGAGTGATGTTCCCATTTTTCCAGTAACCAGGGATTTCACCTGACTGCCAGGACTTTTCAAATATGATGGAGAAAGGCTTGGCAACTACATCAGCCAATTCCTTCAGGACCCTGGGATGCATGTCATCAGGCCCCATAGACTTGTACCTGTTTGGTTTCATCAGGTGATCTTGAACCTGCTCTTCACGTACAGTGGGAGGGACATTGCTCCCCCAGTCCTCATCTGTGGTTTCAGGGAAACAAGAGATGTGGGAAACCTGAGACTGGCAGTGAAGACTGAAGCAAAGAAGTTGTTGAGTACCTCAGCCTCCTCTATGTGTGTTGTTACGAGTTCGCTCTTGTCATCCATCAGGGAAACAATCTCTTTGGCCTTTCTTTTCTGAGCAATGTACCTACAGAATCCCTTCCTGTTATTCTTTGCACCCCTTGACAAGCTCAGTACCACCTGTGCCTTGGCTTTCCTGATCCCATCCCTGCACATGTGGACAGCATCTCTGGATCATGTGTCCCAGGCCACACATCCCTGCTTCCACTGCCTGTGTGTATCCTTCTTGCACTTCAGTTTGACCAACAGGTCCTTGCTCAGCCACCCCAGTTGGTTGCCCTCCTTACCCACTTTGTTATGCAGGGGATGGAGAGTTCTTGTTTTCTAAGGGAAACGTCCTTAAAGAATTGCCAGCTCTGTTCAGCTCCTTTGTGCTTAAGGTCAGTGTTCCAGCAGATCTCATCCACTAGATCTTTAAATAGCTTGAAGTTTGCTCTTTGGAAGTTCAGGCCCGTATTCCTCAAGATCACAAACTCAACCAGGGCATGGTCACTGTAGCCCACGCTGCCTCCAGTCTGGACCTCTCCAATTTTGGAGTTAACTATTGTATCCCACATTCGCGTATATACCCAACTACTCATTTATGTATGCATGTATTTATTTATTTTTGACCACTAGTTCATGTCGAACAAAAGATTTTTGCTGAGTTATATGCAGTTATGTTTTTCACCTTTCCATATATTCCCACATTTCAGTCAGGGTGAGAAATTTGTGTAGTTCACTGTCCTTGTATTAGCTTGGACATTCCCTCTGTATCAGATTCTATTTGCAGTTGTGAAAATATTTATGTTTTTAGATGCATCCTCTTACTAAAAACTGTTACTCCTTCTAAATATTTGTTCAGTAGTCATTGTTTTCTTCATGTTTTATATGCTCAAAGCATTATATAGATATTTCTGGAATGTCACGTTCACAGAAGATATTATCTATCATTTTGCAAGGTATACACAAATATGCAGACTTTTCCTTGTTGTTTGTTGTTAAAAATTAGTATGGGATTACGTGTCTCAGCAGCAACATGTAGCTAAGAGAGATAAATTACTTGGATGCAATCTGAAGGGGACTGGGTAGTGAAACACTTGTTTGGAAGCTGCTTATTTTGATGTAGGGCATGGAAAGAGGAGTACAAAATGTATCTGAACTAATACTTTTACAGCAATACATTGAAAAGCACATTTTCCAAGACCGACCCCTGAGGTACACCACTCATCACCGACCTCCACCTGGACATAGGATCATTGACCACTACTCTCTGGGTGAGGCCATCGAGCCAATTCCTTATCCAAACATATATTCTCCCACTATCAATTTTGGGTAGCAAATACAGTCATGTGTTATGCAATCCTTCTCACTGAGATTTCTCACCCTATATTAATTCATCATATAATGTTTTGTGTGTGTTTAAAAACAAAATGTTTACATTCCTAAGAATGTAAACAACTAAATTACCAAACCAACTAAAAGTTTCAAGAGTTCTCTGTTTTTTGAACTTGTCATAAAGAACATGGATAGAAGGGGAGACTGATTACTGAAGGCGTCACTCAGTCTAAGAGTTGTGATATCTCATAAACCTTTATAAGTCTTTCAAAAAGTCTTAGCTGAATTACAGACCTGTTATCAATCTTTTTGAATCCATTATCATATATGTTATTAGAGTTTTTCTAGATGTTTTTCTGTGTACAAAACCAAGGTAAAATTAGACTTTGATCATTTCTGTTTGGTTGAATTTTGTATTTATTTCTTTTCAGCAAGTTTTACACTGAAGAATACTGTTGCTGTTCTCATGCATTTATTTACCCTTCTCAGAAGGAACTTTTATGAATTTGAAAGTCAAAATTTGAACTTCCTAAAAGTTAATAAGTAGGAAACATTTTTAGCAACTCTCTATTTTATGCATCAGTTGTCAATTTTTCTCTTTTCATCTTAATGTTGTAAAGGGATCCAGTCTACCTACTAGAGCTGAGCTTACACATACTTGCTTATTTACAGTGTAAAATTTTCCATACTTACTGAGAATGATCACCAATTATCATGAATATTTCACTAGATTAATAGATTTGAGCAACAAATGCATTAGATAATTGATTGAATCTGTCTAATAGGGGGAGCTGGCTTCTTTGAGATGAGTCTGACATCCCACAGTCAACACAGCAGAGTTCCAAGCACAGCCACCTCTAAGGGACCCTCTACAGGGCAAAGCAAAGCCCATCAGCCACATGCATGGTGCCATTGTGAAAAAAACATTTAAAGGCAGAAAATGCCAGACAGGAAGAAGAGTAGAGAACAAAAAGAGTGAGAAAGAGCAGAGGTAACACCAAGGTCAGAAAAGGAACAGATGTTCCAGTCTGGGGCATATATCCACAGTGCTGCCCATGGAAGAGCCACACTGAACAGATGGATATTTCTGAAAGAACTGAATCCTGCAGCAAGCCCATGCTGAAGCAAAGAAAAAGTGTGAGGAAGAACGAGAAGCAGAGAGACACTGCTGTGTACTGACTGCAACTCTCCCCTGATCTTTTTGCACTGTTCAGGACAGAGAGAGGTGTATGTAGTGAAGGAGTGAAGCTGAGCTTTGAAAGAGGGTAAGAAAGGTGTTGTTTTAATGTCTCTGTTTCTCACTACCCAAATCTGTCTGAGTTGGCAACAAATTAAATTAATATTCCCCAAGCAGAGTCTGTTTTGCCCATGGCAATAATTGGCAGGCAATCATCCTGTCTCTATCTCATCCCATGAGCTTTCTTATCCTTTTTTCTCCATTCTTTTTTTCACAGTGTTGTGTTGAGGAGGAGGAGAGAGTGAGCAGCTGGGTTGGCATTTGGCTATTAGCCAAGGTTAAACCACCACCACAATTAACAGTGTCTGCATTCCCTTTTTAGATGGTTTAGACTAATGTGATATTTTAATTCATGAAGTAGTTACCTGCCAGCGACTAACACCTTTTGTCCAGCTGAGAAAAATCAAATACCTATTACATTAGCAAGGATACTGATGCAATTGCTCTGAATAAGATTAGCCATAGTGAGTACACTGAAGGCCAAACATTACAGCCTTTTAAATCATTTGACAGAAGTGTTCCTTTAATTGCATGTTCAGCTTCCAAAGCTGCCCTTGAAATCTTGATTCTGGGAAACTAATTTTATAAACTAAATCAGAGGAGTTTATGTAACGTGCCTCCTGGGTCATTGCAAGTATAAATTAAGTGTTGTCCTCCAGAGAAACAAGAAAACATGATAGAAAATGCCAATATTTTTCTTTTTGACTTTTTAGATCATACTGACTTGATGTCGCTTCCAGCTTTTGAGTTTTCGCTTTTTTATAAAACAGTTTTTTATAAACAGCCATTTGCACCGCTTTTTTGTTTTTTCTGTAGATTGTAAGTAAACCATTACCTGTATTGAATAGGAGACTGTCAGAAAGAACCAAACTTTTTGAGCTTGCTGAGAGAAACACTTTCCTCTTAGGATTCAATCCTGAAGAAAACTTACATATGCAGTTAGTTTTACACATAAAGGCTGTTCATAATGTATAGAAATGTGCAAGCCTTTGCCTATAATACCTTTAGAAGCAACTGGGAAAATACCATTGATTTTAACACAAATACACTGCTTTGGTCTGGAGGTTTCACTATACTTCTTTTCCTAGATGCTTATATTTTATTCCTCTGTCTATCAAGATCTCCTGTTTTTCTGATTTCATTATAGTTCCTTTTCATTACTTAGGTTTTATCTGTTTAACCCTATACCTTTGCTAAACTGAAGGAGGAAAGAAAGAAAAGGGAGACCTGCCTGTTTGTTCTTTTGCTAACATTTCTATACAATGTCCACTCTTTTCTCCACATCATTTATGAACAGTTCTTTGCAAAATAAACTGCCTTACATTGAAAAGCCAGAGAGGAAAGTTAATTACTGTTTGCATTTCCTTGGAACAGAACATAAGCATGGCCAAAACAGACCTCACATAAGTTTAATCCACTCCAATATTGCCTGGAAATCATCCACAACAGATGTTTGGAGGAAAAAAAATAAAGTAGAAATCACTGATTTCTACTTGACACTGACACCCCCCTCACTCATGGGAACACACGAAATTGTGCTTAGGTACTAGCCAATGGTTTCATTTCTCAGAGAACAATAAGTGTCTGAGCAGCCAGGCAGAGAGCAGTTATGTATCCAAGAAACAGTGTTGGTACATGCCTGGGAGTCCTTTTCTCAGTCTTTATTATATATTCATACCATGCCTCACATGTAATATCCCTTTTAGACGTATTTATGCTCATAGCAACATGCAGTCTTTTTTATAGACCTCTCCATACTCTTTTTAAAGAAATACATACATTGGGAACAAATGAAGGTTAGTAAGTGAATTTGACTGTCAAGATACACTTTGCCTTCACAGAAAAATAGCTATTTGCAGCCTTCTCCTTATCATCACTGGCCAAATCCCCGTTGGGATCACATCCTCCTTCATATATCAGAATAAAAGTGAACAAAATTTAGTCACTTGAAAAGCAAAACAAAGAAGCTTGGTCCTGTTTAGCTGCTGTCTTCATCATTTTCAGTGCTATTACTACTGGAACTTTATTCTTAAAAACTGCAAGGAATGTGTTAAATCTTTATAATCCAAATAACAAAGGTAGAAGAAACATAGTTTGTTATCTTACTTCAAATGGAAGCTCTCTTATTTCCATGTTTCCAGACAAATCCAGTTTTTCCAGATTCTCACAGTCACCCAGTTCCGGAGGGACTGACTTCAAATTATTAAAACTCACATTGAGCACTTTGAGATTTTTTAAGCAGCCTGTTAGGGAAAGATAATTAAAATCAGTAGTGACGGAAAAGGGGGGGGAGGGGGGGGGAGGGAAGGTATTAAAAGGTATTAAAATAAAAAAACTACTCATCTTAGAAGAAAAAAAATCCTTGATGTGATGATGAGTGAGAGGTGAATAAATACCTTCTGCAGCGGTCACAAAGGTGGGACCACATTGCAAAATGCTGTGTTGTACTCATAGACTTCTCTTAATCAGCAATGATTTTGGTTAGAGTTTGAAAGCAGCAGACTTAATAAGACTTTGATCCTACCAGGGCTAACTATTGACCTCATCTGAAAATAGAGACATTGACATTCACCTCAGGAAGATCTGAGGTGTCTGAAAGGTGTCTGAAGGTGTCTGAAAAACACCTTAGTATTTGTTACAGAACCTGTTGATTGGGAACAATTGTTCCTACCTAAGTTACTACATTAACAGTTCCGCCTCCAGTACACAGCATTGCATAATTTTGATTACGAAAGATAAAGGATATATTTGTTTCATTACTTGTTTAATCACAATCCCTCATCTTTTGTCAGCTTTATTTTAGGGCACCAATATTTTAGACTACATTTAGTTACATTGCATTCCCTATTTTTTCTACTTATGTAATTCTACTTATAGCATAACCTTCAGTAAAAATAGCTTTAGAAACATAATTAAAATGCAAAACACGTTATACTGTAAAAATGCAAATTCTACTGCAACATAGTTATATAGGAAAGAAGTAAGGAATTTGAATGTACCAAACAGCCAATTTGTTAGCAAAGGGATCTTTAGACACATACATAACAAAGCCAAAAGAATGTTCTATGGACACCTCTCCTGATGTATTACGTGGATGATTTTCCTCTCTAATCCATGATGAAATGCAGCAATCAGAATGGAAAGCAGTGGTAAGAAATTTAAATGCAATTCAGCAACAAGAAATAAGGAAAGAACATCTTATGCCAACAGGCTCTCAAAGTAATACTGGCAAACCAGGTAAAGATATGCACAAGAAGCACAATTCTATATTTTATCACTGTCTTCCAGTTATCATCAAGTTTTAAAGAAAAAAATCTCATGTTTTATGGGATTTGGATAACACTGGAGAGAAACTCTCTGTTGTACATTACAAGTGCTCAATATCATAATAGTAAGCCTATCCTTAAGGCGCTAATACTTGGTTAAATTCCCTTCAGAACAAAAGCTGTGTAGAGTTGATCACCCTTTGCAATGTGTTCCTGTGCTTCCACAGGAAATCCTTACTGAAGGCCAGATGGTGCTTCCACAGGAAAAGGCAAACAGAGAAGAAACATAAGGAATTAAATGCCCCATAATTCTTCTCTTAAAAATAAATAAATAAATAGATAGGTAGATAGATAAATAAATAATAAATTTGTTCTTGACAGAGGCATGCAATTTGATGACCAATAACAGCAGCCCCGAATCACCCACACCTGCAGAATTTTGCATAGATCTCCATTTAGTCCCTCTTGGACACAATATTATCTTCAAATGATATATGGACCATCTAATTTTTCTCTGAATCGACAGAACAGTGTTAATCTGAATCTAAAGAATAGTGTTAGATTAATCCCTACATGTTGCAACAGGGAAAAGTATAGAAGCTCCCACACAGCTTTCTCTTGTATGTAGCTCTGACAGAAATAGAAACTGAGGAGGTATTTCAAATTTCAGATTTGTCCTTTTAAAATGGTAACCTTGTATTTTATCTTTGCAGTAAAGTTGTGGTTTAGTTAAAATGACAGAAACAAAGTTTTCTGTAAGATTACAACTGGCATTGCTTTGGTAGTACAATACACTATCCTACAACAGTCATTGTAGCTGGTGAGAGAGTAATAGAAACAACTTGAGGATGTAAATGTGTGAATCTCCACTTTTCCAGATTATCAAAGAAAAAGGAAAAAAAGAAAAAAAAAGAAAAAAAAAAGAAAAAAGAAAAAAAGAAAAAAAAAAAAGAAAAAAAGGAAAAAGAAAAAAGAAAAAAGAAGAAAAAGAAAAAAGAAGAAAAAAGAAGAAAAAAAGAAAAAAAGAATAAGGAAGAAGTTTAACCTAACCATGACTAAGCCTCACTAAGTTTACTATCATGGTGTAGACAAGTGAAGGTATTACATCACATGCTAAGTGGTATAAATACCAATTTACCATCTCACTGCGATAAAATAATCACTGACACAGAAGTGCCTCAAAATGAAATAGAGAATCAGAAAATCCCAAATTAATTCCTCACACAATTAATTCTTCAGTGAAGAGGAGTAAGTCCCACTGAAATGAAAAAGAAACTACTCATCTGCAGAGTAACGTTTTGTCTTGTCTTTTAGCAAGGTGATATTGTACTGAATCTGTCTGGGATGGAGTGACCAAACTAGTAATACCAAAGCTGCGTTTTAACTGTTGCTGCATGAACAACACTTACAAAGCATCAGGGCCTTCTCTGTTTCTCACTGCCCCACAACACACAATGCCCAGGAAGCAGGCTGGGGGTGGGCAAGAAGCTGTGGGACAGCTAACTCCAACTTACTGAAGTGATACCATACTGCATAACACCCTGCTCAGGAGTAAAATCGCAAGGGGGAGTTTTCCAATATGGTTATTGCTCAGGGACTGATTAGGTATCGATTAGCTGGTGGTGATTGATTCCTTTTGCCTTATTTAGTTGCTTTTGTTTTGTTTTGTTTTTATTTCTCCCTTTTCCATCATTAACTAAACTGTCTTTATCTCATCTCATGAGTTTTTTCACTTTTTTTTTTTCCAATTCTCTCCCCTCACTGCAATGGAGTGGGCAAGTGGCTGTGTGAGGCTTAGTTGCCTACCAGGTTTAAACCACAACAGATGTACCTGCTAACTTTTTAGCCACTGTCTCAGTTCACTTACTCACTGGATAACTAATGCAGACAATGCACCCAGGGACACCAGTATCCTCTTGTGTAACTCTGCTAAGATGCATCTACAACACATAACTAGTAGATATGGAGCAGAATTAGCCATAACAGAACCATAAAAACTTAATAGCCTTTTTAGGCAGAGTGATGGGTAAGACCCTTCTGAAACCTTGCCTTTTCACAGTTGTTATTTTTTTCTCCTTTTCCAGTTTCTAATATGTATGTTGATGTTCACAACATGGTTCATCCCAGCTTGAAGGTATAGGAGAGCAAGTAAGAAGATACATATTTTTTCCTTTTCTTGCAATCTCTGATATGACAGAAGAATACTGCAGAACTGGGAGTCAGTAACTAGTAACTGCCGTGACTATTATTAAAATTACATGGGAAAAAAAAAAAGCAATAAATCTTACAAGTGAATTTAATTCATTCAACTCAGGATAACATAGATGAGGAGAACAGAGTTCCCCAAGATTTGTCTGTGGCGAGCAGTCTCTTGCATTTCTGTATAACTCCTGTTTTTTCACCTCCAGCTCTACAGTGGATTAAGTTATGTCACCTGACAGCTGAGAGGTAGGTGGGAATTAACCTTCACTCTAGGACCATAAGTCATTCACAGGACACAGTGGATAAAGAAAGCCTTTACACCACCTCTTCACCCCCATATGTCGATTTACCGCATTCCATCTTAAAAGTGGTTTGGCTTTTGACATCCACTCCTCTCAGAGGCTGGTAGGGGGAGTTACAGAATTTCATCCCTTTCATGATTAGAAAAGGTCTTCTAATTGCCAGTCCGAATTCATTTGTAGAAATTTTATAACCGCAAATTCTTTTGTTAATTTTATCTTTAAACAGCAATTTTCCTTGCCTGCTGTTTACTTCTCTAAGGTTTTCATAAGCATCAGACATTTTGGAATTTATGTTACTAGCCTAAACAAGTCAATTCTACTAATTTGCACTCATAAAATAAAAATTTGCCTCCTAAAATTGTTTTAATAGACTTCTTTAGCATCTGATCCCAAATCAGAAAAACATTCTTGAGTCTGAGTGACCACAACTCCATACAATACTCCAGACAAGTTCTTAATGTTTACTTGTACACTGGCAATTAATACTACTTTTCTTCAGTTGGGAATATCTTGCACTTAGATTATCTTGTACTGCCTTTTGTGTGTGTGTGTGTGTATCATACTGGATTTCCTTTCTGTGACTGTTAGCTTAAGGACTTCTCTTCTTTAATCTTCCATTAAATGAACCCATGACATGCTGCAGAAATTAGTAGCTCCTGAGTACGTGACCTTGAACTCTGAAGTCATTAATTTAAACTCTCTACTTTCTTAGAAGCTTATTTGACCATCCAACTTTTCATACTTCCTCCAGTTTGTGCAATGACATTAACTCACAAATGGTATCAGCAGACTTCAATTGCCCAGTTCCTCAAAGCAATTAAGAAATAAACTCAGAACTGACTCTTGAGAATTCCACAATTTTCCTCTTGACTGATAGTTTATCCTTGCAAACAAGTGCATTTAGCCAGGCCTCTGCTCATTTTTACAACTACTGTCTCAAAGTCCATCAAATTTTCTATACTTCACTATCAACTGCTTTATGGGATGCCACATAGACAAGATCTACTACTTGAACCTCAATCATCTCAAAAGAAGGACAGAAACCAAACGAGTCAGGCACAATTTACTTTTGTTTTATACATTTTTAATTTCACCCTTGTTTGCATTGAGCTCCACATCTTTAATTATTCCTTCCTCTAATATACAAATGTATTTAAAATTCTTGCAAACAAGATAAACAGGGCTGAAATTGGGTTATATCAAGTTGTCTGAATTGTGATCCACGCTATAAGGATTTTTCTTTTCTCACATAAAAGGAGCAAGAATATCACCATCCTTTTCCCCCAGATGCGTTCAACAAGTTTTCTAAGATATCTGTGTCAGAAAAAAAAAAATGCATGAATACATGTCTATAAGACAACATTCATGACAATTCAAAATTCTTATATCTAGGTATCTTGGTCAAAGCAACACAAAACTGGGGAATAGTGAATTTCTAAATAACAATTCTATAGGCATTATCAGCCAGATTCCAGACATTCTCAGCCACATTTGGAATTTATTGCCATAATGGAAGGGGGGAGTAGAAAGGAAGACAATACGAATGGCTGTCACTACCTCAGGTGCAGAAGTTCACGTTCTTAGTTGTAGGGGCCAGCCACCACCAGGCCTTATAGGCATGGACTACCACCACTGACACAGCCCTGGGAGGATACAGAAATGGTGACACTCCCTTTGCAGATGGACAAATGAATGGCAGGATTTGACCACCACACCTGCCACCAATACACGCAAATAATACTCAAGCACAACTTCGCAGTTAAAGCTAGTGGTAATGAAATAGTTGCTGCTACAACATTGTTGTTAACTGTGCTTTATAGCACTGAATTTTTAGTTCTATAAAAATGCATATTAGGGAGTTAAACAGCTAACATCTCTGTTTTCAAAAGAGAGGTAGTAAAAGCAGTAATGAAATCCATGGCTTCCCTGGCAGTTTCACAATTAAGAATATTTTATTTTTAAGTGGGAGATGCAATGCCATAGTTGTTGCCTGAGCTACCATTTATTCCAAGCTTAAATTTTTAATTCATTAAAAAAAAATAAACCAGTAATTAAGCTCTATACTTTCTGATGGGCAATGCAGCATAGTAATAATAGTAACATTTAAACCATTTAAACAGGGCTACATAAGTTATCCTAGTAAGGTACTGGAGACAAAATGCAAGTGAGGTTACAAAGAGCTTTTGCTATCTAAGGAACCCATTCAATACAAATGCAGACCTACTTGTATAAGCTGTAGTAAAATACAAAGCAAATTTTGCATTGATCTGACAAAATCAAGACAAATTAGCTAACACAGCAGCTTGCTGTGGGCCAAGACAAATAGTTTCCTTTCTTCCAAACAAATAGTTTCCAATCTTCTTTGCTGAATCAATGACTTTGCCTTTGATTTATTGGAAAGAAGATATTGATGTTCAAGCTTACAGGTGACAGGTAAAACATTGAAGGTTTTGGTTTTGTTCTGTTTTTGTTTGTTTTTGTTTTTTACTTCTGATGAAAACAACCAAAGCAACCAAGCAAAAAGACGGATGAAGTCTTCTTACACTTCTTTTGCAAAACAAAGATGTAAAATCCTTTTTTTCTTCTTTTTTTTTCCATCAGTGCTTATAAAAGCTGATAAAGTTTTATTCATTAACCAAGCTTCATGTGTTCATTTAAAAAAATTAAACATGCAGAGAGAAATGGCAAGTGACTATTACAAGCAAAAAATAAAAAGGATAAAAAGGATAAAGCTGGAGATCTAAGTCTGCAGTCAGAAGAACAAAAATACAATGTAAGAAGAAAGAAAAGTTTTCTTGCAACAAAACAAGGAGAAAAACAAAGAATCTCTTTTGGGCTGAAGGTATCCCCCGGGGAGGGGGGAGGGGTGGGAATTGCTGAAAATCTACTGAAAGGGCTGAAAAAGAAAGTGATGTAAATAAAAATGCAATGAGCTGAATTTAAGATACTTTAGTAGATCAGAAATCATATAGAAAAGTGATTTCTCTTTTTCATGTGACCAGATAAGCTGAAACAAATACTCTGCTTTTCCTGTGCACAAGATGATGCACAGCTGTTTCACAGCTCCTGCACTGTACCCATGCAGTCAAGAGACAGAATATCAAATTCATCACAAAGCTGCTGCCCAAGAAAATCTCCTGGGTACATTCCTTCTCATTATTTTTTTCTGTTATTCCTGGGAAAATCAAACATGACAACTCTGAGATGGACAACAGTCCCATTTTACAGAGTTCTCACATCTCTCCATTTCTAGTTACTTGCTTTCCATGTTTTCCTTGAAAATATCTGCCTTCCATGAAAATATCTGCTATTACACAAAAAAAAGTCAAAAGTATTTTTATCTGTCTTCTGATCCAAACTCAGTCTTTTCAACTGCATAGATAATTATAGCTGAGAGAGTTGTTTGAAGTATCTGAGAATGGGTTTTAGTCTTTTCTCTGAAGCTGCTTCTAAATCAAGTAAAACATGAACTTCAGTTCCCTCAGATATTTTAGTTCACAGCCTGCTACTGCAGCAATACCTTTTTCTTTTTTTTAATTGAAAATATTCTTATGATCTGCTCTCTCACGCTTTTAAAGACATCTTGTTAGAATCAAAAGTAGCCCAAACACAGCTCGCCAGTTTAGCTTCTGCTGGATGATTTGTTGGTCTAAACTCGGCTCCAATTCTGGCTGAAGATTAAAGATTTGACAGCGTGCATGTCACTGCCAACTTCAACCATCTGTCATTACTCTCAAGTATGTTTTAGTTGTGATATTTACCTACTTGTGGCTGTTTTGTAAATGGAACACAAAAAGATAGATACCTTAGCACTTAACCTTTCCAGAGACCTTAACTTCTGATTTAGCACCCAATTGTCACTCTTTGCTAAAACAGAGCTCCAAAGCCAAACACACATAGATTATTTTCCCTGCGATAATTTAGCAGTTAGAGGACTAAAGTCTGAGGTTTCATTTTAAAGTAGCAGAAAAATATATATATATCTCCAACTTTTTTTTTAAATAAGGTCTTATTAAGATAACAAGCATTTCCAGTATGTAGGAAATAAAAACTTACCTACCACCATTTGGAAGCACATCAATTTACATGTCCATAAAGAGATTATACAAATTGAGAGAAAAAATTCTTTGTAATTTACACCATAACAAGAGCAGCTTCATTGTGCTACTAGTAGATGTAGCAGTTGTGCTACTAATAAGTCCTAGCCTAATAGGACATGGACTAAAACTGAAAGTTATTAAACAGTTTGGGCAAAAAATAAAGTTAATAGTTTAGCTACATAGTCCAGAAGGGGATTTGTTGTATTATTTCTCTTTAAATATCATCAGTGAATCAAGGTCTTTGTCTGAATGTACTAGAACTGCTGCTCTGATGTGACTACTGTATGATGTGGTGTCTCAAAAGACACCATAGGTTTCAAATCCAGGTTTCTACAGATGAGGGTTTAGTACAGTCATGCTTCCTCTCATTTGATGAATCTTGGGAATAGAAAAAAAATCTGAACAAGAGTTCACTGTTAATGAACAGGAGAGTGCTGAGTGCTGTAGCATTGTGCCTGAAGCAAGCAAACTACAGTTGTCTAGCATTCAATAGCCCTTCAAATCAAACATTTGCATTAAAAAAAAAAATAGCAGCAACAAAAATATTGAAAGGAAGAAATCAACATCTTGTGTTTACCCTGGAGGGATGAGTATAGATTGGAGGGAAAGTGGATGAATGGGGATAGCACAAAAATACTGAGCAAAATTCCAATAATTTAAATGCAAGTGAAAGAATAGTGATTGCTACTCAGAGCACCTGAAAATTTCTTCCTTGTTTCCCAAGAAAGGTGTCTGTTGTGCCCTTTAAATTGCCCTCTACAGGAATCGGTTATGGTAGAATGATCTGTTTGTGCATCTTTATTCTGGAAACAGACTTTATTATCACTCATGATCACTTTTTCTGTGTGATCTTTTTCATTGCCAATGACCCAAATTACAAGAATTTAAGAAAAAGAAACAAAAAGCTTTCTTGGTCTCTGCCTACCTTGATTGCTAAACAGCTACCCCTCAAAACTCTATTCTCTCTCCCCCCCGCCCCCCCAGGTTTTAAGGCCTCTGGAAGAGGACTGTGCTTTTTTTGCTTTTCTTCTTCACTACCAGGTGGAAGGTGTTAGTCCATTAATCTCACTGACCTGTCTGAGTTCTGTAGTCAAAGTGCTGACAAAACAGTTATTGTTTATTTTATGTCCATTATCTCCTATTCATGCCTTGCTTATGATTTGTTAGTATATTTATCTGCCAGGTTGAAACTAAAAAATATATCTCAATGTCAGTGGGAAATTTTCTGTATAAACAGTAACATTAGTAAATAAATCAAAATCATTAGTGTTACTCTGTCTGGCAGAAAATCTAGCAGTTCCTTCTGTGTTGCAGGATGCACTCTCCCTTTCTTCCTGTTTTTCTCGCATAAACATATGATAACAATGAAGATGAAGGCTTTAGTCTTCATTCATTGTCTGAAAGATATTAATTCACAGTGTACATACGGATTACCAGGCAAAGGGAAAATTTAGGACTACTATATTTGAAAACAAAGGTCAAGGTGTCAGTACACATAGGTGCATGGATTTGACTCTCAGGGGCCCATAAACCCTCGTAGTACACCCAATTCCTTCAGCTCTCAAAGGTACCACCGATTAGAGCAGCGCTCTCCCAAACAGTCCAAAGGGCAGGAAATCCCTCTCAAACCATCACAGGCTTTCTGTTTCTTATGCTTTAAGATCAGAAAACACAAGAGCCAAGTACTAAAGTTATTATTATTATTGTATAGCTTAAAACAGAAAAGGTGTATAGAAGAGTTAAGAATTACGTAATCTCTCTAAAAACCCTGTTGTCATGTTGGAAATACCAGTTTATTGATAGGAATTGTTACTGAACCAATTACAAAATTGAAAAGATGGATTTTATGCGAGATTATATTTCTAGATTTGTTATTACCACAATCTTATGTTTCAATTCATTTTGCTTGTAATACTATTTCTATTTTTCCTAACCCTTGACAAACATAAAACACCACCTCTTCTCAGAAAGTATTATCCGTCTACTGAATAGTTGTCCCATAGTCAGCAAAAATGTGGGTTACCTGTTCCCACATTTGGACCATACTAAGACCATGCAATTCAGCAACTATAGCCACAACCAGCTAACCATAAAAATTTAGACGTGACTGTTAATTGAGACAAAAAAAAAGAAAAAAGAAAAAAAAGTGAGAACATAATTATCAGGAGATGAATAAGAATATTTATGAATGTTAATTTTCCGCCAATATAGTTAGATGGCACATGTATAAATAACTGAATAGTTTGAACCAACATACCAATTTCCACTGGGAGATGGTTGATTTGGTTTTTTGACAGCTCCAGAACTCTCAGATCTTGAAACAAAGCAATGTAGTCTGGAATGGTTTGAATCAATGTATTGCTTACATGCCATTCTTTCAGAAAGGTCTGGTCTTTCAGATATTCTGGAAATTCCTGTAAATAAGATTATATAAATAGAAATCATCAAGATAGAATTTTGTTCTGTCATGTTTCTAAATAGAGTGAAAAGAATTCCCATGGCCAAATCTCAACACTTTCCCTAAATTATCTTGATGTAGAACATCATTTTGCCAAATATTCATAGGATTTGTCTTTTGATGAGTATTGCAGATGTCTGTCACCACATAATCTTTTTTTTTAGCTATTAATGCGATTATTTTGCTCTAAAACTGAAACCTATTTGAAACATTCAGCTGTTTGGTGCCTCCCATATTATTTCCCTTTTCCAGCTGGAGAATTTTTCTAAAACACATTTTACTGCTTTAATTCATACTTCAAGATATGGTAAAATGCAACATGGGAACAAAATTGTGGGTGTATGGAGATTATTGATATAGGTTTTGCCACTAAAACAAAAAGTGTCTTCTTAATACCTGACGAGGATACAAAATTTTTTTGCCAAGATGGAACATGGTCCAAGGAATAGAAACATTTCAGATAGGATAAATACACGTCATTTATTGAAAGTGTTATTTCAAATATGTAACTTAACTTCATAAGTCATTTCAACAGTTTGAGGATTTTTGCTCATTTGTTTCTTTTAATAAGAACAAAAATATTCAACTTTTAAATCAGTCAACCATTGCAATTAGTTCTTATTTTAGTCATAGAGAATTTATTTTCTTTAACATTTTTAGGATTGTTTTAAATACACAGCAAATAAATTTGCTTCTGGGTAATTTTCACACAATATTTTATCTGTTCAAAATTTCCAAAGTATAACAGCTAAATTGGCTGAAGGTTTTAGAGCCTTTAATTCTTAAAAAATTGCTTTAGTTAATTAGTATTGAGTTCAGATGTACACTTCTTTGAATTGTGTCACCAAATCCCTTTAACTGAATCAGATAAAAATCATTTCATAAAGCTGAAGGTCAGAACACTTAAAGTCAACTTACTAAACCAGCACATAATTTACCAGTCTGCCCTGGATTTTATATCATTTTATGTTAGTAACATCTGGAATAAATAATTGTGAAGAGGAGCTAACTTTGCTCCATAAAAAGAGGTGCAATAATTTAAGCCTTTAATTCTTTTACACCTTCCAATATATTTTTCTGTGAATAAAGAATTCTACACAGTAGAAATTGCTGTTTGGTATTTTTTCCATCTAAGTTTCATAGATGCCCCAAGACATTAACTAGAGTGATGCACTTAAATTGTGGGGTTTTGTTGGTTTGTTTGGTTTTGTTTTGTTTAATTCTGAACTAAGAGCAGTGTTGCTTAACTCTTAGATAAATTAAAACTTCTAATTAATTAAAGATATCCTGGACTGATGATCACTTTTTTTTCTTTATTTGGTTGTTGCTGTCTCATATTTCAGTTCTTTTCAAATATACATATGCAGACACTTAGCCTATATATGTAGTTCTGCCTTTCTACCTGCCTTTCCATGTCTGATATGGATCATTTCATTTCTTGCTTCATTTTCTAACTACGTGTATATTGCATTGTGATCCATCTTTCATATTTGTCAGTTTATGGCAGTTGAAAAATAAAATAGCTTAAACGCCTTAGGACAAGTAAGGAGAAATCTTTCCATCTTTCTGGTGTGGGTTTCCACCAGCGCACCTTCAATACTGCACATTTTTCTACAACAAAATAAAAGAATAAATGCCACTGCAAATTCAGTTAGTATTGCTTTTCTCAGCTTTACAGAACTGAAAATGTATGACATAGGGAATAATAACATTAACTGGAGTATTAGAGATACTACTGTAAGAAAGAACCCTAATTCACTAAGAAAGGAGATGCATAACATTAATACAGGAGAAAAAAATGTCTGGGAACCAGATATTATTTGCCACTTTATTTCTGCTGTTGTGCCACAGCCTAGGTCTGTCTTGGTCTATTCCAGTGACCTGCTGTTTTTTGATACCTTGTTATCAAAACAGACTATCTTCCAGCTCCTGACTGTCAAATGCAGCTGGGAGCAAAGGATAACACTTGCCCCTATGAAGCCAACAAACCCACAGTTCTCCCAGACCAAAGGGGGTACCCCACAAACTTCTTTTTATATTTAAAAGACAATGGAGAACAAAAATCACTCTCAGATAAAGATAAAGCTGCCCAGCTCCTTCAGAAAAAAAAAAATAGACAAAATATTTAAGTTTGTCTATGATTAATGAGAAAAAGGTTTTAAAAAAATCTTTAGTAACTGTTGTTTAAATAGTGCCGAGATTCTTGTGCAATAACTGACATAAATTCAGGCATAAAGTTAAAAGAATGGAACCAGGTTCCATTCTTCTACCAGTTGTCCACACTCATTTTCTCTTTGGATTTTTTCTTTATATCTTATAATCATATTTACAATTTCCAAATCTGAGTTTACAAAATCTTTGCTATAATGTGCTTTTCTTTAACATTCTCCACCTTACCATATTTTTTTTGTGTTGCTGGTGTGATATTTTACTTCATTTACAAACTAGATACGAATGGGAAGAGAAATTTGCACAAGTTTTATATTTGCTTTACTCTCTGATTCCCTTGTGTTCTTTTGTAATCTTCTGCTGCCATGCTAAAGCTGGCAGCCTGCTGATAAATTACTCCATGAAGACTGACACTTGGAGGATAGCCAGTCTTTTGCCTTTAACAGCAAAACAATAACAAACTCCTTTGACTGGGGGATGGGAGGAGGTGGAGTATGAAAAGGAAATAAATAGCAAACCTACAACCAGTGCTGATTTTACTATTTCTAATTAGAAGAGAATTTACCTGGCAGACATGAGCCTGAATTAAAACTGTGACCAAAGTATTCAGCTCTGAAAATTTTAAATTCTGCTTCTATTCCTAGCCCTGTAATTTTACCTGTCACTGACCAAAACAAAACATTGGGTCCAAATTTCTCTCATCTTTGAGAATCATTGGATCTAGCTCCAAAACTGGGTTAGGCAGTTTTTAGGTCTTGGGAAGAAAAAAAATAATAATAATAATTAAAAAGAAAATCTCTGGAAGTGAAATAAGCCTGAGAGATTTTCTCTGTTCATTTAATGCAGTGATTCTATTCAATTTGTTGTGGCAAACAAATTCCTCGCTGTCACTAACTGCTGGAAATAAATGGAAATTCTCTGTTCTCAGCAAAAAGACAGAGCATGTCAGATGGTAAAAATAGAAAACAAATACAAATCTAGTAATTAATTTGCTAACATTTTCTGTGAAGAAATGATATGAAGAAGATCATGATTTACTAGTAAAGAATTTTTCCATCACTCATTCATTCATTTGTTGTGTACATTTGATATTTAAGTTGTTTAAATCTGTTAAACCAGATCCTCTGCTGAGGAAAATCATCACAGCCAAGTAGAGCCCTGTTCTGCATTTGAGTGAACATCATCACCACTCATTTGCAAATCACCACTAATATTGCAAATTCACAAAAGTTGTTTTTCCTGAACTTTTTCTGAAAATCATTTAAAATCACTGATCCGCTAGAGAATAAACATTCATTAGTTAGAAGCAGAAAGCAAATGCTCAGAAAGGAATAAACAGTTAAAGTAAATTCATTGAAAAATTCATATGAATATTCATAGTGTTATTTTCTACAGTTTTCATTCAGCTCTAATAGCCGTGCTGTTTCTCTGAAGAAATAATTTAATTCAGTAGATACAAGCTTCCATGTACAAAGGATCTCAATTAAGTGTTTCATCAATTCTTCATCATTCTCTCCTAGGCAAGTAATTCGAATGTACAATTCAAGAGTCCAAAGTCCCTGAAGAGCTCTCTTTTACAGGGAGTTTGCTTGGAAAACTCTTAGAGAAATAACAGTTTCTGAAACATACCTTTGGAACTCCAACTTACTTGTGGCTCAGTATACTCTTCTCATGACAACAAGTCCCATGGCTTTTGTAAACACAAGAGGATTTAAGAGACTCGCTGTTGCGGGCAATACAAATGGGTTCTGCACATTTTTTAAAAAGAGAAAACTCTGACTTCTTTCACAGTGTCAGATTATGAGACTAGCCTGTTTGTTGTTGTAAGATCTTTTCTCTCCTTTATTTTTTGTTGTTGTTTATTTCAACAGCTAAGTATAAATATTAATTAATACTGTTCCCAGCTTGCAGAAATGCATCACACAGGGATGTAGACATTTGAGTCATAAATATTTGGTTGGTATATAAAAGAGGAAACAAGGACCACTGAATCTTTTGAATGTTGTCACACAACCTCTTCGTTGTGGAGTTCTGACAGACAAAGGTAAATCTATCTCATTGCTGCAGTTATCAACCAAAACCCATAGCCAGAAGTTACCCATTCTAGAGAGGCATAACCAAAACAATGCCCAAGTTATTTTCAGATTCAGAGAGTCTCAGTGAGTACAATTTCTTCAGCTGTAATGGCTTGATATTGATACTGCTTACAGCATTGTTGTTCAGAAGATTTCCATTAAGACATTGCAACCAAACTTATAAACCCATAGTGACTTAAGACAACTGCAGGCTTAAATTATGTCTCAAAAATTAACTTAAAAGTGAAGCATAACTAAAAAGAATTAATGATCCACAAGGAATTATGGATCTGCATTTCCCTAGAATTCAAGTCCTAGTCTCTCTAGCTTGTACTCAGTCCCAATTTATTTAACCTAATATTCATTCTATGAGTTTTATCTTTCTCAGAGATGTTAAAATAATTACTTTATAACTAAAAGGAATAGTGAGTTTCCACTTAATTAAAATACATTAGCATTTCAATAACATTTGAAAAGTAGAAAATAGGTGGCATGGAGGTCCTTAAGGAAGGAATTCCTATTAGGAATTCAAAATGTGTGACCTACTTTGATTTCCTCTGTTCCTAAGGTTCTGCAAAGGAGACCCAAGAAGATTTTCAAAAGAGCACTCTCCAGATGATTTTCAAAATACTTGTCCAAGCTATTCCAGTACACAGTTAAACATTTTATGGGACCTATTTTTAAGCTTGCACTCAACAGTGCAGAGTCAGTGAGCCAGATTCCCTGCTATGCTCTACAGATCTGAAGCAAGAAACAATAGCCTCTTTGTAACGTGTCTACATTTTTACCGTCTAGACAACATGTGTACTGATGAGTACCTGGTATAAGCTATAATTTTAATTGGCTGCAACATTTCAAATAGCTCAATTAGTTGATTTGTGTGCTCAGCTCATTTGCTGTTGAAGTTTCTAATGACAGACCTTACATGGAGACTTCTGGGAAGGATATGGTAAAGCTACTTACTTTCTTCTTGCAAAATCCCTGTGCTGGGGATTACTCTTCTGTGAGACTTAACTTCACAGCATTCAGAAAGAAAACTGGTAGAGCCTAGAACCAAGCCCAGTTCTCAAAATTAAACCTGTAAGTCATACCAACAACCTACCCAGATTTACCTGTCTAATGTCTAGAGGATATATTACTGCTTCATTGATGAGAGGAAAGGAGAAATGTAATAGAAATACTTACCAGCTAAAAATGAGAGAGAGAGACAATTCAGCAGCTAGTTCCCAAAAGGGCACTTAGTGGGGCTGTGCTGTTCACTGCTGCCAAATGTAAGAGACCAGCCAATATGAAAACAAGCTAGTTAAGTCCCTGCAATACTAACAAGCAAGCCCGGTTTTGACATCTAGTGTCTGAGTGCTTAATCTCCCAGACTTTCAACTCATAGATGTATTTATGTGCAAAATCAATAACAAAAACTAAAATGCAATTGACACCACAGCTCCTGGCTACACAAAAAAAACAGGATTTTGGGATGAAACTGTGCCATGTCCATGGATATTTCTACACGCAAATTGTCAGCCAGTACAGCTTTGGTTGTATATTTTGGAAATGCATTTTCTTTAAGTGCAATTTCTTCTGAAGGGCTCATAGAGGAAAAGAGTGTCATGTCTGATTCTTTATTTGTTTTGGAAGTAACAGCTGACATTTAAAAGAAAAAAAATGTAAAGAAATTATATTATCTGAATAACCAACGTACATATTTGAGAAAATTACATTAAGGGGAAATATATTTCCTTCAGAACTTTGTCAAGTGGATTTTCATATTTTTAAAATAATTTTCACCTGTTAGAGACTGCCAGTGCTCTTTGACTTTGAAAGACCAATGGTCTTCTATAAACAAAACAGTTTTGATTTTATCTTTGTCTGCAGACATCTGAATTATGTCAAAATATCTTGCTGAGAAAGCAAGATATTTTTAGCCAAGCTAGATCGGGACAACAATACACAATGGTTGTGTGATAAGCCCACATATGATATGAAGACAGAATGAAAGTTCGTGATGGTTAAGATTGTACTGCTCAAGATGGCACAATGTATGTAACCATACACCAATATCCCTGAAACGTGATCTTTCAACATGTTATATTGAAATGAAATACCCTGGAAAACACAGTAAACTATATATGTTTCATTTTGCTTCTTAATGTAAAGCCATGTTTATGATAGCAAAACAAAATGTTAACCTATTGGCAAAAGAGAAGAAAAAGTTTTAGTTAATGCAGTTCTCTGCTTCGTGATGCAAAGTAAATATCTGCAGGTGGTACAATATCAGTGTCCAAGGAGTGTCCTCTTTTGTTTTCCCCTTCAAATACACATAAAAAGTTTAAAATATAAGACAGTGTGCATTATGAAACTACACAGCTTTAACATCATTGTCAATATCCAAGGTCCTTGAAAGCTAAGACATAATATCACTCCAGCAACCAATCCCACCAGATAAATAATTGGCATTATGTTCTCCTTTCTAGAGCTAGATGGGAACTATAATTTTTTATTTTACAGAAATTTTGCTTACATTTTGTTTATTCAGAAAAGAATTACAGTAAGAAAAGAACTAAAGCTGAAAACGAAAAGACTTTCACATCAAAGTTCAAGTCTAGGACAAAGTTATGTTTCAGGTCAACCAAAATAATTGTTTACTAGATAAGATTTATTCACCTTATAGATTGGCTTTTTCATTTGCACTTTTCTTAATGAAAATTTCAAAAATCCATTTCAAAATGATAAACTACACAAAAATAAAAATCTAATTCTAATATTCTAATAAAAAAGCCTGTCTCCTTAATAAAGCAATGTGCATTTTACGTACATTTCAGGCAAATCATTAACAACTCTAGGAAACTCCAGGCAAACTGTAGTCCCCCTTTTGCTGAATTTCAAACTAGCATTAACTCAGAGCTCATTTTTAAGCTTGTATTTAACTTAATATATAACCAGAAGCACAAAGTTCTTTTTTCAGCAAGACCATTGTGTATTGATGTTAATATTAGTTTAGATTTGAACAGAGCTTGGGAAAGAGAAAAAAAAAAACTGTGTATATAAGTAGGGCCTTTACAGTATTTAGCATATTTGAAAACTAAACCACTAGTTTAAAGTAAGACAGGAAATGCTTTTGTCACTTCTAACACAGGGAAAAAGCATCATTATCATATGTTTGGCAATGAAAAAAATGTTTTGCAGCATTAGAAGATACAGTGCAAAGCTACCCAATCTCTTTAACAATAAAAACATATTTTCTATATTTACCGTCCATTGCTGCCCAGAAAGCTGAAAAATAAACTTGTTTCTGTCCTTATTTGCTTCATCTGACAGTGCACGCTTTTTCTGGAGCTGAGGAGTCTTTCCATATGTGTCCAAGATCTTCTCATCAGTGTCTACAAAGCCATTCTTAAGGTATTTTGACTGGGGAATGCCTTTCTTCCGGCACTCCAGTATGAAGTTCCATTCCTGCTTTATCCTGAAATAGTGACAAAAAGTGTTTATGTGAATAAGCTGAAATCACAGAGCACAGAAGTCTTAAAGCTCAACCTTTGTTTGCACTAATAATTAACAAAATATAAACATGCACCTAATGTATTGGTCATTTAGAAAAACAAATGCATTCCTGGAGTCATGCTTAGATTTTTGAGACTGACATACGGATTTCAGATGAGCAGGATTTCATATAGTTTCTATAATACAGTGACACTCAGGGAATAACAGAAAAACAGAGACTGAGCCTATTGTCACAGAAAGCAGCATGAATTATGCCCTTTATTTCACAGGAAATGAGATAGGATAGAAAATACTTTCTCACAGAACAAGGAACATTGTATGTACATACAAAAAAAAAAAAAAAAGACCTGGTGATACATATGCAAAATTTTTCAGTTAGAAAAAAAAAGTCATTTTAACAAGTAAGGTGTTAGAAATATTCCCTTTTTCCTGCCCTTTCTTGTTCCAGTATAATGATCTACTTCCATTTTTAAACATTATCTTCCAACACCATCTTCAAAGGTGAAAGTAAAGGTCAAAGTTATCGCATGCAAACTAATTTCAGTTTAAATTTCCATGTAACTTTAGGCTCACCTCCAGGGCAAAGTATTACCTATATAACTTCAGGTGCAAATTCAATTTGATATAATTAAGCAGTGCTAAAAGCACATGCTTTAATTTAAGAGAGATTTATTTCAGCTTAGTCAATTAAGGAACAGGTTGATTAACGGAAGCAAGGCTTCCTTATACCAAAATAAGACTCTGCACAGTCTTGTTTCATAAATCTGTTCTCGTATTTGGAATGATAGATTTTTTTGTTGTACGTAAGTTTCAATTATGCGATCTCCACCCTCTGGCAAAAAATTTTAAGCTAAAGACATGGAGAAAACTGACAGGTGCAGAAGGGAACAATGCTGAGGATAACATGCCCTCTAGGGAAACAAACCCATGAATGGCATATCCTAAAAGGAGAAGCAGAAGCAAGTTTGTAAAGTTTAAGCAGGAATTAATAACAATTGTAAACATATTCCTAGCTAAGCATTGGATTTGCTCTAAAATTATAAACTTTAAAATAATGCCACATTAATGAGCAAGAATATGTGGTTTTAAATCATGTACAATAAATCAGTTACAAACAAATACAAGAAACATCTTCAAAACATGGTGCATGTAAGCAATTTTCAGACACTCATAGAAAGATATAAGAAAAAATGAAGAGCAGAGTATATGTATGGGAATAGGATACTGTACATTAAAAATTATATTTAACTCATTACTATAAAAATGAATATACAGGGATCAGAAATGCATGTTTAAACAGAAAGGGTGTTACTCAGGCAGTAGTGAAGTACCTAGCATGAATGGGTGTTCTTACTAAAACATTAGGGAATATTGGAGAAACCTGAAAGCAGAGAGCACAGCAACAGTAGGACACTTCAGCTATCCATAAACACACACCACACTAACACAATGTAGACAATATACAGTTTTGCAAATCACACATGACTTTATCACAGCAGCTTGTCTGAGAGACCATAAGAAGACTAGATTTAGTTTAAAGCAACATCATACCATACACAGGTCATCAGAAAACTACAGAAGACCCCTGTTATAATAATCACCACAATGTATTCCCATGGGAGAGAGAGAGGGTGGGGTAGAGGGAGAGGAAGGGAGAGAGGGAGGGCGGAGGGAAGGGAAGGGAAGGGCAGAGGGGAGAGGAACGGAGAGGAAAAAGTGCAGCTGACGGGGTAAAGTGCTGGCAGATTGCACGAAGACAGCACAATTTCAGAGTAAGTACATTCTAATGAAGGAATCACGTCCTCCTCTCACTTCCAAAAATGGGAAAAAGAAAAAAAAAAAAAAGAAAGAAATAACATTTATGTTCACATGAAGGAGTGAGAAGGCAGTATAACTCTGACAAGTTAAAAGTAAAACCATAAAAAGGTAAATGAAGTGACTTACTGTAGGTATACAGATGAATGGGAAAAGGATTTTTAGCACATCAGAAGCAAGAAGCCTCTCATAAAGATGGTGGGAACAATAACTTATCAAGGTATGAAAAGAGCAGTAAAGAAATACTTAAAGAAGTTATTAAGAGAGCAGGAGTTATTAAGGAAGCTGCAGAAAAGTTAAACTTACCCTTTGCTTCGGTGTTCTTTGGAGAGATTAGTATGCTCTTTAGAAGCAAACATTTTGAGAACTTACTGACATTTAAAGTGCCAATAGAGGAGGCTTGAGAATAAAAGAAAAAAATATCTGAAGTAAATCTCCCAGCTTCTGTCAGTGCCTAATTGTGAACTGCTTTATACCACAACAAGCTGTGATATGTAAATGAGTAAGGAAGAACAAAAAAAAAAAAAAAAAAAAAAAGGCAATCAGAAAAGTGTTTACCACCACATTTCAGTTTAGGGAGTCCCTAGAGGAGTACTGAAGAAGTCACCATAGTCAAGGAAGAGTCCTCAACCAAACCACAGCATGTCAAAATCTTTTCCTAAGATACTTGAAATAGCAAAGACAAGAAAATGGGTTAGAGGAGACACATCTGCCTAAACCCTTTTTGTGGTCCTCCAAGATACTGCCTCTGTTACCTCTAGTTACAGAGGGACAGACTCCCAAGTATCCAGTTGCACTAGACAGCAGTACCATAGGGTATTCCCTCCAGCTGCAGCCTGGAAGCACTCAGATGACATCTGAGCTTTCAGATGCTTTTACACATTAGCAAATTCAATTTTTAGAGTTTATCTTGCCTGTTTCAATCTGTCCTTTGAACCTCAGAGACCACTGGTGCAGTAGGGGGCAGAAAATAAAATAGCAAGAGATCAACAGGAAAAGCTAGAAAACAACATTTTCATATACTATACAAAAAATAAACAGGCCCAAAACACCTACTCACTGTTTTCCAAAACTTGTCTACCAGTGAGCATGGCTAATTAACTATAAAAGCTCTCATTATTGTGCAAGGTGGGTGGGAAGTGAAGTGGGAAGTAAAAAACAAAATAGTGAATTGAATCCCTGAGGAAGAGAACAAACAAACAAACAAACAAAAATATCTGAACCATTACAGGGCAGAAATTGAACTGAAAACTCTGGCACTCTTTTTTTCTAAAATATTCTAAATAATCCTAGCTTTTCATACCACTGCTCTTTCTCACATTCCCACCAGTCCCCCACATAGAGCTTTTCTGTGCCTCTGCAAAGCTTAATTCTGCAGTACTGCCCTCTCATTTCAATGGAATTCCTTCATTTTCTACCAAGGAATTAAACATTTTATTTCAGTGTATAATTCAATATACTGAAAAAGCTTAATCCCATGATGCTTTTTTAATATTCATTGATCTTCACTCGCGCAAGAAATGACTGACATGTTCCTCAAGGTATAAATTCTAAGAATGTTAGAAAACTTAACAAATAGAAAGAAGAGGTCAAAAAGCCTAACTCTGGAAAAAAAAAAAAAAAAAAAGAAGTAAGGCACTGAGCTGCTGTACAACAGCTCAGTGCTGGCTGTGTCAAGTAGACATCAGGAACACAAGAGCAGAGGGCTTAGATCTGAGATTTTACTCTCTTACAGCAGAGAATATAGAAAAAGGCAAAAAGGCAACTGCATTAAAGATGAAAGAATAAACTGTCCTCTGACACTTTATTGATAACACATACAAAACATAAAATTCAGGACACCATTATTAAATCAGTTAATCAAATCAGCTAATCAAATCAGTTGGTGAAATATTGACTTCAGAAGAAAGGCATTAAGAATTAAAACTGGTGAGGAATTCAACATGGATATCCCAGACTGAGGTGGAAATCCTATGTCAAATTTCTTTGTCACATATCACTCTTACATCAAGTTATATCAATGTGCAATTTTAAGCTTTTAAAGAATGTTTTCTTATGGTTACCAGGCTAAGTACTATGTACAAGCACATTTTGAGCAGATGGAAAGTGAATTAATAATGGAGCAACTAACATGAATAATTTTGTACAGTACGTATTAGAATGAAAACATGACATATGCCAAGGGCAGAGGGTCTAATTATTTACAATCCCTGCTTGGACCCTTGGGGTATATACTAACCAAATGAATCAATCAGGCCTTTTTGGCCTGGAGGTGTAACTTCTGTCAAGCCAATATGTATAATTTAGCAGAGATTACAGAGCTGTAAATTGCATATCATATCGTATCATAGAATAGCTCAGGTTGGAAGAGACCTTAAAGATCATCTAGTCCCAACCCCCCCTGCCATGGGCAGGGATGCCACCCACTAGACCAGGTTGTACAGGGTTTCATCCAACGTGTTCTTGAACACCTCCAAGGATGGGGCATACACAGCCTCTCTGGGCAACCTGTTCCAGAGCCTCACCACTCTCTGCATGCTACAGCTGAAGTCATACCAAAGGATAACGAATCATAGACTCATAAAATCATTAAGGTTAGAAAAAACCTCCAAGATCATCTGCACCAACTGTCACCCTATGACCAATATTACCCACTAAACCATATCCCTAATTACCACATCCAACCCTTCCTTAAACACCTCCAGGGACGGTGACTCCACCACCTCCCTGGGCAACCCGTTTCAATGCCTGACTACTCTGTCTGAGAAGAAATGTCTCCTGATTTCCAACCTGAACCTCCCCTGGAGCAATTTGAGGCCATTCCTTCTAGTCCTTTCTCTAGTTATCTGTGAGAAGAGGCCGACCCCCAGCTCCTCACACTTTCCTTTCAAGTAGTTGTAGAGAGCAATAAGGTCTCTCTCCCCTGAGCCTCCTCTTCTCCAGACTAAACAACCCCAGGTCCCTCAGTTGTTCCTCATAGGACTTGTGTTCCATATGATTCAATCACATCATTATCAGTCAGCACTGTCTAGTAGTCTTTGTCAAAGCATAGAGCTAATGATACTCCTTAAAGGATCTTTGTGAAAATAAAGACTATTTTAAGTCTTTCTTTCCTCATGCTCCTCAGATAAAGTAAGATTACCACCGTGTTTTTGATATCTGAAGGTTATTGTGTGAGTCTTGAGGAAAGACAGAAAATACATCTAAAAAAGTGTGGCAAACAGAATATATCCACACATACAAAATCAGCCTTTAAATATTCTAATATTTTTCTAGAGAAATTAAATTTCTGGTCTTGGTACTTTAAGGGCTCCTGATAGTCCAGAACCATATTTCCATATATGACAAACAAATGAGGTGGCTACACAATCACAGCTCTCCTGAAGTTTACATCCTTTTATTAATAGTCTGTAATAAATATTTTCATCTTCCTCCAGAGCTTGATTGTACACTTGTAGTCAGATTAAAGAAACAACTATTTTCATTATTCAGAGAGTGGATGTTCGTCAGGTCAAGCCTAATTTAGGTGGGAATACAAACATAAAAAAATATTTTTCTGGACTTAGGAACCAAATGAGATCTAAGGATCCAACTCAGCTAATTACTCCCACATTTCAACATTAATCATCAAAATAGTTCAACTAATTTTAATCAGGCTGATTACAAGCTATTTACATGTGTCTAAAAGGTATATGTTACATACTTTTATATTTATAACACAAAAGCACATCTGTAGGACTTCGCTATAGCATACTGTAGATGGTACAGAAGAGTTATTTCTGGAAAGCCATTAAAGTCTTACTACAGCTTAACCACTGATTTTCAGTAAGCTTTCAAGACAATGCACTGTAGATATTAAGCAGAATCAGCAGGGAAATGGAATATTTAAGTATTTCCATTTTGGTGAAGTTTTCTTGAGCAAATTCTTTCCCAGATGCTACCTCACTACACCTAGAGCAAAGAAATTTTACAGCACATAATTGAGATTTCTTATGATAGAAATTTCCTTTTGAGGATATGGGACTTCCTTGCTTGCCATTTTAGATTCTCCAACAAAATCACAAATCTAATTAACCTGATTGCAAAGAATTACTGTTGAACAAATTTGATGATTGCACCCTTCAAAGGAGTGACCAGCTTGGAAAACAAAAAGCTTACATTAGTATGGATTTGAGTCATCCCAGTAACTGGAGAGTAATTGGATTTATTTGGATGGTTCTTCCTTCTGGAATTGCCTGCTGCTCAATGTCTGTATAGGAGATCTTGATGAAAAAGCTAAGCATCTTAAGTGAAGAAATGAAGTTTCACTAGAAGACAGTATTTCCTCTAAATCAGGATGAAAGCTGTCACCAGAACACTACATGGTGACACTGGTTTAGTACTCCTGAGTGATGTTTAAATCAGAATTACTAGCCATGCAATATCAGTAAACAATCATATGGAATGTGTATAAGAGCAGCACAGTTAAACTGGAGCTCAGCCCAGACTAATATTACTGACAGATGAGTAACATTTCCCTCAGTTTCAAGTGGACTAATTTAATTTCAGTCCTTCTGTCAGGCTCTTCAGTAGGTTGTCAAGTATCGTGGCTGAGCAGCAACTTTTATCTTTCAACCCACTTGCGTGCACTATATTAAATATGATGTATACAAGTGTATAAGAGCAAAGGCAAATAATGAAAATGGTTATTAGTGTTCCAGAACTGCTCCCAGATTGTTACTCATAATTTGTGTTTGGGACTAAGCAATCCCAGATTAAGTTTTAGTCTTGTTTAGAAAAATTTCTCAATTGAGTATTGAGAAGGAGAATAAAAATAAACATCACAAATAAAATCTTAGGTCAGGCACAAATAGAGTTAAAACACCAAAATCTGGCAGAGTGAGACACCTATTTTATTAAACAAAGGTATAAACCATCAGGAAAAAAAGTCACTATCTGCTTGCAAAATGAAAGTTTGCTTTTGACTTCTTACATTCAAGTGCATAGTTCAAAAAAAGTAATATAAGCATTTCTGGCTAGTCAGAGCTTGAGGAGAAATTTTTAGAGGAGAGACACAGTGAACTATTATCATTTTTTTATATCTTATTGGTGAATGGAGGAATCTATGCCATTTCACAATGAAGATTTAAATAGATAATCTGGGCAAAGAGCTCTATCATATCCACACTTGAATGCTTAATTCCTCAGCCTTCAATTTTTAACTTACCTGCTTTTCATACAGAAGACAAACATCTTGCAATCCTTCCAAAAATATCATAGAATCATAGAATCATTTAGGTTGGAAAAGGCCACATAGTTCAAACTTTAACCTAACACTGCCAAGTCCACCATTAAACCATGTCAGTAAATTCTGCATCCACACATTATTTGAAGACCTCCTGGGATGGTTACTCAACTACTTCCCTATGCAGCATATTCCAATGCCTCATAACCCTTTCAGTGAAGAAATTTTCCCTAATATCCAAACTAAACCTCCCCTGGCACAATTTAAGGCAATTTCCTCTTGTCTTATCACTTAGTGCTTAGGAGAAGAGACCAATACCCACCTCACTATAATCTCCTTTAAGGTAATTGTGTGATAAGGTTTCCCCTGAGCCTCCTTTTTTCTAGGCTAAACAACCCCAGCTCCCTCAGCTGCTCCTCATAAGACTTGTTCTCTAGACCCTTCACCAGCTTTGTTGCCCTTCTTTGGACACACTCCAGCACCTCAATCTCCTTCTTGCAGTGAGGGGCCCAAAACTGAACATAGTATTCAAAGTGCAGCCTCCCAACAACTGAGTACGTAGGGATAATCCCTTCCCTAGTCCTGTTGGCCACACTGTTTCTGATACAAGCCAGGATGCTCTTGGCCTTCTTGGCCATCTGAGCCACACTGCTGGCTTATATTCAGCAAGCTATTGACCGATACCCACAGGCACCTTTCCACTGGGCAGCTTTCCAGAGACTCTTTCCCAAACCTGTAGTGTTGGATGGGGTTGTTGTACACCAAGTGCAGTATCTGGCACTTAACCTTGTTGAACCTAATACAGTTGGCCTCAGACCATCAATTCAGCCTATCCAGATCCTTCTGTAGAGCCCTCCTACGATCAAACAGATCAACACTTGCAACTAACTTGGTGTTGTCTGAAAATTTATTGAAAGTGCACTCGATCCCCTTCCACAGATCATTGATAGAAATATTGAAGAGAACTGACCCCAGTACTGAGCACTGAGGGACACCACTAGGGACTGGCCTCCAGCTGGATTTAACTCCACTCACCGTGACTCTGTGGGCCTGGCCACCCAGCCAGGTTTTAACCCAATGAAGCACACACCCATCCAAGCCATGAGCAGCCAGTTTCTCCAAGAGAATGCTGGAGGAAGCAGTGTCAAAAGCCTTACTGAAGTCTAGGTAGACCACATCCACAGAATTTTCATCATCCACTGAATGTGTCACCTTGTCGTAGAAGGAAATGAGGTTTGTCAAGCAGGACCTGCCTTTCATAAACACATGCTGACTGGCCTTGACCACCTGGTTGCCCTGTAGATGCTGTGTGATGGCATTCAAAATAATCTGCTCCATGAGCTTCCCCAGCACCAAGATCAAACTGACAGGCCTGTAGCTTCCTGGATCCTGCTTCCAGCCCTTCTTGTAGATTGGCATCACATTTGCTAGCTGTCAGTCAACTGGGACCTCCCCTTATGCCAACACATGCAGCATAGGAAACAAGCAGAAGCTGGAAACCATGGTGCAATTTGACAAGTATGACCTGATTGCTGTCATGGAAATGTGGTGGGATAGATCACATAACTGGAACACCGGAATAGAGGGCTATAAGCTCTTCAGAAGAGATAGATAGGGAAGGAGGGGAGGCAGTGTTGCCCTCTCTGTTATGGAAAGGATTGATTGCCAAGAGATGCTTGTGGGTGAAAATTAAGGCCCACACCAATAAAGGACGGCTTGTGGTTGGAGTCTACTGTAGGCCACCTGATCAAGGGTAGGCTGTGACTGAGGCATTCTTTCTTCAACTACAAGAAGAATCATGCTTGCGTGCTTTCATCATGATGGAGGACTTCTAGCACCCAGATGTCTACTGGGAAAACTACACAGCAGAATGTAAGCAATCCAAGAGATTCCTGGAGTGCAATGAGGATAAGTTCCTGATCCAGATATTAGACAAACCAACCAGAGGAGATGTATTACTGGACCTGGTGCTTACCAGTGTGGATGAGCTCATTAAAGAGGTCATGACTGGAGGCAGTCTGGGCTGCAGTGACCATGCCCTGGTTGAGTTTGTGATCTTGAGGAATATTGGCCTGACAAAGAGTACAGTCAGGACACTGAACTTCCTAAAAGTGAACTTGAAGCTTTTTAAAGACCTAGTGAGTGAGATCCCCTGGAACACTGTCCTTAGGCACAAAGGAGCTGAACAGAGCTGGCTACTCCTTAAGGGTGTTTTTCTCAGAGCACAGGAACTCAACGCACCCCTGTATAAGAAAGCAAGCATGGAGCGCAGAAAACTGGGATAGCTGTGAAAGTTCTGCTGGTCAAACTGAGGTGCAAGAAGGATACACACAGGCAGTGGAAGCAGGGATGTGTGGCCTGGGACACATGATCCAGAGATGCTGTCCACATGTGCAGGGATGGGATCAGGAAAGCCAAGGCACAGGTGGTACTGAGCTTGTCAAGGGGTGCAAAGAATAACAGGAAGGGATTCTGTAGGTACATTGCTCAGAAAAGAAAGGCCAAAGAGATTGTTTCCCCGATGGATGACAAGAGCGAACTCGTAACAACACACATAGAGGAGGCTGAGGTACTCAACAACTTCTTTGCTTCAGTCTTCACTGCCAGTCTCAGGTTTCCCACATCTCTTGTTTCCCTGAAACCACAGATGAGGACTGGGGGAGCAATGTCCCTCCCACTGTAAGTGAAGAGCAGGTTCAAGATCACCTGATGAAACCAAACAGGTATAAGTCTATGGGGCCTGATGACATGCATCCCAGGGTCCTGAAGGAATTGGCTGATGTAGTTGCCAAGCCTTTCTCCATCATATTTGAAAAGTCCTGGCAGTCAGGTAGAGTCCCTGGTGACTGGAAAAAGGGAAACATCACTCCCATTTTTAAAAGGGTAGAAAGGAGGACCCAGGGAACTATAGACCAGTGAGCCTCACCTCTGTGCCTGGCAAGATCATGGAACAGATCCTCCTGGAGGCAATGTTAAGGCACATGCAGGACAAAGAGGTGATCCGAGACAGCCAGCATGGCTTCACCAAGGGCAAATCATGCCTTACCAATATAGTGGCCTTCTGTGATGGAGTAACTGCATCAGTTGACAAAGGACAACCAACGAATGTCATCTACCTGGACATTTGTAAGGCCTATGACATGGTCCCACCTGACATCCTATTGTTTACATTGGAAAGATATGGATTTGATGGGTGTACCATTCAGTGCATAAAGGATTGGTTTGAAGGTCGCGCTCAGGGAGTGGTGGTCAATAGCTCTATATCCATGTGGAGGCTGGGGACAAGTGGTGTCCCTCAGAGGTCTGTCCTGGGACCAGTACTTTATAATATTTTTATCAGCAGCATAGACAGTGGGATTGAGTGCACCCTCAGCAAGTGTGCAGATGGGAGACCTTATAGGGGCCTTCCAGTACTTGAAGACGGCCTATAGGAAATCTTGGAACAGACTCTTCATCAGGGACTGTAGTGACAGAACAGGGGTTAATAGTTTTAAACTGAAAGAGGGTAGGTTTAAATTAGATATTAGGAAGAAATTCTTTATTATGAGAGTAGTGAAACAATGGACTAAGCTGCCTGGGGATGCCCCATTCCTGGAAGTGTTTCAGGCCAGGTTGGATGGGGCTTTGAGCAACCTGGTCTAGTGGAAGTTGTCCCCACCCATGATGTAGGGAGAAAGGCAGGGGGGCAGGCTGAGGAGGTTGAACTAGATGATCTTCAGGGTCCCTTCCAACACAAATCATTCTGGGAGTCTGTGTTTCTATTTCAGAGGGACAGATATGAGCTACTTGCAATATTATCAGTGTACTGTTCTGTAGAAATAGGTTTCACTAGCCAGCTGCTTTAAAATCTGTTCTAGAGGCTGTAAATTCCCAAAATTTTTGGAAATTCTCACCATTAATGCAAACATAGTTCAAGTTTTGCATTCAGTTGGTTTCTGTCGTATAAAATCTTCAGGCAAAAACAAGAAATATCTTACACGTGACTGCTTAGTGACCTTGCATGAACTAAATTACCTTTCCCCAAGGCAAGCAAAGTTCCCTAGAGGTTAATTGGGAGTTTCTCCACAAATAACACACGCTACATTTCACAATATATTATCAGGTCATTTTTCATAGCAACACAGCTTATGAGAAGCTGCACAGTCTCAAGGGCATTAGTGAATTATAACCTCTTTGAGAAAAACAAGAGTTTGTTAATAAAAAAGAATAAAAAGAAAAAAAAATAAAAAAGCATCTCTGCAGGCCAGATTCCAAACTCATCTGTTACACAAGTATATTTGCAGGAAAACTCTATTAATTTCAGCGTTACTTGGGAATTCACTCTGGCTGCTGGCAAAAGTAAATATCTAGAATATTAAATGCTGGAATGCAGTCCTCAGTTCAGGAAGCTGCCTTCTTTGAATGTCGTTTTGGAATCAACATTTTGGGTTACAATCCTTTCCAAAATACTTTCTTTCTTTGAATTGACAATGAGCACTAAACTGATTTCAGCAGACCTACTTGACAGTGGTAAGTTTTTAATCCTTGAGTAAGATACCAGAATTTGGTGATATATGCAACTCGTTGAAATAATGATATGTATTTCCACAGGGAGACATTATTTCTGTTAGATATTTAATTGTAATTACAATTATATATACTTTCAAGTTTACAACAAGCAAAATATTGTCATGTTTTTGGCCTTACCTTTGAAAGCACTGAAAAGTATCTAACTTGTGATCTGACCTTTAGAAACTGAAGGTCAGAAGTCAGAGCATGCCTCATAAAATAAACAGGATTTTTCTTTTAACTGCATTTTGCATTTTATTACCAGTATTTTTATGACTTTGACCATTGCTGTATCAGCTTTATCCACTCTACAATGCCCACATCATAAGAATCAATGTGAACTTTGCCATTCATTTCAGCGAGTGAAATACTGATCACTCACAACCAGAACCAAAGCATGATTTCAGAGGCTCTTTTTCTTCCAGGAGCTCTAAAAGTAGAATTAACTGGAGAGGAATCTGGTTGTTAACAGGAAGATACACAAGACACAAGACTATGCAAATTGCAACCTAGAGGAATAAAATAAAAATCATTTGTGAATGCATCAAATGTTCTCGGAACCTTTTACTTCTCTGCTTCATATCTTAAATTACCTCCTAAATTCCCCCCTAAATTTCAAGTTGGTGCAGGAAGATAGCAGAATGACTTTGAACCTCATTAGTGGAAAAAAGCAGAAAAGACCATCAAGCTTTACCCTTTTAGCTGAAAGGGTACTGACAAATAACCATAGGTGAAAACAGAAAGGAGAATGGTTGTGGGTTTGTTGTTGTTGTTTTTGTCTAAATGGAAAACACAGCTCACAATGAGTTTTAACCTCTGCTACTGACCAAAAATGTGAGAGCTGAAATTAGCAGAGCATACAAAGTTACCCTCTCTCCTTCTTACATACAGAAGTTCCCCATGTCTGGCACTTCTAGTTTGCTTTTTTACTAGTGAATTAAGAATTTATCTTCTGCATCACAGAAAAAAAAAAAAAAAAAAAGAAAAGATGACCAAGGGGTGTTGACATTGGGACTGACCTTTCATCAATTCTGAAGGTGACTGCATAGGCAGTTGGAAGTTACACACATGGATGTCTAACCATAATACTCTTTCTGTGAAGACTGCAGTGGCAGCACGTGAGCCAATAACTGACATAGACAGAGGTAATGTATCAAGTCTTCTGCTTTATCTGCCACAGAATTGTACAAATTGAACACTTCTTAAAGCCCAAATAGAATTGAATCTTGCCAGGAATGGCAAAAAGAAGTGCTTTGACAAGTACATCAGTGACAAAAAGACTAGAGAAAATGTGGGTCTTCTGTTGAATTAAATTGGAGACCTGGTTATAGAGGGCAATGAAAAGGACAAGGTTCTGAAGGCCTTCTTTGCCTCAGTTTTTGCCAGCAAGAGCAGACTCCAGGCCCAAGAGACCAGGCTGAAATGTTGGATCAAGGAAGATGTGCCCTAGTGAAAGAGGATAGAGCCAGGGAATACTTCAGCAAACTAGGCATACACAAGTCCATGGGCACTGTTGAGATGCACCCAAAAGTGTTGAGTGAGTTGGCAGATGTCATTGCAAAGCCACTCTCAAAATTTTGTGGTAGATTGTGACAACTGGGAGAACTGCACTAAGACTGGGGGAAAGCAACTGTCACTACTATATTAATGAAGGTCAAGAAGGAGGCCCAGGGTACTACAGGCCAGTCAGCCTCACCTTGATTCCTGGGAAACAGATGGAACAGCTAATCCTGGAAACCATTTCCAGGCACATGAGAGAGAAAAAAATCATCAGGAGTAGTCAGCGTGGATTCACAAAATGTAAGTCATGCTTGACTTAACCTGATAAGCTTCTATAATGAAATGACTGTCCTAATGATTGAGGGAAGAGCAGTGAATATTGTCCTCCCAGTCTTCAGTAAGGCCTTTCACACTGTCCTCCATACGATCTTCACAGAGGAGCTGTTGAAATATGGACTGGATAAGTAGGCAGTGAGGTGGACTGAAAAGTGGCTAAGCAGACAGACCCAGAGGGTAGTGGTTAGTGGCAAAGTCTATTTGGAGGCCAGGAAATAGTGGAGTACTCCTTGGGTCAGTACCGGGTCCAGTCCAGTTTAACAGCTTAGGTAGCAATCTGGATGAGGGGATAAACTGCACCCTCAGTAAATTCACAGATGACTCAAAAGTGAGGATAGAGGCTGATGCACCAGAGGTCCATGCAGCCATCAGAGGGACCTTGACAGACTGTAGAAATGGGCTGACAACAACCTCGTAAAGTTCATCAAGGAGAACTACAAAGTCCTGCATTTGATGAGGAACACCACCAAACACAAGTACATCCTGGAGCCACCAAGCCGCAAAGTAGCTTTGCAGAAAGGAACCTAGGAGTCAAGAAGACAGCAATGTACCCTTGCCACTACAAAGGTGAATGGTGTCCTGAGCTGCATTAGGTGGAATGTTGACATCAGGTCCAGGGAGGCAATCCTTATCCTCTACTCAGCACTGGTGAGGCCTCACCTGGAGTACTATGTCCAGTTCTTGGCTCCCCAGTACAAGAGAAATGGAGCTATTAGAGACAGTCCATCAAATGACTGTTAAGATGCTAAAACACTGGAGCATCTATATGAGAAAAATGTTGGGAGAGCCTGGAAAAAAGAAGGCTCAGTGGGGATGTCATCAACGAATATAAATAACTGAAGGGAGGCTGTAAAGAAGAGAGAGGTATAGACTTCCCAGTGGTGCCCAGTGACAGGGCACTAGGCAGAAGACACAAAATGAAACACAGAATATTCCCTTTGAACATCAGAAAACACTTCTTCACTGTGAAAAAGAGTTAGCGCTGGAACAAGTTGCACAGAGAGGTAGTAGAGTCTCCCTCACTGGAGATCCTCAGACGTTCCCAGAACATGGTCCTCATGGTTCTTGGCCACCTGCTCTAGGTGTCCTTGCTTGAGCAGGGGGGTTGAACCAGATTACCTCCTGAGGCCCCTTTCAACTTCAGCCATTCTTTGATTCTGTAATATAACAGCTGGGACAGAAATCAGATTTAATGAGCTTTCATCACAAATGGCTTCACTTCTATTTTCCACCATCAGGAACACTCACAACAGCAAACTTTCTCTGCCCCTCAGCTCATACCAAAAAGAAAATTTATTCTTGTTAATCTGAAGGAAGATCTTTCTTTTTTTTTTCCTTCTTCTTTATTTTCTTAGGATTATGTTTTTCTAACATAGGATTTATGTAAAGATGAGAGAAGCAAGATTGTCGCTATGAATGTTGTGAAGAGAAAGTTCATACAGAAAAGGCAATCAAACTGTATATTTCCCTGATCGCCTCTTAACCAAGCTGTTCTACTGCAAGGTCAGCATAGCTGCACTGATAGTGAGAATCTGTGAGTCAGATGTTCAAAATGTTGCACCAAGGTCTAGTACCCTTAAATGAGGGCACTGTTTAACCCTGTGCATTTTATTTTTAAAGCATAAAGTGATTTCTATTGCTTTGTTCTCTTCTCAGAGGGGAAAAAATGATAAGTCATATATTTCTAATATTGCCAGCACAGTGTAGTATTTCACTGTCTCTAATAGGGACGAACATAAAGAAAGCAAAACATTGCTAAAAGAAACTGTAAATTAAATATATATACATATATATATATATATATAATGATTAGTGGTATAAGCTCTATAATCAATGGTATTTTTAATATCTGAACAACAACAACAAAAATCTTGTGGTAGTGTGTTTTTTTTTATATCTTCTCTCTTCTATTCAGAAGTATTTGTATATGTCCATTTATTTCAATCATTTTGCTTCTCTTGTCAACTCAATAAGATTTAAAGTATTTTGCCGTACTGTATTTTATGAGCATGTTTTCATGAATTCCATACTAAAAAGCAATATAGCATACAAGCAATAGAAAGGTACAAAATGTATGATTTTTCTCTTCAGATTAAATCTTCACAGTAGACAAGTGAAATATGCCATCACTAAATCACAATCTACATAGGAAAGAACAGGGGCAAATGACATACATGCATAGTTAGTATATAGCATGTATTATACTTCTCTTAAAATCCTTTATGAGAAAGAGGTATGAAATCAAGAAATCTCACACAAACACACACACAAATAAAATAAAAAACAGTCTGATAATGCTTACTATATGCCAATATAATGGATAATAATAATGATTTCAATTAAAAGAAAAATAGAAAAGTTGGCTTACTTCTCTAATGAGCTTTTTTCTAATCTTTC
Source organism: Anser cygnoides (assembly GCF_040182565.1). Taxonomy (NCBI): domain Eukaryota; kingdom Metazoa; phylum Chordata; class Aves; order Anseriformes; family Anatidae; genus Anser; species Anser cygnoides. Next base: position 40,624,703 of record NC_089912.1, read on the forward strand.
TTTCTCTTTCCTCTGACGTTCTTTGTTCTTCTTAACTCGAGTTTCCCACAGTCCTCTTATGAGAGAAAAGTCAAATATTATCACCTGATGCCCCATACTGTTGACATTAAGCTTCTCCTGCAAGAAGAAGCCATGATGATCACTTTGGGAGAGAACAATGAGAAAAATAAGGGACAGAACCATCATGTTTCATTAAGCTTAACAGGGAAAAAAAAATATTAACATAATATGCTTTCTATTTTACCTAATTTTTGTAGTGTTTTGTGCTAGCAGTAATCAATGTTACATACAAGGTATTTCTACATAAAATGAATGGCTACAGATAAATGTTGAATTTTACGGAATACTTGCACTTTTCCCCGTCAAAGATAAAGACACAGTTGCAATGAACTACCAATTTGATTAAGTGAGACTGATGAAAATAACTTTAATGGTTGTAGCAATTTATGTAACTAGTGTTAAAATGAGACCTAATACAGTATTCATCATAAATCATGCAAAAGCACTCCATCTTGAGTTCTTCCCATAATGATTTTTATGGACCTAAGTAATCCTGTCCTACTGTAACTGTAGGTGTTTATCTCTGAAATTAGCTAAAAGATCAGCCCTGTAACACAAAATAAAAACTTACCTTCTGCAAAGATAAGATAGTTCACAAACAGTGAACACATGATCCCCATTTACTAGGACATGTAAAGTTCTTTTCCAACAGTTCAGGGGTTAATACCAAAGTATTACAACCTGAGGCCATCTTTAATGTGGTGTTAAGAACTAAGCTGAACTGGATCCTAGCTCACCAATCTTTCTCTATTCAGTTAAAAAGACAGAGACAGAAACTTGCTTTTCCCAAAGTTCATCACAAACTTCTGATTCTCTTTAAAGGGGAACATCACTGAGCTTGGCCAAATAGGAGCTGTATCATCTTGCAACTTGAGGAGGGAAAAAACATGCTGGAGCACCTTTAACAACCACAAGAGAAAACCTTGGATTTGCATCTTATGAAATATAGCATGAATAGCAATATGGTGTCCCATACTAATCTAAAGGAATGGTTCAGTATCAAAAAGGAAACAAATCACCTACTAAATCACTAACAAAAATATAGGTATACGTCTTGAGAAACAGGTAAAACAGTACTCTTGCTCTCTTGCCTGGAGTCACTGGTGAGGGTGTAATCCTCACATTTTTTTTCATTAAATACAGGTACAGATAATTTCTGTCATTATTAGTTCTTTGTGTGCTGGACCACTGTGGACAAGACTTATAAAACAGAACATTGAAGCCTTTTAAAAATAAATGTTTTCATATAGGAAAAAGAAGAGTAAAGTAGAATCAGCTATTTAAACTTTGAGGTTTCCATAGATTGAGATTTCATTAGATTCCACTTTTATTATACCATTCATTTTTCAAAAGACAGAAAGATAGAGAGAAAGAGAAAGAGAGAACAAAAGAAAGGAAGGAAGGAAGGAAGGAAGGGAAAGGAAGGAAGGAAGGAAGGAAGGAAGGAAGGAAGGAAGGAAGGAAGGAAGGAAGGAAGGAAGGAAGGAAGGAAGGAAGGAAGGAAGGAAGGAAGGAAGGAAGGAAGGAAGGAATGGAGGGAGGGAAGGAGCACCATTGGAACATCCACTGATAATTGGAACATCCACTGATAACTGACAAAGCAATCTGCCCTTTTCTTTACTGGATATTTCTAGGTTTCAGCTATTATGTTTTCCTCAGACCTTCCTGTGATAATTTTTTCCAAGCTCTATATCCTTCAGTTGGGGCTATTAAAAAATAACCCAATTTCTCTGTCCTTCTGTTATAATACTGAGGAGGAAGGGGAAAATATTCTCTCTTCTGCAGTTTTCCTCTTGTACCATCATAACTGTCCCTTTTCTCTTCACCTATAGATCTCTCTATAATACATAACACATAAAGGAATAATTTCTTCTGAGCCAGCAAAACACTGTAATGTCCTCTGGAAGACACATAGTGTGGATTAAAATGAATTATGCAGATGTATACCAAAAGGAAAAGTTCCTACCTGTCCACCTTATTTGTCATGTTAGTAAGAAACATCCCTACTAAAAACCTCCAAATGCTAGCACAGAGATACTGATGCACATAGAGACTGATATTTTTGTACAACAAAGTCTTCTCTATCTTAGGATGGTTAGATATCTGCTATCTTTGGTGAACATAAAGCTTCTCCCATTGCTTGTTTATCTTTACAAGCATTAACAATGAAGCAAAAAATTGTTCATAGCCTACCTGGAACTGACTGCTGAGAACAGCCGAGTCAAAACCCCATTAATAGCAGTGTAATGAGAATGGTGACCTTATTCTCAGTGGAATGGTTTATCTATAATCAGATGCACCCTCCTAAAATGTTTTCACAATTAATTTATAGGAAACTATTTATCACCCAAAATAAAGCACTCTCCTCCACTGTCTAAATCAAGAAACCCAGTGACCAGGACTTCTCCCTCACAGTAGCTCCAGTCACTCTGCAGGATCTAATTCATTTTAATAGGTCAATACATAGCACTCTGTTTTGGTAGAAGGGCTATTGCAGGAGCTGAAGTGCTGAGATACAGTGAAGTGGCAGCTGGACTCTTGACCTCTGCTGGAACTAGATGGCCTTAATCAACAAAAAGTCTGAATGAACTGTGAAAGTACTCTATTTTCTTAACTTGTTCCCCACCTTCCTGTCTCCCATGTTAAGTCATCTGTTCTTTATTGAGACATTGATTTATTATATGCTTAGTCACAGATGGGAGGTTACCTCTGAGTTGAGACATGCCTTATTATAGACTTCTTTCAACTTCCCTTCAACTAGCATTCCACACCTGTTTTCCTTCCCGTATATAGACTCTTCATAGATAATCACTATGTACATTTTACCCTTTGTTACAAATCACAGAATGTGAGAGGGGAGCTCTGGAGGTCACCTAGTCCAATTGCCACACTCAAAGCTGTCACCTATTCCAACTGCTATGCTCAAAGAAAGATGTGTAGAGATGGTTGTTATACACATACTTCAGCCCTCTTCTCTCTCCAGTTTCCCCATCCTTTTGCAATTCAGCATTGCTCCTTTCACACCCCATACATGTTCATTAAGGACTAGTTTGGTCATTCTTGTGAGGATTACCCAACCCATCAACAAAGCAGTAAGTGAAAAACAATCATGATAGATAGGTAGATAGATAGATAGATAGATAGATAGATAGTTAGATAGATAGATAGAGATATTCATATACAAGTTATTTCTCCCACAAGAAATAGGCAACTTTGTTTTCAATAAGGACAAGTCCCAACTATGGAGCCAGCATCTGCAAAGCCCTGCTTCATAACTAGGCAGAGTTTGCAACTTAATGCCGTCTTCCTTGGGTGATATCTATATCTATATTATGCTGTGGATCATCAGCTCACCTTTCTTATATGAGGTACTGTTATAATATTCATTCAGTCTTATGAGTTATTAGTGAGATAGATCACAAAAGCAAGGCTCTTGAGTAGTGTATGATAATGAAAGCACAGTGCTTTCGGGGCGGGGGGGGGGGGGGAACATAAAGAGAAGGTAAAGATGTAACTTACAAAAGAATCACTTGCAGAAAAAAACAGTTCTCTGTGTGTTCCTGTGGAAGCCGATAATCTTATCCCTGGCCATTTACACATCCAGAGAAGTAATCTACAGGGCTTTAATCGATATCCTTAAAAGACAACATACTGGGAAGTCAGTCTGATTTCTTATCTAATTCTTGCTCGCAATAGTTAGCTCAGAAACAAAGCTGACTATTAGGTTAAATTTTTTTTTTATGATTGAAATATTTTCCTTTCGGAATTAGGTACACATTTTTAGGCAATATTTTTTAAGTAATATATATTTATATATATTTTAAGTAATTAATTTCAAAATGAAAAGAGCTTTTTAAGAACAAGTATTTGCACTATGTGGCAAAGTGACACTAGAGTCTTTAACCAAAGAAGCTTGAACTAACGGCAGAGAAGTTTCCTTTTTCTTTTCTCATTCCTTCTCTTTACATTTTTCCTCAGAAAGAGGGAAGAGAAGGAGAAAACAAAAATATTATCTTTAATAATAATCATATTTAATATTAAAAAAAAAATCCCTTTCAGCACTATGGCCATTGCAACATATTCTTTTCCTCAATAATAGGCTAGGTCATGCCTAGTTTTCATCAATAATGCATACACAAGAATCCTTAATATTTCTCCAATCTACATTCTAAACAAGGAATTTACTTTTCTTCCCATAACGGCTGTGCTTTCAGTCTGAGGTACTATGACTACAAATTTTTTTCCCTATTTCATCTTTCCAGAGCCCCATGCCTTCACTAGAGAACCTCAAAAAGCCCCTCTCCTCAGCAAGTCTCTCAGCCTTGCTCTACTTCAGGCCCCACTTCAACATTGAAACAAATTTTTATTTCTTTCCAGGCAATTTAATAATCTACTACCTCTCTGGGCCAGTTGAAGCTGAGCAGATGTGCGTGCTCACACAATGACACTCTGTATTGTTTTAATTCTCTGATTGCTATATGTTGTCCCTGTAAGCACTGAACAAAACGAATACCTTTACAGATATTTTATTGAGATTTCTGGTCTCAAGAAGAAGACAGAACTATTCTTTTACTACCTTGTAAAACTTTTATTCATTTAACTGCATATATAAAAAGACCTATTAAAATCAAAGGCATTTCTTATGTGTTTAAGGATACTAACACACTTAAGCATTTGGAGGATTAGGTGGGGAAAAAAAATCAAAATCTTAGTGATGACACTCATTGTGTTTTCATTGAAATAATAAAACATTAATGCCAAATGTTATTTCTTGTAAAAGCATCTGCTTAAGTATATTCATGGATTATTTTTATTTTATCATTTATTTTATTTTATTGTGTAAAGTCACCTAAAGGCACCCAGACAGCTCTCTAGCATCCCCTTTAGACTTTCTTCTTTCCATGGTAGAAGGACCCAGGAGCTCTAGACTAAAATCTGTTTGGTAAGGTGTTGGAAAACTACAGAATAAAAAAGAAGGCATCTGCCTTGTAATGTCTATAGTCTTTATTACTACCATGTATGGTTATTCACAGATTTAGTATACTACCTCCTAAAATCCCTCGCTCCCTTCAGCTACTGCTATCTCATCCCCTTGTGTTTGGGCCCCCCTGCACAAGAAGAGCGTTGATCTGTTAGAATGGGTCCAGAGGAGGGCCACGAATTTTATCAGAGGGCTGGAGCACCTCTCCTATATGAGGAAAGTCTGAGAGAGCTGGGGATGTTCATCTGGGGTGACCTCATTGCTGCTTTACAATACTTAAAGAGGGCTTATAAAAAGATGGAGAACAACCTTTTTTCTCAGTTAGATAATGACAGGACAAAAAGGAAATGGTTTTAAACTGAAAGAGGGGAGATTTAGATTAGAGGTTAGGAGGAAATTCTTCACTCAGAGGGTGGTGAGGCACTGCAACAGGTTGCTCAGAGAAGCTGTGGATGCCCCATCCCTGGAAGTGTTCAAGACCAGGCTGGATGAGGACCTGTGCAACCTGATCTAGTGCATGGCATCCATGACAGGGGGGTTGGAACTAGATTTTCTTTAAAGTCCTCTTCAACCCAAGCTATTCCGTGATTCTGTGATTCTATGATTTACAGGTCTGCCATAGACCTGCTAGACAATTCCATGGCCATTTTTGACAACAACCATTGCTGTCTTGACCACTCTGTTGTTTTTGTTCTCATTTGGCCTGTTTCCACAGCAGCATTGGACTCTTTGTTTGTTGTTTTGTTTTGATGTTTAACTGGGCTTAGGAAAAAGGAGAAAAATGATAACTTGCAATACATCTGGAAGTGTAGCAAAACTGGGCAAAACTGGGCTATGCAGGACCACTCAGGCAACTAGTTTTGTTTCAGTTTTGTTGTTGTTGTTGTGTTTTGTTTGTTAAATGGGAGTGCTTTTCTGCAACTCTCAGTCTTTAATGCTGAAGGAGTTTCATGTCAGTTACCTGTGTGGCCAACACACGATGGCATGACCTGTATGATCTTCAAGAAGCAAACTGTTTAAGGACAGGTAAGCTAAAAGTAGCATTGAATTCCACACAGAAACCCTATAGAAGTGCACTTCAGATCATCAGTTTCATTGAATGAACAGTTTGCAACATTTCTGCACTCATCTCAGCACCTGAGATGTATAGATGCTCTGAGAAGCAACATCTTCTTTTGAAAGGAAAGTAGTGGAGCATAGGGTAAAAGTGATCTTAGATATGATGACTGCATGGCCTTCCAGAACTGACTATACCAACTCTCCTACAGCTTCTTGCTGTTTTTCAAGGTTACCTCTGTCTTGCCTAGAGTGTGTTGAATACAGTTAGTCATATGCCAAAATTACATTTGCTTTATTATATTACAGTCTAGCCTCATCCGAACACAGCTGGTGTCAGTGTTAATACTGGCCAACTTGCCTGTGCACTGTGTATTCTGTAGAACAAGACCTGTGTCATCTCTTTAGTCAGAAAGTTGTCCAACATAGTTCTGCTACTACTAACACAGCCAATATTAGTCTCTGTTACAGTCCTTCAGAGTTTGTATGGGCCCCGCTTGCCTTCAAAAACAACACTGTATAAACTTTCCATTGCTGAGTAGCCAAAATATTAACGTTTTCGTTTCTTCAATTTGTTTAATGGTCTTGTTCATTTGAGCCCTTTTTCTTTCAGATAATCCATGTGAGAGACATGCTGAGGTTTCATAAATATTACTGGCAGGATTACATAGGGGAAAATGTGAGTGAACATCTCCTACCAATCCTGCAAATAATTTCTTAGGAAATATGCTGACTCACACATTGAATGCTTCAGAATGATCAAGTTGTTTATCTCACAAGTCTTTAAGCAATTCAAAGGGAACCTGACATTTGTATACCAACTGAACACATTTTTTGTGTTATCAAGTAAAGATTAATCAGAATATGGTGTTTGCAAGAGCAATAGAAAGGGTGACACTGGTCAAAGAATACAACTATAGTATGCTAACTGCACAACTCTTAAGTGGGGCTGTGCTGCACTGTTCTACTTTGGAAGTGGGAGGGGTCTGCAGAGCAGGAGGATGTTTTTCCCTACACAGTATTTCTGCTGGTAACAAGACCTTATTCTACACCATCAGGGAATTATTCTCCCCAGAAGTTTTGCAGGTTTATCTGTAGCTAAACCTGACAAATGTGCAGATTTAACAGTCAGAGTTTCAGGTAAGGGATCCAAGTTAGATCACACCTCAGATCATATATGCATGCTTAAAGGGAGAACGTGTAGGCAGGAAAACCCTGTGGATCATAGCAGGTAATCCCCTAGAAGCCTGGGCCTGCAGAGATTCAGTAAATGCTGCTGCACCACAAAATAAATTGAAGAGAAAAGGGACAAGCTGCTCCAGGCTTGCGAAAGCAGTCCTGACACCTGGACGCAAGCCCAGATGTTTTGGGAGTTTGAAATGTTCTCTCCTGCTCTCTCAAGAGCACATTCTCAGGGAGCCAGCTCCTAGATAAACAAACATAGACAGCAACACTTCTAAACTATTTATTAGTCCAGCTTTCACTGAAGCTAATTTCAGAAATTAGTGTCTTTGTATATCACAGGTCTTAATCCTAAGTGCTCTGATAAATCAAGTTATTTTTGAGTTTTCTATTTATTATATAAAAGAGGTTTTTAAGAACAAAATCTGACATTAGCCTCTTTAACACCTTAAATAACTTTTTCATAGTTTATATACCACAGCTAATTGAACAAATATTTTTTTCTCAACCTATTCCTTATCATTCAGGTAAGAATAACTAACTATGAACATCAAAAAAAAATTAGAATTAAAATAAACATAAAAATAAAAATAAAAAGATATGTGAATATAGACATTGAAGGGCTGAGCTTGGTTTCCACACATTTCTCTAAGCGTATTTCTTATTGTCCAGTGCTGCAGCACAATATCTTACTGACAGTTTTCATTAATCAGTTGGTATTCTTGATGTAAATTAACCAGTCTCACAAACAAGATTCCCCTTTATCACTGCAGTCTTCACATCTTGATTTTCAAATAATTTTTCACCAGGTTATTCATTAATTAGGTCTTTAATTATGGGTTAATTAGCAGCTGAATTACAGTATTCCTTATACTTCAACTCTTGTAGCACTGATATGCTTGCCATCAAGCATGATAGATGTTACATATGCAAGGGGATTTATTACAGATGTATTCCCCTAACACATCAGTGAGCTGACTAATTATTCAAGGTGATTCTTCCGCTGGCAATGTAGCTAACAAAACAGTGGACTGATGTCTATGACACAAATCCATTCTTTATTTTTTCACAGGGCATTACTGAAGAGAGGTCTATTTCTCTTAAGATTGAGAGAGGTCTGATGTATTTGAACTGGGGATGTATTTTAAGGCTGTTTCTTGTCAAAGGAATAACAGTGAGCCCAAAAGTATATTACATATTTTTAAAAATGGTTGTATCTACGAATATAGCTGTAATCAGCAGATGAAAACAATTGTCATGGGTAGAGGACAACAAAATCCTCAAAAAACTAGAGAATGTATTAAGAGTTAGAGATACTCCAACTTAATTACTTATTCAAAGACACATGGCAAATAAATTTGCGCACAGTACTAATGAACAAAACAGAAACTTTCATATATTATTAGATTATTTTAATTGAACAGAAAGTTACAGTCTCAGGGTTCTCAGACCTGTTTTACACCATCAATTTTTTTTTGTTTTTTGTTTTTTTTTTAGCAGAACCTTTAATTGACTTATTCGCATTCATCATATGGATAATGGGCTTTGGCCATCCCCAGGAAGAAGGACTACTAGTGTTACCTTTCATACACTGGCAGCAGCTTGTGGAGTTACTTTTATGGGTGACACCATCATATTTTATTTTAGATTATTATTTTAGATTGCATTTTCTAATTGAGAATAGCCAGAGAACAGAGAATAGACAAAATTTTTATTATGTCCTTTTGCTCTCCGGGTCCATTTTCCATGCACTGAACTAAGAAGAATCCTATCCTATTACCTGCATCTTCCCCTACTGCAGAAGGTGAACAAAAATCCATGTCTGACCTATGACATCAAGCCTTTTAGTCATTTCTCATTTACTCATATGTTGAGTAAAATGCTCATAGCCTAAGAATTAAGATTACGAGATTTAAGATGACAGAACAATTTAGATAAGCAAGATAATATGCTGTTTTTAACTACTTCAGCAGCTAAGTTAGCTTAGCTTAAGTGGTCCAAACCCCACCACACAGACATGAGGTGGCAGCTGTATTTCCTCAGTTCTCTTCCCTGACCATTGATGTAGCCTTAGAATTTTCTACCACATTCTCCCATGCCTGTAGACAGGAGAAACAGGTGGCATAGATAGCTGGGCATCCTTCTTGTAGCAGTTCTTCACCTCCACCTTCTCTCTGAGCAAAGTGAATGAAACTCTTTGGTAGAATCTTTTTTGATCCTTGCAATGGTGCTGAGTTAACTGCTACCAAGAGGAGAACTGGTCTGTACCTTTTAGCCTTCAGAAAGTAACATGTCAATGATGACAATATTTGACTTTAAATGAAAGGCTTTGCTCACAAAATATTTGGCAGGTTGGATTTCCTATACCATGTTAGATTAGCTGTAAGTGGCCTTCAGAAACTGAACTTCTATAACTCTTTTTAAGTTCCACTCTAATTTTGACAAACAACAAAGATATATGACCAAACTATCCCAACCATTTTTTTATTGAAAATCATTCACACACCAGCATATGTCCTTGAGATGTAATAGCAAGGGTTTATTACAAATGAGTCATGGAGTGAGCAAGTAGCTGGAGTCTTGAAAGCTTTTCTAAATTATACAGTTTGGGTTTGTCACAGTGTAAATGTATTTAGAGGAACAACATATGGGGTGAAGCTTACTATCTTTAAAGGTATCCAGCAAACACATCACTTTGGATTAATGCCTTACATTTCAGCTGTTTTTCCCATATAAATTAGCACTTAAAAATCCACAGCACAGTAGCAGCAGCAAAGACCTGATAACGACATTTCACTTTCATTTTCCACCTTGACCCCACACATCTGAAGAAATACAATAATCAGCAAAACTGTCACTTACCTACTACTAAAGAACACGAGTGTCCAGAGCTCCTGAGTGTACTCTGTGGTTATTTAATTTGGGACACAGAGGTTGTTTATAGCAGCAGTACAGCTCGTGGCCAGACAGACCTGTCTGAACCCCACAGCGTGACTAGCCTTCCAGATGTACTAATATGCTATATTTGTAAAGTGATAACATGATCTGTGGTCTTACAGCAGAGACATGGGCAGGATAAAATATCTACACTGCATGACTCAACATAGGACGAGAAACAGCAGTGCTGAGGGCAGCATCTCATTTGCACCAAAGTGTAACAGAACTAATGTTATTCATGCTTATGTATTTTCCTTGGAAAATGAAAAGGAGAATCAACACCATAAAAATACTCTGTATTCCCCTGGTACATACTCTGTCTTCCTGCCTACGTCCATACAAGTGTGAGAGATAAATAGACACACATGCACACAGACACTCACCATGCAGTTGCCCTGAATGACTGATTTATAGCAAATACTACTTTTACTTGCTCATTTTTTTTATGCCTGCTGCTGAGAATGGATGACAATATTCCTCTTTGCTAAGTGTTGCCACTGAAAAAAAATATCACTGTGGTATATCATGTCTGTCAGGGTGCCTTGAGGGCTGGCAGTTCCCTTGCAGCTCACCAGGAGGGCTCACAGGGGATGGGGCTCCCCATGGGTGCAGCAGAGAAAGACCTGCTAGCTGGGCTGGTCCTACCTCCCCAGCCAGGAGCAGAGCAGCAGAGGGTGCACCAGATCCAGGCACCTCCATGGGGAGAGGAGCAGGACAGGGATGGGAACATCTCAGGCCAGACCCTGAGATGGACCTGCCGGTGGGGACAGGGCTGTGGGGAGCTGCAGACCAGCACTGCTGTGGCCTCACTGAGCCAGGGTCTGATGGCCCTGGAGGCTGTAGTGAGATCCTAGGCCATGTTGAGGTGGGGAGGAGGGGGGCATAGAAGGGGGCTGAATTGGCATGCTGGGCTCTGGGTAGGTGGGAGAGGCCGCGGGGGGGGGGGGGGGGGGGGGGGGGGGAAGGGGGAGGGGAGAGGAAGTCAGGGAGAGAAAGGGCCATCAGTGCCCTCAGGACCTTGATAACTGAAATGTTTGGATCATATTCTTAGTAAAATAAACCCATTCATTCCTAATTTTAAAATCTTTCTTAGTCAAAAAATAACTGATTTATACCTTCAAACAGAAAGAAAGACAATCCTTTTATCAGAAAGTTTGAGGTCTGTTGTTTTCAAAAACAAGGTTTTCCTTCAGAAACATTTCCAAAAACTGCTTTTGATTTGATTTCCTTTTAAGTTCAGCTTTGCAATTAAAATATCATTTAATTTTCTGATAAAGAACTGGCATTTTCCAACCATCTTTGTTTATTATTCATCACTGCCAGTAATAACAAGCATTAATTACAACAGCTGGGCTCGGCTTAAAATTCATATACCAGTTTTACATTGCTGTGTTTCCAGTGCTTGCACTGAAACCTTACTACATTGGTACTAGCAGGAGAAAATCGGGGCCGGGGGTGGGAACCATGAACTGGAGATTTAATCTTTCAAGTTTGTCTTCAAGCCTGAAGGAGATAATATCAGGATTCACCCTGATCTTTTTTGATGTAGCATGCTTCACTGCCTGGGTGGCATGCCTGAAGAATCTGCATCACAAGTCCTTACCCTTTGGTCATCTTATTTTTCACAAACATTGGTGATAAAAAGTTTATTGATCACCACTACCATATCTGAGTTGCCTAAGATGTATTTGTTGTCTCCTACATCTGCCCACCTGCAAGCACATTTTTGCTAAATACCTATGAGAGCTTCCTGTAACTATGATGCATATTGGACTTCAGCTGCAAGAGCTGACTAAGCAATCGGTGAGAGAAGCAATATGCATATATACTGTGGAGCAGAAAAAATGCATCCTTTGTGTGATCAAAAGCACACTCCATATTTTTGTTTGTACACTGCCTATGAAAACACATTCCCATATTTTTGTTTGGAACACAGTAACATGAAATTATTCTTTGGGTCCTGCACCTGGGACACAACAACCCCAAGCTGAGATACAGGCTGGGAGATGAGTGGTTAGAAAGCTGCCTGGCAGAAAAGGACCTGGGCGTATTGGTTGATAGTCGGCTGAATATGAGCCAGCAGTGTGCTCAGGTGGCCAAGAAGTCCAACAGCATCCTGGCTTGCATAAAAAACAGTGTGGCCAGCAGGGCTAGGGAAGTGATTGTCCCCCTTTACTTGGCTCTGGTGAGGCCGCACCTCGAGTACTGTGTTCAGTTTTGGGCCCCTCGCTACAATAAGGACATCGAGGTGCTCGAGAGAGTCCAGAAAAGGACAACAAAGCTGGTGAGGGGTCTGGAAAACAAGTCTTACGAGGAGTGGCTGAGGGACCTGGGGTTGTTCAGCCTGGAGAAGAGGAGACTCAGGGGCAACCTTATCGCTCTCTATACACACCTTAAAGGAGGCTGTAGCGAGGTGGGGGGTAGGTCTATTCTCCCCCGTGCCTGGTGACAGGACAAGGGGGAATGGGCTAAAGTTGCGCCAGGGGAGGTTTAGATTGGATATTAGGAAGAACTTCTTTACTGAAGGGGTTGTTAGGCATTGGAATGGGCTGCCCAGTGAAGTGGTTGAGTCACCATCCCTGTTGGCCTTCAAAAGACATTTAGATGTAGAGCTTAGTGATATGGTTTAGTGGAGGTCTTGTTAGTGTTAGCTCAGAGGTTGGACTCGGTGATCTTGGAGGTCTCTTCCAACCTAGACAATTCTGTGATTCTGTTAATTAGCAATTATATTAAAAAATATTTCACTGTTTCGGGATTCATCAATCACTGTATTTTACAGGTGTTGATTTTGACTATAGAAAATAACAGGTCTTGTAGTGTTTAAATGTTGAGAGACTGAGATGGGTCTCAGCAACAGACAGCTCCCATTTAAGTTGTAGTTACATCCCTGGCCGTAGCCAGAGTCATATCATAGATCAGCTGTTCTCAAAACACTAATCATAGCCTATCCATGAGAAGGGGAGTCTTGGGAGTTGTGCTGACAAAGGAATGAGGAAGCAAAGATCACCTTGTGAAATCAAAATTGCCTAATTTAGAAAAATAAAAATAAAAGGTGTCTTCCATAGGAAAAGATAGAAGGAAAATGAAAGATGGAAGAACAACTGAGGAAGGAACTGAAGAGAGGTATAACAAGTAACTGAAGAGACTGAGAGAGGAAAATAGTGAGACAGAGAATATAATGTTGGTTAGTGATGTATCTCAGTATACTTTACAAAAAAAGATTAAGGAAAATAAAATTGTAAGCTAGGTGAATACCTAACAAGCTTCATTCAAAGCCTTTCTTGCCCCTGAGGTTGTAGCAATCCAGTCAAACCGCAGTCTATTCTTGGAGCTAACAAGGGAGCTGGTATACCAACGAATAAAGGGAAAATCTTGGATAGTATGGGCAACAGGCACAAAGGATTGAGAAGTAGACAGGTCAGCCAACAGACAAAAGGCTTGTCTGAATCCAGCCAAATTTACTGGCAGGCCTGTGACAATTTAAGGCATGTTTGGTTGACAGAGGCTAGTTCCCTCAAAAGTACTCGGTGCATACTGCGCACTGCATCCCAGTGCACGGCCTGTTGCAATGCTCCCCATAGGAAGTGCACCTCATTGAGCTGATGGAGTAGACCTGGCCAGGGTCGGTGTACTCATGCAACATTGCAGTCAAGTGAATCCTCTTGCTGGACAAGGAGCACTGCGTGGGAAGCACTACTGAAACAGTTATTTCATAAAGAGGCAGGTCCCTTCTGGCAGCTGGAGATAATGAAACTCACTAGACTAGAGCTATCACCAAATGGAGGTGGAGCCTGTGCTGAAATTTCTGGCACCCCAGTCTTGATAATAACGTGCAAAAATGCCCAAGCTGTCACTATGTGAAGCCAGCTGTTCCACAAGACAGCAGCCATATCATTTTCAATGACCAACTCTCACTGAAAGCAATACAGCCTTTGTCATGCATCACTATATTCATCTAACCCTGCTGCTATCCTAAGACAGTAGATCCTCTACCCATGACACTGATGAATCCACAATTCAGATAGCTAATCAGGATAACCAAGTGTTGGTTATTAACACATAGATCAAGAGATTTTTATTTTTTTTCAATTCCGCTGTAGCTGGAAAACACTTAGTTCCCCTACCTCGACAACCTTTCCTGCTGTGCCACTTTGTAGAATATTCAAAAATTACAAGTCATCAAAGATACTAACAACATGATGTGCTTAATAAATTATTGCAATAGATAAAAATGCAATAGATATGCTCTTTTTTGTTTGGTTGATTGGTTGTTTTTTTTTTCTTTGTTACAATTTGGATAACAATATGCCATTAAATTAATGTCAGTAAAAGACTTCAGACAACCAAATGAGTGTCAAGATAACACAAGTTCCAGACCTAGCATGAGTAAAGGTGGGAAGAGCACTTACTGTATACAAGACACCTTTCCACGAACACTTCAGACAGAAGACTGAGAACAAAAGTGCTTGTAGCATAGCTTTCATGAAAACCACTATGGTAACAATTAACAGCTATTTAAGGACACATTTCCCACAAATACCCAACAAAGCCAAATTTATGAGAAGACTTACACAAAGTCAGGCTGAAGATAAAACTTCATATACAATTTTCCATTTGCAGAAAAAAAAAATGTTTAAAAAAAAATATTTTTGTTTGTTGCATTATTTTCACACTATTTGTTGTGGCCTTCAGTCTACAGCTGTCAGAGCTGCAGAATGACTGCAATAATACTGCAGAATCCATAAGTCCCATTACATATCAGTTCAGCAGGGCAAATTCTTATATCAGTAACCTCTCAGTCTTGAGGGTTCAGCCCCTTCTCATAAAGTCTCAGTAAGCACCAAGGGAAAGATCCAATTTATAACTCCTGACAGAGCTACCACTAAGAGGTGGTTGCTCTGAAATCTGCCTGGAGCATTAATATGATGGGCAAAATCTCAAGCAATGTTTGTATTGTGGGCCATGAGTCACACTGGTTTGCTGTCTTACCTGTGCGACGAAGCCTCTTGTACAGACCTATGCTATTACACAAGTGCTTCAGCAGGATTGACTTTGGTGAAGTTGAATGAAAAAAAAGTCTTGATAAAAAAAAAAAAAAAAACTTCCTTTGTTGCTTTCTGGCAATTTTGTCAGGGGATCCTGTTGACATAGTAGGTAAGTCTTTAAGAGTCACAGCTCCCAAGTGATCTGGGAATAAGTAACTCTCAGAGAACCACAAAATACCTCAGGAATTGTCTCTGGTATTTCTTAAATGTCTTAAAAAACATTTCAGCTTGTTGAGGCTGTCTGTCCAGAGGTAAATCACTCTTCAGTAAATGTGCAATGACCTTAAAATCATGAGAGCGAGAATGTCTACGAGTTTCTGAAGGATTTTGAAGGCATGCTAGGGAAGAAATACAGCACTTAAAATTTAGAGTTGTACAAGACACTACAGATTTTGCCAATCTTTTTGAGTAGACAACAAGACTCTGATTGGTTGAGATCTTCCCAGGAGGTTGTTAGCAAAGTTATAAAGGATACCAAGATTAAACTATATTAGTACCAATGATAATATTAGCATTAGTGCTTGATGATGAACCCTCCATGTGAAAGATGCACAAAGATGTAAAGTGGAAGTACAGCTTTACTCAACCTCAGGCTCCTTTTAGAGCTACTTACACCTGTTCCAGATTTAAACTGAATCACCTCATTTAAGAAACATTTTCCGAGCAAAATAATGGGCATGTTATCTATTGATCACTCTCTTATTACATTTAATTGTGCAACAAATCAAAGGCACAGGAGCCTGCTGGTGTGAAAGAACAGAAATTAGATGCATGTTACATTTGATTGACCTGCAATTGCTGAGAACAGGAGGCTCTTTGGTAGGAGCCAGATTCAGTAGACAGTCTCATTAGATGTGTCATTAAAGGGAGCAAACCATAACTATCCATCCGCGCTGAGCAAGTCAGTGAAGCAGCACAAGCTCTTTTAAGGGGTGCATATCTTTATCAAGCTGTAATAGGGCGCTGTCAAGGGATACAAACATGTTGTTTTCTGAGGAAGATTAAACCTGGAAGAAGAAGGGCAAATATAGCTAAGTTCACTTTATAGTCAAGTTTGTGCACCCAGAGTACAGGAGCAAACAGACCAGTGGGCTATAAAATACAACACCCTACCATGGCATCATTTCAGGAAGTGTGTCTGAGAGGATGAGGTGACTTGCTGGCCCTTTGAAAACGTCATCATCCCGTAGATCCCCAGAGATTTACAGCTCATACTCCACTGTAGTAAAATAAAGAAAATCAGTGTTCTTTCTCTGAGCCTGCTAAGAAGGAGCACACACGCTGTTGGCACCCCCCTCTTGCAGTCTTGCTGCTTTGCAAAACCACAATAGAAGAGGATGTTTTTATGAACGAAACAAATGGTGCCATCTACTGTCCAAATGACAGGGCCACCTAGCTCCCTTGCATACATACGAGCTAGCCCCAATTTTTCTGCTTTTTCCTTTATTTCTATGTCGAGGCTCAGAGGCAAATGCACTTTCGCAGTCTACTTTGAGAAATAAGTGCAAGAATATGTTACTAGAACATGTAATTATCTAGTATGACTTCCCTGTCTCAGTAGTCCCATTATAGCGCCATAAGCAGTATACAGTACTTATGGAGTATATATCTCTACTACTAGACACAGGAAGTAATTTTGCTGGAGGAAGAGTGTGCATGAACACCAGATACAGCTACAAACTAAAGAGAGATAGAAGCTACCTCTGTCTTCTGATCCAGAAAGGTGTTTTTGTTTTTATTTTTAATTCCTGACCTGCTACTAGTAACCTAAAAAGTTCTCCAATGATCAGCAACCTTTGTTACTTAAGCTTTTATTATAGCATACCTTAAATAACTCATGTTTGGAATTAATTGTTACAGAGGATAAAAATGCAAATGAGAAAATAGAACTGGCTTTTGCAGATCCCCAAGTCCAAGAGCAATAACCTTGCATTTAATGAAATAAAGGAATAGAGACAACCAATAATCAAAAACAGGTTGACATAAGATCTTTGTAGCTTCCTCCTGATAACTCATGAGGCTGTCATATAAGTCGGTCAGCAAGCAAGGAAAAACTGACATCAAAAAACAAGAAAAAAAAAAACTGCCCTAGAGTGCCAGGTGCCTGGTCTTGGCTTTACAGGGGAAAAAGTGTAATCTGACCTCATGTTGCCATCCTAACGTGGTAAATCAAAGAAGCTGTACTGAAGGTTCACAATGAACTTCTGGGTTCTGTCTGACTCATGACCAAGTATTGCCCACTGGGGCAGCAGACACACATATACTTACCATTGTCTGCTTTCCACCAGCTATGCTGGTGGCTAAGCAGACCGTGAAGGTTCTCTGAAGTATGTTTGCAGACAACAGTTGGTTGGCACCAATTTCAGTTTACCTAGAAACAGCCGGTCGTTTTAATGTTTTGCTGGCTCAGGAGGCACCTCTTGGACTACACATGAGCCAGAAGAAAGTGTTAATTTAAATGAAGATGTAACCCAGGTGGCTTGAATGGAAGATTTACCTCAAAGGTTTATAAAACTTGCTGAAGTGCAGTCAGACATCTTTTCTGTCCTGACCCTCTGTGCCTACACAATATTTTTGGGCTTTTGCCAAATTCTTATCACAACTCTATAAGGTAAGGCAAAGCCATGGCGAAAAAGAGTTTTAAGCCATACCTGCAACCTAAAAATAGAGTAAGTGGGAATCTGAATGTGAGCTCTAACAGAAGCAACCTTCAGATTAGTACAGAAAAAAAAAAATGGTGAATGACTTCTCAACTCAGTCAGGCATCTCCCACTGCATGTGACTCTTGGGGCTAGTTAACAGAAGGTGGATGCCACTGAATCAAATATTTAGCAGCAATGGAGTAATATCTGGCAAAACAGACTCACGTCTGAAAGGTCAGAGATTCCAAGTTTGCTGACCTTGCAGCCTATACACCTTCATATAGCCAAAAGCCACAGGATGTTTTCCTGTGCTGTGGAGACCTGAGGGCCAGGGAACTTGTGGGTGCACAGCACAGAGGTGAGGCTCAGTCCCAGGAGTAACAACACTCAGCTCAGAAGAGGCAGAACTGGGTTTGGCAGGTGCCAGTCTGAGAGTGCCTATTGGCACTAGCCCTAACAGTCTTTTCTGGGTCCCCCTGTCCAACCAAATATATCATTTTTTTTCTGTGTCGGCATAGACCCACCAGTCATGTTTCATGGTCTTTGGATTTGAGACATGCTTGAAGTTCTTGCCAGCTTTGCAGATGAAAAGCTCCTCACCTACTACTTCGGTACTAACAGTGCACTATCAACAGTGCTATCCATTATCAGTACAGTTTTAAGCAGCTGAGCTTTGTATTGTCAACAACAGTAAATATTAAAGATGCTACAACCACTAACTATATATTATCTTTCAGTCTGTCAAGCATACATTGCAAGAGGGGGAAGTGGCAATTACAGAAGGTAATTATAGGTGGATACAAAGTAGTTTATCATAGCAGATGACAAATTGCAAGAAAGGATGAAGGACCTTTGTTCTGTGTGGGCAATTCATACAGACTAACCAATAACATTAAAATAATTAACCTAGTAGAATGTAATGATTTTTTAAAACAGCATAAATGGTATTTAATTTGTTTAAATGAACTACCCCATTAAGACTCAAACTCATCATTTTGATTTAGAAAGTTTTAATAAGCCCAACCTTTAGCACAGTTTTAATAACTGTATTATAGATTTATAGATAAATGTCTGAGGTGGAAAATATCCTTATACAATGAACTCCTAATTACAGATGGCAAGGATTTCTCAGGAAGTTTTAAATCAGTGAGCTTGGTAATAATTTTAATAGAAATAATATTCTATGTTTTTAACTCTAAGTTAATCAGGCATTTGCACATTTTTACCAGGACTGTAAAAAATTATGGTCTGTAGCAACAAAATTACAGGCTTCTAACTTTGAAAAAGAAAAAATATATATATATATATATGTATGTGAAGTGCTCAAGTACTGCAGTGGAAATAACAAAATACTCACAAACGAGAAAGAGACATTATCCAAGTTGCATCATATAGTTAGCCACTATAGTGAAAGCATCTTTTAAGAAGTTTTCTGTGACCCTGGGCTCTTGAATTCAGTCTCCTGCTACTGCAGATACCAGTCAGATAGTGTTTTTCACCACCTGATGAAACTGCATCAGTGTTATTGAAGAAATAGCTCCCACAACTCATTTGCTTAGAATCATCAAATCATTAAGGTTGGAAAAGACCTTCAAAATCATCATGGTCCTCCAGCTCAGGGCACCCTGGGTCCCAAAGCCCATAATCAGCACTGAAGATGGAGGCAAAGAAGGCATTAAATGTCTCTGCTTTGCCTATGTCCTTGTCTGTGAGGTGACCTTCCCCATCCAGTAGCGGACCTATGTTTTCTTTGGTCCTCCTTTTTCTGTTCGTATATCTAAAAAAAACCTTTTTATTGTCTCCCACAGACCTGGCCAGTTTCAACTCTAATTGGGCTTTGGCCACATAATTTTTTTCCCTACAAACACGAACAGTGTCCCTGTATTCCTTACATGTTGCCTTGACCCTGCTTCCAGCAGCCATACACTTTCTTTTTCTGCCTAAGCTCCAGAAGAAGATCCCTGGTCAGCCAGGCCAGCCTTCTGCCCCACTTGCCTGACTTCTGATATTTTGAAATCACCTGATCTTGTGCTTTTAGGAGGCAGTGCTTAAAGACTGACCAGCACTGATGGATGCCAATGCCTTCAAAAGCAGTTTCCCAGGGGACCTTGCTGAAGAGTTCCCTGAGCAGCCTGAAGTCTGCTTTGCCCATATCCAGGGCTGAAGTTTTGGTGGCAGTTTTCCTTCTGTCACCACAAATTCTAAACTCAACCACATCATGGTCACTATGACCGAGACGGCTGCCAATTGCCATGTCCCCCACAAGACCCTCTCTGTTCTCTACCAACAGATCTAGGAGGGCACCTTTCCTAGTTGGCTCCCTTAGCACCTGCACCAAGAAGTTATCATCTAGGTGCTTTATGAACCTCCTGAACTTGCTCGTGTCGGCTGTGTGGTGATCCCAGTTGATGTCTGACAAGTTGAAGTCCCCCATAAGGACAAGGGGAGTTGATCTTGAGGCATCTCTTAGTTCTGCAAAGAATAATTCATCGGCATTGTCATCCTGGCCAGGTGGTCTGTAATAGACTCCCACAACGACATCCCCTTTATTTGTTCATCCCTTAATCCTTACCCAGAGGCTCTCAACTTTGCCATCGCCAACTTGAAGTTCCACACAGTCCAGCCCCTGCTTCACATACATTGCCACCCCGCCACCTCGCCTACCCTGCCTGTCCCTCCTGAAGAGCCTGTGACCATCTATTGCAACACACCAGCCACAGAACTGATCCCACCAGGTTTTGCTTATGCCAATGATGTCGTAGCTGTGGGACTGGGCCAAGACCTCTAGCTCATCCATTTTATTCCTCATACTGCATGCATTTGAGTAGAAGCACTTCAAATGTACCTCATTGTATGCAGCACCTTGTGGAGCAGATCGATGAACCTCACTAGCACACAGTCCCTCTGATTCCAGCACGCCATCCCTTAGCTTATCACTGGCGGGTCTGGTTTTATCCCTTTTTTTTTTTAATCCTTTTTATCCCTTTCCCCCTTTGACTCTAGTTTAAAGCCCCTATCAGCCCTATCTATCCTGAGCAAAAATATTTTTCCCTCTCTGAGAGAGGTGCATCCCATCCCACTTCCCCAGCATTCACTCATCTGCCAAGCTGAAGGCAGGAGAGCTGCTAGTTTTGTCACTACAGAAGTTATCTGGCTACACCACTTCCCTCACTACCCCCCCACAAAGTCAATCTTCATGCTTCCGTTTCCATTATACCTCTCTGAACTGGACACTGTCCTGTGTTTGCTGTTCTCACTGTCTGAGTGTCTTTGACACTGCTACAGTAGTGAATGTCTTATTTACATCACAAAGGACAGAATAACTCTACTGGAAACATTTTCCAATGGAAATTTCTACCAAAAAGAGCAGTTGCACACTTCTCATGTACACATATAGCCTGCCAAAAAATTTAAATGAAAATCTCTTTACCGCAAAGATGGGGCCACAAAGATTCAGGATAAATTTCCTTTCTGGTGCCCAGGCTGTACCACTTCTTAATATAAAGGTTTATTGAAAAATAGATGTATAATTTATTTTTTGAAGTGACACAAATGAGAAGGAGCAGTTAACTGTGTTCTAGGTTAAAAATCCTTGAAACCTCACAAAGCAAAGTTCAGACAAGGTTGGAGCTGTGCTTTTGTTTATAGACCTCTGGTAGATGGTAAGTTAATAAAAGCCTTTTGTGCTGAATGCAGAGCTCAAGGTATTGTGTCCAAAGCAGATGGGAGACAGTCTCTTTTTGGAGAAAGAGACAACCCGTGAGTCTGTGAAACATGGTAACCTACCCGGCATCCTTCTCAAAACCACACAGCTCCTCCAGCCTCTATTGTCCCTACGTTGCAGCCCTTCTGCTAGCTAATCAGTCTTTGTAGTTTGCCAAAAGATGCTGAGGTTTTAGCTACAGAAATAGCAAGATAAAACCAAATTCTAATTATCTGCCCCCGCATCACATTTTGCCACAGGTGCTGCTATATCTAAACACAGGTTATGAGGATTCTGCTGTTGGTCAGGATGAACACAAAACATTTGTCCAGGGAGATATTTAACCAATAGTTTTATCTCAGGTTTTGTTCATGAAATAGAGCTAGTGAGAGGGAAATCATAGGAAAGTATTAAGAAACGACAACTACTAAAAACAAAAAAGTTATCTTTCTTAAATTCAGGGGAGTTTAAAAGCTACACAAAACACAGAGGGAATAAAATAGTAAGTGTGCAATGTATGATGAGGCATAATGAAAAGGTAAAACAAGGAAAAAGATATACCCAACAAAGGTATAATCTTGACTGAAACAGCCAACATATCTTCAAAATACAGTAGTTTATCTAGCCATCTAGACAGCATTAAACTTCATAGAATCACTAAGGTTGGAAAAGATCATATGGCCCAACCATCACCCTACTACCAATGTCACCCACTAAACCATGTCCCTAAGCACCAGGTCCAACCTTTCCTTGAACACCCCCAGGATCGGTGACTCCACCTTAGAGGTGGGGAGTCCTCTCCTTGTGTTCTACCTCGACTATTTCAAGTGAATTTGTGCTGAGACAAATTTTTGAATTGTGCAGAGGCTTTCACAGTGCTGACTCACAATAGCATAGAAGCTGGCTAAAGGAGGCTTCTATCAAACTCCTTGACTCTGCAATAATAACCAAACAACATAGGGTTCCAGGATTAAAACAGCTAGGAAAAAAAATAAAAATAATAATAATAAAAAAAAGTAGTTTGGAAAACAGAGTGATTAAATGCCCATGTTCTTCTGTAAAGGAGAAATAAAAAAGGATTTAAGGAGCACATTACTCTGTATCCACAAACAGCAGGTGCCAGAAAGAGAGAAAGGGAGACTACGCGTTGTTTTCTGACAGTCATTGATTCTCAGGTGATTTGTGTTTTAAATAGTTGTTCATTAGATCTGACAAGGCTAACTGAAAGAATGTATTTCAGAGATTTGAGGTCTGCATTGCAAACAAGAAATGAAGGACCATGGAATTTTTTCTTTTTTTTTTTTTTTTAATGAAAGGACACTATGTGACTGATTCAATTTTGAACGGCCTGTTCAAACGAGTCTCCTAATATGAAAGAGAAGAAGAAGCTGGAATAAAATATGCCAAAAGAAAATCTAAAATAGCTGCTTCAGTCATCTTACCTTTCATTATTCATCTTTTTTTTTGCAATGTTTCCATCTGGTCAACTCCTTATACGGCAAGCCTCAGCCTTAGGAAGAAATTTTCCACTCAGGAGGTGCTGAGACACTGGAACAGGTTTCCCAGAGAAGTTGTGGATGCCCCATCCCTGGAAGTGTTTAAGGCCAGGTTGGATGGGGCTTTGGGCAACCTGTCTAGTGGGAGGTGCCCCTGCCCATGGCAGGGAGTTGGCACTGGATGATCTTTCAGGTCCCTCCTAATCCAAACCATTCTGTGATTCTTTGATTCAGGTGAGCACCAGCAGCAACAGAAGGGAGGTGTCCCTCCCAAGCACAGCTCCAATCAAGCAGAACCATGGCAAAGTCAACTTAATTGAGGTCTTGGGGTACTGAAGTCTCAGTACAGTCTATGACAAACAACCACAACAGGTTTGGACCACTGACGAGACAGCTAATGACCTTACTGCTATTGGACAGATTTTAAAAGATTTAAGAGTCTTCAGAAAAGTCCCTCAACAATCATTCTGATCTCTATCAAGAAGTTGTGCATATGCATTTGAAATTTTATAATTTTAATATTTACTGTTAACTATAAAAGTTCACAGATTTGTCTCAAGCATAGACCACTGTGGCTTGAGTTTCCAGTAAAGGCCAGTGAGAACCATATCCTGTGTTGTCCTTATCCTCTACAGTAGTCATCAGTTAAACCCCAGGCAATAAATGTATCAGAACTTTGTTTTGCTCTACATGATTTCTGATTAACACATCCATAACATCTCTCAGGATACATTATTTCCCTGCTTTTGCCTGGTGCACAAAGACAGAAATCTGTCAGATTCTGGAAGACACATTCAAGGTTTTGCCTGTGTCTTCAATGAACTACTCTGGAAGAGAATGACTTGCAACATAGCAGTTTCTACCTGCAGACCTAGGGTCTTACTAGCATGTAGATGTGTCTGTAAGCCTTATTTCTCTACAATGTCATGTGCTTCAAGTTCAAGGTATGATTTCATGAGACAGAGTGCAGTGACCTGAAGCTTGATTTCATTAAAATTGAGAGGTTTTGAAGTCCTCTTCTATATCCTAATTCCTTCCTCAATCCCAGCCACATACTCCCGCCACTTACCTTACTTGCAATCATCGGTTCCTCTCTGTGAGTTTATTAACCCAGAAAAAAAAAAATGTTCCAACAAACTATCAGTATTTTTCTGTGAAACAAATTAGTTCATTATAAACTTTGTGGATCCAACATGTATCAGCACAACCAGACAAGACTGAGCTGCTCAGCTGGGAGTGGTACGGAAAAAGTGGAGAGATAAGGGAAAAGATTTCATTGTCAGCAAGTTTTTATATTCCATTTGGCAGGATATGAAACTAGTTAAAAAAATGAGGGAGTGAGGGGATGAAAGAGAATGTCACGGCACCTTTAGTTGTGTGGTAATTCATAAATGATTGGTATATTCTTGGAAGAGATGATATTCATTTTCTTCTCTGGAGTCATGCTACTTCACTGTCTAACTCAGCATCATTTAACACTCCATGTCCAAATCATCCCCTAAGATTTAAATGTATTTACAGTTACACAAGGGGAAAAACTCACACCACATTTATTGACACAGATTATTTCACATGGATTTATATCCTGGTAATTGCAAGTACAGCTGTGCCTAAGATAAGACAGATTGTAGGGTCTCTAAGTTACTGCACACCTCTGAAGTGTTCATGGCATCATCTCCAAACTGTTTCCTGAAGAATAAAAATAAAATGTATACAGGGATTTTTTATTTTTATTTTCATTTAATATTCTGTCTTAAATAGCTGGGAACCTAATTCATGTAAATCCATTTACTTCAGCACATACCTCTTTTTTAACATCTACCAGTCTAATGTAGAATGGTAATATATCTTTAGAGATATAAACTATGTAAGAATTGCTCCCTTAATACAACTTACGCTAACAGCTACAATACAAGCTCGTTGGCCTGCTGACCAGTCCTTGTCACAACATAATCACTAGGAAGTCAACAATTGTGGATTATTGTCCCATTGTGAATGAGTAGAGACTGATGTTTCTGACCCAGTTTTTAGCATACAAGATTTCATACCTGTTTCTTTAACCAGCTCTATACCCAAAGATTATTTCAGTAGGCTGGCACATAGCTTTACTGACAGATCAAAAGCTGTGCTTCCCACTCCTTCCTTTTCCACATCTTCTTGCCACTACTCCTGCTTTGGCCAGGAAGCACACAATTTGGTATGAGTTGAGCCAATTCATCACTGACCAAAGAAATATTCTGATTCTAAAGAGAAAGATAAATTTTGTTGTGGCTGAATGTGTTATCTGTCTGAAGGGATGGGAGAAAATGATCAGCCAGTGACTAGAAGCAGTTTACTGGACAGTAGCAGTTCAATTTTTCCCCCGTTAAATGGCATGTATAACTCAGAAATGTGATATATGGAGTAATAACTCGCATCAAGATGGTTGATGTTAATAAAGAAGGGGGAGATGTGGGAGCGTGGCCATGGGGGTCGACAAGCCCCATGGTTGGTGATAACATCAGACTCTTAACGATGAGGCCACCAGGAATGTGAAGAGTAGAGAGGGAACAAAGAAGGGTGATTCAGGAGACGCCTTGCCGTCTCGGGTTGCTTGTTCTCCCTCCGTTAAGGCGTGGGAGTTGCTGGGCGGTTGCTGTTGCCGGGCGAGGTTGTTTGCAACGCGGGAAAAGGCGGCCCCGCATGGGCTGGTGTCAATCACATTCTGTTGCTGTCGGGAACCGTGGGGGGGGCAGAGCATGCGCAGAAGAAGAGGGAGCCGGTCGAAGCCGCCCCTGCGGTGTGGACGAGATAATTACAATAGGAAGCGGGGACAGGTCACACATACGTATAGGCGTACTCGGGTTTCTTATGAATATGTAAAAGCAATGTTCTACATGTTCAGAAAGTTCGACGGTTGTGCGTGCGTGTTGGAAGAGCGTAGGCTCCCGGTGCAGCCAGCGGTGTTTACTTGCTTTTTATAAATATTACTAAATTCAGATTGAGTTGTATCTTCATTTATAACAGAAAGAACTGCATTACATTAATAGCAAGGAATACAAAAGGAAGAAAAAATAAATCTGCCCTCATTTGCACACCAGGAATCCTCTGCATTTTCAGCAGCATATGACTGATGTTCTGACCAACACATTGGCTTCACTTTTGAAGTGCAGCCCTTGCCAGTTCTAGCACAACAGTGAAATGATGTGAACTCCATGCAAGATAGTATGAATTTCTCCAGTCCAAATCTGACTTAACAATTTACAATCACAGTTCACCACGAGAAAATTGGGTGCATTTCTGGGTGCAAACCTGCCTGAAGGGTTATGATTTGCAAGCTCATGGGAGTTGGATCTTAGAGACAGTGAGAAAGCAAATAAATAAATAAATAAATAAATAAATTCCCTATTAAATATATATATATAATAATGGAAAGGTTCGCACAGCTGGAAACCTCAGGACATTTGTGTGGAGCAGCTGATAACTGCTATCACTGCCTCCTCATTGACTCTTCATTGGCAGCTTCACACTTCTTGCAGTTCTGCAAGCATCGATTTAAAATGGCCTGTAACACTGCCAGCTTAATTTAACAGCAAGAAGCTGAAGCTAGTGGGAAAAAAAAAAAAAAAAAGCTATGCAAGTTCTACAAGAGACTCTATAGTACATCCTGGAAGAGACATTGTTGCTGCCTTCCTATAGATTTCTCTTTTTGCTTTAAATGAAAGTTAGGGGAATATGTAAGCATCCAAAAAATGTTGATATGCCAGAGTTAAATTTTAATAATCACCTATTTATATTTGGTCTTTATAGTTCTGTTTCCCCAATTTAGCTAGCAAGTCATTTCTCATCTTGCTCACATAGCTTTGCACATTTGAAAAAGAGATGCTTGTTTCTCCAAAGACTGCAGTATAATCACTGTGTATGTACTAAAGAAACTGCACAAATCCTGTGAGATCCATCCCAACTAGTGGTAGATTACAAGGTACTCAAAACACCAACATTGGTTCCCCCAGGGGCCACCACTGATTTCAGCAGTAGCAGAACTGGCTGATTGTTAGCCCCTAAATGAAATGTCATTAATATTTCCTTAATGGAGTTATGGCTTCTAGCCTTTTAGTCTCTATTGCCTTGACCTTGTGTTGTGCCCTCATGTTGCAAAATGAGTGCATAAATCCATATTGTCATACCAAGTTCTCCCAAAGGCCTGGGCACTTTGACATGGCAACTTATTTATAATTTATAATGCCCATAAAGCTTCCGTGACTTGGGTTAAACTTAAAAAGTCTTGGCTACCTGCCTAACATTCACCTGATGATTTGTTCAAATTTAAACTTTACAGGTGCAAATTTCCTTGAGGCAGGCACCAATCTGTATAGGAGGCAAGACTCTCATTCAAGGCTTTGCATTTTGCATTTGCTTGGCAGATCCTTAAGCCTACCTAGAGATGTTGTGATTTCATTAGCTTTGACAGAACTAAAGCTTTACTGCTCCAAACTCAGGTAATGGCCAGGGTAATACCTGGAAAAGAAGGGATTGGAACAACTTTCAAAATTGTCTGTCACTGTGTAACTTAATAAATCTAGTTTAGACATCTTAGATTTAATGTAATTAAAATTTATGTTAAGGATGAGAAGTCATTCATTTCACCTTTGCAGTTTTTCTTTTTTTTTTTTTTTTTAAATTAGATATTTCCTTGACTATGTTACAGACGTTTTATTTCTTCCATAATATTCTTTTTGCCCTACCTGTTGGCTTTCCAAAAGGCTCCTGGGCTAATTTGTGCCTACATAGGTATAAGTAAATTGGTGAATTCGCATCTGCCTCTAACAACAGCTGCACAACATCTGCAGTGATGAGGTAGTATGTCCCAGAAAGAGACAAAGGCAGCCTGTATTTGTTGTGATGTATGTTCACTCAGGTGAGCAGGAGTGGAGATATCCATACTGGGAGTGGGGGGTAGACAGGTGATAATTGCCTTTCAATTGCTTATTGACTGACTTGCTAGGCAGGAAAGCAGAAGTAGCAGCTTTTAAGTCTTAGAGGACACAACTTGGAAAGCTGCTTCAAGTTCTTACAGTGATTTGTTCTTTAAACAGATGATGGTGAGCAGTAGCTAGAGGGGTTTGACAACAGAATACGTTATTTCTTCCTTGGTTTTGAACGGCTACAGAAGGATAATGAGTAAGAGCCTCCCTACTAGGCTGGAAAGGTCAAGATCCTCTTTACAACTCTGTCAGTGTTCTTGACTGATTTTTTTAATGACTGAATGGAAAGAGTTTCTCTATTTTTTTAGTGGGTTTAATTTAGTTAAGGTGAACTTTTGCGATCAAATACATAGCTGCTTTGGTGGATTATTTCACCTTTCCCACCTATGCTGCAACTTATGACTCTCCACACCTCTCCTGAGCCCTCTCTTCTGTCTTAGATCCATTTGTGCAGAAATATGCACTGGAGCAGTCTTTCTGCCATAGGAATTGTGGCAACAAGGATGAATAATTCAAACTGAATACCTTGGTGACGTTTTCTTCTACCTATTGTTTTGCTAACTTTCTGTGAGAAGATTTAAATCCTCTTGAACTAGTTATTAAAATACTAAGCTCTCTATCTGTATTTTCATTCTAAAGTTGTGTTTGATCATGGTACTTGCTCTATATATTTCTAGTCCTTACTTTAGATGACTTGCTCCTATTTTAAAATCACATTTCTAACATGAATGCTCAGCATAAGTGGATTTCTGGGATCATTCTTGTCAGAAGGTATTTCGGCTGCTAGTAAGTTTTTTCACTTCAGAAAACTCACAATAAAGGAGGGCTACCAGTTATGACAATTCAGATGTGTAACCTTGCTATATATTCAATTCACCACCCTCTACTTGAAACTTTTAAAAGTCTTTCACACTGTAAACTAGGATGAGTTTTCTGTTTAAAAGAACCTATTTTCCAATCACTTGAAGCAAATAGTTTTTAAAAAGGAGAAGTCATGTGGGAAATGAACTATACATGCTTTGCTTTGAAAATAACTTTCTCTGTATTTAAAGAGACTTGCTCTTGGTAAGGAAAGGTCAGTAATGGGTGAGGAACTGATGTGATTTTTCATGATCAAATTTTTAAACTTTGGCAATATCCCATATTTCTTTTCTAAAAATCGTTTTTAGATGCATTTTTACTTGAAAAAAAAAATCGCAAGTTTTCTCTGTATCCTTGCAAAAAGTGATGCTGGCAATAAATTAATACAGCTCCCTGACCACTGCAGACTGGGATGATTTTTTACTAAAAACAGTTTTACAAAGCTATTTCCTCCTTTCACCCTGACTTCAATCTGTGTTAGGCAATAACATGGGGAAAATAGAGTACTGAAGGACAATCCTGTTTCTCAGCTTTTGCTGAAAGAATATCAAGCAATTATAGAGCCACAAAAACAGGGGAGACAAGACATCAAGAGGTCACCTTATCATCCTGCCCCGTGGCCCAGGACAGGATGAAGAATACCCCAAAGCAATATAGTCCTTGTACTGCAGAGATTTCCAATATTTCTTCTAGTTCTTTTTTTTCTTTTTTTTTTTCTTTAGCTTACTGTATTTCAATACGGTTGAGAGAACATCACTATTTTAAAATCTCATATGATGACAGATGTAAAAACACTTGCACATGTGAAAGTAAGATTTAGGAGTGTAACACTGCTCTTAAAATTTCACAGACAAGTTGTTAAACTTGTTAAATTTTGCTGCAAATATGAAGAACCAGTGTCTTGGGCAAGTTTTTCTGAACGTCCTAAACACTTCAGTGGTTGATACCATGACTTTAATAAAAATAAAATAAATTAAAAATAAATAAATAAAGCAGTCTGCAGAGACTGTGATGCTGTTATCCATGGTATAAAGGAACTAACTCATCTCTGCACGAGTGTGTTTGTGGGACTGTGCACAGCATCCCCACATATTTCAGGATGATTGTGGTAAGTAAATTAGCTTCAGAGGCTGAAAAAGCAGATATATAATATGCATTTTCTCATTAAGTGAGGTCCTAAACTGTTAGGTTGCAGAAGGCATTTGACATCAACATTACAACCAGGATATTAAAGTTATCAAAACACATCTTGGAGAAAAGTGATACCAAAAGATAATGTTCTAGTTAACTGAGGGGAAAATTGCCAAATCTGAGATCCGTATTAGCAAAAGAGGAAAAAAATAATAAAGAAAAATACAGGTTTTGAAAAAGACTAGTTTACTAAACAACTTGGAACTCTAAGAATCTGACTTTGCCTACTAGGTTTCCTGTCTTCCACGATCTTCTCTCTTCTGAATGCCACTGTTAGCAGCTATTCACAGCTCCATTCAAATTTCCTGTGCTTCCAAGTGCCCGCCAGAAATGCATTCCAATGGCTTAAAAAGGTTTTTTGAACAGAAGGGGAAAATGTACATGTTCAAAAATACCTCCTTTTGATTTATGTTTGCAGAGGAAAGCAGGGATAAAGAGAAGATTTTCAAAATACCTTCCCAGTGTGTTACCAGCAGAAAACATCTGTTTTTCCACATTGCATTCTGCCTTACAGAATGGAAGCAGGCCAGAACAATTCCACCTGTCTTCAGGTTTACAAGTGAGATTTCAGAGCTGGGTTTTGTTCCTTTAACAGAAACGTTTTGTAGAACCTAGCTAACAATATCAACTTCTCCCGGCTGTTTTTACAGTCCTCTGTAATTGAAGGAGATACTTCTTCTAAACCTGTGGCTTACCACACTTGCAGGGAGGGATCTGCTTCCACCACTGTGCAAGATGTAACAGTGAAAGCAACTGTCAAGAGACCTCAAGTCACTATTCAGGAACCTTCGCACACCTTCGTGAGGAGAAAGAAAAGAAAGAAAGAAAAAAAAAAAACAGGGAAGGGGACGTGGGGAGGCTGCTGGTGAGTGATTGATTTTACAAACAGACATTTTGACACAGGATGTTAGGTTCTGCAAACGTATAGAGAAAATATTTGTTCCCTTAAATATTTAAAGCTTTTTAATGTGTTCATGTTTTGCTAGAGAAATATATTAGTTATATCACTAATTCCCCAAAACATCATTCTTGGAAAGAATTAATTTTTTCAGCAATGCTTTTTCTCCTAAGTTCTGCAAGGCAAAATAGATTTTTTTTTCCTGCTTAGGAAAGACACTAAGGGTGTAATATATTAGTTTCAATGATAGATATGAAACATAAGATGGTAAATTAAATAATGCAGTGCCTAATTGAATAGTTCAGATAACTAATTATTAAATCTTTTTTCTTTTTTTTTTCTAAGGGATCTTGGTGACTTTTCTTATGATTTTTCTTCAGATAATTGAGGTAACTATTCACCATACCGTGAAAATTATCCTTTCTCTACCTCATTAAAAGTTTAATGTGAGTACCACTTACCTTCACTTTAGACTTTTCTGCATATACATCTCCTGCTATGATCAGAAGCATTCCTGATATTCATGCAAGAACATGTAAATACATTGGAAGAATTATGTATATAATTGTGTTATAAACTGCTATTTTAGCTACTTCAATATTATTTAATCATGGCCAAAAAAAAAAAAAAACCTAGACCCTCTCTTAAATTGTTTACCTCTTATCAGAAACTTAGGTATTTAATAATATATACATATATACATATAATCTTCCATGCAAAAGCAGTAGAAGGTGTAGCATTTTTACAGTGTAACGCTTGCTGAGCTGAAGACTTTTAAACATGATTCATTTTAATCTCAGTGTGGCCATTTCCTGATTTGCATATTCCAGTTAATCTGAATTTTCCATTTGACAACATGGTCAGTGTCTTCTAAGAATGTCTGTAATGGGCAATAGCAAGTCCTCAGAACTGCTAATAGACTGTGGTTTTCCAAGAAAAAGAAAAAAAAATCTCCTGCTGCAGGCTGTACTAGGATGGCCAGTCTTTTTTTCAATCAAAGCTAAGGTGAAGCATAACTACAAAGACCTGTTGTGGAAGTCCTCTGATCCACAGCTTCCAATAACATCCTAAATTGCCAATAGAAGGGATTCCTTGCAAATTATCACTGTGGATTTCACTTATATGCTTAACTATAATATTTCCTTGGCCTACAATGAAGTAGAGATTTCATGAAGTTAGGTATATCATAAAGACAGGGAGAAACAGATCTTACCGTTGGGAGGATTACAACTCAAATCAGGCAGAACAGATGAGTTAGGGAGAAATTTAAATTGTTTTAAAGCTGCAAAACTGAGATCCAAAGAAAAAGTAACTTTGGAGCAAAAGGTACTTCTACAGAAAAGACCACTAGATTTTCTGAGGCCCACCCAACACAGTCTCTGCCCTAAAGCAGTGGCTGCCAAATTAGGAGCCTGATGGAAATTTAATTGCTGAAGCAGGCATACTCTTAATGTCATCAGTGAAAGTTTGGAAAGTACAGTTTTCAGGTCTTTGTAATCCAGCAAGACCAGCTTTGTAGCAAACACAGCTCTCACAAGAGCTACAATTAGTCAGTGATGAGGTACCACTGGGGAGAAATGCATATCTTCTAATTGTTTTGTATTATCTAAGCATTAGCCTCATTCAGAATCTAGCTAAGTACATGGCTGTCTTTACAGGATTACCTCATATCAACTAGACAGACTCACTTGTGGGACAATATGACCCTTCTTTCTGATAATTTCATCTAAAAAGTACCAAAATTTTTTAACTGCTTTTGCGTTTCTTGCCGTCTCTTTCTCTCACAGTTTCCAGTTTCTAATCTCATTACTACTGTAGGTACTATCTAAATAGGTTAATAGACTGCTGCTGTGGAGCACTGAAAATCAGTCTAGGCAATCAGTCATCTGTTTAAAACAGTCAAGTGAAGTTTTAAATTAAGATGGGGCTTGAGTCAAAATGTTAGGGCTAAAAACCTTTGCTCCACGGGACGGACTGGATGCATGGTCACGTTTTGTGTCTCTTTTCTGAACTGATTAATTATCTCACCTCTCAGACAACTATCAGTGGAAGTTTCTCACTTGCTCTTTGAATGATTCTAACAGAAAAACAAGTATTCAGACAGAGGTATATTAAACAGAAATAACCACTGCTAATTAATTAATGTCAGACCTATGCATGCAGCACATACAGAGTTAGGTCCAGATTTTCTTTGGTGATTAGGCATTGGTCCCTCTTCAGTTCAGAAGGAAGACTAAGATGTGAATGCCCTTGGCTAACCCCACAATTTATGTCAAAGAATACAGTAGGCCAAAAAAAAAAAAAAAAAGAGGCAAACAGCAGCACTATTAGCCAGTTGGTCTTGCATTCAGTACTGATAGATGTGAGAACCTTGTCTGAAATGAGCCATTTAGTGACAGCATTCCTCATTTAATCTGTAACAAAGCAGCTTCCAGGAACAGTCATTACTCCAGCAGTTCCCTCCAGGAGATATATCTGCAGCAGGAGGTGAGGAATTCTGTCTACAGTGCACCTCATGAGAGTCTTCATGAGGTTGTGACAAACTAGAAAAAAGTTTGAAGGATCTCACACTGAATCTAACCTTTCTGAGTCCCAAATCTAAAAACAATGTCTTAATGAAAAAGTCTGAGCCAAAGCCTGTCTCTTTGTGCTTCTTAGAGTTTTCACAGCGATGTATGACAAAAACATGGACACAGCAAGAAAAAACACCAGCACCACCATTAAAAACATGAGTAAGTCACTGAAAGCACATCCAATAGCAGCACAATGCTGATCATAAAGGGATTTTGATAGCACAGGTCTAGTGGAAGAAACTATTTCAGACACTTACTCTGACCTGTGCATTTCACTGCCTGTACAAAATTACTTTCAACAGGATCCATCAACTTTTCTACTGCAACTCTGACCACACCGTGGATTCTGTATTGCTTTCTGTGTTGAGGTAGCTGAAAATGCAGGTATAGGTTTTGCTGACCCTTTGGGGGGGGCTTGAAGTATTTTTGTAATAACATCTATAGTCGATTTTTTTTTTCCACATTTCTAGGTGAGAAAAAAATCTATCAAGATAACTTTTACACAGACAGAAAGAAAGAGATAAAAAAGGACAGAAAAAAAAAAAGAGAGAGAAAAAAACAACTTTACGGGGCTTTGGTTTTGGTGCACTTATTTGAGTTTTAGAGTAGGTTTTTTATTTTATTTTTTTTGCTAGCAAAGTCAGGAACAACATCTTTAATATTGAATCAATGGAATGGCTGTCTTTTTTTTCTTCCTTTTTTTTCTTTTTCTTTTTCTTTTTTCTTTTTTAGATTTTTGCAGTCCCATTTTAGGATAGATCTATATCCTCTTGACAAAGCCAAAGGTAATACTTGTTCCTCAAGGAGGGATCTGGAGAAATTCTGATCCTCTTTAGTGTCTTATGAGTAGATGCCCTAGTTTGGAGGGGAAATGCCTGCTGTGCACAGCAGGAGCTGGTGCCAGGCTACAAGTTCACAAGATAGGTTGTGACAAGATCTGTTTTTTTCCCATATGTTTAAACTTAACCCCCTCCCTGCAAAACTTTTGCAACTGGCTTCATTGTTTTCAGTTTTTCATTGTAACTGAATGACATGCTGCTGTAATAATTTCTTGTCTAAAGGGGTTTATTTATTTCTAATGGGCAATTACACTTTTGTTGTTGTTGTTAATGAGTGGCAACTTTTTCCAAAATCACTCTACAGACGATATCATCCATCTTATGAGTTGATTGCTTCTTTGAAGAGACTGAGTGATCATCTTGAAATGCTTATGCTGATGTGAAGCCATAATATAAATTGTTTGCTTGACCTTTTCAAGACTGAAAGCCTTACTTTTTTCAGCTCATCATAATGTATTGATTTTGTAACGAAATAAAAGGCTTCTCCTCCCGTTCACCCTTTTCTCCAGAAAGAGAGAAGTGGACATATGCTGAAGTTTTGTAGGATATCATGCTAAATATCTCATTATGGAACAGTTCAGGCTTTCCAAAACTGCAGTCCCTATAAACACCCTAGCTCCATATGTAACCTACAGGAGCAAATAAAGGAGAAGTGTATATCAAATGTCCCTTATTACCCTCTGGTATTTAAAAAGGTGAGTTAGTTTTCCTTTTGCCTCAGAGTCATACTGTGCCTCATCCTAATCCTATAGACACAAACAGGAGCAGATCATTGCCTTCAGACTGACAAGAAAGAAAAGCTGAAAACAGACATTTTGATTTTCTGTGTCTTTTAATAACCTTGCTACAGCTTCTTGTCCTTGATGCAATCCTGGCATATCCCAGATCCACTGATCCTTTTGCATTACTGGCACAGATTTTGCTATTTCTGCAGGCATCTAACAGAAAGCCAATTCAGCTCTTTCACTGTGTGAATGAAAGCTCAGCCCTTTCACACTAGGCAAAGAAACAGTGCGGTCTTTAGCAGGAGCTACCTTTGTTGCCCCAACAGATGAGCTGCTAGAGAGTTGTTCAGCCGGAAAGGAAGTTCAAGCAGAACCTTTGCCTGCGAAAAGACAAACAGGTGTCATAGGATTTGGTCATTTTGTACTTCTTCTTACCTTAGCCGTAGTAGTAGCACAAACAGGATTCTCTGAGGTGTGGAAATCGTAGATAAACACACACAAATCCATTATCCATTACAAGCACGCAGGAGGAGAGGAGAAGGAGTAAAAACCTGAGCCACACTGAATCCAGCCACTCATTGGAGCAGCAGCCCGTGACTGTCCCTGTACTCACAGTTGAAGCATCATTTTTGGCTCTGCTCAAAACTCTGCCTAATACAAAGCCAAGGCTAGATGCAGCTCCAGCATGAAAAGGGTGTAACCTTTTGCCAACTTGTTCATACACAAAGATTACAGGAGATAATTATACATGTTTTAACTGACATGTTGCACCACAGTTTACCTTCCTCCACATCTCAGCATCTGCTCAAGAGAACCAGAATAAAGAACTTGTTACAACACCAAACTGAGAACACACACACACCAAAAAAAAAAAAAAAAAAGAGAGAGAGAGAGAAAAGTAAATTCTGCCCAGGCACCAGCAGTTTTGTAGCAGTTAGCTTCTGTGATAAGAACAGGAGAATGGGTTCAACCCTGGGCAGAAAAGCTCTGCATTGCTGTCAAATAAGCTTCTCTCATGACTGCATACATGTGGAAAATCACGATCACTGCAGATATGAATGACAATAAACTTACTAGATAAAAATAGATCTAAGTGATAGCTTTTCCTCATGTTGACAACGCAGAAGAAATAATCTGCTAGGGTGCCTGATGACACTCCACCAGCAACCTATTTAACTATGCATAAAGCATGCTAAATCAGACTGAATCCAAGTACTGTGCTGTGGATTCCCTGGGCGCCAGACATGGTCTGACATGCCAAGAAGCTCAGGAACAGCTTAGACACCACCAAAGCCACACATAGATGTAAACCTGCAATCTGAATGGCTGTATTCTACCTCCATCCCATCCCTGATTTCTGCAGCCATTCAGTGAAACAGTTAAAGCAAATGCAATACTTGAAAAATAAAATGAAACCCATCACAGAGATAATTGTGCACAGTTTAGTGACCTTTGCTGGCTTTTTAATACAATCTGATTTCAAAATGGGCACAGAATTGTTTTGGGCTTTATGCCACTGTCTAGGCCACAGCAAAATTTTTAGCTGCCCACATAGTATGAATATGAGAGTAGAGAGTTAGAAAATGTCTGCTACTAAATGAAAGGCAAAGACAGGTTTGGGGGAGGACAAAGAGAATGGATGTGGTTTGGATTTTAGCTATAGAAATGCTGAGAACCTTCTTTCATACTCAGTTTAGAAATGAAAAAATAACAGATGTCATCTGATAAGTGTTATTTTCTACCAGTTTCCTTGCCTGCGTTTATACAACAGCAAGCAGACATGGATCAATAATAGAATCAATAATAAGAATTAACGCTAAGGATATTAAAATTGCTATAATTACATTCCAGACAAATCTGGACACAAAATTGATTCCCTGTCGTGCAAATGTTGAGATGTAAAACATCTTCCTCCTTCGCATCAGAAAAAAGCTATGGATTTTTATTTTTTTTTCTTTTGTGTTTGTGTGTGTGTCTGTGTCTGTGTCTGTGTCTGTGTAAAAACAGAAAGAAAGCCCAGTAGACAAGAAAGACAGAGGAAAGCAGAAACAGATGAGCAGAAAGGTTTCAAAATAGCTAATAGACTTTTGTCTAGGCCACTCAGATTTCTGTGAAAACTCAAGTCCACTCTTTAGATCAAATCAGAAAAACTAAGAATTCAAATGTGGGTCTCAGAAATCCCACCTGAGAGGTACAACTGTCAAGTTATTTATCTTTTTGGAAGGTGAGTCCCTGTTCTTGAACAATGCTCCGTCAAAACGATACATTCCACAGCATCTCATTTGGACATCAGGCCTTTTCCAATTTGTTAACATTTCCAACCAGCCGTAGTTATAGGACTGCACACCCACTGTCAAACTCACAGAATGGTTGCCTGAGGCTACTTCTGTGCAAGCAGAAATTCAATATGGCATAAAGACAAAACATTTTAATTTTTTTTTCTTAGTATCCACTTATGAGTCATCTTTTTGCTAAATGGACACTTGGGAATGGACATTTTCTGGCAGAGCATAGCCTTAACACAAAATAATCTATATGGCAAGTAGGAATCTGCTTTTAAAACAATATAACCAACCCTGTATTTGAATTTTTGACAACAGACCATTTTCCAGTATAGCCGTTATTTTTCTGTCCTTCATTCCCTACTAGAGGTTCGATTTCTCATTCAGGAGAAATAATAATTTACAATATTATCATATTCTCTTCTCCTTCCTCCAGTCTCCACAGCAGGGTATGCCATCCTCTTAGATATGCTATTTAAGTGTTAGGGAGTCTATTCTGTAAACTAGAGGGAGAAAGTGACTGAAAAAAACCTGTGCAGCAAAGTCTGTTACACATCCACCTCCCATTTTTCTTTCTAGAAATTCACAGGCAGGTTTCTACAAGACAGGAAGTTAAGCAGAAGTAGAAGACAGGTGGTTGTTGTAGCTTATGGTTTCAGTGACCTCTAGGATAAAATTCTTTCTTACTCAGAGTGATCACCACTTTGCAAGCAATGTAAAGCTGAGATTCAATCACCGTTGTCCTGCAGTTGCATCAAGCCAACAAATTAAGTTTTTCAGAACTGTACTGAATGTGGTGGAATCCTTTGGTAAGAACAATCCTGCAGCATTAATGCCACGCAAGCTGTCACTGTGTGTGTGGTTTGAGCACCACACATTAAAAAAAAAAAAAAAAAAAAGTATACAGTATATATAACAGTACAGTATAACAGTATATAGCCTACATATTTTGTCACCTTGGTTCCTTGGTTTCAAGGACCCCTTTGTGAGGTATACTTTATTTTCTGTTTTATTTCTAAAAGAAAGTGTTCATGGGAAAAAAGTAATAATTTTAAAAAGTTTAATTTCTCCATCAGACAACTTTGACTGTCTAATATTGCAACCCACTCCTAAGAGTTTCTAAAGAGATTTTTCTGAAATGGCAATCTACGTACAAGGAAACTTTTCACAGTTGCGGGAGAAAGGTAGTATGCAAAGTCTATAGAGCAGCACGAAAATCTTTTAGAAGAACCCTGCAATAGCAAATTCTTTAAATATGTTTTGAGTGACCTGCTTGGTATTCCTATCTTGCAAACGGATATATAAAAATTTCCAGTTAGCAGCAAAGTAACAGTGTGGATGTAAGGGAACAGATGTGGCATAGCTCATTGAAAGGGCTGCTTTATATAAAATGAGATATTGTTCTGGCCCTTTAATCTGCAGAGCAGAGGGTTATAGATACTTCCCTGAAACTACTAATGCTGCAAAAATGCCACCTACTAATAAAGAGTAACTCTGTACACTAAGAACTGCCACTTGTCCCTCCTTGTCCATGCTCCTCTACATAGTCCACAGGAGAGCAACATCTGTGGCACCACACAGAAGCCTACATATGGGGGAAATAGGGAACATCCAGGAGAAGTTACCCAGGGTGAGGAGTGCACATCACTACATTAAAGTGTAACCATCAAGGAGAGTTTGAAAGGGAGACTAGAAAGACTCAGTGTTAAAGAAGTCAGTGACTTTAGCCCCAGCTGCGCAAACACTATCACCAAGTGACACAACACTTCCACACATCAGAGGATGCATCATGACCAATGTGCTCCTCTCCCACAAATGTTCCTGGTCTTAATCTTATGAACAGAATCTGCTCTGCTGCGTAGTTTTAATCTATTACATATACACACATAGCCTGGCCTAGGACTGTGGAAGAAATTTTATACCACTAGGGAAACATCAACACAATTTATTAAAAAAGAAGCCATTTTTTTCTTGTCAGTTTTTGTGTGTGGAAATGAAGGGCAGTTTTCCAAATGATAAACTGTCATAGTCCCTTGGAAATCTGTGCCCTTGTAAAAATAGAAAGATTTAGCAGGGAAAATGGTAGGTTTTCACTTAAAGAGGAATTTTATAAGTGTTCCCAAAGCCTCTATTAAGAACCAGTTAAAATGAATTAAGCTAGGCAAAGTTTCACCATAAATGTTAATCATATACTTATCTCAAACTGTAATGTCGACCCAAATTTGCAGATATTTTCTCTACTGTCATTGCCTGGATGAGGCTTACTGCTCACTAAAATTCCCCAACTATTTCTATTTCATCTGTAGCCAAACAAAACTGTGTTAACAAAATATATACATACACCATGTTCTCATTTCAAGTCCCTATATCCCTTGGAGACTCAGGACATAGGTAAGCAATTAAACTGGTTCAAATCTTTTTTTTACCCCTGAGGATGGCTACAAGCAAACACTGCTGAAAATCACCATGTTTACAGAAATTTAGTTTTCTTCTTCAGTCATTCATGTGTGCCATATTTGGAGGATCTAAGAACACACATGAATATTCAATTTAAATAAGGCTATATCAATTCACCTTTTTGTGTGGCTGTTCTCTATGTGTGGTCTGTAAGATGACCAAATTTAAATGAAATAATTAGGAACTTAAATATTTTCACTATTGTGAATGATGACCTGAACAATTTGGGCAGCTCAGCTGAGGAGGCAGTAATCTGCAAGAGGAGAAGCGAGGCAGGAAGCTCATAAAAATCAGCTTTTCTGCCAAAAAAAAAAAAAAAAAAGACATTTGCACAAGTATACATATGTATATCACAGTGTGAAACTGCAGCTGGCATGCTGTCTTGTGCCCTTTTAAAACTTTATTATCAAGTAAAACTTTGTGTTCCAGAAAAATCTCCCTATCAATTTATTGTTCCTGGCTGCCAGAGATTCCTCCTCAGGACACAACACATTTGATGTTAAAGCATTCACACTATAAATATAAATGTTCGCAACATGCTCAGTTTAGCTGACTCAGACTATTTCTACCCTCTTTTTTGAGGGGGAATTATACTAATGACTTTGATGCCACAACCACTGGTTTCTGTGGCAGAATGACTGTCCTACCATTCCAGTGTTACATCAATCCTGACCTGCAGAGTAACCAGCAAATAAATGTTTTACATGCCCCTCTCCACTCTCAACAAATGTCATTAAGCAGAGTTTGTCATGATTACTCATGTCAGTCACAAATGCTTTATCTCATCATCATATAGTCATGCTTAAAAAGATGGAGAGAAGAGAGTTTTACTACTTGCAGACACTTAGAGAGAACAGAACTACACTAGTCACTTTTCCTTAAATCTGTAATCATTCTACCTAAACCAAATGGGGAAATTGATGTCAAAATGCTAATTTCCAGGCCAGGTACATGCTGAGATTTGCTCTGTCCCTGAGAGCATGACTATCTGTACAGATTCCACTGTTGCTTTTTCTTTCCACCACTCTGGTTCTCCTGTCAGTGAAGAGCCCTTCAGCACACTGAGGTCACCCATTGCTAAAAGAACAATGGCTCTTTTCCTTCTGTAGCCCCAGGTGTGATCTAATTGCTTGAAGTTTCCCTTATTTTCCTGACTTTACTCCTAGTTTGTTCTTTATCACTAGATTTTTATTTTTTATTCTCAGAAGCAGTTCACTGACTGTCTGTAACACCTACAAGCTAGAAACTTTCAAAACAGTCTTTTGATACAGCTATCAATTCTCATGGCCTGGATGAAGATATAAACATTTGGTCTTGCAGACAAACAGCTTTCCCCAAGCATCATTCTAAATGTGCCACCTCTGGTTTACAGATGTGTGTTGGAATGGCTCACCTATGCAGCTGCAGATCAATTCACACAGTTCCCAAGCTAGTACGGCGGAGAAATGAAACGGTTGTAATGGTAGAACTTCAACTTCAGCATACTCCTTGCAGAAAAGCAACCTGGAACACAAGGCAACTGCAAACATTGGCACATGCAGCATATTTTTAATGGTTGGACCAGGGCCCAGATGGATCTCAAGGCTGTAATATGAGACAGGAGCCCTTGACTGGAACAATAGACTGGAGACAAAAGGAAGACCTGGACTGCTGACAGCAGTTAAAATTATTATATACCAATTTGTTTCTATTTTAATTGCTTCTAACATTTAATTATTATTATCATAGATTAAAGCAACGATTGGATTTCTCATTTTGCTTGCCACTTCTGGTGCCTACCAGGATAACTCTCCACGAAGTATCAGACCTGTTCCTTACATGTATCTCATCACCAGTAACCAGTTTCACAAAGTGACAGACATGTATGTGTAAATATATATATATAAAAATATATATATATATATAAATATATATATATATATAAGCTGCTGACTACTTTGGATTTGAAACAGTGACATGGTTTAGGGTTTTCTAATAGCTCACAATACCTGAAAAGAAGTCCTGTCCAATTCCTTCTTTCAATGTCTGGATGCCAGCCAGACAATCCTGCTACCCCCACACACCAGCTCTCAAACTTGCTGGACCTCTTGCTGAGCTGGTTTAATTCATAAGACAGAAAACTAGCCTGGGGGAAAATATATAAATAAATAAATATTTTTAAGTGTTTATTCTAGGTTAACAGATGGATTCAGCTCCATAAAAGGTCCAATGCTACTAGAGCAAGTGCAAATTTGCCACCCAGACAATCTCTCGATAGAGGTTTGCTACCTGCCTGGGACTGTACTTGTGACATTACAAAGAGGATGCTGAGCTCGGTCAAGCCAGAGGACTACCACCCGTTCCTGCTCTTTCACGTAGGGACAACTGAAGCTGTGACAAGAACACTCAGAAACATCAAAAGGGACTTTATGTCCCTTAGAAAGATGCTGAAGGGATCATCATAAGCAGTGTTCTCCTCAATCCTCCCCGTTGCAGACTGGGACCCAAGAAGGAGGTGGCATAAAGATCAGGTGAGTGAGTGTCTCTGTAGCTGGTGCCATGTTCAGGGTTTCTGGTTCTCCGATATCAGGCGTGCTTTTGAGAGACCAGGCATTCTGCCATGGGATTGGGCACACCTGATGAAGTGGGATGAGAGAGTTTTGGGCAGCAGGCTGGCCGGATCCATTAGCAGGGCTTTAAACTAGATATGGCAGGGGAAACAGATGTACCTGTAAGTGACACAAAAGAACCACTGAACACTTTAAATACTTTAAATAAATACTTGAATACTTTAAAAATCAGCAGGGAAACAACTGTGAATCATCTTGTAGGAATTAGGAAGGACTCCTCTAAAAAGTTGATGCAGCCCATAGCCCCAGCTGAAGTGCCTCTACACCAGTACATGCAGCATGGGAAACAAACAGGA
This sequence comes from Anser cygnoides, assembly GCF_040182565.1. Lineage (NCBI taxonomy): Eukaryota > Metazoa > Chordata > Aves > Anseriformes > Anatidae > Anser > Anser cygnoides. The sequence continues at coordinate 40,667,500 of NC_089912.1, forward strand.
GGAGTCGGAAGCCACAGTGCAATTAGAAAACTATGATCTCTATGCTATCTTGGAAACGTGGGATGAATCACACAGCTGGAACATTGGAATAGAGGGCTACAAGCTTTACAGGGGAGACAGGCAGGGAAGGAAGGTTGGGGGTGTTGACCTCTGTGTTAAGAAATTGATAGACTGAGTAGAGTTGCCTCTAAGAAACAGCCAAGGGCAGGTTGAGAGCTGGTGGGTGAAAATTAAGGCCAGACCAACAAAGAACGTCTTATGGCTGGGGCCTACTACAGGCTGCCTGATCAAGAGGATTCTGTTGATGAGGCTTTCTTCTCCAATTACAAGAAGCATCACATTCACAGGCTCTCATACTCTTGGATTTCAACCACCTGGATGTTTGCTGGGAAAGCCACATGGTGTGAAGTAAGCAATCCAGGAGACTCCTGGAGTCCATTGAGAAAAACTTTCTCTTCCAGGTGTTAGACAAACCAACCAGAGGAGAAGAGTTACTGGACCCAGTGCTCACCAATGCAAAAGAGCTCGTTAAAGAAGTTAAGACTGGAGGAAGCCTGCACTGACCACTCCCTGGTTGAGTTTGTAATCTCAAGGGATATGGGCCTGGCTAAGAGCAAAGTCAGGACCCTGAACTTCAGAAGAGCCAAATTACAGCTGCTCAGAGAACTGGTGAATAAGATCCCATGGGACACTGCCCTTAGGACAGAGGATCAAATCAAAGCTGGCAACACTTTAAGGATATTTTCCTTGGAGAGCAAGAGTTCTCTATTCCCATATGTAATAAGTCAAGCAGGGAAGGTAGGAAACCAGCAAGGCTGAATAAGGACCTGCGGCAAACTTAGGCAAAAGAAGGAAACGCACAGACAGTGGAAACAAGGCCATGTGCCCTGGGAAGAGTACAGAAATGTCCAAATGTGCAGGGATGGGATCGGGAAAGCCAAGGCACTGACAGAACTAAACTTGGTGAGTGATGCAAAGAATAACAAGAAGGGGTTCTACAGGTACATCAGCCACAAAAGAAAGACTAAGGAGAGTGTAACACCTCTGACAAATGTAGACAGAGAACTGGTAACAACAGATGTGGAGAAGGCACAAAACTTAGGTACTTAACAAATTCTTTGCCTTGGCCTTCACTAGTGGTGAGGCTTCCCACATCTGTCATGTCCCCAAACCTTTAGATGGGGACTGTGGGAACAGGGTCCCTCCCACTGTATGCAAAGAGCAAGTTTGGGACCTCGTAATGCAACTTAACAACTACATGTCTATGGGGCCTGATGACATGCATCCTAGGGTCCTGAGAGATTTGGCTGGCATAGTCACCAAGATACTCTCCATCATATTTGAAAAATCATGGCAGCCAGGTAGAGTCCCTGGTGACTGAAGAAAGGGAAACATCACTCCCATTTTTAAAGAGGGTAGAAAGGAAGACCTGGGGAACTACAGACCAGTGAGCCTCACCTCTGTGCCTGGCAAGATCATGGAACAGATCCTCCTGGAGGCAATGTTAAGGCACATGCAGGACAAAGAGGTGATCCGAGACAGCCAACATGGCTTCACCAATGGTAAATAATGTCTGACAGAACTGGAGGCCTTCTACGATGGAGTAACTGCATCAGTCGACAAGGGAAGACCAACCAATGTCATCTACTTGGACTTCTGTAAGGCCTTTGACATGGTCCCACAAGACATCCTCATCTCTGAATCGGAAAGATGGATTTGAAAAGTGTACCATCCAGTGGATAAGGAATTGGCTCAATGGACACACCCAGAGAGTAGTGGTCAGTGGTTCTGTGTCCTGGGGGAGGCTGGTGATAAGTGGTGTCCCTCACGGTTCTGTCTTGGCACCAGTGTTTTCAATATCTTCATCAATGACATAGATGATGGGATTGAGTGCACCCTCAGCAAGTTTGCAGATGACACTAAGCTAAGTGGTGCAATTGATACCAAAGAAGGAAGAGATGTCATTCTGGTGTACAAAAGGCTCAACATGATCCAGCAGTATGCGATTGCACCCCAGAAGGCCAACTGCATCCTGGGCTCCATCAAAAGAGGTGTGACCAGCAGGTCAAGGGAGGTGATTGTCCCACTCTACTCTGCCCTTGTGAGGCCCCACCTGGAGTACTGCATCCAGGTTTGGGTCCCCCAGCCAAGAAAGATGTGGACCTTTTAGAGCAAGTCCAGAGGAGGGCTACAAAGATGATTAGAGGACTGGAGCATCTCTCCTATGACGAAAGGCCAAGACAGCTGGGGATGTTCAGCCTGGAGAAGAGAAGGGTCCAGGGAGACCTCATTGCAACCTTTCATTACTTAAAGGGATCTTATAAAAAAGATGGAGAAGGACTCTTTACTCGGGTAGATAATGATAGGAAAAGGGGGAATGGTCTTAAAAGAAGATTGATTTAGAGTATACATCAGGAGGAAATTCTTCACTGTCAGGCTAATGAGGCACTGGAACAGGTTGCCAAGAGAAGTTGTGGATGCCCCATCCCTGGAGGCATTTAAGGCCAGTCTGGATGGCCAACCTGATCTAGTGGGTGGCATCCCTGTCTGCAGCAGTGGGGTTGGAGTCAGATTCTCTTTAATGTCTATTCCAACCTGAGCCGTTCAGCGCATGCTTGACTTGTGAATTAGTTATCTGACTTTGGCTCTGCTTTAACTTGAATGTAAATTCATCTTAAAGAAAGACTAGAATCTTTGGATGGTCAAGGCCAGATCTATGAAAGGGTTTCAATTTGCAGACATCTGGGATGTATGCCCCATCCCTGAATTAGCAGTCACCACTTGATTTGGGACTTCTTCAAAACCACTATTAAATGCCTAGTTTGTATCTTGCCCTATAAACCAAGAAGGTTTTCTGGGGTCATATTCTAGTGCAGCACCATTAAAAAGAGACTAAACTACACTACAATACTTCTGAATGAAAAAGAGGGCAAACACTTGCCAACTATTCAACCTTTGAATTGCTTCTCTCTTTACTTCTGATGTGGATCACCCAACTGAGTGAAAATTTCACTTTGGTTTCAGCTGAAAGCACCAAACTGCTAAGCCAGGTCAAAATATGCCATCAAACTTAAACAATTGCTTTTTGTTTATGAAAAAGATAGATTTTTGGATAGATGCCTAAGGCAATTTTGCAAGAAAGATATAGTTTGAATGCATGGCTGTATAAGTACAATGTCCCCAAATGGCCCCTTAGTTGTATATATCCTACTGACACAAGTCTCAGTAGGATTTATACAAAGTCTTACTAGGATTTATACAACTAAAAAGAGCCCATTCTTAAACCTGAAATATTCACACAGCTTCCTGAATGGTTGGTGAGACAGGGGTACAAACCTGATACTGTCTGGAGTAGACGTGCATTCAGCCAAAATTGTGGTACAGTTTAGCACTAACTCTACTTAAATACATTCTGTCTCTATGCAGAGCCTGAGTTAGTCAAAAACATCACCTTTTCTTTTCAAATTAAATGATTGTGTAAAACTTCCTTTTACTCATTTTTTTTCTTTTTTTTTCAACAAAAGACTATTTTTTTTCCTTGAAAAGAAAAGAAGTATCAATCTTGTAGTCTTTTGATGTTGGTGTTGATTCATTAGTCAAAGAACTTTTCCCTCAGAAGAAGATGACCAGGATCTTCTTATTGCTTCCCCTGTGTACCAGGAGAAAAACAATTTGTCACTTTATCTACACAGAAGACATAAAATACACTTATTTTCATTACAAAACACTTTCATTTGTAGATTGATTTTTTTCATGCAGTTTAATGACTAACCACTAGACTCATTAGAATGAAAATCTGCAGGACACTCCATTGTAAGGTCGGTAACAGCCGTAAATGTATGTCAGGCTGTGACAGAGCATTCTAGGGTATTACATCTTTGTACTGCATCTACACAAGATTTCTGCTCCAAAGGAGTGTTATAGCTGTTTCTTATTTGATAAGATCACTCCCATCTTGTTTGTACCAACCTTTATCCATATGCTTTCAAAGAGATGCAGAATGACTGCTGTATTTCTCTGTATTGGTCAGTGCTAATAGGATGAGAACATAGAAGGTGGTATTATTACCATGTGGATATATTGGTCATGGCTTATTTCCTAAGGAGGGGAACGCCAGTTTAAATTTATGAACTGAAATCTATTTACAAACTCCACAGTCATTTTAATCTGGTATAAATTAGTTCTGCTTCTGAAAGGGGCTGCCCCTCAGCTGGCCGTGGCTGTTTATTCCTGCCTCCTGCTTCTGCCAGTACTAGATTCCATGTGGTAAACCGCATCAGGGAACTGATCCAGATGAAAACTAATCATTTCTTCTTCTTCATGTTTTTTTTTTTTTCCAGCTGAGTTTTTAGTCAGATAAACTCCATGTTCCAGCTCACTCATGGCTGCACAAACAGTAATGGCAGTGGGAGAGGGGCAGTATGAAGAAATAGCCCATGGTGTAAGAAGGGGACCCATTCTTTTAGTAACAGCAACCATTTATTCTGCTTTGGTTGATCATGGCCCTGTGGCATTAGTTAACCTGGTGCCAATCACTGTGTGGATTTTTATTTTCCTGATTCTTACTTCACATTAATTAGTGGCAGATTCAGACTAAGTCAATGTAAGCCATTCTTGACCTTGAGTAGAAAAAATGCTTCTCTGGGCATTTATGCTACTTATTAGAATGAGTGCAAGCTCCTCTTCCAAAGATCTCCATTTTCTACATGCACAAAGGAGAGGCAAGTACAGCAACCCCTACATGATCCCACAGAAAATCTCTTAGAGTAATAAGACCTGGTCTGACCAGCCTGTGTTGAGAAAGTTCTGAGAAACCATAAAGATTATTCAGTCAAACCCTAAGTTTTACAGAGCTTTTAGAAATCAACACCTCCTGGGTAGCTATCAGAAGTTCTAACAGCAGTGGTAGCCAACAAAAAATAAACAAATAAAAATACAAATCTCAGTCTGGTTACCATTAGGTTTTCCAGCCAGCCTTTCTCACCACATAATGAGTTAAGCACACTCTGAGAGCTCCAAGGCTAGACGGCATGAACTCTGCCCCTTTCTCAGGGAACTGTAAGTCTCCCACCCAGGCTGCAAGCTTTACTTCACAAATGTCTCTATTCCCAATATTTCAGTAAATGTTTGGGGGAATAATTGCTTTACACTGCTTTCCATAATATTCTACGTAACTGATTCGACATTGCCCAATCTTGTTAGAGATCTGGTCATAGCCCTAAGCTAGAATTTGGGAAATTAAATCTTTCTAATCAGCAGATGCTTTGAATGCACTGGCCATCATTGAATTTTGCATGCCCCTGAGCAGGCTTTTCAGCACAACACCCAGGAAGCCAAGGAAACCACCATTTTCCTCATCCCTCCTACTTTTTTTTTTCTTTTTTTCTTTTTTTTTACTAAAGCTACATCTAGTCCTCAGGCACCTGTTGATCCTCAAGCTCTCAGAAACACTGAGTATCATATCTTTGGTATGAGACACTAAGAGGAAAGGAAGGAAGGAAGGAAGGAAGGAAGGAAGGAAGGAAGGAAGGAAGGAAGGAAGGAAGGAAGGAAGGAAGGAAGGAAGGAAGGAAGGAAGGAAGGAAGGAAGGAAGGAAGGAAGGAGGGAGGGAGGGAGGGAGGGAGGGAGGGAGGGAGGGAGGGAGGGAGGGAGGGAGGGAGGGAGGGAAGAATAGCACTTCATCTTTCAGTGGAGTCCACTCACACATTCGAAATCAGTTATGTAGACTACAGACATACAATTCCCTGGATGAGCACAAGAGGGATTATGTGAACTATTAAAGTAACACCATGTTTTCCTTCCACCCTTATCCATACAGATCACTTGACCTACTGTAGGAACAAACAGCACTGAAGGCACCTAGCTAATAGTTAATCACCTCTTATGTACACAGAGCTTGACTGTAATGCTCAGGACCAGCTCTTAGGTTGGCTCCACTGTTATCTTGCTTGAAGCTGATAAAGGGGATGCATCTATCCTGCAGTTCCTCTCAAATCCCTGTGCAGAAGCAATCACTTTCTGGCAGATTCTGTCAACAACAGCAGCATTTTTCTGCCATGTCACACCAATCTCACCTCCATAGAGCAGCCAGGGCAACAGTGGCATCTGAGTAATTTACGTTGTCCCCATTCCTACATGTGCCTTTTCAGTGAGACTTCAGGGAGAAGGAAGCAATGAGCAAGGTATCACAGTGGGAAGTGTTTGCCAACTGCTTTACAGTTCCCCAGGTTGTTAGCTCTTGCACTTACAGGGCTGACTTCTGATCTTAAACAAATGGCACAAGGTGTGAAAATTGATCAATATTTCTTTACCAGCACCCCCATTTTGAAAGTTGCCTCCTGTGTAGTGCTGGGAGTCTGATACCTAGAAAAGCTCTCCAGAAGAACTATATTGATACTGCTTTTACTAAAACAAACAAACAAACAAACAGTAAGTGTGATGTTCTTGTGTTTACTTATCTCTGTTTATTTTTTCTGCCATCAATCTATGGGGAGGGGAAAACCAGCAGACCATTCTAAATGACTGCGCTTTAACATCTGATATGGTAACTTAAAGTGACCCAGTTAGACACAGATGAAAATGAGTATGTTGTTCATAATATAATAACAAAGAGCAGTAAACAAATGTAACTACAGCTGTTTGGTTTGAACTCAAAACATTAACACTATTATACAAGTAGAGCAAATAAAGACTTGAACTAAAATTAAAACAAGAGTTGCTTGAGTTGGAAGTATTTGTCATAGAGAAGCATTTTCATATGCAGATAATCTCCAGGCATACACTTTTTGTGAATATGTGCAAAAACGATATCTCTTCCTTTTATTGTAAAACATCTTACAGTCTTAATTCAGAACAGCATCTGTGCTCACAACAGTACTTGAAAACGTGATAGCTTTTAGACAAGTACCTAGGAGTTAGCCTACATCTACAAGAGAATGGTTGAGGTTAGATCAATCAGGGTCAATAGGTGTACCAGCACTGTGAATGCCATAACCAGCGTAACACTGATGTAGCTCAGCAGAGCATTCCCTTCCAAATGGCAAGCATTCCCTGCAGAAAGAGACGTTTCATAACTCCAGCCATGCACTTCTATTCTTTTGCTGGAGGTCAGTGTCCCCACAGGAGACATGACATATTCTCAGAACACTCTCCATCCACTTCTGTACTAAGCCACTTGACTTAATTAGGACATCACTCTTCATAAATTAAGCCAGCCATTGCACCGATTTGGGTGAGGGGAGTTCACAGCATTAGTTTTGATGGGACAGAGCTGACAGAGCTGAGTCAGGCACTGCGTCTTACAAACGGCAAGAGATGACAATATCTTTAGCCAGTATTTTTTAGTGAGGATCTAACCTAAGTATCTGATGTGGCCACAGCTATGCTAGCCAAGCTGCAGTCTGTGCAAGGTTGGTTGGTACTGGTTTAGTGAAAGCTGCACTCTTTCACATGCTCTCCAAAACAAAACAAACCTGTATTGTTGCAGTTTTCTCCTACAACTTAGGTAAAAGCAGTGTGAACTGCAGTGTACAGGTAGAGCCATTTGAGAGAAGATTGACCAAAGCTGTCTTTTTACCACTGTCCAAAGCAGCAGGTCTTTTTGCTTGTGCTGCTGAGGCATAGTAAAGTTGTAAGTGGTTCTAGCCTACTTCAGTATACATGATTAATAAAATGTAGGTGTCTGCTGATATTGCAGGGACTATGAATGCTCACTAATGGGTCTGTAATAATAATAATAATAAAACAGTTTCAAAGGTTATTTTATGAGTTTACATCTCTTGTGAGATGACAGACCTCTGCCATGAACCTTATAGTGCTTTTTGTAGTACGGCTGGTAGAAATCTCTTATGCAGGCTCTATCTAATTGGTACAATTTCACAAAACTAGTACCCCCTGCAGAAAACCCTGGTATAGACAAGAATCAAGAATTTTTAACCTTTGTTATACACCTTCTGCAGTTTACCATGCACCTATTGAAGTTCTGCAAAACATTTTTTTTCTTTTCTATGCAGCATGCAGTGCTGCATACATACATTCTTATTTTATTTTAAATTAACAAAATAAACTGGAGATGAGATCTTCCTGGCCCAGGCTTTTTACTCATCATGGGCCCTTAAGTCTCCCCCCAACTGTAGCTGCCCCCACTTTGCTCCACCCTTCAGCAATGCATGTAAATCAGACGCAGGCTAAGGAGTCCCAGCTCAGAGGGATGCTCACTCCCTGCATGGGACCTCAGTGAGGGCTCAGCAAGGGGTACAAGTGGGAACTATGTCTTTTCTACCTCGCTGTAAGGTGGACAGAAAGAGAAAAGTTTCCTCCATCACGCTTTCTCTCTCTCTTGGTTCCGTGTATGGTGTGAAGACTGCTGCATGCAATAGCTTCCAGTGAGTGTGTTTGGACTTCTGCCCACTGCTCAAACTTTCCTGGAGGGCTGCAGAGCATTTCAAGCTGCAGGAAAATGTACTGGGAAAAACGCGTTAGGTAAGGCTGCCTATGCTGCCAGTTACCTCCTCTAGCCAAAGAAGTTTTGCTTCTTAACTGTACTTTTTGTGGTTGAGAATCAGGAAGGGAACATTATGTACCTGGAACTGAATGCTAATGTCTCTTGCCTTTGCTGTTTTTGTAACTGGATGGTAATAGCTCTGCTGTGGTAAAGGAATGGTACAGAAAGAGACATTTTTGGCTGATTGTTAACCAGTAAGTGTATTGTATCTATAGCTTTCTAGAAGAAAGTACAATGTGTATGTCCTTCCCCCCTCCCCCCCCCTTTTTTATTTTTTTTAATTTACGAGCTTAATTTGAGATTTTTTGATGTGTTAATTAAAATTACTGCTGGCATAAAATATTTGTAGCTTTATCAACCATTGAGATTATAAATTTTGAAAATGTTACCCCTCCCTCCTTGCCCTCCTGTTCCTTCTCCTCCCCTCCCCCCAACCCCCCCGAATCAAAATCTCTTTCGGTGTTTGGGTCTTATTAACATGAATCTAATCTATTATTTTTATTTTTTTTAAGAATTCTTTTCACTGTGACTGTGGTCTGGCAGGCCTTTCACTTAGGAAAAGGTAAAGGTAACTTCATGTTTTCCCCCTGCGCCATGTTTTTCTTGTACATTTACAGTATGTATTGCTTCATTACAAACTATCATTTTCTTCCGTTTTTGCACTTCTTATCAAGGCCGTGAAGAAGAAGAAAATGAAAAAGATGTGAAAGATGTGAAAAATCTCAATGCCACAGCACAAAAGCTACAGCCTAAGAATGAAGGGACTATTATAAATGCTCTCAGTGACATGAATCAGAGTTATGAAAGCAGAAAGCAACAGAATTCCAGGTCATTTGTACCTTTTACTGGGATTACAGAGAGTAGGTAACATTATTTATTTAAACACTGTCATAAGATTGATTTTTAAGATACTATACCACAATAATGCTTTTACTGTTCTCCTGAGCACAGAATTGGCTGAAAGCATCCAGCCTATTGATTTTCTGTAGCAGCTCATTTAAATTATTCCTGTAGCCGGTTATGAAATAGTGCTAAAATTTTAAGGTAAAACTGGAGATGTTTCATCTGCAAAATGTTTAATAGTGATAAGACAAAACAGAGGAGAATACTAGGCTTTATGAAGTGGCTGGTCCTTGCAAAAGAGTTTGTAAAATTTTGTAAAATTCTGTACATTTTGGAAAAGTCACCATGACCAAAAATGAAATTATATTTGTATGTATATATATATATATGTTGAGCTATATGAAAGTAAACAACCAGAGGGAGGAGAGGAAGGTGTATCCCAGGCATCTGCAAAATGCCTGAGGGAAGGTTCCATTCCCTCTCGAAATTAAGTAGAGATTCCCCTTAAAAATGTCTCATTTTTTCAAAAATTAGGAACACTTCCCAGTAATTGTCTTGTTTCCTCGTGTGAATGAAACCTGCATCCATCAAAGTGAAATATTTCACTTGAATATATGCTGCTTCTGGTAGACGTGTCAGGCTTTGCTTCTTGAACATCCTGTAATCCTTGGTAGTTTGCTTTTAATCCCTAACCAAACAAACTCGGCTTAACTGAACAAACACTCCTAACAGGCAGCTAATTTTATTGTCTTTAGAGACAATAAAACTAGATATCCTTACGATCCTTTGGGAACTGGAGAGACCTGGGAGAACAAGTGAGAAAAATGGGACGGTCAGAGCCCCCTGAATGCTTGGTAGACTCAGTAATGTCGTCTTGTTTTGTAAATTCTGTAATTCGATCTCACAGGTAAAAAACTGAACAGAAACTGCTGCCTAAATGGAGGGACCTGTATCCTTGGGGCTTTCTGTGCATGTCTAAAGCATTTCACTGGCCGATACTGTGAACACGATGAAAGGCAAAGGTAAAAACTAGACCAAAACTGGAGAGATGCTCTGGCTGGTTACTTCTTGTGGTGGGATCACAGTGGCATACCAAATGTCTCTCTTGTCCTTGACAGCAACTGCGGCAGCGTTGCCCATGGTGCCTGGGTGCTGAAGGGTTGTTGGCTGTGTCGGTGTGGCTATGGTACTCTGAACTGTCTCTCTGAAATAATGCATGAAAACTGCGGTAAGGATTGGTGTTAAATCAAGCTTTTTTTGCCCAATGGGAGACAGAATTGCATTCTGCAAGGCTGAGCTACCTGGAGGATGCTGTATGTGCTCCTGTTAAATTTCTCCTTGGGCCTGCTTTGCTTCAGAGGATGTATTAGTGAGACAGTAAACAATGTTGCTGTTGCTTATAATAGTATATTACCTAAAGTACTTTGAGATCTTTATAATCCTGTGCAGAAGGGAACTACTTCCCCCATTTTCCCTGAAAAATTGCAAGGATGATTATTTTTTGTGATTTGCAAAATCTGCATATGTTTATGACTTCCCATTTAACAAGGACAAATTGTACTACAAAACTACAGAAAAGCATAAAAGAAACGGTTTGATTTTTTTTTTTTTTAAGATCAGAATCAAGAGAAAACATAAATGCAAACTGTGGTGTGGTAAGAGTAGAAAACAGTATTATACTACAGAAACCACCTTTGCCTTCAAGTCTTCTCTAGTGACCAATTAAGTGCGGCAACTAGCTATTGCCAGTTAAACTCTTCTGAAGAGTTAAACGTTCTTCCCTTGAGTGTTCAACTTAGATGGTTTTCTATTACAGAAGCAAAAGACCTAGCAGGCCTGTCCATGCTCAGAAAGGGCAGTCTTACTACTTGCCTTCCTACTCTCGAGCTCTACTTAACAAAGGCAGTAAAGGTGGCACTATAGAATCGGTTGCTCATCCTCAGAGCAGGGACTCGATGGCTTTCACATGCATGATGTTAAGCCTTCCTGCTAATAAGTGGAGGAGCCCCTTCCTGTTAAAGGAAGGGGTTAAAAGGCTACATGCAGACGTGAGTGCATACCTCTTGTGAAGATCTTGCTCTTGCTTTTGCTTGGTATTTACTTTTGATTATTCTGAGATTAATGCCTGCAAGAGCTGATAAGTGCTATCAGTTGCTCCCCAAACGATCATTGATGGGACATCTATTCACAATCTCTCTCTTGGGAATAGCTCCTTTGATTGGTTTTAATAGCTGATATCTTTAACTTAAATACCTGTGAGATGTCTGAGAAGTTTCAAACTGTTGAAAATCTTTTTTCTCTTTAACCATTTTATTTTCTTGATACTTTTGTAGAACTGAAAAGAGAAGAGGAGGAAATTACCAGACTATATTCTAATGGCCTAAGATTACAACAAAAAATGTTTACACTCACTTGCCTCCTCACCTTACTCCTGGAGTTTTGCTGCTGGCAGTTGTAAAACTGGACAAAGGGAAATATAAATATCTTAGGATTCATGTAACCCTTATCATGAGTCATACAACCTCTTTCTTCTGTATTACTGCAGAATACACTTAAATGTATATTTTTAAGAGGTGTTAGTTAATGTTAAAATTTTTGGTTTATTATAAATGCAGATTATATAAATGTGAAGTATTTATTATATAATTATTTTATTTCTACTACCAATGTCTGATTCCATCAAGTCTTTAGTTCTAAAATATTGCTCTTCCAGTGGAAGAAGAAAAAACAAATGCTCTATGCCCTAAGTATTGTAAGTTATAGTAATTTTCTGTGTACACAGTACAACTACTTTAACAAATAAAGCCATTTTCATTTCTGAAGAGCTTTTGTATTTGGCTTTATTTAAATGAGAAAATTCCAACTACCATTTTTTACTGTATTGTATCCAGTAACAAAATGGTAAGAAAAGGGCAGGGTAGGATGAACAGTCTGAATTTTGAAACAATAAGGAGGATTTTAAGGGTAAATTTCAAGCCCTAATATATGAACAAACTAAAAGTTAGATATATCTTTCAGTTTTCATTGTTATTTATTATAGTTAAATTTTAGCTTTATATAATCTTAGGCAGGAAGCCTGTGTTTCTTAAGAAGTCATAGCTGATACTTGTCTTTTGGAGGTTTCTTTTATTTTGCATCTTGGAAATATGAGTTCTTTTGTTTTTAAAAGGACAGTGAGGAAGAACCTCCTTAAACTTTTTGTATAGGATATCTGGATTTATATACCATTTAAACGTGAGTATTTCTAAGCTGTAAAATAAATAATTAAAAAATGTTTGGAATGTGTAACCTCATTTCTAATGTAAGTTTATAAGACATCAGATCAGTTTTTGTTTTTAAATTGCAGAGAGCAACCTAAAATGTATCACCATTCTCTGAAAGTTAAGCTACTACATAGAAACCATCAGATTTATAATTTTGTTGGCTCTAAAAATATCGTTTATTTATAAAATAACTAAGGGGTCCTTAATGACTCTCAAAAGTTAAATATATGTAATTCTTAGCATTTCATAATTGCAACAAAGAAAGACAACAATGTAGTTACTAAGCAGAAAAAGATTCATTACCAACAAATGACTTAATAAGGTGGCTGCCTTTGAATCTGTGGCAGTTAAGTAACATGTTGACTTTTACAGGAACCATTGTGTAAACGTGTGTGCATGGCAAATGCTACAAATATTCAGACTTCTCCTTTCCACACCCTAGAGTTGAGGAGTAAGGTTTCTTGCCCTTTATATAAGATACACTAGACCAGAAGTGGTCCTTTTCTCATATTACTTATCACAAACTCGGCTGTACCCATAAATCTGTGTTTACACAGACTTTGAAAAGACCATCTCAGGACAACTAAATATCAAAGAGAACAGCTTAGAGGAAAATGGTTATGCCTTTATTTGTCAGATGCTGAAATTGTAGAGATGCCACTGTGAAAACATCTTGGCTTGCCATAAAGCATATCTGGGAAGCGATGCAGCTGGTAATGTGTTTTAAATATGTTTTACTTTTTGAGGGAAAGCAGAAAGATATGTGGAAAGTACACAGTAAAAAATATATCTGAAGCAATACTCAATTTTTTATTCCTACAGAAAACGTACAGAGCCATAAGAAATTGCAATTAGTGAAAGGAAAAAATGGCCTAATGCAGGGTTTATAGCAGAAGAGTTATTTCTGTTGCAACAACATCCACAGCAAATTTAATCAGGAAAAGCTGATCTGGAATAACTCCTTATTAGATCAGCCCATGTGCCTGCAGACTCACCCTGATGGAGCTATACATTATTGGATCAGTATGACTTGAAGTATTAGAGCAATTGAAACGCCTATCTAAACATTTTCCTCCTGTACCAAAACCAGTCCACAACACCTTATTAGAAGCAGCAAGGTACATTTTCAAAGCATTGCATGGGAAACTTAGCTCAGTAAGTGGTTCTAATTAATGTCAATGTAAATCACTGCTCACTCTAAATGCTGGGATTTGAAAATTTTATCCTGTGTACCTGGAAAAAGTGACAGACTTTGCATGTGTGTGTTTGCTTTTTTTAATGATAAAAAATCTTTATCTTATGTCATTGTATTCTGGGTTAGTAAAAAATCTGGAACTGATTGCTTCAGGACTGTTTTACATCTACTCTATTATGTCAAAGCATATCTTCTGTTGGTTAGTTTTGGAAGGTTCTTTCCTGGCCTTTCTGTCAGGGCCCGGAAAGATGCCTGAGTGGGAAGAACAAAACAGAGTCTGTTATCCTTGCATACTTCTCAAGCAGAGGTTTCCATAGGAGTTGAGTTTGAAGAGAAACAGGTATCTCCTTAAGTTAAAGGAAATAAATAAATAAATAAATAAAAGTATTCACAAGCTGATCAATACATAGACTTATTCACAAATAAAAAATATAACTAAGAAAGAAGAAAACAGAAAGCACTAAAGAACAAAGGAAAGCATGCAGTCACAATCTTTGCTTAGGTTAAAACTGTCTCTGCTTTTATCTGTCTCCAGCTGTTTGAAAGAACAGATGAAAGAAAGCATTATTTTCCTCCACTGCTACCATGTAGGCCAGGCCAACTTTCTAACACCACAATTACAGTCACTTTTGAAAGGTTTGTTTATAGCAAACAGTGATGCTTACTCTCCAGCCTCATGCTAACTCTTTTTATGGACCATTCCGTCAAAAATGGCACGTCCCAGCAAAATAGACATCTGTTGCCACGAGTTCATGCATGTGCCCTTTCTATATGCAACTGCGTTTGGGCAGGGTAAAGACCCTCAAAGAGAAATATTTATCAAATGCTTCACAGGCCCTAGACCTTTCGCTCCTCACAGTTGACTCCAAAACTAAAACAAATGGTGCATCCCATGACTGGCCTCCACAGCTTCACCCCTGCAACCAGTGCAGCCTCCGCCTCTCATCAGGGCACAATGCTGATAAGGTCCCAGATCGGGGCAGCATTGTGGCAGTGGGGGCTGCCTCCATCGACCCACACTACTCTGAGCTCCAGCACCACATCAGGTACAGGTTCACATGGGTAGGCTGACATCTGCCAATAACACACTGCCCATTTAAAAGAAGCCATCCATTTTAAACCAATACTGTCTAGTGCACCAAGACTTCCTAACACAAGCCTGAAAGACCAGTTTATGTCTGCAGGCACTAGAAAAGTGTCACTCCTTAGGCTCTTTGGGTATCTGATATTTATCTTTCAAGGTGACTTTTTTCCTAGCTAGGAGAGATGAATTTCTGTTTGTGAGAAGTGTCAATGGTGCCTATAGGTGCCAACAGCTCTCCCTCACCTATAACTGTGAAAAAGTGTTTTTTGTTTGTTTGTTTGTTTTTCCAGTCAGCCAAAACAGAAACAAAAGTAATTTCCTCCTCGTGTTTACTCAGATAAACCTGAGGGAGGTTTGTTTTGTTTTTGTTTTGTTTTGTTTTGTTTTATTTTAATTCTCTGATTCTGTGATTCTATAACTGACATGTGAGATTGCTTAGGTCTACCTTCACACATTTCATTACTTATCTTTCACGAACTCAACAGTGTGTAGCAGGCTGTGTGTCTGGATCATTGCACCCACCATTTCCATGTGCATGCTTCCATAGCAACTTTATATTTTGGCTCCTGTTCATTAGAAAGATTTTACAGTACAGCGGACTGCCTCACTGCAAGTTAGAGGCGTATGTCATGGCGGGGAGGGGGGGTCTACCTAGTCACCCAGCAATCATCACCTGTAATCCTCTGCCTGTCTCAACTTTTTACAGCACAATCATGTATGAAAATGGGAGACCCAAGACCGATGAGCAGCTGTATTGAATTGCCCAAGAGTTATGAATACTCCTTGTGATTGCAATGCACGTTTACAGTCAGAGAGGACATTAAAACACATAACTCTTTCCATATTTGGCTCATTGACCTTGCCCTTGGCTGGTGCGGCTGTGAGGAAGACTTCTTGTCAAGGGCATGAAGCTACCATATGCCATCACAATAAAACAAGATGCTTTATGTATGTTGGGTTTAGCATTTTTCTTCAGGTACATGCTGGCACTGCAATAACTTTAATTAGCAGCTCTATTCAATTGCTGCAGCAGTAGATACAAAATTACAAAGGCAGCAAAATTACAAACTTATAAGACAGCCTATGAGGCTTCAGTTCAGACATTCTTTATATGATAACATCTGGAAGAAATACTGTGATAGTACCAGGACAGAAACACTGGTAAAGGTTTGAAAGCAAACAGTTGGAAAAGCATTGGCACTATACCCCCATTAGTTAGAGAAATCACATTGTCCACACTGAGCCTCGCTGGCCATGTGGACTCAGCAGATTTTTCTTCTGACAACCAGTGAACTTCTTTGAGCTTCACACATTCCCTGGGACATATCTAATCATCTTTCACCAGCCACAGAGACATCAGCAGAATCAAACACACAAATTTTGAGGATCCGTGTCATATTTTTCATTGGCTGATACACATAGTGATGGCCGATGTAGGCGTGCTACTAAGCTAACATGCTTCAGTTACCCAGAGACAGCCCCTCACCAACCAGGCAGCCAGCGCACACGTAGGGAAACACTGGCTTTAGGGGCACACTGGAGCAGGCTGATTCTCAGGCTAAGTGAGTTGCCAGTTTCCATCTTTCTTCTACTCTGGGTTTATATTTTCTCATAATGGAACTCTTTCTGGAATCTGTGGCACTTTCAGTTCAATTTGCTTTGAATTCCTATTAACCGGTATCACATTAGCAATCTCACTTCTGTGTTTGTCTTTATTTCTACTTCCTTATCTTGTATGTCTTAGTGGCCTACATTCTCCCTCATTTGCAGACTAAAGGTGGTAAGTAACTTAAAGCTCATCACTAACATCCTCTCATAAAACTGGGACTTGGGTCACAAGACTGAGCCTTGCAGGACTATGAGAGGCATTTGTAAACCATTCATTTAGAGTTTTCTACCACCAGAAAACACTACAGTGATTAATATTAAATTCTTTTATAGTCACAAAGAGCCCCACTAAACAGAGTTTTATTTGGCTCATCCTACTCGGAAAGCACTTCAAAAAGGTTTATTTGAGAGGTAATCTCGTGTATAGACCAATGAAATAGTTCTGTCTCATGTACTCACAGAGAATGTCTAGTAAAATTTTGCAAAGTTTTATGGGTAAGGTTGACTCTTCCATTTTCGTAAGACCAAGATTACCTCTTTCCACAATGTACATAAATATTTAAGCACCATGAAATATTTAATTATAGTTGAAAAAGTGGTACAGTGATGGAAACATGATATTCACAGAAGATCAAAAAGACTAGGTGTCAAAGATTCTCCCTACCTGACTATATAGATGAACTTTTCTGAAGACAGCTTCTTAGAACCAAAATTAAAATGAAAAAAAAAAAAAAAATAAAGAGAGGAAAAAAAAGGCGGGGGGGGTAGGGGAGAGAATGTTTTAACAGACCTGGCAATTCTCATGCTTTCATGTCAGCCTTGTTCTTTCAGCTGCAACATTATGTCCTCTCACCTCAAACCTGTATAATGCAGCACCAGCAATACAGCCTCTCTGTTGCTTAGACACCTCATGGGGCAGAGACTGCAGGACAGCCCAGCCCACTGTTGTAGGTAGATCAAACTAGGAGAAACCTACTTACAAATCCGAGCAAATATTATTATTCTGCTTGTTAACCCAAAATTTCCCTCAAAAATATGTATCTGAAACATGATGATATCATTATTCTAATCCATTTAATCGTTCAAGGCTAAGTATGGAAAAATGTATAGAAAAGTTACTCTGTTTAATGATCTTTCATCATGGACAACTCCCTCTGTGTGTTTATACAGCACTCTACATGCTTTTGCAAAACGTAAAGATGTTGGGTAACTACTTAATTTCACACAAAGTTCTCTCTGGACTGCGTTAAAATTCTGGTCTGCCATCACTTTCTTGTCTACAAGGTTTGCACAAATGATTTAAGTGTTACCAATATGCATCATAAATGTCATTGACTAAATTAAGCATTCCAACACCAGCACAGAAGACAGGAAAACATAGCTCAATCCATTTTAAGGATCAGATGGCCTTCATAATCTAGTATCAAAGCTGAGAACAATGTTTACTGATGTTTATCTTTGTTATTCAGTTGGGATCTCCTCCACATACTTCAAGACAAAGTATCCAGATGTTAAAATCAAAGCTGGAAATTTCTTATTGCTTTTAACATTGGTCTTCAGAGGATGAAAGGTATTATTAGAAGGAAACAAGAAAAATAGGAGTGTGCTCACTCCTTTGTCTCTTTCCATTCCATAGTTCTTGGCAGAGGCTATACTCCAGTTCTGCTTTTGTGTAGATATGAGTAACAACTCAGTGGAAAAAAAAAATCTTGTGCAGAAATATCGTGCAGTACATGTCCAGCCATCCAATAATATGCAGCAAAAGCCAATTCAGTGCATTCCTGTGCCATCTTCTCCTTTCAGCTCAACATTTCCTCTTAGTGATATGCCTGTCATGAGTGATGCTAACCAAAAACAGCTACAATATAGTTCAACAGTAAGACAGTTGTATTTAAAGACACATAGGCCATCCTCCAGTCCAACAGCTCCAACAGGTAATTATATACACAGATAAAACTGGCTGGCAAATGCATATTCCATGTGCAAATTATATGCTCAACACTGCAACCCTCTCAAGTAATTTGAAGTGAAAACAAGACCGCACAGACACGTGTACTGTCCCCTTTGTAGTGACACCAGGCACAACCATGCATTCAGCCAGGTTCACTTACTTACTCCTCTGGGATTTTTTCCAGGTTTTATTAGCCTTCTTTCTAGCTAGATCACCTTCACTGACAAAGGGATGTGTCAGACACATACAGCAAATAAGAAGGGGAGACCACAGTTAGACAAGCCAAAACTCACTACAAAATCTACCACTTTAGTGTAATAGGCAAGTTAGTTAGACTGTAGGTCTACTTCCAAAAGAGGACAGCAACCAGGAATGCAGAGACAATAGAAAGAATGAAAGAAAAAAAAAAATCAATGTGCAGCAAATAAGACTTGTCATTATGATACAAAAACAGTAGAACTTCCTACAGGTACATGAGGAAAAGTATAATTATGTATTTGGTCTTAGAGACACCATTACTGGAAAGCTACATAACATTTTGTTGTCTTCACTTTCTAAAGGGTGTAGAAATTTTTAGAAGTTTCGAGGGAAAAAAGGATATGGGGATCATTTAAGATATGAAAACATACTCAGCAATGAAAATTGTAGCAAGTTCAGTCCATTGTGAAGATAAAATTAACAAGAAATATGATCTCTCCGCAGGATCACATGGGAAGATATTAAATCCTATGATTTTGTGGAATTGATAATGCCATTTTCACTGTATTACACAGAGGTGCCCCCCAAAAAAACTAGTATCACAGTGTACTTTTACCAGGAGACTAAGTTGCTATTTGATATAACAGTTAAAAATTGAGATTTATCCAGTATTTGCAGAGAGGTTGTTTATTAGAAGTCTATCAAACCAATGAACAAGCAATGAACTGTTGCATGCATGTGTGTGTGTGCATATACCAGTCTTTGATGCACTATACAATGAAGGTACTACTAGCAAAGAAAGACAAAGCCCAAAGTAATGGAACAAAGAAGATGAGACATTATTATCAATATGTCTGTTGATTCATTGCAAACAATAATGTAAAAAGCTATAAACATGAATTGCAAGCAACATCATTGTGTTAAAACATGGCTATATTAGTGTGCCTACAAACCTGACCAGGTTTGAGATTTTGGTGTCCTAGGCACTGTACAAGTGCATAGGAAGAATGAAATGCCCTGAGCAGCTGACAACACCTATGGGATTTTTTTTTTTGATTGTTATTAAAGTATCTGTCACCATAGACTCTGGCTTCAAACTCTGAGGCAAAACCCTTTGTGTGCACACATTCCTACTTTCCTGCTTCAGTCTTGCTTTTATGAGCCCTGTTGATTTTACTGTTTATTTTCCATCTTACCAGTGCTGATCTTAGATCACAACACCAGCACAGGCGCCACTCACCAGGAGATGGCATCATTAGAAGTTAATAACATCAGCTCTTAACTTTGCAGTCAGATACCAGTGTGAGACGGAGCATAGCACTAATGACTGACTTCCTGAGCCTCACACCACTGATAAAACCTAACATACCCAAAGCAAACCACAGCAAGTATTTGAGTACAGGGCATCATTTTTTTAAAAATGCAGTCTTCAGAGATGAAGCCACTATTATCTGTTTCTTTGGCTATAAATCATATATCCTACCCTATTTACTAAGGCTGAGCATACTGTCAGTACTTAGCAAATGCTGTTCATATATTTAGTGTAGAATCAATGAGAGAGAGTTTTTCTTAGGCAATTAAGAGAAAGAAAATCTTTGGCTGGTGAAAGGAGCATACAATTAGATAAAGGGTATCACAGAACTAAATTAATGGGCAACAATACAGTAATTTTTCAAGTGGCTTTCTTATCACTATTCTGCTCATGTATTAAAATCAAACTTGCAGAGAACAAATAAGCATGATCTGACCCACCACAGGGAGGAGGAGTGATTCTTGTATCATTGTGCGACGACTCACAGAAAGTGAAATAATTACCTTTAATCTTACTGTTATATCAAAGGGACCAAGAAACCCACTTGCTGGGTTAAGTGTGTCAGAAAGACAAATTATACCAGCCCTGTGTGCATGGATTCTGAGGTGCTGAATACTAATTTTAAAGGAGTTTTATCAGATAGCCAGATGAAAAGAAGTAACAGGGACTTGTTACTTTTCAAGAGTATATGCCTTGCCTGGCTGCTGTCAATTAAAGTTTGATGGAGTGCTGAGATATACATATTAAATAGGTTTGAAAATATTTGTTTTTAAAAATTTCTGTTTTGTATAGATATTCAGATCCTGGACCATTTTATATAATGGAGGTAGAAAATAGACTATTGTATTTTGATAGTATCTTCTAGGCACACCATAAATAAGTACATGATGATAGGTTAATTAAAACACTTCACAGAACTCAGCTTTATAGATTGATGCTAAAGAGGAAAATGTGTCTGTGTGTGAAATAACATTCCCAGGAGACAAATTAATTGCCTACTGCATTTATTGTTTATTCCTTAACACTCTCATGCGCTGGCCTTGATATTCTGCATATGTGATTATCTTAGCTATAAAAAAATATTTATTTAATAATTCAAAATATATTGAAACAGGTACTATTGTGTATGCTGTCTGGTTTCCTTTAAAGTATCACTCTGCTTCTGAATACTGATAAAAAATGCTGCTAGGCAAACTAAAGGGTCGCTTTAACCTTAGAAAAAAACTATGTTTAAACAGCTCTGCAACATTCTCAGGAACAAAGAGTAAAAAGAGACTCATACTGTACTTATGCCAGTGTTCCCCAAATTACCAAAACATTAAGGTCAGAGAAAAAATTATGTGGTGCTCTGGGCAGTGAATTGCCTTCTTTTACTGACATAACGAAAAGTCTATACTGGCTGTCAGTTTTCTGACTCTGTACAAAATCATTACAGGTGTAGCCGGGATAACATTATACCTGTTCCACTGTTAAAAACAAAACAAAACAAAACAAAACAAAACAAAAAAAACAGGTATGTATCTCTTCTGCTGAGATAATCTTCTATGTATGGGTACAATGTTGTCTCAATGTTTATTCAGTTCCCTATCAAAATCTATTGTAAGGCCATATAATCTTCACAAGTCTTACTCCTTCATTTTCAAACAGCATTGTCAACTCTTCTTCATTTTCAAAATATAAAACTGTTTTCTGCCCAACATGCCTCTAGCTGGCACATGGAGTACAAAAGTGTTCATGGATCTGTGGAGGACCATCTCTCACTGAGCCCACCATGTTCTAAAATTTTAGTTTAAAGCTCCAGAGATCTGGGATCTGGTTTCTACATCTTCTGTAAAGAAGGAGGCTGATTTTCAGGAACAGACTTAGGATAAAAATATGAAAAAATAATCTCTACAGGCAGTTGATCAAATGAAAAATTTCAGTAAAATTTATTTTAATGTCCTCAGTTTCAGGCCGGGTTTAAGGAGTAACAGTGGAAAGAAGAGAGAGAGAAGCAATGATACTTCAAAACCTTGAATTTTTTACTGACCACCCTTAATCTGAACAATGGAAACATAATATAACAAGAAGGGATTTTTCAGCTATGGCTGATTATTGCTACAGATGATTTTATAGATAGTAAGATTTCTGGTTGAAGATTCTGGTTGAAGGTTCTATGCTTGTCCCAAGACTGTCTTATCAAGAATATATGATTACTAATTTTATTCAACATTATATGTAGTTACCCTGCTAAAAAACAACCCAAAATTCACCAACGTAATTGGCTCTGCATTGACCACAAGCTTGCAAATCTGTTCCAGAAGACAGACCTGTAAAGCAGAAGCCAGTTCTCCCATAGCACATGATGAATCAGCCCCTAGAGCAACTCCTCCTGTTGGTTAGTGAGGTTCAAGAGCACTGAGATATGTACAAAACAGATGGGAACATACCATGCAGACCAGATCACAGAATCACAGAATGGTTGAGGTTGGAAGGGACCTCTCTGGTCCAACCCCCTGCTCAAGCAAGGAAACCTAGACCAGGATGCCCAGGACCATGTCCAGATGACTTTTGCAGATCTCCAAGGAGGGAGACTCCACAACCTATATCAGCAACCTGTTCTGGTACTCTGTCACCTGCACACTAAGGAAGTGTTTCCTGATATTCAAATAGAACATCTTGTGTTCAAGTTTGTTCCTATTGCCTCTTGTCCTGTCACTTAGCACCACTGAAAAGAGCCTGGCTCCATCCTCTTTGCACCGTCCCCTCAGGTATTGATGAGATCCCCCTAAACCTCCTCTCCTTCAGGCTGAACAGCTCTCTAAGCCTCTCCTTGTTGGAAAGGTGCTTCAGTCCCTTGATCATCTTGGTGGTCTTCCATTGGACTCTGTCCAGTATGTCCAGGTCTCTCTTGTACTGGGGAGTCCAGAACTGGATGCAGAACTCCAGATGCATCCTTACCAATGCTGAGTGGAGGGGAAGGATCACTTCTGTTGACCTATTGGCTATACTCTACCTAAAGTAACCAAGAATAGCATTAACTTTCTGAGTGTCAGGGGTACATTGCTGACCCATGTTCAACTTGGTGTCCACCAGGACTCCTAGATTTCTTTCTATAGAGCAGCTTTCCAGACAGGTGACATCCAGCATGTCCTGGTGCCTGGGGTTGTTCCTCCTCAGGTGCATGACTTTTCACTTCTTGTTGAACTTAATGAGATTTTTGTCAGCCCACCCCTACAGCCTGACAAGGTGCCTCTGGATGAGAGCATGGCCCTCTGGTGAATCAGCTGCTCCCCCAGTTTTGTGTCATCTGCAGTTTCCTAAACTGCACTCTGTCCCATCACCCAGAATGTTATTGAAGATGTCAGGTAAGACTGAACCCAGTATTGACCCATGGGTATTCTGACTATTGTGAGGTCACAGGATATAGGGTATATATGACTCAAAGTAGTAGTCATTAGCATGGATGTTAGATTTGCATATTTCATGTAACATTACTTGTTTTGCCTTAGTTGATGTAATCACCTGTTAGTTAGTTATAGAAACAACTCAAGGACCCCATCTGACACAACTCTTAGCAGATACCTTGTGCAACAGCTCATGGGGAAACCACTACCAGAAAAATAAATAAATAAATAAATAAATAAGAGGAAGAAGACAAAGAGGGGAAGTGATCACGTAGGAGCAGTCACTTTCCAGAAATGCGATAGGAACTGAACAGTGTGAAGGGAAGGTGCCTCCTGCTAAATTATCCAAAAAGGCAAAATCTGTGATGAAAATAAATGGTCAATTTCCTTAAAGTCTTCAAAACTTTCAATTAGAAACAATGTCAGGACCACTGAAAGACACACGCAAAGGATGAATGTCAACGAGATCTATTTTTGTGATGAGGATCATATGTGTCTCTCAACTGCCTACACAAGATTGTGAACATGAAGTCAAATGGGGGAGTTATAAGAGATTCAAGCTGCATTCTCAGCACTAGCAGCCTTTTTGCCAAGATCAGAGCCATTGGTACTGATTTCATGGGGCTTACATTATATTGAAGGAGGTTACTATTTTGGGCCTATTTCTTTCATGGGGACATTGCTTTCCATAGTTACCTTAACAATGGCACGTAAGAGGGAGTTTTTGCACTCTCTGCATCAACAGTCGTCTTTGTCCATGTGGCTTTTCATTTTCAGAGGTGCTAAGCACTCATGACTCATCAAAGTTCATTCTGGCTGCTGAGCCCAACGCCTCAAGAATATCTGCATGACTTGAGGCACAGTATGAAATAAGAGCAGGTGCTCAGACCAAGATAACCGGAGTACAGCCCAATGAAGGACTTCTCAAAAATTTCCATAGTTTCAGGTCTTCACTCTACTAGTCCAAAGCAGTGACATGCAAGAAAATCAGAGAGACTGACTTATCCCTGAGATCTTCTTGAAGGTCAAAATGTATAACATTAATCGATTTCAAAGCCAGAAGGCAACCAGTTCATAATACAGTCCAGTAGGGCCAGGTTCTCTTGTCACACTTTAATAGATACCTGCCCAGAAGAGTTTAATATAGCAAATTTGTATGCATATGTAAAACATATTGGTCAGAAGCTTTGAGCCATTTTTCTGTAGAGAAGCCTATGTTTCTGAAGGAATTATTATTATTATTACTATTAATAATAATAATATAGCTTTAAACATAAAGCAATGAAGTAGAGCAAGAAACATCTTGTTTGCTGGATGGTGAGGTACTGTGTTGACCTCATCATAAGTGAAAATGATGAACGCTGGCAAGGATGGCCTTCCCTTCAAGACAAACTATTTCTAATCATGGGTTGAGAGCAAAAAGTATCTTGCTTCTTACTTCTATCAGACATAAATAAGCTTTTTGTACCTGAAAGTTTCCAATTTTGCTAGGTTAGTTAATTATTATTTCTTCTGCAAGCTTTGCAGAAGAAGATTGTCCTTCTGCTGTTAGATGGGATCCATCCACACCCCCAGATTAGTAAGTAGAGTAATAAAGAGCTACTGGTCTATTTAGTCAGAGATGTTCTTGGCGCTCCTCCAGGTAGCTTTTCCCTTTATCTGGACTGTGTTCTTCACCCATCAAGACCTAATCTCCACTATGCAGAGAGCAGAGTTCTTGACTAGAGTACCATCACAAGAGGGAAACATGTACAGGCCAAGAGCAGGTCCTCCAGTGACCATCATTCATGCCTTTCTACTAACGCTTTTTTGTACATGCTGAACAGGAAAGGAGAAAAGATAACAGTCCAGGGACCAGAGCTCCAAAGAGCCCAGGGATGTTCCTTGAGGACATTCCTACACACTGACATGATGGTGAATAATCTTCTGAGCATATTCAATCTTGTATTCAATTTTCCACAAGAAAACCTTTAAATGCCTGCTTACCTAACATATTTTCTGGATAATTCAGCTCCAGAACACTTTAGGCATAGAACAAACTCATACTAAAGAGATTTTACCATCAAGTTAAAGACATTACGTAATGGATTTTGTAAAGGTTCTTCTACTTGCCAGAGATATAATGACTCCTTATATTAATTTAATGAATATGTTTGACACATTAAACATTTTAAAACTTCATTAGCAATCTATGTGTAAACAACAGATGAGGAAATAATTTATTCTGCTTTTCTTCAGAAAAATAATAATTAAAAAAAAAGTTCTTAAACAATGCAGTGTATCATTTCCTTTTTCATATATATATATATTTTCATTTGAAATAACAGTGATCGTCTTTCAAGAATTATGGACAAAAGTTTCAAATCTTTTACGTAATATTAGGCATTTAAATTCATATTTAGAAAATGGTCTGAATGGTCTAACTGGCCAAAGCACTCACACTTGAAACATTCTTCTAAACCAATTTGTATTAGGAAAAGGAAGAGCAAAACATTTCTATTTGTTTTTATCCTCCTTCAAGTTTGGCTTTTTCACAGCTCTCAAGTGTGTGTCTCCAAACATATTCATATAGCAGGTATTGCAGCTACAGGAGCATAGCTTTTGCAGCACTCAGGATGCCTATGTCTGTTACTACGTAATGGCCCTGGGTCACTCACGGGCATCTTGTAAGTACGTGATCTTAATCTGCCATGACTTAAATTTTACTTAACACATACCTGGTACCTTTGTAATCTTGCCAGCAATCTTCACTCACTGAGGATTGTTTTAGTCAGAGACTTTTTAATGACAGCTTCTAAGAGCTAATGGTCAGTTTGGGTCTCAGTGTTTACAAGAAACATTGTGGTGACAACCTTTCACATCCGACATTACTTTTCATTACTGGGTTGAGTGTAAGAGTTAAAATCAGATTTTTCTCCAGGAAGAACACATGAGAGGCAGAATGGGCCCTCAGATCTCACATTCATGTTCTTCTAGGTCTCAGGTCCAACCCATCTAGTCAGGGCTGCCTTTTTAATGCTAACCGGTGCAATCTTGACAGGAGCCAAGAAGCAAAACACAATGTGCTTCTTAGTTTAGTTAATTGGTCATAATAAAGCACTGTAGGAGAACACTGATGTGCCCTGAGGGGTAAGACACACATATCCCTTCTCTCTGATACACTGATAGAAGGAAAATGAGTATATCTAAATATTTTTATTCTTGATCCAAAGTCTAGTTTTAGTTAAGTTAAAGCTGGGGGTACAGCTACAACTTCCTTGCGTTACTTTACACTGGGACTCAAACCACAGAGTTATTCATGACCATTAATTTTACTTTTTAAAGAATCAGGGATGATTCCTTAAGGACCTTAATCATCCTTCCTCCTACCTTACCTTCTTCCTAAATAAAATTTCTCAAACTCATCTAAATTAATACTGATAACAAAGTCCCTGTGGACCTTCAAAAATTTTCTGGAAGCAAGTCTGAAGTCTCAGACATCCCCAACTCATCCCATTTAACTTCATCTAACTGAAGTACCCACAATTTGGCTGTATAGGATAAAAATAATGCAACTTCATATCTATGAAAAGATATGCAGAAGGCTGCATTACCCCACTGAGATCCTGTTCATTTTCCATGGACTGTATGGGCGTAGAACAGCCCCAGCCTCAGTTCAAACAGCATGTGCACTGAAGCACACTGCTTTGTCTGATTTTAACAGAAGATCAAAAACCTCTTTCCTCCACTCATTAAATTGATGCCTGAGGGTGTCTGGAGCAATTGAGTTCCTAATGCTGGTGTAAGTAAGATGTAGTAAGATGTAGATGTAGTAAGATGTAAAAAACATCCAGGCCAGATTTGCAGGCAAATTCAAATCATCATCATAGAAGCCTTTCTGGACAGGTCCCTGTAGAAGTTCATTTGATGTGGACTTTAAGGTAGTTTCAAACACATGGAAATGCTGACAGAGAGTAGGTGACACCAGCAGCCTTTTTTCTCCTTTGTAGCAGAATTCCCCTGTAGTGCAAGGAGCCAAGCTAATTACATACACTTCCATGGGAAAGCAACTGTGTATCTAGCAGCTCCAGTGGTTAAATTTCAGCCTAATGCAATTTAAACTACTTGAAAACCTTACATTCCTGGGAAAAGTAGAATCACAAAAAAAGCTGCAAGCAAGCAACTAACGGGAGAATTACGGAAAGGTATTAGTGGATCTTATAGTCTTGAAGCAGAGCACTGAAGATCTGAAAGTCTAACCTAAATGATTCTGTAATTCTTTATCTACTTTTTCATGTCTATGTCACAAAGGCAATACTACAATTGCAAATAAACACCAACCAACCACTATAAATGTTACAGATGTCGTGTAATTGGTGTCCAGAAGAAGTTTCATCCAGCTAATAAAACATGTCAGCTCTTCAATCTGCTGCTTTACTGACCTTGAGATCATCCTATAAGAGGTACTATAAAGAAAACAATTGTGTGTCATAGGCATGGAGGTTATGATATATGCACCATCCAGAATGCACTCAGAGGAAAAATCCAATGTAGATGAAAGGTATTCCTGTGTATTCCTATATCTACTTAATCCTTATTTTTTTTCTGTTATCTAAACTAGTCCCTGCTGATTTCTCACTGTCCAATCCAAGGCTTATCCCAGGAGAGGAAAAATGTTTTTGAAACTGTAGTGAAATTAATAGACTTTTTCAGTTGTCCAGACATGACATTTTTTTCCATAAACTTTAAACAAACATTCAGTGTCATATCCAGTAGGCAGGGCTAGAAACTTCTAAGCAGACGTGTTTTCTCCAGATGCACTTTCGGAGTTGCCATTGCAGGATAACAGGGTTCAAATCAATGCATGTGTGACTGGAAACCAAGGAAACACCAGTCCTCCACACAGGCACGTGGCATCAGCTGTAGGACAGTCCCTAGAGAAACCTCCTGCCTGTTGTCTCACCATGCTTACTCACTAGACCCACTGAACGACCCATTGTAATGGTTTTGAAGGACAGACTTTAAAAAACTCACACCGTATGTATTTACAGAAATATCTAAAACAGTTAATGATCATGGGAAAATATAAGCCTAAATTTATTAGACTTTTACCTACCCTCTGAGTTATCTGCTCCATTCAGGAATTTGTGAAGCTTGGAGAGGGTTAATAAAACTACTCTGGCCAGTGTTGCTCCTAGACCAGGAAGGACAAGATCCATTAGTGACAGAAATCCCTCCTCACAACTTTCTGACAGTCATTGAATCAAACTAGAATGAGAAGGATGTGAATACTATATGCACAGTGAATAAAGAAAAAGACTGCCTCAACAACATGGTACAGTGTGTGCTTTAAAATCTTACCTCTCTGGAATTTATTTTCTCTAACATCACAGAGAAAAGATTATGAGAAGTTCACTTAAATAGAAAGTTCTTGTAGATTTTGTGAAATGTGAAATGCCTTCTTCTTTTGCCTCCTCCTCTTTAGCACCGTGTCTTAAAAAAAAAAAAAAAAAAAAAAAAAAAAACCAAAGACAATGAAGAAACCAGGCTGACAAATTATGGCCAAAATGTACCAGATATAATTGTGTGAGAGTAAGAGTTTCCTTCTACTTTTATTTCTACCTCTCCCACACAAGACAACAGCACAGTAAGAACACAGAGGCAGAATTTGATTGCTACAGACAAGTAACACCCCAGGTGCTCCAGAGGTTTGCACTTTGTCAGTCATTTTACAGATTTTTCTAAGGCCTCTGCTAATGACATTAAACAGTGGTTTACAAGCACTTTTGCAAACTACAGATGAGTGCTGTCATATAAGCAGGTTATGTTAAACAGGTTTGAGGAGACTTGTTTATGAAGTAAAGAAAAACTGAGGTGCAAGTGAAAATTTCATAAATAATTTTCACTGCATAAAAGCCTACATGACAGCTGCAATGCTTTTGAGGGTGAAGTATGTCTTTTCAGTCACCTTCCACCTGATTATTTCTTCTGATCTGGGTAGCCCAGCAGAGTACTAATTCTGTCCAGGATTTCTGGATGCTGGGTGCCCATTTAGCTTGCATAAGACACATGAATACAGATCTATTGTTCATTGTAAATACAGTCAGTGTGTATGCAATGTGTATCTAATATGCTGTAGATAACCTGAGTGTGTGCAATGTCTACCACACCAGAACATCTAATCTGCACAAATGCAGAAATATCAATACATCTAGAACATATCAGACCAGAAATATATGTTCTGGTCTGATGAAGCCTGGACACTGAAGTAACCTCCTGAATGGAGATGCTTGCAAAGGTTTAGGAAAGATGTTTTCTACATTTGACATTCAAAATAAAACTAATTTGTTGTAAATTGTGAAGTTACTGAAGTTCTGATACAAACTGCAGGGAAGAAATTATGCTGCTCTGCAGCACCGTGGTGCTCAGCATCATTGTTATATTCAGCCTAGGTACCCATCTGTCCTCATAATAGTGATTATTTTAATATTGACCGAGTACAATTTATTTGCTTGGGATTTCCAAAACCAGCCAGATTCTGATCTATTTTTCTAGATTTTCAGAGAATCATGTTTGTCTTCAATGCAATGCATATATCTGGAATTAAAATCTCTGAGAGCACAAACCTTTGCTGCTATCATATGTTCAGGCAAGTGAGCTTATTTCTGTGGTTTCATATGATATGCAGTGGGACAACATGTTGAAGAAAATCCATACTTTAATATGCCTTTAACAAGTTAAATAAACTGACCAGTACTTGGAATGAATTGGAATTTTCCTGTACAGAGGAAGGCTGCAGCTGTCAGGTTTTGCTCATGGTTTTCTGCTGTAAAGCTGTCTGGAAAATAAATAAATAAATAAATAGAAGAAAAAGGAGAAAAAAAAAAAAAAGAAATATGAACTACACAAAGCATCCATCTAATGGCTGCTGCTTTTGCTACTTGTGATCTGAAAAATGACAACAAAAGAAGGTTAAAATAATCAGCAGTGCTATAAATACTACTCAAGCCAGCAGTCACATATGGTATATTAGCAATGTAGATGGATTTAATGAAAACTGAGATCAGCTCACACATCTGTCATCAACCAAATCTACAAAATATTTTCCTCAGGAAATGAAATTTAATGATAGAAGTTCTCATCTCTAGTAGAGTTTTAACAACTCCAAATGGTAAAACTAGTGCTGGTTTAAAGCATTCTGTCAGCTAATTTTAACCAAACAGACAATTCCTATGACTATTGCCTTGAAGAGAACAGATTGTGTGATAGGTCATAATCAAGCACACATCCTTAGATTAACAGCTCCAAAGTACTGCATACTTCTGTAAGTCACCCTGTAATGCAAAACCAAGTGTGATTTGTCACACCACTTCAACCTTCATTACAGCTAAGATAGTAGAGTGGAATTTTTCAAGCTTCACAGGATGAATATTAAAATGGATAATACTAGCATGCATTTTAAAGAATAATTCTCAGCACTTGCCAAGTCATGCTCCCTGAGGTATCTGCCAGTGTGGGAGGGATGCACTCTCTCAAGGGGGGCCTGTGTTTCATGGTCATCTCAGGCAGGGGGCTGCAAAGTTCATTAAATGATCTTATCTCACTACTGGTTCTGTTCAAAATAGCCTTGATATGATGAAGGATTTATGTTACCCCCACTTCAAATAAAAAGTACCGAGGGATGCATTTCATTACTGCCCTGTGACACTGGAGAAGCCAGGGCTGCAGTGGTAATATTCCTCATTTGTTTGTGTCACAAAGAGGATTTATTTGCAGGAAGAGTACAACTCCAGAGGTAAGTAAGTATTTTTTTTTTTTTAATAGCAATTTTTTTCACAATAATGTAAACAAGAAATGCATTTGTTCCCTAACTTTAATTCTCACAAAAGTATATTCTAGGAAAGATGAGAACATGAGGAAAATGTCAGGGAAGAGTGCCCAGTTTAACAGCATTCTAAGGAAGCTGAGTAGCATTGATACAGAAAAAATATTTACAGGCAATTTCCATACCACAACCCTGGATAAAACACCAGGAGATGTAGCTGTACATTGTCAACTGATGGGCTTGAATGATAGCTAAGGTTACATATGCACTCCTCTTGCAAAGATTTTTAACAGTGATCGGCTACTGAGAGGCTTTTTAATTTAACAGCAGACACTTTCGCATGAATCAGAACCTGTTTCTCTTGCATGTTTTGTCAGAACTGAATGATCTAATGAATAACATGAGCCCCAGGCAAGATTTATCCACTTCTTTGATCCTAGATCATCAAGCCCTCCTGTACTCAAAAATCAAACATTGAAACAAGACACGTTCAAGATCCTTGGTCTGCTACTAATAAATATTAATTTATGTTTTATACTTGATCTTATTAATTCAGCAACTTATAGGATCAGGCTTCAAATGTATCTGTCAGAGGGGAAAAATCTAGTGATTAGAAAAGATGTTAGATCATGTGAACAAACTACAGCTTCTTTAAATATGTTTTAAATGTTGAAAATTAAAAGCCAATGAGAGCTGGACAAATCTATAGAAAGTTCATGAAAGTCATTTGGATGTTCTGTATTTTATGATGCTTATGAAAGCTGTTCACTCAACGCTTGGCTCTGTGCAACTGTCATCACAGCCCTGTCTGTGTCCTGATGACAGAATTTGTGGGAACACAGGCAGCCGTCATGGAGAACCAGATGCGGGGAGCGGGGGAAGCTGGGGAGCAGAGGGGTGCTGAAAAGATGCTCATGGGGAAGGTTGGTGAGATCAGTATGAACAGTCACAGAGAAATGCAGCTCCAGCAAGAAGGAGAAAAAAAAAGCCCAGAGAGTACAACAGAGCTGAGAAAATGACCTGGAAAGATGTTCAGAAAAGGAGGTTTGATGCAGCCAGATTAGGCTGGGTTGTGAAAACCAGAGGATTGGCATAGAAGGTAAGGGGGGCAGAAGGAGGAGCTCAACAGACATGAAGGCAGAGAATAGCTAAATAAATAAATGGGCACAAAAACAGAACAAGGATAGTAACAGATGAATTGATTACCTGGAGGGAAATAAAACTGTTGATTCCTCAAGTGTTTTGCTCAAAAGGCTTTAAGAATTTTGACACTCAGCTGGAGGACTGCTGAGCCCTCAGGTGCAGAAAACCAAGGCAGACAATGAGTTCCCTCCAGTTCAATAGTTCAATCATTCATGTATCTGATATCCAAGAAAGACTGAACACCAATGAAGAGAACCCAGCAGATGAAGAGGACAGAAGAAAATACTTTGTGTGTTGTGTTCAAAGGCATTGATACTGTCTCTGTAGCAGTATAATATGAAGACAGAATACAGCCACCAAGAATCATGTCTTTTTCATGTTTCATTTTTGTAAAAGTTTTATATGAGAAAAGGTCCAAATTTGGTAAAGCTCAATACATTTCAAGAAAGTTGTTCTCCAAAGCTGCAAAACAGGGCCAGAACCTTAAAGTAAAAAAACAAAACAAAACAAAACAAACAAAAAAAACCCTCTAGTAATCAGGAACAAGGAGAATGGCTGAAATGAGACTACTGCATGGTTGCCTACCTGCAAACATTTTGATTTGCATATTCCAGAACTGATTTGTTAGATGCACACCTGCTGTAACTCATGTATTCAGATAACTCTTATTAGTATTACTAAGACAGGTCAATGTGGTTGCCATTTTCATACGGGAAAAACTCCCATCACATGCAAAAGTCCAATTAATTTGATTGGAGCTTTCAGACAGAAAAAGACCTCCTGACTGAGCACGTCCTGGTAACACAGAGTGCTTCAAGGTCTGTAAAACTAGGAAAGACAGACGGTAGAATAAATCATTTGTCTAGAATTCACTTATTTCATTGCAAACTCCATACTTCACTCGTCAGAAAGAAAAGCATAGATTGATAACCTATAAGGCTGAAGTATAAATGGAAATAGCATAGTGTTGCACATATGCAAGCCATATATTTTTGCTGATGCAACACACTGCAGCATTTTCAAAAGAGACTAGGCTGGTTTCAGGGCCTTGTGTGCACCAGAAATCCCACAGGTTCATTGCTGACCCTGTCTAGCCAGCCTTGCTAGACCCTTTTGCTTTTTCTAGCCAACCTTGCTAGACCCTTTTGCTTTTTTTTTTGTTTTTTTTTTTTTTGAGGTGCCACGTCCTGGCCTGTGCAGGCAGGCAGCCTCTGCCCTCCCAACATACTGTCTCATTCCCGCACAACACTCATGAGGCAGGCTGCATTATGCGAACTGCCACACAAACAGAGGGGTACAGGGGATTGATCTACTTTCTTCTGTCCCTAAAGAGTCCTTCAGACTCTTAAGATCTAAGTTAAATTTGAAACTGGTGTGCTTCCTCAGTCAGGCTCTATCTGAAAGCAAACCTCTGTTCGTCCTTTGAGATGTGAATTGCTGCCAGCTGCAGTAGCAGAAGATAAATGATATACCCAAGATCCAAGGCAAAAGAAGGAAATCATGTCTGCAATTTCAAGTCCCATTTTCTAAACTCAAAGCCAATTTCTTATTGTTTTAAAGTCAAACATCAGCATTAGCATACACAGATTCTACTCTCCTGTACCTCATGCAGTTTTTGATTAATCCAATGTCTGTATATAATAAACACAGTCACCAATGCTTGTATATAAAGAACACTGTCACTGAGCAAGGTCCATGAAAATGTAGATGGATAAAATATAGGATTATTTCTACAAAGATGCATAGCACCTTCAAAACTCTGAGTGATTGTGTTATGCCATACACAAGACAAGGATAAGAATAGCTTTCGTGATTCATGCAGATGTTTTGTAAATTGAAAAAAAAATCAACAAAAACAAGCAAACAAACAAACAAACCAATCTTACATTTCAAATAACAATTTATGGTCTACTATAGGGAAACAAATGAAAGAAAGAAAGAAAAAAAAATACCACTCGTTTCTTTCCATACTGTTTTCTAGATAAGCAACTTCCAATTCTCTTCAAAAAACAATGTGTACATCTTGGTGTAATGGCTTCTCATAGAACCAGTAAGTTCCAGCTTCCATCTATTGATTTCTTTTACTTACAAAAGAGTCAAGATGTCACACTGAATTGATCTTACTTTCCTCTCTTTGTTCTACCAATACATTTTTTCAGTTCCAGATAACAGTGCCGGTATCACTGTTTCCCTACCTTTGTAAGATTTCCTTTAACAAATTGAGTCTAAATATTATCAACCTGTTCTAAAATGATTAAACCTAAAAATAAATAATCATGTCCATCTTGTATAAGATAAAGCCTTCCTAGAATTTATCTAGCTATTCCTTTCACCTGAGAACAACTCCATTTGTTCGGCTAGATAACAACCAGTGCTCTGTCAAAGATGATTACAGAGGAGAGTCTCTCATTATTGTCATATGGAAGGGTTGTCACTAGAGACTTGAATAAAGCTTAGTTTAGTCCTAGCTGTTGCACACTAGTTTAAGTCAGGCCTAACTGAAAGATCTATAAACGGGCTATTGGAACAGCCTATGTGATTTAACAGTGTATTTCTGCCAATTTGTTATAGCATACATACGGATTATTTATTCAGGATGCTTTGGAGGCTGCTTCCATGATGTCTTTCTCAATCTTCTCGTTCTTTGCTAAACAAGGTCCCTTTCATTTTCCACTTTGAAAAAGGTCCAAGCCATGAAAATAAACTGTACCCAGTTGATAATTGCTGGTGTGAAGCCACAATACAGGCTTAAGTCCTGGTACTTTCCTCCGGAAATAAAAAATAGAGAAGGAGAAGAAAATAGAGAGTTTTCATCACTGGCAAAAGATGTTAGCACAGAAACTGTATCTTGAGAGAAGTGAAATACAGGTAGACTAGGTTTGATATCACTGGTTTCCCACACAATCTTGAAGGCTTATGACAACAGCATTGAAATGAAAGGCTGGACAGAGTTGAATTCTAATGTCTATGTTCATGATGCATAAAGGCAAAGGAAACCAAGGAGGTTATTTTAGCAGAGTTGTTGAGGAGTTCTTGCAATCACTGAATGAATGGACTTAAATAGCAGGTTTGAAGTAAAAGGTAGTTTAGGGTAGAATGATTCTACAGCTGAGTGATAAGAATTGTGATGCATTGATACACTGGTGTTTATCAAGGATTTAGTGTGGATAGATGTGGAGGGATCAGTAAAATGATGATGCAGAAATTCTAGTTTCAGCTTATAAGTATTCAAGTGTTGTCCACTGTCTGGAGGAAAGAAAACAAAGAGGAAGATCAAGGGCTGAGTATGAGAAAAATTCAACAAATTAAGGTATCCGTTTGTTAATGCAAAATAAAGTGTTAGGAAAGAAGTATAGGCTTGGACAATGGTCTTAATGTGCCTGAGCGAGCAAAAACAATTTGACTGATCATAAACAGAAAAGAGTATTGATGTATTTTATTGTACTGTTATTGCTGAATAACAATGAAGAGCAGCTCTCTTTTGCAGGGTTTAAAACTTTTCCTTGGGATTTTTTTTATTTTTTGTGGGGAAAGGGGTGACAGAAAGACATGTATATAAAAACATATTCAAGCCAGCATCAAGAATATATGCAATCAAACCAGAAGGCAGAACTTCTAAAACTGGTAAAGGTTGTGTGTATACTGGAAGTATTTACGTGGGCTCAATTATATATGGTGATGGTGGTTTGGAAATATGACTCATTCAGAAGAGCTGTTCACGCATATATATGGAGAAAAAGAAAAAAAAGAAAAAAAAAAGAAAAAAAACATCCACAGTAAGCAGGAATTTACATTCAGAAACAAGAATTTATTATATTTTAGGACCACTTCTGATTAAAGTAACATGGGGTGATTATTTCCTGGCAGTGTTTATTTTGGAGCATGAGGATCTGGGAATTTTGCCTGGTGTTCTTCAGAAATATTGTTATTCTCAAAGATTAAGTCCTGTGTTGAAAAGTCCATTAGTCTCACTCAGATGGCTGTCACTATTGCTTCTTCGTAACTGTCTAGATTACCCCTAGGTACACACTTAGAGAGGGTAGTAACTGCTATCTGGGAAAATGGGTTTGGCTTTGTATGATATATATGTGCAGATTTATAGAATACATATATCTTATGAACATACATCCTTATATTAAAAGAACTTTTGACCCAGAATTGGTTGTCCCTTAACACAACTGAAAATGTTCAGTTGTACTTGGAATTCACATTATGGACTGATGCTAACACATACATCCAGCAATAAGTTGCTTAAAACCTGCAAAAAATGCTCAGTAATTTAATTGAATTTATTTACTTATTTATGCAAAACCCAGGCTCAGATGCACAGGTTCTATCATTCAGAGAACACATGTTGATGTATGGGTGGTTTACAGGGAACCACAGTGAAGTCATAGGAAAATCTCAGAAAGAAATAAACCTCTTCAAAAGGCTACTTTTGTTCTCCACTCATAGTTTCTTTATAATGTGTCTTACAGTTTATCATAAAACAGTCAAATCTCTAAATGTAATTATGTAAAGATTACTGGCTCCCGATTTTGCTTTTCTTACCATGGCTGGCAGGGGAATGGCAGCAGCTCCTTCAAGCTTTTCCAAGCTAGCCTTGAGGAGCTTGTTTACAAGCTCTCTATGGCTCTGATTAAAATAAATTGCAAATAATTGCCATGAATTCAAACAATGCATGAGAGACCCCTAAATACTTGGTTAAAAAAAAAAAAAAAAAAAAAAAAAGCATCCTGGAAAATGTTTTAGTGCCA
The DNA here is from genome assembly GCF_040182565.1 of Anser cygnoides. NCBI lineage: Eukaryota > Metazoa > Chordata > Aves > Anseriformes > Anatidae > Anser > Anser cygnoides. Next base: position 40,704,548 of record NC_089912.1, read on the forward strand.
TGTTCATAGAAAACCACACTGCAATTTGGAAAGCAGCAGCTGTATTTTCATTACATATTTACTAAAATTTTGAAAGTAATGATGTTTTTTTCTGGCTGGAATGTGAGATAAAAGATCTTGACTGTTAGCCCATAAGGAGTCATCCTGAGACAGACATTCTTTTTGTAGGGTAACATTTACTTCCAAATTTATCTTTAAGATGACATTAAATGAAGGAGGAAGAACAGAATAGATACAGGTATGTAAACACACAAAATGAAATTGCTCAGTTTTGAAAATTACATAAGAGGGTGAAGTATTGAATAAACACAGTGGATTTTGCAAGTCACCATCTTATAACTATATGTACATATGTATTTATGCATGTAAATTTTCTCTTCTCCTCCAGAAAATTACAGTAAATAATAAAATCATTAACAGTAAATCACCAGAGTTCTTTTTCTTCATTGTTTTAAGTTTAATCTACAAAGGTTATTTCATCATGTTATGAACAGAAAAGCTGTGAGAAAAATCCCACTAGATGTGACAATTTTTATATTTCTTTTCATTTTTGAGTACTATGAAATGTATCTTAATCTTTAAGCTAAAGAAAATAACAGAACTGTCCCACATTGTAAATTTAAAGATCACAGACAGACAGAGATGAGAAATATCTGTGGTTAACAGGCAAGAATTCAAATCACTGTAAACAGCATATCCGCAAGTGTCAGAGCTAGGAATAAGAAGTTTAAATTGTCTACTGTTATCCTTATCCTACATAAAAAACAGTGTGATCCTAACTCTGTGAAAGTCCAAAACATCAGCACTGTGCTTCAGCCATGTAAACATACATGGGACCAATAACTTGTAATAAAAGTGTTTCACATTTCTCTTTCACAGAAAATGAACAGTCAATACATACGTCACGAAGTGAGGGGATGTGAAACCAGTGACCTGAGAAACTTCTGGGAAAAGACTATTGAACAACAAACTCGGTATCTGCAAATTGAAAAAGAACGTCAGCAAAGAAGTGCCCTGACAAAGTAAGTAGTTTGCATTTGGAAGGATTATTTGAGTTTCCATTCTAATTCTTTTTAAAAGAAAAGTGGTACCTATATTAATATCATTTAATGAAAGCTGAAAGTAATGTTTATTTTCCTTAGATTTTTGGAAAATAATAAAGTTTCCCAAATTGACATGATAATGCCAATTAGTTTTAGCTATGTCTTCAGAGGATAAGAGAATAATTTACTCTTCTTCACTAAATGGGACCAAAATGTGGAACTTTCTGAAGTTATTAGGAAAACTTCTAGCAGTATTGTCTTATCTTAAACATCAAGGTTTTTTTTCAGAGCAAGGCTAGTGCACATGTGTACCTGGTTCCCTTTCTTTTTCTGTGGCTTTGCCAAGAATATAGGTTCCATTAATTCAGATGGTTTAATTTGCACAAGATCAGTCCATAACAAATCATATGGTCCAAGTGTTCTATCTGACCAAGACAACTGTCATCCATAGTTATACTTATTTTAATTAGTCATAATTGCCTAAATCAGACAAATCAAGAAAGACTAGTCTGCTGCAACATCAACAGTACAGTTTTACTTCACGTGAAGTCTCCTGGAGTTAAGTCACATGCAAGGATGGGTATTTTGACTTGGGATCATTCAAAAAGAAAGCATTTATTCAAAATTCCCCTCATACCTCTCTTTGAGTTAATGTTTAGCAAAATACGGGACTTGCATTAATAACCCTGGAAGAAAGAACACTGCAGTCAGTCTCTAACAAGTTTTACCTGTTTTTAAATCCTAATTTTAACATTTCAGTTTCTCTGATGTGAAATTTCTGCCTTTTCTTTTTAAGGCAGTTTTCTGTAGTATCTAGATACTACCAGAAAATAAAACAAACTTCCAGCTATCAGCTAACAGTCAGTTAACCTGTAGTTAACTGATCTATCACCAATTTCAACACGTGCAGTATTTCTAAGCCGCATAGTTCACAGGAGCCTCTATACAGTTCTTTACTAATGTGTTTCCGAGGAGGGGAACTGGGGAAACGTTGGGTGATGCTACCCACCAGGTGGCAGCAGGCAATCTCCAGTGGAGATGACAAGTCACTCCGGCAAAAAGAGGCACTTGAGGGAGGACGACACGGGATATGAAGATAAACCACAACAATCAGGTGAGCCAGCACTGAGATTTAAGAACTAATCCTGAACTTCCATCCAGTAAAATTCTCTACGTGGGCAGAACAGTTTTCATGGCAACTGGGGAAAAGATCGGTATGATAGCATCAGTGGGAAAGATGAAGAGTACAAATCTGCTCCCTGTGAAAAAAAAATGGGACAATCTGACTAGAGTTTCTGTCTTTAGGCTCAGAAATGAATGGATGGAGAGGCTGGAAAAACGGATAAAGATGTTGAGGACCCAACCTGAAGACCCATCTAGCTGAAGATCTACATTCATTGCATGTATGGGGAAAAAAGAAAATAGTTTTGTAGGAGAGCATGGTGGTGTGATTCAAAAGCTCAAGTCAATTTTAGTTTGTGGCTTACATGAGCTACAAATAATTAGCTGTCTATTAGAAGCTTCATGTGTAAAATGTGTATTGCTGCTTTTAATATTATGTATCCATCCCATTATTTGATAAAGAGAGATTGAAGCACTCTGGAGTCTTCAAGACTAACGAATCATGGTTCACTGAGCTGTGGATGCTTGGGAAAAATACAGTTCAGCTACATAGCGTTCAGCAAAAGCATTTCCTGGACATTTTATTTTTCTCTCGCAACTGATGGTAATTTAATGAAATGGTTTTCTTTTTAATGACTGGTTGAGTGTTTCTGGTTTTGTTTTTGTGCTTTAAATACAGCAGAGCCCTTCTCAGACTAAGGAAGTGGGGACATATGTAAAAATGCTATCACATACAAGATCACAAGTAGTGTTCAATTTGTTAGGTGTAACATATTCTTGCTTCTGTATTAAATACCTGTAAGGCCATTAATAAATATTCTGAGAAATAGACTCTGTGATATACCAACAAGAGTTGCTTTATTTGTTAACCTACATTATCTAACTTGAGATGCTATACCAGCAAAGTCAAAATGACTTGAAGTTTGGGGGATAGTTCTGGTACCCAAACCAACTTGTCTAGAACTGGTCTGATATCTCTTCCACAGAGCAACCTGGTGCACCTTCACAGCTGCCTGTCATCATGAGTGACAACCACACTTTTTGCTCTAACCTGGTGAGACCCAGTAAATATTCCTTCGCAACCACTACATTCAGAAATGCAGCAAGTTTCATCTTCCAGATTTGCCATTAGTCAGAACTGTTTCTAGTTCCCTTCCCAATGCTTTATGAAGATGTGACATTTCCTGCAACAGTATCAACGCATATCAATAGGCTGTTATAATAAAACTGCTTCCTTTTTAGAGTGACTGCTTTGTTGCTACCAGAATGTGTGAGGTATTATATAGAAAAATGGGTAGTTCTGAATACTCTAAAAATCTATTTCCTCAATTGCTTAACCTTTCAGTCCCTCTTATATGAGCATTTCACTAGTTCTCTGGTAATTTACATTGTTTCACAGTAAAGATTTGAATTGCCAGGGGACAAGAAGATAACAGAGGAAAGGTTTGTGGTTTTAAATTATTTAGAACATATGTTCTTTTAAAAGCAAACCAAAAAATTCAAATGTTATTTGTTCCATCTTTATACATCACCTTTTAAATTTACTTCTGTGTGTCCCAAGGTCAAATCAGATCTATTATGGGAATTTAGCCATGTAAATAATGTTTGGGAAGCCTGAGAAATCCATTAAAGCATGAAAAAAAGATGACCTTGAAACATGTGCTCAGAAATGAAGACATCAGCAGGTACATCACCAAACTGGAGAGCAGAGTTTGTTCGGCAGCTGAAAAAGCTGCTAAACTCATATTCTTAGCTGGACCTTTTTTTTAATCAATTTTTAAAGCAACTGGAAATATACATTCTTATCCAATCCAGAGGATAACAGCATATTTACAGTATAACTGTAGAGGGATGAACAATCCCCATGTAGATACACAGGTTAATGACAGGTGTTAGTAAAAGTTAGATTACTTTAAAAATGCCAGTTCACACATCACAGTTCTCCCATTGTCTGTCTGTGTTCTATGCTTACTGAACTTCAGTGCACAGCAGAATTGTTTTTATACCACTTTGATTGGAATTATAGCTGGAACTGAGGTGAGAACAACATTTTCTGTCCCCTTACTAATTGTGTAAGTGAAAGCACAATGTACAAAACAGAAGAAATCACAGTTTGTGTATTTTAAAAATGAAGGAGTCTGAAATAGTTTTTTCTTTGCATCTCACGCAGTTCAGATCCTTCTCCCCTCTTTCTCATAAAGTAAGTCAAAATTAAGAAAATCTATGGGAAGCCAGAAGAAGAATTGCCAGGAAGAGATTACTTTATAGACCATAGTCTGCCCCACTTACCTCCTTGCCCAGTCCTTCATTGCACATCTCATATGATTATGTCACATATTCTTTGGAATATGTACTATCAAGAAATAAGACACCAGAATCATCTTTTCAAAGTGATAATATGGAACTTATTTTGTCCAGACTACATCTTTTCCAGCCCAAGGCCAGGAGGAGTTCTAAGAACATATTTCCAGAATTAAGCCACTTTTCTCCTGAGCTTTACAATTTCACCTTTAGTGTCTAGATGAATTATTTCAGGTTCAGGCTTCACAGTGTTAGATTCAGGAGATAGGGCCATGTAATCTTTATCTGGGTGTTAGCAATACATTTAGATACAACCTCCATCACTTTTGCAGGGGTATTTACTTTGGAGAGTTTTAAATTACTATCAATAAAAATTATATACTTATATATGTATATATACATATATATAAAAGAAAACATACCCACTGAAACAAATGCAATTTAGAATTAATCAGCAAAAATGAAGAAGTGCAATAACATTAAAATTCAAATCTAAATGTCAAGAAAAAAACTTAATCAGAAGCTAGAGCAGACTCTATGATGTAAGTGGCTCCAGGAATTTGAAAACACAAACCTATAAATCTTTAACTTATCCTGAGGGTTACAAAAGAAATTAAAAGTCAAAAAAAAAAAAAAAAGTAAAGTAAACTGCAGTTTCTGTGAGACTCAGAAATAAGGAGTAGAGAAACCTCACCATAACTGTAGAAAAGAACTAAAAAAAAAAAAAAGAGCTAAAAGAAAAGAAAAAAAAAAGCTAAAAGAAAGTAATTAGAAAAGCTAAAAATGGATAAAATCATCTGAGATTAATAAAATCATTATGGTTACAGTGGATGCTTAAATGCTCTTCAGACCACTTTTCACTATTTTTCAAATATTTATAAAACAGCTCCTTGAAGAAACACTTAATTTCTCTTGATTTTCTTCTATCCATATTTTCACTTTGCTTTTGAGTGATTTGTAATTAAAATGTGATAGATACTTGACTATCATCTTAGCTTTCATTATTTTACCCTTCCTTTGCTTCATCCTGACACTGAGTAGCAAAAAAATGCCTGTCACTTTCTCATTGTAAATGCAAGGTACCTAACTGTTTGATAAAGCTTTTAACACTGACAAAAATCAAATGTAGTAAAGTTTTATCATCCTCTGATACAAGCACTAAATGATCTGGACCCAAGTCTTTAAATACTATTTATGGGAAGTACACTGCATTCTAGCGCAAGAGTGACAAGATACCCCATTTTAGCTGTATTAATGGCCTTTCTAGTGTATGGATAAGGTGTGACAGCTGTGAAGAATGATTCTGACAGTAACTTAACAGACCACTTAGCAGTTTAGCCCAAATCAAGACAGCTTAAAAACAGTTCTTTGTTCAGTAGTCCCTCCTGACCAATGTCCTTTACTAATCAAGGAGGTTGTCTCTGAAGCTCTCTAATTAAGGAGCAAATCAGCATAACTCAGACACTGTGGCCAATCGTTGAATTTGAACAAATGGTGGAAGTCAGGCAAAAGACAGGATGTCTTTTTGTTGAGGTGGTAGAGACAAATCAGGTAAATGGTTAAGCTATGGCTGGGTGAAGTGCCTGGCCCTGTCACAGCAGAATCTGCAGTGAAGCCTGTCCAGCATCTCACTGCAGAAGCATCCAGAAAATTGTGTTCAGCATGACCCAACATTATATGTTCCCTGTGGTACAACCACTTCATCTTCATGTAGGCATCTACATGTCTGTTTGGGCTTTTGGCGACATTCGCTGAAGAGGAGATTGACCTACTGGTCAATTCTGAGGTGTTTAAAGTTGGCAGCACTGAAATAAACCCACTATACAATACCAAGTCGACCTATCATATTCTGTATTTACTGTAGCAGTAAGTACAAACAAGTTATTCTGCCCTCAGAAAATCTACATGCTGAGGATTTGGATCCTGTTATACAAAAGCAACATGAGAAATAACACCTGCCATATACAGATTACCTTGTAAACTGGACAGAAAGAGTGGAGGGGGAGTGGAAGGATGGGCCAGAGTCAGAGGTCAGGGAAGAGCCATACTGCCTGGGGTCAGGTACCAAGTCAATGTCCAGTTGATCCACACATTGGATAATGGGCCCCATGTTCACAGTAAACCAGCCCCCCAGCTGGAACCAAAGTCCATAGTTTCTTCTAATAAATGTGCCTGAAAAAATAAAAACATCCTGAACCCAATCCATGACAGGTGCCATGGCTATGCAAAATATACTGAACGTTGAGAAAATCACACTACTTGTGTAGCTGGATTCTCACTATACAAATTTGAGGAAAACGAAGAGTCTGATGCTACTGGGATGCCAGACTCATTAAGAGCACTGTGAGATCATTAAATCTGGAGAAGCAGTATTGATAGATATCTTTTGGAAGGGAAGTTAAGAAAGATGAAGAAGGGATACTATACCAGAAGGGCTTAAAAGGGGTTCAGATGAAGGTCTAATATTGATTACAGGTTTTGCTGTTTTCAACTCATCCTTCTCACCTTTCTGTGTTACACATGAAGCCTCTCCTAGACAACACCGCTGGTGTTAAACATGCACATGCTTCACACATGGTCTGCAGTAACTTCTCAGTGGAAGCTATATTTGAGATATATTTAGACCCTATGACATGATGTTTTGAGGGCCTTTATTCAGAAAATGCATCCCCCAGCTAAAATCTGCAGCCACACTTTTCTTGCATAAATAGGACTCAGTTTCATAGAATCATAGAATTTGGATTTGGGTTGGAAAGAACCTTAAGGATCACCCAGTTCCAACCCCTCTGCCATCGACAGGGATGCCACCCACTAGATCAGGTTGCTCAAAATCCCATCCAGCAAGGCCTTGAACACCTCCAGGGATGGGGCATCCACAGCTTCTCTGGGCAACCTGTGCCAATGCCTCACCACCCTCTGAGTAAAGAATTTCTTCCTTATATCTAATCTGAATCTACCCTCTTTTAGTTTAAAGCTATTACCCCTCGTCCTATCACTACACTCCCTGATAAAGAGTTCCTCTCCAAGTTTCTTGTAGGCCCTCTTTAGGTACTGGAAGGCTGCTATAAAGTCTTCCCAGAGCCTTCTCTTCTCTAGGCTGAACAACCCCAACTCCCTTAGCCTGACTTCATAGGAGAGGTGCTCCCGCCCTCTGGTCATTCTCATGGCCTTCCTTTGGATTTGATCCAAAAGGTCCATGTCCTTCTTGTGCTGGGGGCCCCAGAGCTGAATACAGTGCTCCAGGTGCGGTCTTGTGACAGCAGAGTAGAGGGAGAGAATCACCTCTCTTGACTTGTTGGCCACTCTGCTTTTGATGCAGCCCAGGATACAGTTGGCTTTCTGGGCTGCTAGCGTGCATTGCTGGCTCATGTTGAGATTCTCATCAACATACACTCCCAGGTCTTCCTCCTCAGAGCTGCTCTCCATCCATTCTCCACCTGGCCTGCATTTGTGCCTGGGATTGCCCTGGCCCAGGTGCAAGATGTTGCATTTGGCCATGTTGAACTTCATAAGGTTTGGGCCAAACTGCTTCTCATCCTACAAACTAGACTGGAAATAGAGTCAGGGTTGATGAGGAACATGCAAATCCACTACAAAATATGTCAAAATATAGGTATATTTTTGAATGGGTTTTGAATTACTAGGCCTGGATTTATCCCACGTAGGATGAGAATTTAATTCTGAGCATGGCAGTCTGAAGACCAAAGATAACAGAGTGCCTGCAATAAGGAGTTAAAATCAAACCACAGAGCCCAAAAGACATGTTCTATCTGAAAGCCCCCAGAGGAGTCAGCTGTGACATACTTAGCTCACTGCTCTTTTAACCTTTTCAAGACAGTTCTCTGTTGGCAACCTGTGGTCTGTGGCTGCTGGTAGCCTTTTGGAGAGTTAGTCCTGTAGAGGGACAATTTATAAAGTGCCATCATGGGATACCTCACTTAAATCTCTTAATTCACTCTTCTACCAACACAATCTACTTTCTGTTGTGATTAAATATAACATCCTCAACCTAGCCTACACTTCCACGACTCATCCTACTTCTGTGATATGTATTACTAACACAAGCACTCCAAAAGCATTCCTCACAAAGCAAAAAGTCCCTCATCTCTTCATCCTCCTCTGCAACCATTTTTTCATTAGTGAGCACAGTGCAGAATGTTGGCTGCAGCTGCTTTAAAAGCACTGAACATTTCCCAGAGGTTTGATTTTATTCCCACCTCACTCCTTGCACATATTCCTTTTCATAATCTCACCATTTTTCCATCCCACAGGGTTGAGTGGAATAGCCCTGGTGTCAGAGGTCACTGGTCAAGTTTACACTGAAATTTGAGTGCTTTATATTTGTGACCTTTTGCCCCTTCTCCACGTTGGGAAGGAAAAAGAACAAATCCACAAGCAGCCTAATAGCAACCTGCCAACATTCACTGTAGAGAATAGGGCTGGTTTTGAATTGTAAAACCAGTAGAGAATTTTCAGGCACTGACTGACTGCTTTAAAACTCACCTACTACCTCTAAAAACAGGGAGCAAGCATAAAGTCATTTAAATAGTTTTTCTTCTCTTTATTCTGGGAAGAGAGTTCAATACCAAATTCCACCCGAGAACAAGTTTTTATGGACAAGTAATAAAGTCCTTTGAAACTAGGGGATTATAATAGAAATGCTGACACAGCCTTATCCATGGGCAGCAGAGAACAGTGCTGGTATAATTACTCAATGCAACCTATAATCTTCATGGTGCTCTAAGTCAAAAGGAAAATGAGAGGCTTTGCATAATGCTGAAAATCTATCAGGGCTTTGATGTTGCTCTAATCCTACCCTGCCTAATAGTTCATTTAATGTCCAAGGGAATGAATGCAACTTAATGTGTCATTTAAGATTATTGTAATTAGAAAAGTTAGAGCAGAAACAAATGGAAAAAAAAATCTCTGTTTGACTTGATTTACCCAAATTAAATGCTGTTGTCAGAACATCTAACTAGGGTTTCATGATTTAGGTAATGTTTTAAGGGAAGGCATGAGACATTATCAAGTTCTCTATTGAAAAAGAAAAGCAAACAAAAATCAGCATACATCATCTTTGTACTGGTTGCAGATTATAAGTAGGCAATGTTACACTGAAGACCAAATTCTGAGATAGCCTTTTTACCCACAGAGAGCAGCCTTAAAACTGATAATGATCTGTGCCAAAGGCCAGAGCAATGGGACTTTGTGAATGGTCCCATGAAGTATCAGCTTCCACCCCAAAAGGAGCAGTGCAAATGGCTACTCAGTGGTTACTAAAGATACGCATGTGTAGATTTGCATACTGAAATGGTACCAAAAGCCCCTGGCACCTTTATTCAGCCCTCATGGTATAACACAATAGCCCCAAAGCAGTCATATTAACAAGAAGCAGCAAGCCAGAAATATAGACTCTCTTATACCAGCCTTTGGGGACAGACCTCCTGGTCTGTAGAAACAGAGACCCTTTAAACCGGCTGGTTCACAGAGCAAAGAGGAGCAGCTGAGCTCAAGAGGAACCCTGCCGCAGAGTCCAGGCCCTTAAGAGACAAGAGAGCCTGCTTACCCCATGTCCATCTCTCAGCTCTGAGATCTCTCATGTATTGTAGAACTCTTGAGGAGAGCATTGTTCCAGTCTTTAAGGTGGAAGCTGAGTGGAAATCTCAGAGGGTCAGGACACCTGCCTTTTCATGAAGATTCCTCAACACAAGTTTACAGGGTGATCTTCGGCCTGCACTTTAAGGAATAGGTGAGCAGGCAAATACTAGTGCTGCTCCTAGTACCTCTCAGAGCCATGAGCTCTGCCCTCCCCTCTAGCCACCCCCACTTCCCTCCTTGTGTCAGGAGAGCTGCTGGGGAGGCTGCACAGTGAAGCACGTCAGAGAACTCATCCAGCTGAAATAAATAGATATACACACATTTTTGCTTGGATGGTTTTCAGTTAGATCTGCTCCCTGATCTGATTTTCTCCCCTCTCACGTAATGGTAGAGGAGTCGGGGTGCTGGCAGCATGGCTGATGGAGGGCAGAGCTACACAGCACAACACCCATCCTAGTGTTTTAAGCCCAGGTTTCAGACAGAATTCTTTCTGCCCATGTCCAAGCTATTTAATATGCTACCTCCAGTCTGAAAACAAAAAACAATTAACAGTGGTTAAAAATAATGAAATCCAAAACACCAGTGACATTTACCTAAAATTTTGTTTTTTATTAGCAGGTCCCAAAGCATTTAAAGATGAGACCTATTACTCCATCCTTTCACTGATGAGGAAAATAAGGCAGGGAATTGTTATGTCTTAAGGCACATAGCTGGCCAGTGCTAGACCTTGGTTGTGTTCCTAGACATATGCACTAGTCCAGACCCTTATCAGCCAGAGAATACTGTTTGCCAAACACGATCAAAATGTGCCCAAACTGGCTAAGACATTGCAAACTTTTACTGTGTATGGCATTGGCTCATTCATAAATCACACACCCCAGTGTTATGATTTACTTCATTCATCCTTTTCCAGAAACCAATACTCCATGTGGTAATCACACAAATGGCAAACCTGTCCTGGACAAGTTCTTCAGTTGTCTCTGAAATGATGTTTCCTTCCTGTGTTCGGGTGGGGGAAACACCCTGGCAAATGATTGATTTGCCATATATCTCCTTCAGAATTTCAGGGTAAAATAACTAAAAATTGAGCATATACACCACATGGAATTTAACAATCTGTTATTAAAAATGATCCAAGATTACTTTTGGGAAGACCACCTATAGAACTGTCTGCACAGAAGTTCTTATTTTCATCTGTCTTCTGTATAAAGGATTCAATCATCCAGCATATGTTCACATTAGAAAGGATTATTCAAGCAAGTGGCCATCTCAGGTCAGAGACTATTATATTCAACCAAATAATTCACCTTTACCCATAACTTATGAACACCACAAATTGCTTGTATGATTATGATGACCTTGATCTCTTCTTTTATAATTTGTTTCATCTGAAAAGCAGTATTTTTGCAAGGAAGTGCAAATAAAGCTTTTCAGCTTTACAGTACAAATGGCCTGAAAGAGACATAGCTTTACCAGAACAGAGAGCCTTTCAGGAGCAAAAGATTGCCTCCTGGTGTAAAAATGATGTAATGTTTCTCTATTTTCGTAATCCAGAAAGAATCAAAGAGCACATAGCTGAGCCGAAAGACTGATTTAGCTAAGGAGCTGCTGCTTTATCTTTCAGAACATTGAATGTTCAAAGTCATTTTGGACTAGTGTTTAGTTTCTTATTTAATTTGTTCTGTTTCTTCTAAAGGCTCAGGAGATCTAGCATATTAAACCAAAAAGACCAGGCTACAACATACAAAATAAAAACAGAGCAGCTGCATAAATCTGGAGGAGCTATTTCCTAAACCTCTGTCATTTTAGTCTAAATGTTCCCCACAAGCCCACAGCTCTGCTTCTGTACTGCCCAGAGCTGCCCCAACCTGAACTGCACTCATGCCTCACTCAGACATGAAAATAGACAAGGCAGCAAACAAGTCCTCTGACAGGGCCAGTGTGGTTGACATATTTCTCACTCATGCCAAGACCAGCTTTCCTGGAAAACATAGCAGAAACAGAATACTCTCCTATGCAGAAGCGATACAGAAAAAAAAAATGCACAAAGATAACCCTTTTACTTTTCATTAGCTGCTCCACTCTGAGTAGTAATTAGGGCACATTCACAGCAAGGAGGAGATCCAGAATCTTCTCAGCAATTTCCTGACTGCATCTCAGTGAAAAATCCTCAACTGCTCTGTTATTTGAACTCTCCTGTGAAAAACACATTCAAATATATGACGCTGAGCATGTGTATAAATAAGCAATATGTGAAAGGAGACCAGATTTCCTGAACCTGTAAGTTGCACATAGACTTTACGTGAGTATAGTATATTTACCAGAAAACTGAGGGGAATCATAAAATCACAGAATGGCCTGGGTTGGAAGGGGCCTCAGAGATCATATAGTTCTAAACCCCCTGCCATAGGTAGGGATGCCATCCACTAGGTCAGGTTGCTCAGGGCCTCATCCAACCTGGTTTTGAACACCTCCAGGGATAGGGCACCTACAACCTCTCTGGGCAACCTGTCCCAGTGCCTCACCACCCCCTGAGTGAAAAATTTCCACCTAACCTCTAATCTAAATCTCCCCTCTTTTAGTTTCAAATCATTTCTCCTCATCCTGTCAATATCTGATTGAGCAAAGAGTTGCTCTCCATCTTTTTTATAAGCCCCCTTCAAGTACTGAAAAGTTACAACGAGGTCCCCCCAGAGTCTTCTCTTCTGTAGGCTAAACATCCCCAGCTCTCTCAGCCTTTCTTCATAGGGGAGGTGCTCCAGCCCCTTGATCACCTTCATGGCCCTACTCTGGACTCACTCCAACAGCTCCACATCCTTCTTGTGCTCCAGATCGGGACACACTGCTCCCAGTGGGACGTCACAAGGGCAGAGTAGAGGGGAGCAATCACCTCTCTTGACCTGCTGGCCACATTTTTTGATGCAGCCCAGGATGCAGCTGGCCTTCAGTGCTTCAAGCATACACTGCCGACTCATGTTGAGCTTTTCATCCACCAAAACCCCCAAGTTTTTTTCTGCAGGGCTGGTCTCAATGAGTTCTCCCAATCTGTATTCATGTCTGGGATTGCCCCAGCAATGAAGAGGACCTCCAGAATCTCCCAGAAGTCTCACAGCTTCATTTTGAAATGAAGATCCCTACCTTACATTCCTTGCAGACAAGAAACCACATCTTTTCATGTAAACGCAATCCTACTAATGGTGACATGACAAAAAAATAAACAGGCGCTCAAGCTGTTCAATAGGTCCAGGCTGACATCAAAAAATATTAGTATTAACAATTTGGAACAGTAGTATTCCATATTCCAGAGGTAATTTTCCTTGTTTTCATTTTATACCCTCTTAACAAAAGCTGCCAGTTCACCTTTAGCAGATGATTTCAATTAATGATTAAACACCAACTTTTAATCAAATAATGAATATACTATTCGCTCTGATAGTTTAGGAATAAAGATGGTGACAGAGTAGACTGTTCTGACATAATCTGCCTCCTTATCAAATTCTCATCCCTGTTAATTGCCCTGTTAAACATGACTCAACTCGGAACTTACTCTCGGAAACAATTAGTAAAGAACATAGCAAATAAATGACTAGAAGCTTCCTGATATTGCAGCCTAAGTTATACCACACACAACTGTCAAGACCTGAGAGGACCGGCTACAACTCTACACAGTTCTCAACGTACGTTGAAGAAAAAACAGCTAAAGTGAACATGGTCCTGATTAGTAGAAGAGAAAGACAGGAAAGAGTAATCATAGCTCATTCATGCATTTCAGTTGCTTAGACTTTTACACCTTTCCTGTGTAAGTTTTGAGTCTCTGCTTTGTCATCTCCCTCCTAGACTCCAAGGCATTTCCCCAGTACAGTTTTAGCAGCTGATAACTCTGGTCCCCTCCCAAATTAGAGACCACCTCTTCTGGTTGAAAATCTTCATCGGGAATTGCTGGCATATTCACATTTTTCAGTTATAGTCAGATCTTCAAATCTTTAAACTATGACTATCCATATTTGGGAAGAAAATCATGCACTGGCAATTTAGCTGAACACTTTGTTGAGGTGAAGGTCACACCACCCCAGTCATGCTGGGAACAAGGGTCCCCTCTCCTTCACACTTCCTAGGTCTATCATCTGGAGACAGTATAATGATTTACAAGTCTGTTTGATACCAAGACAGTGTCACTTAAGGCTATGTCTCCATGGCAATATTTCATTAATCTACCTTCCTCACTTGTGGGAAAGAACAGAAGTGTTATGTTCAGGAGCATCCAAACACCTTGTTATATTACCGTATGTAATTTGCCTCTTAATCCTTTGCCTCTTCACAGTTCTATCTTTATTCATATTAACTGGTTCTTACTATGGGCAGATGTTCAGGATTAAAAAAAAAAAATAATAAAAATAAAAGTCTCTTGCCATTTTTATCTTCAGACATTGTAAAAAATCTACCAGAAACTATAAAAATTATATGAGAAGTAAAATCAACGTATTCCTCTGATTGCTTTCTTGGCATTCATTATTTTCCCAGTGCCACTTCTGAACAGCTTCACTGGAAGCAAAGGCTGAATTCTGAATGATGTGATTTTGACAGCCTTTAATAAGAAACAGATGGCACGTGTATTTGCGGTGATGCAGGTGGCTGAATTTGACTCAGCTGTATCAGAGGGATGCAGATGCTACTTTGACTCAACTAATGGAAGAAGAGGAGGAAAAGGAGATATAAATTTAATGTTTACTTTGGCAAAATATATATCTGAACCAATCTGACTGGGGGAAGTGTCACTACATGGTGTTGTCACCTAGAAAGGATTTACAGGAAAGGGTAGTAACGTAGAGCTGAAAGACCTGCAGACACAGAAGAGCTTTAGGTCACAGAGGCCAAAAGAAAACACATGCCAGGCTCAGGCTGGAGATGGAGGAGCAGACACTAATCATGAAATCTCTCCTTAAACTTAACAGGGACAAGTACGACTTCCTGGCTGTGGTCCAAAGTTTACCAAATGAGTGAAGCTGCGCTACAGACAGCATAGCCACTTGTTGTGTCCTGGTGGACATAAAACATAATAATTAAGGGGAAAGAGGAAGCAGGAGGGAGGGATTGAGTTCCAAGTTTCTCTGATAATGTAAAGGTTGTTTTGCAGCTAACTGGAGGGAAGTTTTCTTCACTTGATATATTTGCACTCCTTCAGTAAAGCATGAGAGTACTGTGGGAGTATCTGGAGATACAAAGTCTTTGGGAAGAATGCTGGAAAAATCCAAAGTAGAAAGAGTCAATCCTGCAGGTATCTTGTCCAACCACTGAAAAAATCCTGAAGATAGAAAAGAATGGTGCAGAAGGGGATTGTGCTTCTATCAACATAGAAAAGATCAAAAGGAACACTAGCTATATGACCAGTCCCAAAGAAAAAAAAAAATTTACTTCCAAAGCTGTGGAAATACAGACCACTACCTATAATTTCAGTTCTTCTTTATGATGCCAGTATTTCAACATAAACATGCAGAGTTCCTTAATTATAGTTCCCAGTTGAAAATCTCTGTAAGAATATTGACTGGAGAAAGGTTTTTGTGTGCATGTGATCACAGCTGCTGTGAAGATTCTGTGCATTAGCAACATTTGAGATCAAAGTGGTTTTTTTTTAAAATTTATATTATAATTTATTTCTATGCCTGCTTATTTTTTAAGCATAATACCAAGATATGTATATATTTTTGTTAGACCTTGTAATACCCATTTTTGAGCATACGTGGGCAGGAGAGCAATGTATGGATTGGGGGTGATAGAATGGGCAAGAGTAGAAACTGTGGGTGCAGGATGTAAGTGTTGTCACAGCAAAGTTGTTATACCAAGCAAATAAGTTTAAACCTTCAAGCCTTCAGTGGACATACCATGTTCATCAGTGAGAGGAGGTTTAGACAGTGAGTATTCAGACAAATGTTCTTACTTCTGTCTCTTACAGTAGTGTGTAATTAATCTCTGATGGTAACAGCCGAAAACCTCCATTATAGTTGTAATGCAACACTGCACAAATCACTCAGAGAAAAATGTTCTCTCTGTAGCATTTTTATCCTGACTGTTAGTGAGTTCTTTTCCACACTGTTTTCATTCAGACTACATATAAATTTTTATGGGTGTCCAATATCTCCTGTCCTTCAGCCCTAGACAGATGTTTTTAAACTTTCTCCCTAGTCAGCCCCACACATACAAGTAGAGAAGGAAGAGACTTATAATACATATGTGGATACTTTTCTGCCTTCTCTTGGGCTGCTGTTAGTTTGTAAGAAAAGACACTGCTTTGTGTGACAAAGGCTATCTGCGTGGGTACTAGAAGCGCTGAGGAGGTGGGGTGTCTGTGTGCCACTCTGGGCGTGGAGCTGCACAACAGGGGACAGTATCTAGCATCTAGACCTCACGTGAGTCATTCAACAGCATCATTCAGCAAACAAACTTCTTGTGAAAATCTTTGTCCTGAAGACTATTGGTATAACTACATGGTGAAGTTAGCACCATATCTTGACTCCGTGTTTTGTAACTGGATGCACATTCACATTACTAGTACAAATGGTGTGTGTGTGAGTGTGTGTGAAACTGTAATGCAGATCACAGAAATAGTCAGTTAAAAAATATTTTTTTAAAAAAGTCTTGATAGCTACATTTTCAAACACCAAATGATTTATTTTAGAAACAATACATGTGAGCCCAAAGGACTTTAAAAAGAGGAACTCATTGACATTTCTGTGATAAAACATGACTGGGTAGGAAAAAAACTAAACTGATGTGCTCTTCTCTTCTGCAGAGACACTCATCTACTTCTGTAGAGACATAATTGAGCCCTAAAGCCATTGCCCTTTTGACTTCTTTAACTCATTAACAGGAAATTAACTCTCACTTTATTTGTGTCAGTACCATGCATGACCTCTCCTTGAAACAGACAGCTCTTGAAAAACAGGGCATTATATTCTCATTTTGAACTTGAGTCGGAAAAGGATTTTTCTAAACACCAATTAGTAAGTTTCAACCTATATTTGTCTGACTGGACAGTGTCAATAAAAAATCCAAACACATCTACTATGATAATATGGTACATCTTGATGAAACACGTGGGATTTGTCAGCATTTAAAAACAAGTATACCTCAGTGAGAAAGCATATTAACACCCATGCTTGGTTTTATAAAGTAAAGTCTTTCACTTATTGAATATGCCAGTTCTTTTTATTGGATGACTTTTTTTGCTCTCATTATGGAGAAAATCTCATTAGTTCAAAGAATCACTAAGTCTTAGCTGTGCTGACAGACATTTGTAAAATTAGTAAAACTTGAAAAACAGTGAGATTCCAAAATATGAAGACAGCAAGGTCTCCCTAATTAACTCCACTGAAGGGAGATGTTTCAAATTCCCCCAAAAGATTTTCCAACAATATAAAAGAACTAATTTAAGTATGAGCATAATTATTTGTATACAATTTTGCGTGCCAATTTTAACCTGAAAAAAAAAAGTGTTTGCTTTATTACCTTGACCATGAACTTTATTTGTACAGAAGAGCTACCTTTAGACAACTCCTGCCTCTTAAAATTCCCTCTTCTCCTACTTTTTAACCCTGTAACTATCCCAAGCATCCTCAAAGCCTTCATTTCCTTCAAAATGCACATGCAAAAATGCCTACATAATGGTGCCACTAGGATCTGAAAATGTGCAGGTGAGACTGAAAATTTTCTCTAGACAAATGTAGAATATGAAACTGATATTTGGCAACACTGACCAAAGGTAACATTTCCATGAGTTTGTAGAGAAGAATTATACATCATCTTTACAAGATTCAGACAGCTGCGTTGTCCTCCTATAATGTGTATATCAAAAAGATATAAGCCATAATCTTAGTAACTGTTTTGAAAATGGTTTTAACCATTAGATAGGCAGACCTATTATCCTGAAACCATTTATATTACTACTTTCTCAGCAATATGTTTATCTTTACATATCTTTATCTTTTATCTTACATATATTTTATCTTTACATCTTTACATAACATTCATAATGTATATGAATGATTAAGCTCTCATTGTGCTCTTTCGATGTATGGGAATACTTCCATCTGTGTCTTACAAATGGGGAGCTGAACCATAGAGATATGAAACAACGTGGAGGTGAGGTAACATAAATATTTTCTGAATAATGCCTTCAGAAGAAGTGTAATTTACCAGTCTAACTGGCTTTAGCGTGCTAAGTTACAGTTAGAATGCTGTTAAAGGGTTTCAGTCGCTCTTGTGCTGTAGGAGTAGTTGAGTTTGATCATAACCTTGGCATAAATGCACACCAGTAGGAGAGAAGCTGCAAATCTCCTTTAAGAAATGAAATAAGGAAATCTGTAAATCTGTAAGGAAATCTGGAATAGGGAATTTAAGGAAATTGATAGAACGGGGAAAAAAAAAAGAGTGAATGAGTTTATTATTGTGTCCTAATAATTCTGAGATTTAACCAATGCTTCTGAAAAACCACACCAGTTTTACACAGCCAGGCAAATGTCAGCTTGGTGATAAAACACAACAATGACAAACTCAAGCAGTCTTCAATTCAAATGCCTTGCTTATTCAACGTCATTCACTATCACCTCCCTGCAAGCACACATGGGCGGACACACACAAACTCCCACACAGACAGCCATTAGGTTTTAAAAAGCTGCTATATTTTATTGCACCTACCTAAAAACACAAGCTT
This sequence comes from Anser cygnoides, assembly GCF_040182565.1. Lineage (NCBI taxonomy): Eukaryota > Metazoa > Chordata > Aves > Anseriformes > Anatidae > Anser > Anser cygnoides. The sequence continues at coordinate 40,723,319 of NC_089912.1, forward strand.
TCAATTTTGCCTTACAGAAAAAATCAAACAGCAATCCAAAGAAAATAATGATTTTTTGTTTGTTTGTTTAACAGGCAAGCATCACAAGACAAGATTATCTCTGAGGTTCTGTAATGCTTCTTCTTTATTTAAGAATAAAATCTTATTATTAAAACAGTTATTGGTATTTCAAAGCCATCTTCAATAAACTGATTTTATATCAAGATATTTCTGAGAAAATGTTTAGCCAAAATAAACTCCCCACTACTAAACCTTAGCAAAAAACAAACTTAAAAAAAAAATCAGAATCATAGAGAAAATGATCAGGCTTTGAATCAAATAATGTTGCAAGGAGATTGAATATCCAAGCGATGGCCAGTAAATAACTTACCAAGCTCGTTTCACTCTTAAGTATTCCTGTGGTTGTTCTAGACTCCTCAGGGCTCACTATAACAACTACATATTCATCCTAATTTTCCATTAAATCTAATTTAAAAGATAGACATAATATGCTGTAAACAACCAAAAAGGAAATGTTAGGCTTTAAAATTAAACCTAACATGGGCTGCCAAAATATTCATCTTGAGACGTGAAACAGTGAAACAGTAATTCATATGAGATAAATGTGATAAACTGCACTGAATCACTTCCAGTGGGATTATTCAGGGCATGAGAAAGTTTAACCCATGCTTAAGGCTCTATATTCCAACCAGAAATCCTGCTCATTTGCCTTGAAATAGGTGCAACTGTTCATTTAAACCTTGGATGTGCTGTAATCATTGTGGAGCTTTCAATAGCAAGGCATTCAAATATCAATTACTAATTATTATTTACTATGATTAACCTAAATCAAAGTTGGTAGAAATGACTACCACTTCAATTTGCAAGTCGTATTCTCCTTAAAATGTCCTAGTATGCTGAGGATGGAAATTGTTTCAAAGTTGTTTGTACAGGTGTTAAGTGGAAGGTATGGTGGAAAGAGGTAGAATCAGTCTTGAGGGAGTAAATCATTAGAGGAGGAATGAATTTCTCTAGAAGATTAGTGCAATAGGGCAAAGCTACTCCTCGCTTCTTATGCCTCTTAAATAGGCAATCATTCCTGATTGAACTCCAAGGGCAAAATCAAACAAGTAGACAGGATTATTAAACTGGATCTATCTCTGATAGAATTTCCAGAGTCCAGCAACTAAAACTGGAGAGTTTTCTGTGTGTAAAGCACATGGGTCTTCTTCCTCATATGTCAGTCTATTGCTAATCTAAACTCCTGGTACTCCTGGTACACAGTCATGTGAAAAATGTCTTCATTTAGTCACTGGTCTTTGTGAGTGCAAAGGAATCTTTGGAAAAGTGAAGCCCAGCAGTGAATTCAGTATCAAGAAACAGAATGCAAACCAAATGAAGCTGAAAGGCTCAGGCCTAACAGTTTGAAAATAAATGTGTAGTGAGGTTAACCAGTTATTTTAAAAAGGCTAAGGTTTGACATTACTGCAAAATTACTATGAAAAATTCTATGAGGCATGCAAATGTCCAGAGGTGTAATGGGTTTCATTTTGACTGTTTCCACACAGATTTTTAAGAGCCTAATGACATTTTCTTTGTTAAAGCAAGGCAAACTCTTGCATATAATGTATTTTTATCTTAGACTAAGTCACAGCAGACTACATTCAAAATCCATATTCTCAACTTTCAGGACAATGTTGGCACCTTAATGTTGTAGAGGTAAAATATATCAGTCTTGAAAACTTTACATGTAACATTAAAATAAATAAATAAATAAATAAATAAATAAAAATGAAGAACCATATAGAAAACATAAATTATTAAGTATTTGAATCAAGTTAAAAATATTACCTTTCAGAGTAATTCCTGATTTATTCTAGGGATTATACTTTGTTCGCCCATAGCTCTCTATTTATGTCGTTAACCAGACCTTAGTCATGACAATGACATTACACTTTAAGATAAGAGAAAAAAAAAAAAGAGAGAATGAGAAAAAAGAAAAAGAGTCCTTTAGGTAAGAAATGCAATTTACCTTTAGTTCTTTTGCCCCAGAGACCACTTCATAGCAGGTTCTGTGATAAATTCACCACCCAGTGCCATGGTAAATGGCTAGGTTAATGAAGAGAGGTCAAGTAGGGAAATGGGAGGTGAGAGTAGAAAGGTTTTGATGGTCTGTAAATGACCTGCTGCAGGGAGTACACTGTTAAAGCTCAGAGAGTGAAGTACACCAAATTCTTCTTGGATGATAAGCGAAGGATTGGCTTTACTTTCATTCCTATATTTCACTAAAACTTTGCTGTCAGACTAATTCTTGTGTGTGTGTGTGTGCACGTAGCAGGGTAATGTTATAGCAGAGGAATAGCATAGAAAGGAGTGAAATATGATCAGAGCAGAGGGGAATGTGAAGCTTTTTAGGTAAGACATTACAGTTTCTAAATAATAAAAAAATCAATGTTAAAAATGTTTGTTACTAGTTACAGGAAAAATGAAATATATCAATTTTGTTTAGTAACTTTTTTTTTATGCTTCTTTTTCCAGTAGTTACTTAAAACTGAGAGATCTCTTCTCCCATAATACTTTTGTTGTGTTTAGGCAAGTTTTTTTTCTTCCCTTTCCGACCTGTATTCCCAGTCTGCAGTTACATCTCACTAATTTCGTGCTATAATTTGATAAGTTTTTTTGTGAATTCATTTTTCACGTATCTGTATCTTTGAATTGCAGATTTCTTTTAAGTATGTCAGTGCATATACAAATGCTCCAGTTTAAAAATTGTAATACCTAACATTTATTTCTTGATTTATTTTTTTTTAAATGGTGGTGGTTTTGACAAATAAAGAAAATACTGAAGAGTGTTCTCTCCCCTTCCTGTAAATAACTAACATTAAAAAACAAAACAAAACAAACAAACAAAAAAACACATTGTCTTACAGTCCCAGCTTTCAGACATCTTTGTGCATGAATGGGGTTACTTTTGTGAGTGGCATTACCCTTAAATTTTTAAGTTTAGGATTTGTTATGATGTTGCTCTCTGGCTTCTTTAGGGAGCCAGGCTCTATTGCATGACAGAAGATGCAGATCTGCTCGGAGTTTCAGAATGGGGTTAGGGGGTCTTCCTCTTGCCATTTAAGAGCCCAAAGTATGTGCCCTGATCCCATGTTACTCCTCATGTAAATAACAAGATTAATATTTCAAACATTCCAGTGTATTTTCTTTTACTTTTCCACTACCTCCTGAACCCATGTAATAATAGTGGATTGAAATATGGAACAGAAAGAGAAATAGCTAATGTTATGAACAGACTCGCATACGAAGTCGGTCTGTTAATAAATGTTATTAATCACAGAATTTATTAATTAATTAAGTAAGCAAGCAGAAGCAAAACAGCGCTGGGCGGCCGGGGAGTTCCGACTCCGCAGCGGCGCACAATTTTCCTTCTCCGGGGGTGCTGTTTTATAGTATCCGAGTTCCAGCTTGTCCGGGCTTGTTGAACCAGCTGCGGCTATGCAGTCCAAAGGGGGGGGGGGGGCTGCTTCCTCTCTTTGGTGCTCACGCGTTGTGCTAATGTTTGGGTGGGGGGAGTGAAGTAGCAGACAGGATGTCTTGGGATGGGGTATTTCACAGAGTCTTTGTACCTGTTCAAGGATGTTTACCCAACACCCCCCCTTCTTGTTATCTGCCTAATAAGCCTCCCCTTCATTGAGGCAACATTGTGCAACCTTATCTCCCTCGCAGATTCCCAAATTCCTTACAGATAGTTAGCAAATCCCCCCCCTCCCCAACTTTGTCATCATATATCAAGGTTCTATTATGATCAGGAAGCTCTGTCCCAACCTCGTGTAAAATACTATCTATTTTATAACCATCTTATCCCTTTCCTTTTTTTTTTTTTTTTTTATTTCTTTATACAATGAACAAATACATCTTACCCATTACAGCTAACACAAGTTATAAAATATACATCAGCCTCTCTATCTCTTTTCAAAATTACAGCTTTGGCACTTTTCATAAAGAATAATGTTTTGATGTCAATTGTTCTAACTACTGTCATGTATTAACTCTGTGTTTTAGTTACAAACCTTTTTTGATTTATATGTTTAAAGGCTATGAAGGAGAAAATTGTAACAATTCCCCAAAACCATGAAAACTGGAGTACATCTTTAAACACCTTTAAGGAAATTAATAACCTCAGTTCCAAGAGAAAAAGAAAAAATGTTTCTGATACCTTACCTTTCAGTGAATTAACGCATGGTAAGTTGTTCATCACAAGAGGGTACAATTGATTTTCATGTTCACTGTGAAGGTGTTTCTACAGGGGAAAAAGGGCCTTGAAGGTCACATTATAATCCATTTTCTAGAGAAGGCTTTCTGTTTCTATCTCTTAAAAACACAATCAAATACACAAAAAGCATTGGTACATACAAAGAGGTATATTATTTAAAAATATACAAACAAGCAAACAAAAATCCCCTACAAATCAAGGAAAACATGCAGACTCCATGTCAAGGACCTTTACAGATAGCGTGGTTTCTTTAGCAAATGTCAGGAAGTCCTTGAACCTGTGCAGGCTGCTAATTATTTACACATAGCCATTGGCAACACAGTTAGCAAGCCTTTTCAAGAACAGGAATGTACACTTATACACTCTTGAAAATGTCAAAAATGCCTGCTAAATTATCCATCAGAATACTTGAAATATGTCAGTCACTCCAATGGAGAAATTGGAAGTGCTGCACCTCCATTTCATTACTCTGTATTTTAATTGGTGCAGAGAGCTAGAAGTAGCTGATGACTTGTTTAGAAGCAGCTGCAGGGGTCAGTTCAGAAGCTTATGCCATACCCTCCTCCCTTCAGAGGTAATGCAGTAACATCAGGCGGTACTGCCAGTTAAACCCTGGATGTTACATGATCATAGAAACACCTTTTACCACATACTCCTAATTTTTAGATGTGAGGATGGTTTAAAGCTCAGGAAGCCTGCATGTAAAGGACAACTCTATATTTCATATGCAGGAACCAATAGTCCAATCTCAGACCTGCTGGTCAGTGCTTTGGGATTTGAATCGTCAGAGCACTGGTTATTGTTGCCTGCAAATTCTCTTCTCCCCCACTGAGGGAAAGCACTTACATTTATAACTCTACATTTCTAAAGGAAAAAAAAAATAAAACAGCAGTAATAGAAAAGCCTCTCTTATCCTGCTTTCTGTGCTATTACCAAAGTCAGAATACTTTGCTTGCTACGGGAATATCAAGGGATCTGTGCAGAAAGCTGTTGCCCTGATTCAGAGAGAGCTATTTCCTTTTATGTTTCCTAACATTTCCCCCAGCTCCCATGGAGAGTATAAAGAACTGATACTTTTATACTTAATGTAAGATGTGTGTTACTAGTTTCAACTGCAGCTATATGTGCAGTGCCTGCTCACTAGATATATATGATATTTGTGTCTCTTCCCTACCTGGAAACATCTTCCAAAACATTTCTGAATATACACACTAGTTTTCTTGGTGACATATATTTCTCCCTTCTCCCTCTTATTAATCCAGACCTCTCTAACCCAGAAATAGTCTATTGGAGAGTCATAAACACCTGTCTGGCCACCAAAGTTTGCATGCCTTTTTCAGACTTGATAGCCAGAAATCCTGATCAAAGCAAGGATGTCTTGCTGTGTTTTTAAATAAGGTATATGAAAGGTATTTGACCGATTGCCTCTAAAATCTTTAATCTCCAATTAAGCACAGGAACAAAAGCAGAAGCCTGAAGATAATAGTATCTGTTACTGACAGAGTAACTTAAACTTATGAGGGTGATGCTGAATTTAGTCTTTGACCTTTTGAGTCTACTAACAAAAGAGGAAAACTGGGTAGATTCTTTGAAATAGGCAAACTGATAAAATTTTAAAAGCATCAGGTTGAAAATGGTGGCCCAGCTGTCTGCAGCTAAAGTGGGTGCTTTATTTGCTCAGCAATCTAGTTTTTGTGATAACATTTTATTTCTGACTCTAGACCATGAACTGAAACAGGAACTGCTGTCAAAATGGAGAAACCTGCTTCCTGGTGGAAGCATATGTTCAAATGACTACATATGTTCAAATGACTTTACAGGCAGACACTTTGAACATGATAAATGTGTCAGGTGAGCAAACTGTAACTTGAATTTTATCCTAGAAATAGTAACAAGCTTAATTTAGATATACATAATTCCACTTCCTTATTATTATTATTATTATTATTACTGTTGCTTTCTGACAATGAAGACTCTGTGGCATTACGAGTCAGGGGGAGTGGACCAAGGGTGGCTGCCTGCTCTGCCAGCATGTCTGTGGAATCCTTCACTGTTTTCCTCAAGGCTTGAGAGTTGGCTGTGGTAAGAGACAATAGGATGCCCTGCATGACATGAGCCTTTTTACCAATACCCAGCTGCCTATTTCTGCTATTCATGTCTCTAACTAACACTGAGTCAAGTCACCTGCCTAAAATAGTGGCAAGCTGGTCACGGAGATTCCTTGCAGCTGCAGCAGAGCATTAAGTGCACTTGGCATCTTGTAAAATTTCCCACCAACCATAACTCATCATCCTGATCACCAGTGTGATTTACAGTCTCATTGCCACAAAACTGGTGCTTAACTGTCCGTACCAAAAAGAGGATGGATGTGATAGGGAAGCAATGGAGTGACCATCCCGGGGAGTGTTCAAGGGAAGGTTGGACTTAGTGCTTACGGACATGGTTTAATGGGTGATATCAGTAGTAGGGTGATGGCTGAACCAGATGATCCTTGAGGTCTTTTCCAACCACAATGATTCGATATTCCTATATTGAGAGGCAGGTGGTTTGCTGAGGTTTGACTTTGTCATGTCTGTGTTTTTGTCAGAAAGTTTCTCATTGGTGTGACGATAAGCTCTGTTAACCAGCACTGGTCCCATCAGAGAACAGCCTGTCATTCATCACCTCGGGTTTTACTGGTTGCAAGTTCTTTTCTACATTAGGAACAATAATGTTTTTCCCACCGCAGTAGTGTAGAGACTCTTAAAAAAACATGTGGTCTTTTCTATCCCAAAGATGACTCTTTTAAATCCAGATTTGAGGTATATGCCTGACATAACTTACATAATTTTTATCTATGTTTTTTGCTTCAGAAAGTACTTGTTTTGTTTTGTTTTGTTTTTCCACACTAAATTCGATGTGAAGCTTGTAAGGTTTGGATAAGAAATACCTATAGTTTATGGGTTTATCCAAAGCATGAAACTTAGTCTTTGTGTGACAGTAAATTGAGAAGAACACTTCAATTTTGCTTCTTTCAGTGGTGAATGATTCTAATTTATCTGATCAACTGTAAATTGAAGAAGAGATCTGATGAATATACATGTTTGTCTTTGTGTGTGTATATATATATAATACGTACACATGCAGAGATATGAATACAGTTATAATTGTATTCATTTGTCTATGTACTTAGTGTATATATGCACAAAATATACTAAAATACAAACACACAGTCTTTCTATATCCACTGGAGGCAATATTTATCAAATTTGATTCTTGAGAAACTATGGTACACTTCTTTCAGAGAATCTTCAGTTTAAATAAAACTATCTTAAATGCATAGACTTATCTATGTTTGTGTGTGACAGCGGAGAAAGAAAAAGGGGTGGGAGGGCTCGTCTTTGTTAAATATTTACCATGCTAAGCTATTAATGTTAGAATTATGCAAAAAAAAAAAAAAAGGACAACATTCTGATTACTTAGTTTGCTAATTTACTTAATGGTTTTACCAGGTTAATTGGATTTTGTTAATCTCTTTAGAATGAATTTTTCTATCTGGGTTCCCTTGAGGACTTTCTTGCAAAGGGAACAAAAAGCCTGAGAGCTTTAGTACTCTGACATTTTTGTTTCACATTAAAATAAATTTCTGAGTCTCCAGAGGGAACATTACCTCCAGCTACTTACTCCATATGCATTTGGAAAGAAAAATATGGCAGTAGTTAAAAAGCAACATTCTGGTGAATATTTGAGATTTACATATGAATACTCAGATATTTTCTCTCCTAAGCACCATAAAATCTCATCAGTCATTTCTTAAATGTTCTGAGTGCTGCTGTTTGCTGCTCTTTCAAAACTGTGAACAATGTCTTTAAGGATCCTCCATCACTGCCTGTTCAGCTGAAGTAGCTTCTGGGAAAGCTGAAAGGAAGTAGTTTAGAGCAATAAAGAACTTGAAACAACCCAGGCAAATCATTCTTGTTTCTGCTTAATTTAAAGCTATTTAAATTGAAGTCTTTTGTTTGTTCAGGTCCCACAAAAGAAAATCTCCCTGATTGGATGCAGGTTGGACCCAGGTCTGAGGGACAGAGCCTTCAGCATAAAGACTACCTTCTTACTGCTCAAGCTGTGTTCCCACTGATTTGGCGGCTCCGACAGGCAATAGAAAGGAACAAAACAGGTGTGTTTTTTGTTTCCTTACAGAAAAAAAATGGTGCAAATATGAAGCTCCAGGTGCCTGGAAGCTTCAGACCTGACTGATTATCTGGATGTGGTGGGAGGCTTGCAAGAATACCACCTTGCTCACCTTCCCCACAACTTCACGAATGGAAGGGCTGCACTATTAGAAAGATGACATTTCGTGAAAAAAAAAAATCTAAGACAAAAAAAAAAAAAACCACCACACTCTCTGTATATTGAAATGACCTTATTACGTTTAATGTTTGACATATTGTTTAGTATCAAAAGATATCGAAGGATCAGTCCTTCCTGGGAGAGAAAAACCCTTTTATACTATATATATACTTTTATAGCTTATTGTTAATAAAAAGATAGATTTTAAATTGTTTTCATAGTGTTATACATGATGGTTTTTTTTGTTTTGTTTTTTTGAGAAAGTTTTCCTTTGTATAATGGTTTTAGAAGTTTGTGTCTACAGTATTTCCTGTTTTGTTTTGTTGTTGTTTTTTCAGGTGTGTGTTCACCTTTCTAGTTACTATTGCCATATGTAAATAAATCTATTTCAAAACTAATTTAAGTATTTAACATATACCATTTCTTAAAAAAATAATAAGCATATGCAGTGCAACTGTTTGTCAGGATTTTGAAAGTCTATTTCCCACATGTTAATTATGTACAAAACACTCAGGTTAAACTGAGCAGAGAAATTATGAGATATAATATTCCTTTCAAAAATATATATTGAGTTTCTTTCACATTTTTTTCTCCTGGTCTCAATTATACTTTTTATTCAGCAGAGTTCAAAATTTGTATTAGAAGTATTAACACTTTTAAATAAAAATATTGTTTTCAGTGTGAATATCACACTGAAATATCACTGCTATTTTATCTGTGATAAGTAACTCATCAAATTTTTTACTTTCTACTTTAAAGAGATTTATTTGAAATGGGACAGGAAGAATCACAGAATTCAGTTTCATTTCTACATTTCATATATTTGATCCTCTAGGGAAGAGTCTGGGATGAGTGTAGAGCAGATTTAGGCCTATGCCAATTACATCAAAGCTAGCACATCCTTGAGGCCAAAGGCTAAAATATGTGTTCAAAGATAGGTTATTGTCATTTATTTATTAAGCCTGATGACTGAAAAAGTATCACCAATTGAATGAAAAACTAGTCTTTCTATCAACATTAGGAATCTGTTTATGATGCGTATATTATTTTGGTTATTTTCATAATGTTAATGTTCATTTAGAGCAAACAAAACATCATTGGCTTCTGGTTGTTTTATTAGTTCTCAACATATTCAGTGACTGATGTTTTTACTTCCAAGAACGGTTTTCTGCATGAGTGGAATCAAAAGAAAAGAAAGGGCTGTTTGTCTATCCTAACACAGCAATTTTGAGGTAGCCTTCTATGGTACCTTATCTTGCAGTATGGTTCTTACACATAGAAGATTTCCTTGTTTGCCAGCCCAAAGTCAGTGAGATAGGTGTATGAGAAACAACATATGTTTGTACCCAGGTGGAACACATTACATGAGCATCTGTTTGTCTTCCATAATTCTTGCCAAGTTTGGAATTTTAGTCAACTTAATGTACAAGCCACCAGTAAACTTGCTATTGCCTACAGCAGGGAAAATGGACTTATATATAGCCCTACCCAGTACAACAACAGACAACATTTTACTCCTAAGGTGACTTGCTTAAAGACTACTACAAATGACTACAGCAATTTTACTTAAAAGCATGTTCGCTGATTGATATGAAGCTGATGCAATGGGAGGAGGTAAAAAACGTCTGAACCAAAATTTCTTCAAAGAAAATCTGTTTCCCCATAGGGCCAAAGAGCTTTTGTCTTTCCCTCCATTAGGGAAACCTCATTAAAATACATTAATTCCTTCAAGAAAAGATAAAGACATCACCAAGAGTTCAGAAATGGATATTTTTCCACCCAGCCTAAACTGGGACAGAAATATTCTGTGTATTCATGGGATAAGCCTTGTTTTCAGCCAACCTTTCAGAACCAATGTATACAGCTGCACTCAATTAACTGTAAACAATATCTGGCTCTGCTCTCCTCTTCCCCACCTACACAAACAAGTAGCAATATCACCAACCTGATTCACCTAATAACTGATTGGCATTACTCCAGGCTAAATAAGCTACCTTATAAGGCAGCCCATAAAACCATGGTTGGCCACTCCTGTCTTTCCTTGTTGTAGACGTAGGATAGCAAAACTTGATATGTAGCAGAAATTTGTGTTAATCCCATTTAACACCTTTTTTTTTTTCTAGTAATATTTTAACACTTAAGCGGATACATTTCATGTACATTTTTTTCTTATCCATGTACAAATAAATGACAACGAAAAAAACAAACAGAACACTAATTCCTCACTCAGCATTCATTATATGTAAATGTGGGAACAACAGCTCACTGGAGTCCAGTTTAATTCTGATATCAGTCTCATCACAAAAGCAGAATTAGTATTATCAGAGAGAAAAAAAATGACCCCTACTTTAGCCACAAGTAAATTAGATCAAATGCATTATTCCACTGTACACGTTATCCCATTGTGGAAGTGATCATTTGTTTTCATTAGGTGTAACACAAAGGGAGGTGTGAAGTGCGCAAGTCTGGTAAGTATTAGTCTAAGGACAGCAAACATTTGTACTTCTGCTTTTCTGGTGAAATCTATTCATTACAACTGGTTCCTCATTAACAATTCAATTATCCAAGTGACTTTTCTCAATCATTCAAAATACGGTGTGTGTGTGTTTTTCATCATCTTACTTTAATTAATTATATTAAAATACAGGAGAGTTTTCATTTTCTCTTAGACTTTATTTTTTTCTTTTGGCAAATTTCACTACAGTCGTCATAAGTAAAAGTTTGTCTCTTAACCTGGAAACAACCAGCCCTATCCTCCTTTTCAGGGAAGCACTGAGCACATTTCAGCTCTGCAGCTTGTCATGCTTCTAGACAAATGGCAGGATCAGATCTGGATCTGGACCACAAATACATCCGTATGTGCCTTGCCAAGGCCTCAGACAAAGACATCTCCTGCATTCCCTAGCAGAGCTGTTGCAGCTGGTTACCTTAATTTTCAGCCACGAAGGTATCCACTTGCACTTGGTTTGCTCAGGATTTGCTCACCACTAAATTGTTCCCAGTAAAATTACAACATCTGGGAGAATCTGAAGCCCTATTTGAAGAATTATCTGCTGAGACAGCATGAGAGACACAGCCTCTGTGTCAGGAAGATGGTGTTGGCGTCTGTATACAAAGTAGGTGTTGTTAATGTATGCAGAAGTTCCCTCTCCTGGAGGGAAGTGGGAATAGCTGAAGGGAAGCACAAGTAAGCCATGAATCACCTGAATAGGAACCACGCATTCCTGGCTGGCTCAGGGCCTTTGCATGTTATAGAAATAAGTATTTGCATGAGAAAATATGTTGGAGCTATCATAAAAAAAAAAAAAAAAAAAAAACAAACAAAAAAAAAACTACACAGATAAAGTCTCTCCTGACATAACAAGAAACAACAGGAATTTCAGAAAAAAAAAAAAAAAAAGTGCCACCATGAGACAGAATCTCTAACACTTTCTTCTATGAAAACTGGTTGCCTTTGGTTTCTTGATATCTTTTATGATCGTAACATTAAAAGCAACCTGTGTATGTCAGTCGAGAAGCCACACTTAAAAGTAACATCTACTATCAGTTTTTTACTGTGTGCCAGTTAACAACTGTCAAGTGTTACATACAGACCATCATATTTCAAACCCCCATCTTCTGCAACGTCCAACTATGAAGAGGAGAGCTAATTCCCTGCAGCAGGACATACTAAGTCTTTGCATTTCTCTTTGTGTAGCTACACTTCTGATTTCAGGTTGAACTTGCATATTGTTTCAATGAAGATCAAACAGGTTAATGATTTTTACGATCAAGCTAAAATCATAACCAAGTCCCACAAAATTTCCGTGTTCAAAACTCCACATCCTTCAGCAGGACTTTTGCTAAAGGCATGGTTGCAAGCTTAGACCCTAGTATATGGTACCATTGTTATAATTTATACAATATTTGCACTGTTGTACACTTTAATAGCCAGAGTGAGCAGATGCTCAGGAAATTATTCAGTGGCATATGGCTGACCTTGCCATCTCACAGAAGGTTTTGAAACATTATATTTCTTTTTTATAATTACAGAAAACTGTTTCATGTTTGCTCATGCTTGCTGAGAATAAGGAGACCAATGAATCTAGATTACAGAGGAACTTCAGTACAGCTCACGGCAAGAGTTTTAAATGGAATAGCTTGTCATTTGATATGAAATTACATTATAGTAACATTTTAAAGTCTAGAGTAAGCAATTATAGAAGTAATATTTTTGTAGCACTACAGAAATATAAGTTCTTTCAGAAAAGAGGTGTGACCAGCAGGTCAAGGGAGGTGATTGTGAGGATGCACCTGGAGTACTGCACCCAGGTTTGGGGTCCCCAGCACAAGAAAGATGTGGACCTGTTAGAGCAAGTCCAGAGGAGGGCCACAAAGATGATTAGAAGACTGGAGCACCTCTCCTATGTAGAAAGGCTGAGACAGTTGGGGATGTTCAGCCTGGAAAAGAGAAGGCTCAGGGGAGATTTGATTGTGGTCTTTCAATACTTAAAGGGATCTTATAAAAAAGATGGAGAAGGACTCTTTACTCGGGTAAATAATGATAGGACAAGGGGGAATGTTCTTAAAACAGGATAGATTTAGATTAGACATCAGGAGGAAATTCTTCACTATAAGAGTAGTGGGGGACTGGAACAGGTTGCCAGGAGAAGTTGTGGATGCCCCATCCCTGGAGGTGTTCAAGACCAGGCTGGATGGAGCCTAGACTGATCTACTGGGTGGCATCCCTGTCTGTGGCAGGGGGTTGGAATTAGATGATCTTTAAGGTCCTTTCTAACCTGATCCATTCTGTGGTTCTATGAAAAATATATCCAAAACAAAACTAAAGAGAAATGTCCCTGAAAATCTTGCTCTGAAAGTATTGAGTATAATTTCAAACACCCTTGTAAATCTGATGTTTCTGATGCTCAATAGAGTCCTAAGGATCACCTGACATTCTACAGTAAGTTTGTTCAGACAAGACATCTTTTTACATGGAGGTCAGCAGTGAAAAATAATTTTAAAATGTAGTATAAAATTTGTTCAGAGAAATGGTATTAACCTGTGTCACTGATATTCAATTTTTTGACACCCATCTTGTATCTGCATGGATGAATGACTATGTCTGATTTCTGAATCACTACTTTTATACTAATTATCTTCAGGTGATCATCTTTATCATTACCTATTCATCGCTTTTTTTTCTGCTCTCCTGTCAAGCTTCCATCACTCAATTAAAAAATAGATACTAAGTTGTGGGATTTAGATCAACAATCACACAAGAATAATTAACAAATATAAATTAATAGCAGTAATATTTCACATATAACAGGCTAAAATTTATTCACAAGGACTGTGTGTATTTCCTCTTTAAAAATAGTGCAGATACCTTGTTTTTTTATTAGTCCTTTTATTTCTGTCCAAAAACTAACAGATCATGAGACAGTGATAAGCAAAATTGCCAAATACAGTGAGATCAAAAATCTTTCTCCTTGACTGCAAATTGCCACCAGAAAAACTACTGTCATACACCATAGTGCTGTAAGACATGTGTTGGCATTTCTCTGGTCAAGAAATTATATAACCTCATATTGGTTTTCAACACCTGCACTATTTACAATCATTTCAGTCTTCGCCATCTCAGTCCCTAAGACTGAGATGACTGTGACCTGTTAGTCTTATGACCTGTTAACCATGAGGATTCATTTCTGTTGTCGTGTTTTACTATAATTAAAGACTGCATGTTCAGTCATTTATAGCAGGGATGAAAACTCAGCTTGAAACAGAGGAGCAGGGAACATAACATTTCCAAGACATGCATGGATTACACAGGGTATATAAATAAAACACTTGCTTCACTTTTTCCATTTTCATAGTTTGCTTTTTCTCTATCCCCTTGTTTCCATTCTCTTCCTTTGGCTCAGATAGCCTCTAGCAAGTACAGCTCTCTACGCTTGTTTTTAAATCTTGGAATCTCCTCTTCCAGACAATAGGAGGACAAGTATCTCCTGTCCACGGTAGGAAGCAATACAGGTTTAGGACACAACAGATAGTTTCCCAATTTTAATAACATTCAGTCCAAATTCATTAATGTGTTCAAACTGTAACATGCCACTGAATCTGGACTGAAGAAAAAATTTCAGCCGTAATAACACATGATGATTGATCCAGCTATTCTTTCAGATTTAGTGTGGGTCTTGTTTGACTGGGAGGGGTCTTCTGGAGATATAATTAAAATGAAAATCAAGAAAAAATAAAAAAATAAAAATATATAGACTAGATGAACTGTGAACTTGTGGGCATCAGGCAGATAAAGGAACTGTCAGAAAACAAATGTTAAAATGTGCAGATCCTAGCTGGAATCAAATCATATTCCATTAGGAATTTTAACAGATTAAGTTAATTTCTTTCATTGAGTTACTTAGATTAAGGTCTTGAATGATATCTGGAAATAAAGGATGATAGCAAGAAAAAAGGTAAAGTGAGAATGTGAGAATATGCTAAGAAAAAAAAAATATGGAGTAAGCTGATAAATTCTTATGACATGCCCATAGAAGAAATAGAGTGGACATAGTATGTCAGTATTTTTATGCCCTGACATCCCACAACAGAGCAGAAATAACATTGCTTTCATAACGCACATGGGCATTCTCTAAAATAAACGTTAAAATCTGTGAAGGCAGTCAGATATGCTGAAAGGTTTTGTTGTTGCTATTGTTGTTGTTTTCTCTCTCTCTAAAATATACAGGTCATCAAAGTCCAATTATGGCCATTCAGAAAACAGTGGGAAGAATGAAATGAAAAGATAGAGGAAGAAACAGAGAGAAAAGTTATTACTCACTGGTGACATGGCCACACTAATCTTATTTACAGGGCTATTGAGCTTCTATCGCAAAAGCAGAATATGAAAAATTTCTGACACTTCCTGATCTTACCTGTTTTAGAAATATCACAACACATTTTATTCCAGCAGTTCTTCATGCCCAAGAGTGGCCCCAAGAAAGCACGCTAAGGAGGAAAGAGCAAAGAGATGCGGAGGAAGTAAATATCTCAGCAATAGTTTCTGTCTCAATCCCCAGTGTAAGTATAGGAGAGGGAAGGTTCACTGTGGTTATATAGTAAATAGATTTCTGGATCAGCTATGGAGTTGCTTTGAACAATTCACATTACTCCTCAAAGTCTCAATCTTTCCATCCGTATAATGGAAACAAAAACACATATATTCCAAATCAAATGCTTCAAGATCTGTAAGGAAAAATCTCTGTATTCAAGCCAAGAGTTCCACTATCTTTCAGCACTGATAGCTGCACCATCCTTGCTTTCTCCAAGTTTCCCAAAAAAAATAAAAAAATAATCACGCCTTCTTCGATATCACTTCCTCAGTGCTTGCTTATCACTTTCAAGGGTTTATTGTATGAGATGTGAATGCAAAGGGCAAGCTTTTATTTTCTTTCTCATCACAGAATTGAAGGGGTTGGAAGGGACCTTGAAAGATCATTGGGTCCAACCCCCCTGCCAAAGCAGGTTCCTTAGAGCAGGCTGCCCAGGTAGGCGTCCAGATGGGCCTTGAATATCTCCAGAGAAGGAGACTCCACAACCTCCCTGGGCAGCCTGTTCCAGTGCTCCGTCACCCTCACTGTGAAGAAGTTCTTTCGCATGTTGGTGCGGATCTTCCTGTGCATCTTGTGGCCATTACCCCTTGTCCTATCCCTACAAACCACTGAAAAGAGGTTGGCCAAATCCCTCTTTCTCCCACACCTCAGGTATTTATACACATTGATGAGATCCCCTCTCAGTCTTCTTTTCTCAAGGCTGAACAGACCCAGGTCTCTCAGCCTTTCCTCATAGGGAAGACACTCCAGGCCCTGTATCATCTTTGTGGCCCTCCGCTGGACTCTTTCCAGGAGATCCCTGTCTTTTTTGTACCGGGGAGCCCAGAACTGGACACAGTATTCCAGGTGAGGCCTGACCAGGGCAGAGTAGAGGGGGAGGATCACCGCCCTTGACCTGCTGGCCACAGTCCTTTTAATGCACGCCAGGATCCCATTGGCCCTCTTGGCCACGAGGGCACACTGCTGGCTCATGGTCAACCTGTCGTCCACCAGGACCCCCTGGTCCTTCTCCACAGAGCTCCTCTCCAGCAGGTCATCCCCCAGCCTGTACTGATACATCCGGTTGTTCCTTCCCAGGTGCAGGACTCTACACTTGCTCTTATTAAACCTCATTTGGTTTCTTCCTGCCCATCTCTCCAGCCGGTCCAAGTCTCACTGAATGGCAGCACAGCCTTCTGGTGTGTCGGCCACTCCTCCCAGCTTTGTGTCATTGGTGTACTTGCTGAGGGCAGACACTATTCCCTCATCAAGGTCATCAATGAAGATGTTGAAAAAGAGCGGACCCAGCATTGACCCCTGGGGAACGCTGCTAGTCACAGGTCTCCAGCCGGACTCTGCACCACTGATCACCACCCTCTGAGCTCGGCCAGTCAGCCAGTTCTCAACCCACCTTACTGTCCACTCACCTCTCCCACACTTTCTCAGTTTTGCTAGCAGGATGTCATGGGAGACAGTATTGAAAGCCTTTCTAAAGTCAAGGTAGGTGACATCCACTGCTCTCCCTCCATCTACCCGGCTGGTGATGCTATCATAGAAGGCAATGAGGTTGGTCGAGCACAACTTCCCCTTGGTGAATCCATGCTGACTATTCCTCATAACATTCTTCTCTTCCAATTGCTTGGAGATGACATCCAAAACAAGCTTTTCCAACACCTTTCCAGGGACAGAGGTGAGACTGACTAGCCTGTAGTTTCCCAGTTCCTCCTTCTTGCCCTTCTTGAAAACCAGAGTGACATTGGTTATCCTCCAATCTTCGGGCACCTCTCTTGTTCTCCAGGACCTTTCAAAGATGATAGAGAGCGGTTTGGCGATCACCTCTGCCAACTCCCTTAGCACACGTGGATGCATCCCATCGGGACCCATGGATTTGTGTGCGTTAAGCCCACTCAGACGCTCCCGAAGCACTCTCTCGTCAACCAGGTGGGAGCCCTCCATTTCCCAGCCCCTTTCTCCTCCCGCCAGGGTTGAGGAGTCCTGGGGGGGAGTCCTTGAAGCAAAGACTGAAGCAAAGAAAGCATTCAGTATCTCCGCCTTCTCGGTGTCTCCCGTTACCAGGACACCCCTCTCGTTCAGTAAGGCACCCACATTGTCCCTAGTCTTCCTTTTACTGTTTACATACTTAAAAAAACCCTTCTTGTTATCTTTTATCTCTTTTGCAAGCCTCATCTCTAGGTGGGCTTTAGCCTTCCTCATCATGTCCCTGCAGGCCCTAACAACACTTCTATACTCCTCCCAAGAGGACAGGCCCTTTTTCCACATTTCATAGACCTTCCTTTTCCTTTCAGTCTTATCGATGAGCTCCTTGCTCATCCACTCAGGTTTCCTGCCCACACCCCTTCCCCAGTTTCCTGCTCTTAGGGTTGCACCAATCCTGAGCTTGGAAGAAGTGCTGTTTAAATGTAGCCCAGCTCTCACAAGCACTCTTGCCTTCTAGCAACCTAGCCCATGAGATACTCCCAAGCATGTCCCAGAAGAGGTCAAAGGTGGCACTTCGAAAGTCCAGGGTAGCAACCCTGCTACTAGCCTTACTTCTTCCACCAAGTTCCATCTTGAACTCCACCATCTCATAGTCGCTGCATCCCAAGCTGCCCCCAACCTTCACATCCCTAACAAGCCCATCCCTGTTGGTAAGAACAAGGTCCAGAAGCACCCCCTGCTTCATCAGATCCTCCACCACCTGCGTCAGAAAATTGTCTTCAACACATTGTAGGAACTGTTTGGACTGCATGTGCCTGGCCGAGTTGCTTACCCAACAGATGTCTGGATAATTGAAGTCCCCCATGAGAATCAGAATTTGATGTACAGTACTGTGCTTTCCAGGTCATCTAGTTACATGTGCTCAACATTTTGCTGTCTACACTGATGATACATTGGGAGGAATTTGGTGAATTTGTTCACATAGAGCTTACAAATTTGCTAGTCTGCTAGTCAGTTATAACAATAGAATCAAATTACAATAAGCATTATATCAGTGCCATTTTTTTCACCTAAGACTCAAATTTACTAAGTTCCAATAAAATAAGTGTACATGCCACACATAAAACTCATAAACAAGCACAAGTCTAGTCCTTTCATAAGGGGAGCAAAATGTGATTTAACTTTTTTTTTTTCTTTCCTGCTGAAGAAGCCCTTATTTATAGGCTTCAGAGACTGACATCCATATCCCTACATGAAGCTTTTCCAGGACATAGCTTGACTGGAAGCAATACAACAGCTGAGAAATTGGATGATGCGCTATATGGTTTTACTACTAAAGAAACAAAAGAGAAAAAAAAAAAGTCTTTCTTACTGTCAAGAGAGATCCATCCTAACAATTTTTAATTTATTCTAATTACATTATGTCTTGGCTACATAATACTTAAAGCAAACTTTCATTTACCTCTCTTTAGAAACAAGAAGACATGTCCCTCTCTCTTATACCTGGGTACCTTTTCACTGACTTAGTGAAGTTACCTTTCATTTATGCTGGTTTCACCAGTATTAAAATTTGACCCCTTTTCTTAAATTTGTTTATATAAGACATGAAAAATGATATGTTTTTCATGTAATTAATAATCTAGAGAGCAAACTAACAATAAAAAGCTTGTAAATTAAAATGTCAAGCAGGCTAACACAACATTTGATAAATGACTATGTTGTTGCTGAGAAGTACATTTTAATGTTTTTCTAATAGCTTGATTATAAAGGACAATTACCACCTTTAAAGTAGGCTGTGCTGAACATAACTAGATTCAGATCTAATTTTAAACTGACCTGGATGTAACATCTCAGCAAAAATATATTTCTTAATCAAACTGAACTGCACTGAATTACTAGAATGGATTTTAAAAAAATGTAATATACCCATTCATATAATTTACTTCAACTTTTAATCATTTTTTTCTATCTGTGCCCTCCAATATACTTAGGACTTTTCGCTTTGGGGACAGTTCATAGATTGTTTGACTATCTCAAAGGAAATTAGTACAATATTCTTAAATATTCTCAAAGATATTAGGTCTCAAAAGAATGAGAATGCCCATATAGCTATTTCTCCCTTGCCAAAGCAACCTTTATCTAACACTTTTTTTCCAACTTACAATGTAAAACATTGAAGCTAGTTTTAAGTGAACACTTGAAAGGCTTTGGCCTTGTCATTTTCTTTCCTGTGACTGAAAAATTAACTTTGATTGTCATGTGAGGAACTCTTATTTGGAAACAGGAGACCCCACAGCCCATATCCCTGCCCACAGTCTGACACTCATAGCATACTCTAAAGACATGAAGAAGGATTAAAAGTGAGAGGAAATCAGACATTACCAAAATTCAGTATTTCTTGTTTGGGGAATGCTTCAAGATCTTGAAGTTTGTCTTCTTTTCTCTTGAAGAAATTATTTACCATCTTTCACTACAAAATTTTTCCTGCAGCAGAAATTGAAGGAAAGAAATTCTTCAAAACACAAAACAAAACATTATTTTAAGACCCTGCAGAAAATTAAACAAAGTTGCAGTCATTTTCACTCACCTGCTGTCACACTGAACAAAGCTCATCAGGCTGAGTGTCTGGAGTCCTGGACCCTGGAGTTCAAAATGTCTGAGACCAGCTCCACAGTTGCCAAAATATTTCTATTTCTCCGTCAATCCTTATTTTTCTGAACAATCTGTCCTATGCTTATAAAGACAAAATTTTCAGCAACAGTGTGTGCCTTAAAAGAAAGAATCAGTTGATAACACTTATATACATTCTTAGACATTCTCTATACCTTTTGTAATGCATGTCCAGCTGTGATGTAACTGATTTAATCTTTGTCAGCCTTTGGAGTATCACTTAATTTTAATTAAAGATAGTTCTTATCCGTGTTAGCACAAAACCTAGCACAGCAAATACTTTTAGACATCGTCTTTCCCCATGTTGGGTATTATTTTAATTTTTCTTAATATTTGCAATTGGTTTTATTTCTGATATATTCAGGTCATGTTTCGTTCATTTAAAAATACTTGTTACTTTTACCATTTTCTCATAAATGCCTTAAGTTTTGTTCTAAATTAGATTATAACTGGGACAAAACCCAAACCGCATTTGAGTAGAGAAGCATGGCATGTAGTTCATTGGTGTGATCAGAGAAAGCAAATGAGAACATAAGGAAGAGACCTATGCTGTCCTTCCTATCTGAGATGGACTGGTACAAGTGATTTTTAGCTGCAGTGGACTGGCTCATGAGACCAATCCCCTCTTCCCTGTTGCCATCATGGTGAGCCTGCCGTGTGAACGTCCTCAGCATTCCTGTCTTCAGACTGTCATCTGAGCTTTTCATGAGATCTCTCTCCAAGTCATTTCCATTAAAACATTTGTGTGAGCAGAGACCCACTCTTCAGATTCTTTACAGCTCTAGGCTGCATCAGATGAACAGCTCAGGGATTACTTTCAGGACGGCAGCTGGCAGAGCAGGAGATGAGATAGTTGTTTGCATGAAGGAGGTGATGAGGTAGGATGGTAGTGGCTATTGCATCCCTTTGTGCCACCGCAACCAGGGTGTACATCCATGGAAGTATGGAATGTGCACAACAGGGTGTCATTAACACACCTGATATTGATAAGTAATATTAAATAAAATCAAAAACAAGGACCAAAGTAAAAATTAAGTCTGAGAGCTCCTGAATATGGTAGGAGGAAGCTCCATGGGGAAAAAAAAAGAAAAAAAAAAAAGAAAAAAAAAAAGAGAGAGAGAGAGAGAGGGAGAGACAGAGAGGGAGAGATTTGAGAGATTTTAGGTGAGCCAAAATAGAGGCACTGAACAAAAGTCAACAAATCACCCACTGGAACCAAACTATTTTTTAGCTTGAGACATCTACTGCTTATTT
Source organism: Anser cygnoides (assembly GCF_040182565.1). Lineage (NCBI taxonomy): Eukaryota > Metazoa > Chordata > Aves > Anseriformes > Anatidae > Anser > Anser cygnoides. The sequence goes on from NC_089912.1 coordinate 40,744,838, forward strand.
ACAAAGGGATAGAAAGCTGAAACATTTCAGATATGTCATGATGCTTTCATGGTAGCCAAAAGTAAGCATTTCCACTGTAATTTGCCTCCCTTTGCTCCTGCCCTATAGGCAGGAAAATGAAAATGGGATTCCTGTAGCTTATAGCTGGCCAGAAAATGGGCTTTGTTACTGCCAGAAATTTCAACATTGCCAGTCTCTGTGTTTAAAATATTTAGGACCCAAGTACCTAGACAATACCGGCTAAGCTGGATCTCATTTTCAAGATAAAATATTATCTGGGTCTCATAAAGAAACTGCAAATTATGGGCACTGGCAGAGTGACTGTAAAGCTGTGCTATACCATTTCAGAAAGAACAGGAGGACTGCTTTTCGAAAGTGGAAATTTTTCCCCAGACCTAGGCATTTCATAGTCTTCATTTGCTTGTGATTGGTCTAACCATTGCCAGACTCGTTATTTCAGGCTAGAACTTTTATTCATCAAATCTTATACCAAGCTTTCAGAACAAAAAATGGTAAAAAAATGCATGTTACACCTGTCCAATTGTGAAATGTTGGACACAGGAGAAAAAAATATTGTTGATCCCTCCATTACTGAGTTTTGTTCCTCTTTGAATGAACTTTATCTCACTTATTTTAGTCTTTCTGTCAAAATAAAAGAAAAAAAAAAAGTCAAAAGAAAAAGCAAATATATGGGGATATAGGACCATAAAAATCATAAATGAAAAAGACCTGTAAGGTTATTTAATCCATTTCCCTGCCATTTTACTCTGACTCCTTAGTGCACTTGGTGGTGCTTAGCCCAATCTAACTTAATATATCTGAGGTAATGGAGTTTTGGTCCTAGCTTCCCCTTGCAAAAAGAATAGCAATTTATTATTTTTTTTTTACTATTTTCTTGCAAAATTTGTGTTCTTATATATTTCCATTATCTGAGTTAGTTTAATTCATTATAAAAACAAACAAACAAAATCTCTAAGTTAAACTAAAATAAAGGGTTTGGATACATAAACATATTGCTATGGCTACTAAGTTATTACATGTCATTTGATTTATTTTAATTCAGTGGATCCACATTCCTAGAGCATAAGAGTTACTCAAACACAGTTAGGTTGTTTTTACTTTAGTACTGTTGCTTGGAACCAAAGGGCACTTCTTAAGTGAATTCCCCAACTGTCCTCACTTACCACACTTTGGTTCACATCTCAGACAGCTAAAAGGACCTTTCAAGTAAGGTTAAATTGAAAGGCAATCTCCAAGAACCCACCCAGTACACACCAGCACTAACACAGTTTCACACTGGAGTAGAAATAACCTGAGGTAGAGATGTGAGCCAGCTACAGACCCTGAAATGAACCTGTGAACTTCAGGGTCTCACCACCAAGTGTTTTGCACTGCCAGTGTTTTTTATTATGCACTACCTGCTACTACATATTGATTTAGACTACCGCTTGCCTGTTAAATAAACTCAAGGCACTTCACTTTTGCTACCATCTAAAGTAACATCAGGAAAAGTTACCAGAGATCAGGGGGTATTTTTCAGTGTATTTAAGGCCTCAGATATTTCTAGCCAACATTCAAAGATATAAAAGTAAGATAATATTTCATTACTAAAAAAATAATAATGAAAAAGAAGATTTTAAACAGAAATTTTATTTATTTGTATTACAATAGAATATCAAGGACCAAGGAGCCCATTAGGACTAAAGAACGACTATGCTAAATTCTATGCTGTAAAAGGTGGTTTGCCTTCTGTACTTACTTCCCTGATGCAATAAGATGTGGTAAATTAATAAAGGAGTAATTCAAAGGAAAGCCTCAGTACAATAAGGCATATGGAGTGAAGAACAGCTCACTCGTTCCTGAGAAAATATTTCAAATCTGCGATGTTTAAAATGTTCCTGTCCATAAAGTGATTTCCTGAAATACTATCAGAATACGAAATTATTGCAAGTGCCATGAAGCACATTTGGCCTAGGATTCAAAGAGATGTTAACAGTAACTCCTTTTTATTTATTTATTTATTTATTTTTAAAGTACTTACTTAACAAGTCAAAGACTAATTAGTAGATTTGAAAACATTAATATGAATAGAACATTTGCTTGTGAAATAACAATTCTTTCACAATATCTTTATTGCTGTTAGCTAAATCATAGTTTCATCTACACTGGTTATTTTCCCAGGTTTTATAGATATAATAATCCATCCACTGCTTCTCCAATTTGGACAATTATTAAGTTATTAAGTGTGAATTTTGAACAAATTAGATACCCTGGTACAACCTCTTAGGCAAGTATTTTTAAGCCATTTCCTGTGCAATAGCAAAGCCAGCTTTTGAGTTCCAATAATACAATTCCACAGTGCAAAGTGCTGACCAAATATAAACTTTGATTGCCAAATTAGATTTGTTCAAAACATTTTGACAAGTTAATTTTGCACTGGTAGATTTTATGTTGGCCCTCATGATATCTATTCATGCCAAATTTTGACTGGGCTTTACACAAATATTTTGCTCTCTCTCTCTTGTTTTTGTTTTGTTTTGTTTTGTTGGTATTGCATCATTTCCATACCCCTCTGGACCCTGCAGCCTCACTCACATAAGGCCTCTGTATTTTGTCTTTCATTCTGGACATTTCCTGCATTCAGAATTTTGCTTCATATTGGTCAGTCCATCAAGTGTTCCCTTAAGCTGTAGATCAAGATAACATTTCAGCACCTCCTAGTTCTTGAGATATCAGACTTCTGTAATTACTTTTCTCGTCCAAGATTTTAACATTTCTTCAGTCAGCTCATACAGGACCAGTGATTAAAGTCTGTCTGACTTCAGTAGAGAGACCCGTTTGCCAGCCTGGAGCAATATAAATGGCATAATATCTTGTCATCCAGCATAATCACTGACTACATGGGATAGAAGATATCACTTACATCACACTGCATTGCTTTCACCTTGTCCCCTATTTTTGCACTCTCTCTGGCACGTTCCTCCTGGAAACTTTCCACATTATGTCTGCTCTTCTGGTGCACACAGACAGAACCCCAATAGACCCTATCACTACCAGCATTGTCCTCTGATATAGTAAAGAAGATGGTATTAAGACTCCTTAAATTCTGGGTGTTGTTTGTCTGCCCAGTTGCAGAGAAAACATTGATTACCCTGACCTTCAGGCCTAAGGAAGATTGATCCCACTGGCCAAAACTGCACAACTGAAGGCAAATCTACACAGCATAGATTAAATTTTGGGACTAATGGAAAGAAGGACATGATGCTAAGATAACATTCAGCAAGTGAACACTGAAGAGATGTCCTGAACAAGTAGCTGGTAGATGCATTTGCTGAGTTGCAAAACAAAGCAAATAATGCGAAGGTGATAAGAACACTTTCCCAGACCATACAAAGACTGCAGTACCATCTAAAGGTGCTCATCAGTACCTCCCATTTTGTCCTGTTTTATGCATCCTGCATCCTTAACATAACCCTTACATCAGAGAGATTACTGTACGTACTTCAGTCCCTGCAAATGGCAAAGAATTTTGTGTAAGTAAAATCATGAACCAGCTGGTGTAAATACTGTCTATAGTGCAATTTGGTCTTCATTTCCACATCCATTTGATGTCTGCTTCCCCTAATTCTTGAAAATAATGTGCAGTACAAAAAAGAAAAACATAGTCCTGGTAAGGATATGGAACTCAAAAATCTGCAAGCAGACACCCTTCACTTCCTCCTTAGGTAAACTCCATATTACCAGGCATAATTGGGTAAAGTAATGGATGTAACACAGCTTGCTAGACTATCCACAGGTGACTACAGTTTTAAGTGTTAATAGAAATCTTCAATGGCTTGTGACAAATTAATTTTCTTCCTGTCAAGGAAGGTTAAGGCTTGGTTACTTTCTACAAACGAGCATCTTATTGATAGCACCAACTTAGCCAGAGAAGCCCATCTGAGTAATATTCACCGTAACCGTTTGTGTAATTTTCTCTTAAAAATTACTGGAGACAGAGAAACTTACAAGAATTTAAGTACTCACAGGATCACCAGTGTGATTATTGTTTTTCCTATCATTATTTGACTAACAATTGATTGACAAGAGTCACTATTTTCAGACTACGTGTAAGAAGGGTAACAGTCCTCTCCATGCTGTGTGACAGCATGTGTTGATCATCGGCACTGAATTAGCAGTGGAGCTAATCTCCACAGAAGCTGCCTTTCTCAGACTCAGGTTCTCCCCTCTCTGAGTCTTCTTATATTTGCAACACAGTTCATGTGTTCTTGCCAGGAACCCAGACACTACAAAGAAATTGACTTGGATGTAAGCATATGCTTTTACGTATCTAATTTTGATAACAGCATCTATGAAGCTGACCGCATGCAATACCAGAATCCACTAACCATTGGGGAAACATTTTGTGTCCAGATGCCCTCCACCTTCTTGACATACTTTACAGTAACAAGTCATTTTTTCACTCATTCAGACAAAACAGATCTGAACCACTCATACAAGTGAATATCAAACTCTGAAGAGAGACAAGAGAGATGGATTCATGGTTCTCAGCGTAGGAGATGGGTTAACGTCTGACTCCACATCAACAAAGTAGAACACAGTCCTGCCAACATTAGCACGTTTTTAGCAATTCTTACCAAATTGAGCAGGAACTAAGGAGACACCAAATGTAGACAAGGCAGCCTTTTCTTCCACACTCTTCCTGGTTTTAATGACCAGATAGAGTATTCCACCATCATCAATGCTCCTGTGTTGCTATCACCCATGGAATTGCATCCATGGTAATAGTCACATTGCAGCTAAAGCAGGGCTGCCCCATGAGGGGGTAATGAGCCAGGAGCCAAGTGACTCAACATATGCAGTGCCTTCACCAAGAGGACTCCATCCTGTGGGATCTGAGAAGGGCAATCCAAGCAAGGCCCAATATCTGATAACAGAGTCCATTAGCAACTCCAAGGATGGCAAAAAGATGAAACAGGTCCAGGACACCTCCAAGAGGCGGGTCCAGAGGAAGGCCACCCATAATATTGGTGATATCACTAGGTACTTTTGCCAGCTGTGTGCTGTTGGTCTTTTAGGACTGCAGACACCTCCAACACAGCTCAGGATCCAGCAGGAACTGTATTCCTGATCTTGAGTAAAAAAGGAGTGCTTGGGCAGGGGTGTGTGTCCCAGGTGAAGCCAGGCAGAACCATGAAGGTCTTCTGAGGCCCTCTAGGTATTACAGTAAGGAAACACCAAAAAAAAAAAAAAAAAAAAAAACAGTTAACAGTCATTGTCTGCAATTGCAAACACAAAGAAAAAAAATAACATACATATGAATGATGATTTCTGCACCTAATAGAAAAAAATACAGGGTGAGGATAGGATAACAAAGTAGACTACTATTATACAACACCCAAGAATCAATCAGATCAATCAGTTATACCAAAGCTTAGGTCAGTGCAAGACAACATTGCTTGAGAATTATTAGCAGCCATAAATCACTACAAACGAGCAACTGCAACTGTCAGAGCCATACTTGGAGAGGTACACTATACACTTGTCAGCTCCTTAGGTGAAATTGTCGGGTTAGGCTAACAACCTCCAGAAGGTAGTGGTACCTATCTGCTTTTCAAAGAGGAAACAATTTATTCAAAATATTTTCTCTGACATGTCTGTAAAATAAATCTATGCAAATTCTAAAGTAACATAATATTCATGCAGATTACTCTGGACTACCAGAAGGCCACTAAGACTGTACTGTTTATCTGCATTTAGTATCAAAATGAATCTTGCATGCCAAGAGACAGCCACTTTAATTACAAAGAGCAAAGAGCTCTGATTATTTCTATGCGGCCTATGGTAGCCTAGTCCTTTGCCTAGAACTTCCAATTTATTCTTGCTGTTATGCACCACTGAAATTACACATCAGAATTCTGAGTAAATTCTCAGACATGTAGAATTTGGGAAGTTTCAAACACAAGGCTACACAAATTACAAGCAGGATTTTGAGATCTGTGGGTTTTTTGTTGGTTTGTTTGTTTTTGTTTGGTGGTGGTGGTGGTTTTGGTCAGTGCTGCAATCAAATAAAGACTTTTCAAAAGAAATTTCATGTACCTCCTTTGCCATGAGAACACATGCCTTGGAATAGCTAGTAGCCAAAATATGAGGCAATCTACTCAATATATAGGACAGTGCAAAAAAAACCCCTTTGAGTCATACAGGAGATTAAACAAGCATTCTATTGCCTGTCTCTCAAGTCCAGAGTATTTCATTATTTATATGAAGTGGAGCAGCTCCAAGAGGAGAAACTGTAAGTGTCTGACATCATCACCAGTGACTTGGGCATTTGCCTACAGTCCTGGATCAGCTGTCAGATGGAGCAGCCTGTCCTAGAGCAGTAAATTACTGGCCTCGTGTTACATTTCATAGCTACCTTCCACTAACAGTAGTGGTGCTGAGTGTCTTTCTGAATGGTTGGTGGAAAAAAATAATTTTGCAGTTCACCTAAGCTATGGATTCAATAGGGATACTTGATGGCTCATTATCCTTCTTTCTCTTCCTTTCTTCCCATATAGTAACTACATCCACCAAGTGATAAATAATCAATTTCTCTTTATTGTAAGAGATAAGGTTACCTTTATCACCTCTCCTTTACTATCTTCTACTTTTCCTGCAGAAGAAGAAACTTTTCTCTCTGATGGTCTCATTGATGTGTATCTGTTTGAACTTAAAGCAATTGTTCTCAACTAATATTTAGCTTAAAGTATGCTTCTTCTATTTCAAACTGTGCACATTTTTCGCAGCTTATAGTATCTGATCTAAAAAAACATATTACCTCTACATATTAATCTCTTCCAAACCTTAGTCATTGAAAGAGAATTAGAATACAACCTACTGTGTTATTGGTGGAGCCATATTCGCTCACATTTCAAATAGAGACATTGGTCTGATTTTACACCATTTAAGGCTTTCAGACAAACTTTGGAGGATTTAATAATTAAAGACCTGAAGGCAAATGGAATAAATGTGAAGAGGATTTGCCAAAAGTCACTCATGATACATTACATCGTTGTTTCTATTAGACTGAGATAAACGTGGGCAGATAAATTTAGACCAGATAAACTGCAAACCTCAGAAAAATATTTAACATAAGGTCACAGGAAAATTATTAAATATGCTGTAAAACAACAGAAAATAATCTCTTACAAGACATTTAAGTGGGTAAAAAGTGGCCAAAATCAGATAATATCTTTTAGCAAAAGTCCTCTCTCTGCAAGAATGTTAAAAGTGGGATTCCTTGGGTGTCATCTTAAAAGTCTTACTGCTGTTTTGAGTGGTGATATTTGGCATAAAATGAAGGAGTGAGTTAAAGAAATTTTCCAGAGGACACAAAAGTTGTCATCAGCATAGAGGACAGAATATCTAAGACAAAAGAACCAGATGATATGAAGGACTGAAATAAAGTGGCACAAAAGACAGGTCATGAATTTGAATCTAATTAAAATTTCTGTTATAAGCTGGAGCTTATCGGTTGGAAAAAAAAAATAAGAGGGGAACTAGATGTGTGCATTAATCTATTAGAGAGTGCTTATGAGAATGGTACATCCTTGGAAAAGACAAGTGTGTTTCTAGGAGAAGTCAGATAGTTATATCTAAACAAGGTAATTAAGTGTTCATGCCATGTGGAAGATACTAATACTCAACTGGAATACTACATACATCTCTTATCACTGAGTAAGCAACTAGAGTAGGTACAGAGAAAGACCATGAGATCTGTTCAAGAGAACAGATATAAGAAGAATCCAATGCCCTTGACAGATTTATCATCAAAACAACAAAGGAGAAAGGAGACAATTTCTTCTACATATACCATAGAATCTAGAGAAGGGAAATTGTTTCTAGAGCAAATTTAGGTTGTAAATTAGAAGAAAATATATAACTCTTTGAGCAGAAAAGTTCTGGACCAATCTTTTAATGGAAATATCAGGAGCCAGAAACAACTCATTTCAAGTAACTCATTTACCAAATTCATTTCATAACTTGGTAAATTAAGAGAAGGATTATGCAGTTAGGTTGCCAATAGCATCTGAGATCAGGAGGTCCCTTTCAGTCTTCTCTCCCTTTGTCAGAGTAAGCTACACCTTACTGCTCTGTGCTTTTCTGTTCATCCAGTGGTACCAATAGAGGGAGGAAGAATCTGTCCAAGAACGTGGAAGTGCCAAATTCTATAACAAATTATATACTCTATAATTCCAGATAGCAGAAGGCTGAGTTCAAATTCCTGTGCTATTCAGAGTATTAACAGCTTAGCTGGAATCCTGTCATGTAGCTTGCTTGGTGCTCCTACAGAGCAACACTCCAAAAGTGGGTAAAAAGTCTATTTATCTGCCAGGCACTCAGTAGTTCAATCTGAGACAGGCTGTGTTATTCAACATGTTCTCTTCAGATCTATCAATTTTCTTGGAGGGGACAGTACGGATTTTTTGCAAGTCATATGGAAGTTATGTTCCAGTGATCTGCACTTGTCAAAGAATAACTGTTTCTCCAGAGCCAACTTATGACATCAGCAGCACCTGCCAAAAATTATAGCGCAGATCAAATGTGGCATTCAAAGTTTGTGCCCTGTAACTGTCTGGCCATTCCACTTGGTGTGTTACAGCCTTCACAAAATGAGGCTGTAGGTTTGGGTTTTTTGCCCCTGCCATTAAACCAATCCATAATAGCAGATGTCATCACTCCCAAATAAAAATAAGTGACGGATGAAAAGATTTCATCAGTTATTCCTGGCAGTTGGAGTCCTCTTGAAAAGGGGAACCCAGAGGTAAAAGTGACAGTATTCAGTAATCACTCAAGAAATCCATACTTTGACAGAAGAGGAAACTACTATACACTCAAAGTAAGCATTTATATTCTTGTATTTTGGCCAAAATAAGATTTTCTCATCCTACCTTGATTATTAAACTCACCTAAACATATATGCACTTACATTTATTTTATTTTTGATAAATTGTGTGAATTTGAATAACATTTTATTCTTTTTCTATCCACGACCTTGTATTATGGTGGATTTTATTGAAAGATAATCTGCACCTGTCTGATTTATAAAATTTCAGAATTATCCTGCCTGTTTTGTTTTACTCTAATCTTAACTTCAATTATTAACCTGTTGTTTATTTCTATGTTGTTTTGGGGTATTACTACACCTTCTATAATAACATACTTCAGCTGAATGAAAAAACATCATAAAATCAACATGGGATTTTCATCCTTATGATGCAGACTAATTTAAAGTTTTTCAGAAAATAAAGATTTTTTTAATCATTATTTAAAAAGCAAAACAGGACAAACAGGCTTAGATCACAGGAACTATACTGTAATAACAATTCTATAATACCGGAAAATGCTCTATGATTAGGCAAACAAATCTCAGAGAAGGGCAAAAAGAATAAGAGATTAATTAGGGGCCCAACAAAGATAAAAAAGCTCATGGTCATGATATGACCCTGGGGACTAGTTCCACCTAAAGTCAAAGATAGCCTTTCCATTGTTTACAATGACTTAAAAAAAAAAAATTAATAATAATAATTTATTTCAGAAACATAAATGTTCATGTTGTTCATGTTCAAACTTAAAATTGGTTGAATCCTTAATTTATTGAAAGTGTTAAAATTTACCCTATATCCACCTTTTAGAAAGGAAACATTTTTAAAAATATATATATAGTAAAAAAATCATTCTTGTTAAAGATTCTATTGTCTCAGCACACACTTTGAAAATAAAGATTATAAATGTTTAAACATTATTTCATCTTGATGGTTAAAGTATTTTCCAATAAGAAAGAAAACATAAGGTTCATTTCTTTTTAATAGCCAAACCAACTGATTGATTTTTTTGTTTGTTTGTTTTGAAACATTTGGATTAAAATTTACTTTGACATTTTTTCTCAAAATATGTTTAGATAACAGCTTTGTCAATGCATTAAAATATTCTTCACTTGAAAATAAAAGATTTTCAGAGATTCTTATTGTCTGAACAAGTGTTTTCTATCTACATAAGATACTGAATACTGAAGATGAAAGCTAGCTTATGACGTGTAGAAAGGAAAGGCCAAAAGTGGGTTAAAAAATGCCTCCTGATATTTCAGACAAGATTTTCTCCTTTTCCTTGTTTATTTTACATAAACTTTACTAAAAAATGCACTTTTATTCAAAACAGCAGGTGTAATTTCTGACTCTAAAAATGTCTCTGGCAGGATTCCAAAGTAGAAAGATGGTTATGAAGGTGGAGAAGAGAAATTCCTTGCATTAGGTATTTGTTTAATCTCTTCTCGGTACTTCAGTCGAAGTTCTATGATATTTTGATAATTCAAAATATGCAGACCAGGAAGGGACTGAGATCAGAGAATTTGGAAATATACTAATTTAGTACTTTTCCAAAGCACATGTCTGCAAAACAGTTTAAAAGACAGAAGGTTGTACCACTGGCTGCTTCTGTATTAATTTTGTGGCAGTGAATAAAAGCTCTGCATATGCTACCTCCCAGCTAGGAGCAAAATTCAATTTCCCTTACACACGAGAGAACTGCTGAGGAAAAAGTACTAATCACACATTCTTTGAATCTCCTTTAAACATGTCCTGGGGCAGCAGGTCAAAGAATTTAAACCAATGCATTATATGTAGATGCTATCTGTGTATCATAAGTGACAGCCCTCTTACAAATTGCTGCATGGCCATTCTCTATTAACTAACAATTTGGCAACACAAAAAATAATTCCTGTAAAGGACCAATGGTATAACAAACCATTTCATACACTCATACACATATTTCTGACAGTTGAGTTCTGCCTAACATATAAACTCCTTTTGCCAAGACCTAATTTTATTTTTAATTAGATGCTGTTTTATCAGTTTGGCTCACAAAAATAAATAAACTAAATAAATAAATAAATAAATAAATAAATAAAATCAGTCAATTATACTTCAAATCAGTAGGTTGGACTCCACAACCCACAATACACATCTTACTTGTACTAAGTTTAGTAGGTTTAGTAACACTCTGCCCTGCATTACCATTATGCACATGCTAGTAGTCCTTCATAGGAAATACATCACAGAAAGTTTCATAAGTATATTTTTCAATCCATAAATGACACTCACACCAAGACTTCTGAATGATTCATTATGAACACAGAAATGTTGCTGTTTCCTATTTTACTTTCATACCAGTGGAAAAACATTTTAAATCACCCTGCCATTAGTAACTAGAAAAATGCTTCCTCAGCTTTCCTTTAGTTTCTTCATGACGATAATTCATTATCTGAAATTAAAATAGAGATGAGAGAGAACCCATTTTCCTTGCTTACTTTCCAGTTAGGCAAGAAAGTGTAAGAGTGTTTTTGACGTACAAAGAAAATCTAACCGTCCTGATAGTTTCTGAACCTTGAGTTATCAGAGTAAAGGAAATAAGAACAAACTAGTTTGCCAGTATTAAATACAAATGTCAGTGTAATTCCAATTTATTTTATTGGGACATTTAAATGGAAACAGAAACTCAATGAACCAATAAAAAATAGAGAAGTAAAATAGAAAGAGTGATTGATACAAAAAAAAACAAATGGAGGATTACTCAGAAAGGAAGTTCCTAATTATAATTCAATTAGAAAAAAAAGAAGGTATTACATAGTGTACATGACCTTTACTCTTTCTATACATAGATATTGTAACGTGAGGTTCACAGAAAAGATGTTTTCATACTTCACAGTATGAGAGATGCAGGTTAATAATGCCAGATGGCATCATCTTCAAAAGTCTTATATCAAGAATCTGTCTTAGCCAGAACCACAGTGATAGATACCATGTGGAATATTCACTGTTACTGATATTCCTAGGAACCATTATTAAGTCAAATGTCCTTGGCTTCCAAGATCTCCCAGAAACACACCAGACTAACATTTGCACAAGTATCTCCTTTTTGGGGTACCTGCCTGACCATAACTTGTGCTTCTGAGTGAAGCCGCCAAGATCCAAGGTAGCCAAAACAAATAAAGAGGTAAAGATAAAGACTGGAGGCCCTCCTTGTACCTCTTGAAGAAATTCTACTAGAAGCTTAATAATCATAAAATCTTAATTTCTAATGAAAGGTTAATGTGTTGTGGCAGACTCTTACACAAGGCAAAGTATAATAGGGTTTGGAGGGCAAACCTACTCAGACAGTTTGTCAGCAGTTTGCACTTGGCTTCTGCAGCAACAGTATAATTATCTGGAGTGTCAAGTGGACAGCTGCTACTGATAGAAGATCCTTCAAATGGTGCAAAGACCCAAGTGACCTGCTGGTCTAGGAATGATGAAATAATCTTATTCCATCACTCACTGTAACTACTTATTACCAGAGCATTTATTGTAACATTTTCGAAGCCTATAGAATTAGGGTGCAGATACGGCATGTTCCAATGTGTCCATGACATTCTGCAAGATCAAACCTTAAATAATACTGTTATTCTAGTGCCTCAGATTGAGCTAAAAGATCATTAAAATATTATTTGCATTCTCACATCACTGATATACAAAATACTTTTAGGAATTGGTGCTAGTAAAACTGGTGTAACCATAGCCATATAAGAATTCCTGCTATACCCCACTGTGCTACATCATTCCCAGTCCACAGCAGAGGAAACATAAGAAAACTGCTGTGTGCCTTAGATGAAAATATCTGATTGGTTTGGTGATATTACTTCTCTTGCTGACCTTCTGGTGACAACTAACATAACCATTCAGGCATACCTGATACTCCATCCCTTAGAAGATTATGTTACACATACTAATCAGTCCACACTACAATTTTACTGTGCTGTGTTTAAGTGACCGGAGTTATCTGTGGGGGAAAAAAATAATAATATATATATATATATATACACACACACACATACGTATATGCTGCAACTGGAAGTTGCAGAGATTTTTCTTTTTGTTAAGCAAGTTTTTCAGTCTGGTTAGACTTAGGACCAAGTTTGTAGAAATTATTAGTTTTTATTGATATTTCTTAAATAAAAAAAAAATGTGGATATTAAGACAAATCTAAATATCTAGTCTAGGAAGACCCCAAGAACTCACCTTTGTGCCCTTTTAGAACTTCAGGAGTTTAAATACGGTATTTGGTAGGAAGACCTTGCAAAATACTGCTGTCATTGTGTTGTGTCTGACACTTTTTTTTCTCTGATCTTCAGTTTACAACACGGGACAAATCAAAGGTTTACTCTCATTGGCCTACACTAGCATAGTCTTCTTAATACTTCATAAGTATACCTCATAAGGTATGGCAATATCTGCAGAGCAAATTGTCAAGTACATATCAGAGTCTATAAGGAGAGTGATGCTTTGGCAAGGGGGTTGGGCCCAAAGATCTCTTGAGGTGCCTTCCAACGCCTTTGATTCTTTGATTCTGTGATTCTGTGAAATTGTGCTTCATGACTGGGGTAGAAGAATAAGAAGTTGTTGGTACCTCATATAATTTCCTACCAAAGCAATATTTGGCCGAAAACAAATATAGCATATGATACAACTTTTCTGATAATTTCCTTTGGGAGTATGCAACAGACCTTAACTTTTCAAAGAGCCATTAAGATTTGAAAACAGGTTTGTTCATATCAGCAAGCATCTAAGACATTTGAACATTTTAAAACCATCCACTTTTGAATACTACGTGTTTAGCAAGGAAAAAAAAGTCTCCTCGCTTCTGCCTTTTTTCTCATTTATTGGAGAAATTCAACTCTACATTTTAACAAGCTCTACTTTTAGTAGTATTTAAGTTTAAATTTTGATAAATTAAAGAACAAGCCCATAACAAGGTCCCTAGAGCTTTCCACTTTGTGTGCTTCAACTTCAGATTCATAATTCCCAGGCATATTTTGTGTTTGATATCATTTGAGAAAGTAATAGGAATCATTTAAGTGCAAAGTATTTCCCTTGGATAACAACCATCTATGATCTCTTTTAAAACTACAGGAGACAGAAAAAGAGAAAACCCTTCACAACAGCTCATCTAAACTTCACTCACTAGATTTGAAAGTGTTTTTCCCAAGTTCTTGCAAAACCTTTTAAACTCTCTCACATACTAAGCTTTACACAATATTTCAGAAAACTGCCATGTGTAGTCTTTACTCAGTACCAAAAATATAAGTATGACATTTAACTATCACCCAAGGACTGGTTCAATGCATGAGAGTTTGCAATAAGGCAGAGTAAGCATGGGTTACCTATACTCTTTAGGCAACATACTTTATTTTAAAAGCCCTTCATGAGAAAGAAATTGCAAGGGGCTAATCAAAATAGTGTCTTCCTCAGGTTCAGCTCCTAACTGATTTGACATCCAAATTGTTTTTCAGATAATGAGCAAGCATACCAACTTTGGACGCCACAAGATGGGTGGTCATGATGCAGAAGGACTGAAGAACTTCTGGGAGAAAGTCATCCAAGAGCAAACCAGACAACGAGAAGGTGAAGAGCTTAGGTTAAGGAAAAGTGCACTGAACAAGTAAGAGGTATTTTTAAATTTTTGGCCAAGAGAGCAGTCATATCATCACGTGCTTTAAAAAAAAAAAAAAAAAAAAAAACTAACCCATTATTGTAGTGCTTTATTCATAGCACGGATTGTGTTCTGGGTCTTTGGCACTTTTCCTCTCACAGCTGCTTGTCTCATATTTCCATGGCTCTTCTGCATGGAAACTCAGACACCCCTCACCCCTGAACCTCTTGAACATTCTTTAAAGGCCTTGGAGCACAGACACATAAAAATAAAGCACCTTGGCACTATGGCCTGTGACAGCTAGAACATATCAGGATTTTTACCTGGAACTGGTACAGCTTCAGTAAATAAATACAACTGTATCATATTAAAGCAATAGTTAAACCACCCATTTAATGTGTAGCTTAAACAGATCCATAGCACCTTTATCATATTTGACAGTCTTTTACATCATATAAGCCCAAAGCTAGAAATGGTACAATAAGGTTTACCTATTCCATGAAACACATCTCATAAACATTCCTGCTCTACAACAGAAAAAAATAAATACAATAAAATAAAAAAGGCTATTAAGTTTTTAAATTTTATTTTGCCAAAACAGTATAAAACAACAACCGCCCCCTAGAAAGAGCTGTGGCTGTAGTATAAATACTCCACTCAGGTGTAATAGATTGCCTCAAATACTTGCTCAACCTTTTGCACCTCAGAAGTTTGAATTAGGGCCCCCAAAACACCAAGTGAATCCCCTAACTAATGGACAGTGCAGCAGAATAAGAAATGCACATCCCTCTTGTGTTTTTCTTACGGGATTTTATCCTGAAATTGGCAAAGGCTTTCCTGGGTAAGTTTCCTCAAAACTGGCACATTCATATAAATTAACTTGATTTCAGCAAACTGATACGTACTTGAAAAGGACTGAATCTTTTAAAGAAATCCAGATACTGTGACCCTGGCACCTAAGGAGGAAGCTGTTGTCATCATCTTAAAGATGAGGAAATCAATATCCGGGTACACCATTATCATCGGATGTGGACAGCCCTGTTCTCAGTATGCTACTCTAGCTAGTCAGTAATATTCCCAAACCCAGATAACAAAGCTGTTGGAGATAAAAGCCAGGAAAATGTTCTGCTGCACTGAAAATCTTTGTCATTATGGCTTCAAAATCAAAAACAAGCAAAAACCCCCACTGCCACAAGGAGACATCACAAAGAAATTCCAGTTATGGTTGTGTCAATAATATTCTTAATTCCACAAAATTATAAATGTTGAAGTTTTTTACATGATCTTGTCTGAATGAAAAAAAAAATCTGCAAAAGAGCTTTGAATAGGTCTTAATTACTTCAAGTACTTAATAGACACAAGCAAGTTCCTTCAAGGTCACAAGCCCAAATAGTTCACAAGTGTTCTCTAATTTTGAAAAAAGGTACATTCAGTAGGTAATAGACGCTGTCATTACAAAATGTACAGGTTCACTATCCCATATAAGTGGCACCTGGGAGAATTAAACAGCTCTAAATATAGGCAGGTGGTCCCTCTGTGACACCTAGGTTGGTAGTTAACAAGAAACAGCAGTGTTTTGAATGGCAAATATTTACTGACTAATTGCACTGCTTTTTGAGGCTTAACTATACTAATGAGAAAATAGTGAAGTCAAGACAGGGCAGACCAAATGGGAGAAGTTTAAAATACAATCTGCAGTCAAACTCAGGAGCCAAACAAACACAAGCATCCATGTGAAACAGCTAATTCTAAGTTATTCTCAGATGAAATCGTTAGCTGCTGTTCTTTTTAAAACATTAAATGTAATATATAAATATAAATATATATATATAAAAAAAAAAAAAAAACAAATATTCCATGATGCATTTTGCATTACCATGTGACATCTAATCCTATAGCATTGCTGGGTCAGGTGCTTCATAATGCTGTTTCCTTGGAAAATGACCCTACCAACCATATCTTGTAGTAGTCCCTAGTGATCTTCTCTTCTCTCTGTACTAAAATTGTGCCTTGAAGCTATGTGGCTCCTCTTGCATGTGACATCAATTCCTTTCATTAAACACATACAAGGTCTGCAGAGATTTTGGATTCCAAATGTCTATATCTTCCCCTTTTTTATTTTATTTTTTTGTTGTTGTGGTTGTTTTTGTTTCAAAGTAAAGCCAAATAGACATTTAATTTCCTGCTTGCTCTTCTCCAGAGCATTATACAGTAAATTTGCAGTGAGGACATTAATTGTAATTTTTAATTTCTACATTAAATGACCTTATCAGAAAGACAGCGTAGCTTTGAGAATACCCCAGAGGAAATAACACAGCCCTTCACACTGACAGTGTTTCAGCAGTTGTTTGACTCATTAGGAATCCAGCAATGTCACCCACTGATACCATCAGTGCTATCTCTTTCTTCCCTGCATTCCCAATCTGGTAAACTGGAGAGATGTGTAGATGGTAAATAAATACAGGACAAGTGCTGTGGTGATGAAAGAGGGGAAAGATTCGACCCTGCTGAAAAGCTTTGGATGTATTTGAAAGATTTGGCTTGGTGCTTGCTAAGCACTTGTCCTCTCTTTGCAGGCTTCGCCATGAGTGGACTGAGAGGCTGGAAGGCCGAGCAAAGCAGGTCCAGGCGCACATGAAAAAGCAGAAAGAGCAGATGACGTTGCTGTCTATTGAGGCTCTTCCCTCACCAGATAAAACTGTTGCTTAAGGTTACTGTGAAAATACAAAAAGCCCTGGGCTTGACTCTGACCTTCTGCATGCCCCTATTAACCAGTTACATTGCTGAACAAGCAAGAGCTCAGACTCTGGCACTTTTCCAGACCAGTTATTAGAGCTGCTAGTAAAGTCCTACATAAATTCAGTGCAAGAATAAGGCCACAGTACATAATCTCTTGAAGACTATGGAGGGAGGGATGAGAAGCAGGCATCTATATGTTCACATGATATATTATTACTCCAAAGTAGGACGACTTTATTATGTAACTGCATTTTCAAATGACAAAAAACATATTTCTCAGAAAGCGTATCGCTTGTTTAATAGGTATAATACATTCAGATTGCTGCAAGTAAAGTTGTACATTTCCGTTTACAGAGCTCTCAGACTCTGGCTTAATGCAGGTGTCATCTGCCTTGCCTGTCTTGAGCCAGGTTGAGGATTAGTCTGATCAGCTGGACAAAAGAGGAAATACATTTTTTTTTAATGGAATCAGGAAAAAGAAGGAATGAGGGTTTTGTGATCAATGTATAGGAGAGTTTCCAGATCTGAATCATTAGTTGAAAAGAGGTAAAGATTTTTGCTTTGGTGCATAGATATGAAAAAGACTACCGACATTATCATGAACTAGTTTGAGAGATGTCTGAGTAAGTGGGTAGGTAAGAGAGTTTGAAACAGAGGGCAGTTCATCATAACAGCACAGGAATGCTCTGCAAGGTGTTGCTTGCCATACCTGGTTTGCACTAATCTAAACACTTGCTGTATTGTTTCTCCTTCTAGGTCAGGTGAAATACCGGAAGGACTAACTAAACATAGGGTAATAACAGTGTGCTCTGTTTACTTGTGAGTCTATGTATGTAAATACCACAACATCCCTTGTATGAAAACATTTACTTGTTAACTCTTTATTTCTTTGATGCTCAAGAGACCAGTTATAAGTCTAAACTATTTTTCTATAACAATATTGATCTAGGTGAAATTTTACCTTTCATCATTGTATACAATGAACAAGTAGGTATGAATACATTTGATAAATTCCAAAACAAAGCAAAAATTAAAACTTTTCGAATTCATGGAAATGCTATTTTTATCCCTTTAAGACAATATTTCATTAAAGCACACAATTTTATGGTTTGTTCCCACTTTTACATAGTGATATTCTCCCATAGAAAAAAGAGTACTTTATCACAAAAAAAAAATGCTATTTGATAAAGGATAAAAACAATTAAAAGCTTCTGCAAAGTTTTTTTTTCTTCTTTTTTGTCTATTGGAAGCTGAAGGGAATGCAGAATCAGATTTTTTTTTTTTTTCATAAAACCTAGCTCTAAAAGAAACAATAAATGCTGGACAATAATAAAGTCTGTGTAGCTGCTTTTGGCTTTGTGGGCTCATCTCCTTCTTCTGTGTTCATTTATTTCTGACAAATTCTATAAAAATTTCTTTTACTGTGACACAAAGTAAGCATTATCTCTGGTGAAGAAGATCAAACGGGACCTGAACCTGCTGCCACATATATCAAAAACTCAATACATTGCTGTTCTGCAGCAGTAGCTAAAGGACATAGACAGGGCCTATTGAAATGAAGAAGGACTAGAACTGCTCCCCCCAGCCCCTAACAACTGTTTCATGGCCTTGTGATGCCACCTGTAGCAGTGCAGCTTACTCCCACTTTATGCCAGGGTGACAAGAGGAGGAAGTCCAAGCAAAGAAGGCCCATAAGCATTTGTTCTTCTTTGACATTTAAAATCAACATTTTTAATTGTTAGAAACACTTGCATGGTAGCACATGTGTTTATGAAATGATCACTGATTTTATCCAAGGTACAGGAAAAAGACCACACAAGCAGATGCAGTCCCCAGGAAGTAATTTTCAGTGCTCCCCAGTGGATACCCAAGAACCATGCTGGCTCCTTGAGCAAGAGCTGTTCCATCCACAGCTCTGAGGGGGTTGAAGGATGTGTGAAATCACTTCCACTGCAAGCAAGTGGCATCATACTGATATTATCATCATACTGAGTGTCACAGGCATTGTTTGTCTCAACAAGCACATCCAACATTTTCTGTTGTGAATGGACTTCAGATAAATCCACTGCAGGGGCACAGTGTATACATAACAAGTGTGGAAGACTAAAATCCTCCCACTCTCAGTCAAAACTAACTGTCTGTGAATCGTTCAAATGTGTATGCATTAATCATGCTTACTTATTCTCACATGTATTTTACATAACAGCAGTGCCCTGGACTCTCCATGGTATTGAATATCAGATGCTTTTCCTTCCCAGAAACAAGTGGTGTTCATCCATTTTCACTGGTACTGCATGTACAACCAGACTGATAAAATAATCAAGTACTGGAAATAATGAAGTCTATCAGCCAGATGTAGGCAATATGTTGCTTGCTAATTGCAAATCTGAAGGCGGACAGTAAGGTGAAGGTGTTTTGTCCTTTTGTTTTAGTTACTAAACTGAGAAAATTCACGCCTGAATTTAGGTGTCTCAGACACGCCTGAAAATACAAAACCTATATATTTTTTTAAAAAAGCAAGGAAACAACACAGTGAATTCAGCTTGAATCATTACATTAAACAAAACATCTGTCACATTCACATACTAGCTCTCTTTGATATCCAGGATATCCAGTGAGCATATGCTTTTGAGAAAGTAGGTCCCTTTAGCTGAATGTGTTTTTCCTCCCTTGTCCCTAGCTCCTCCTTTTACCAATGGAAAAAAAAAAATAATAAAAAAAAATAAAGAAATGGAGACACAAATGAAAATTTAGATTATATTAGCTACATTAAGAAAACTGGACTAGCTATTTGAGAATAAAAAACAATTATCCAAATATTTTTTCCTTAGAGTTTATTAATTTGCTCAGTGGAAACAGAATTGGAACTGAGTATCAGTTAGTCTGCATAGTGTGTATCACCCTCAGCCTCCTCTCGCAAAGCATTGCTGCCTCTTACATCTGTTTATAATCTAGTCCAGCAGTTGCCTAAGCCAGTAAAAAATAACTAAAATTGTATAGGTCAGAGGCTAATGTTTTTGGTCATGGGACTTAAACAGTATGACTGATGATGCAATAGGTGTGGATCATGTCTATGAAGCAATGCCCCGAAGCTGGCATACTGATGTCAGCTGCGGAACACCGGGTAGAATGCTCAGATTTATGTGCATGGCAGATAATGTGAGCACACACTACACTCATTCACATGGTTCCTATTAAGCACCGTGTCTGATCCAGGAACCAGTGACTAATACATGAGAGACAGCAAGTATTGCTTTCTTAAATCGCCTCTGAGCTGTGACTTGCTCGAATCCAGTCAGTCAAAAAGGTGAATTTAAACCACATTCAGCTACAGCCTGTCTTTGTTTGGACACTACACAGAAGCACTCATAATCAGTTACAGACAGGATGTGCTAAAGAAACAACACTTCAACCCCTGTCAGCTGCTACATTTAAATTAGCGCTTTAATTCAGAGCCCTTCTTAAGCAGACCCCCTGATTTTCTGTACTTATCACATGCTCATTTGTGTCACAGAGCAGATTTAAGGCATGTGGACCAGGTTTCTTTCAGAGGAAGCTAAACCAGGCCAGAAGCTATGTTCCAAGTGCACACCAAAGGACCCTAACCTCTGTGGAACTCAGTCAAGCACTATTTCTTCAGTTTTGAGGCACCCGTGCAGTGGCTATATATATGGTCTGATGAATCAGACTAGATAGAGTGTGATGTAAAAACCCTAAACCATGCTTAATCTAATAAAAGAACCTCAGCAGCAGTCACTATGATCTACTGATCTGCTTGCTCTTATATAAATGTCTACCCAGCCAAAACAACAGAGATGGAATCAAAGTACACTTATATGTTGTGTGCAGATCCATAGGTGGACCTTAACAGATGCAATGACTTTGCTCAGGAGTGATCATTTAATTATACAACCATGCAGATGTGCTAGCATGCTCAACTATACACAGCTTAGCTGGGTGTTGGAACAGAGAGTTAACCCACACTGTTATAAAACTTATCATAGATCCGGCATCTGAACCATAAAGCTGCTATGTGTGGCTCAGTTCTACAGTTAAATGTGGAATAGGAATATGAGGATAATTACCAATTTCCTAGCCCAAATGTGCTTCCTAATTACAAACTAGCTGTGTCCTGAGGGATGCTGTTCTCTACCGTGCCTATTAAATAGTACTTGACTGGGGCTTCACTGACACAGTGTGAATAAAGAATAGTAAATCACATAAAACTTGTGCATTAAAATACTTCTGGATTGAAAAGGGCATCTGTAGATAAATGAGAATGAAACAAAGAGTAGTTCTAGAAAATCCTTTACTTCCTGAGGACAATTCTCTTCATGAATTAAGCATTACTATGCTATTTATTTCTTACAGAGAAAGAAAGGAGTTATCCATGGTGTTACACGTTTGAGACAAAACTGCACACAAACATTCAGTAGTCAGGACTGACAATGCACAAATCTACTTATTTTTCATATTGCCCGTCTATTTTAGCTGTGTATATTTATCTGTCTGTTCTCAGACAAATCTTTTCATTATTATTTAGTGACCAGAGTTTCAAACGTAGTTCATGCTAAGGTGGACAGAAATAAGGGAAAATTGCAGCCCCAAAAATGACAGTCTGAGAAATAGCCTGAGAAGGGTTATATTACCAGGGAAGCCAAACGTAACAATAGGTTGCTATGTACTGCCTCTGTAATTAAAGGTACTTGTCTCAAATGTCATTGCTTAAATGAATTAACAATTTCCTGCTAGTGACTACTGAAACGTGAGAGGCTACTGGCCCAGTCTTTACCGGGTACTCAGCGCCAGTTGTCAGCTTCAATGAGTCTACTCGCAGTGGTGTGACCTCAGAGGTTCACAGTCAGGGTCACCATTTTTTCCACAGTAAACGGCAGTAGCAGCAGCAGGGAGAATTATAATTTCAAACTGTAGTAATAAAATAGCCATCTGACAATAATGACAATGAGGCAAAAAAGATAAAATAGGAAATCTGAAAGATAATATTCAGTTTAGCTAGCTACACAAATTGACTAATTCTGTAAAGATTTTTGTTTCATTCCCACTACTTTTGTATTTCATATCCAACATGAATATTGGTGCCATGTGACCAGAATTATTTCAGCTTCCCAATATATGTTCACAGTTCAACTGTGGAGATCAGTCAAAACAAACAAACAAACAAAAACAAACAAACAAACTTAATAATGAAAATGTTTTAATTCTAGTAGATTTAATATCTAACACAAAGTAAACATATCTGCAACATACAGAAACTCTGTCTGCACTTGTTTATTTGGAAGTAAGCAGCAGAAAGCTATTTTTTTCCAAGAGTTCTTGATAACATTAATGTTATTTTTCTCCCTCTAATGTGTTATTCTGGTTAACAATTGCATTACTATTGTTAAGAGTATGAAACTGCAATACAGGCTATAAGTATAATTAGGCAGGGAAAATACAAAATTACTGGCGTGACCAACAGATGTGTTACAGAAAATAAAATAAAATAAAAAATAAAAAAAACAACAACTATATTTACCCTGATGTCTTAACTTTAGTGTTTTCGTGGTGATGTTTATTCCACCGCAATTTCTCTTACAGAAATGCATTCTGTAAGATTTGTATTGATGCCTTTGTATGTATTTTAATAAGTGAAAACAAACCAACACAGTTGTCCGTTTTTACGTGTAAAAAGCTCCAAATAACAATGCTTTCTCATTAATTACTGGGTATTTTTGCAACAGAGTTCTTGTTAGGGCTTAGTTAATGATAAAGTGCTAACTAATGAATTGATACTTTGCAGCTTTTGGACAGTGCACAAGTTTACTGATTTTGTTGATACTGCCTTAATCATTAAATATGTATCCATAATAACAAGACTAACAGCCACTGAAAATAAGCCCTGCAAGCAGTAAGGGCAGACTAATCTAAAATATCAGAAACAGCAGTTATTATCCACCATCTCAAATGAACACTTAATAACCTGGAACTAAATCCCTTCAGGCTCCATTTATGATATGTACACATTTCTGCTGCAGTGATGACAAATACTGCATTTTCCCAGAACTAATGACCCCTCTATAATATGTATGAGGGCTGACAATTATGTGGAATGAGTCTGTCAACAAACTAACAGAGTGCAGCCATGTTTGAAAAGTTTTATGCCTAAACCACAGGCAAATTTCAGTACTTCCAACCCCTAATAAACCCCTCTGGAGCCGTATCGCAATTCTGTAACATGTTTCTGGTCAAAGGAGTTTCTGTATGTGCTTTGCTTATTTCGGTTTGGTTACCTTTGGCTATTATAGATAATTAGGAGCAACACATGAAAGTAATTAATATGTGACACTTCGCTGTGTTCTGACAAAATACAAGTGTCTCACGGGATGTTTTATTGCTCTAGTTGGTGGATGCAGTAAAGGATGTCCTCTGTATCTCAAAATCAAAATATTTTTTATTCCAAGGCACCTCTGAAGAAGATTTCAATGTAGGCAAGGGTGTATCTTATAGCTTTATTCCAGGGATTTTGAGAGCACTCAGTTAACATATCTCTACAAAGATTAAAGATGCAGAAAATAAGTATACCTTCACCTACATTAACTGTTGTATTTATAGTTTAACTTGGGTCCTGCTGTTGCATGCCCTAGAATCACGGGGGGGATGGAAGGGTGGGTGGTGGTTGTGGGGGGTGTCATAAAGCCATGGTGATGAGACTACCATCTCCCCCATGAAGCAAATTTTGAAAAGTATAGAACTGAATAGCCCAAATCCTGCTAGATTTGAACTATTGTTTTCAACAAAAGCCAGCAAATTTGAGCATGTACACTGCCTCGTTCCATTAGTGCCACTTTCTATTTCAGGTACTCTCTTACCTGGAATTTCTGGCACGCACTTGTAAGGGCTCCCATTCAAGTGCAAATTCTCCTGGCTGCCAGTCTTCGACGCACATTAGTGAAGTCTGCTATTCCTGTCGACACGTAGGAAACAAGAATTCACAGCTAGGCTGCAGAATTTTTGAACAGAGAAGCTTTATTTAAGTCGTCAAAAGAAAAGAACAAAATATGAATTGGGGAAAATATGGCCTACTAGCGTGAATTCTCATCATTGTGACAGGCTTTTTGAGCTTTGCTCTGATCTGGCATGTAATTACTATGTATTCCTGATCTGAAAACTGTATCCCTAAGCATCACAGCAATTCCTGACTTGCACATTCATGCTTCATAACAAGAAACTAGTACTTGAAAACCCTGTCTCAGAAAATTAATTCTTAACTATTGAAAACAAGTAGAAATAAAAGCAATCAGTTATGCTTCAAATTACTCCAGGTTAATATGTCAATGAAAAGGTAATCTGAGATAAACACATGTATGTGGATTTTACCTGTGTGAAATACATTTTTTCTAGCAACATCCTTAGCAACATTACAAAGCTTGGTACATTTAATTAGTTATAACAGACGGAATGAAAGCCTTACACAAGGAGAATTGGAACTTCAGTTAAAAATATATGTTGTTTTCTGTTCCAAACAGTACATCCAGACACTATAGCCTACATGCTTCACCAATTCCTCCCTCAGGTTTAGGAATATCTGTTCATAATTCCCCATCTCCAATCTGGATGCAGCATAGACACACTGCTCTGTCTCCTGGTGGCTTAATATTTGGTGTTCTGCACAATTTCACCTGGCTGTTTGCCAGCCATAAGAGGAATACATCAGAGTGGAAAACCATGCTTGGGATGTAAAACACTGACCCAACACATCTCACTAGCAGCCTCAGGCACACAGGTTCTTGGAAGCTGTCAGCACAAAATTAAGCTGCTTGCAGAACAAAAGATTTTTGTTGTTGCTCCTGTTGCTTTTGTTTGGTTTGTGTGTGTGTCATTGTTTTGTTGTTGTTCTTGTTTGTTTGTTTTGTTGTGTTTGCTTGGTTGGTTGGTTTTGTTGTTGGTTGCTTTGCTTTGCTTAGCTTTGCTTTGCTTTGCTTAGCTTTGGTTTCTACCAGACGAGCAGTGCCCAAGAAGGAACATCTAAGTCCCCATGATGGTATTGGTAAACTGAGCCTCTGGTCTCCCAGCTGGGGACCAAGTTTTGCTTTTTCCTCCACAATGTGTTTCACAAACCTCTGCCTGTGTTACTGAGCAGATGGTTTCTTCTATATTCTCCAAGAGACAAAGAGACATGCAGATCTGTGCAAGAAAGTCATGCAGGCAGGATGGCCACCTAGGGCAGCTTCCTTCTCAACTGCCATCACACCAACAGGGATAAGAGCCAAAGCGACCAGAAGCTCTTCTTCAACCCCACTTTTCACGGCCTTCCCCAGCTACTTAAAGCTGCCTTTCAGACATTAGCAACAGCCTGCTGGGATTATGAGAGACAATGTGAGAGCATTCTCTGAGGATAAGAATCTAGACATACCCTGATTTTTTATATTTATCTATATCTAGATATACACTGACCTTGAAACTGCATGTGATAGAAAGTGTTTGAAAACTGCTGGCTGCTCTCATGTAGTTCCCAGCGCAACCAGCTGCAGCAGCAGGGTAGTCACAGCACAAACCCTATACAGAGCTCTCTAGGTGAAGTTTCTGTTTGGTTTTCCCATGCATCTCTGTGACAAGAAGAGTTATATATAAGCAAGAGAGGAAGGGAAAGTGAGAAATGAAAAGATGGCAACGGTGCCAGGATACAGTGCTAAGCAGACTAACAGAGCCAGATAGAAAATCAATCAAACAAACAAACAAACAACAACAACAAAAAAGCTTTTAAACCACTTTTTTTATATTCTGCTAGGCAAACAAAAGACTGTTCTAATGAAAAATTTGAACGCATTCTTTGAAGTCTGCTCTCTCAGGTGGCTTTTTTGCCACATTAAGATTTCTCAGAATTTTCTGCAGAGTCCTCATTAAACTCATGCTAATTTTTAACCTGAACAGCACAGAAAAACACCCACAGCCATTATGCAGTACAGTCAGTCCTTGGCATTCAAATCTCATGGAATAACCTTCCGGAAATTCACAATACTTTCAAAAACATCAAGAGATCATTAAAAATGAGTTCCTACTGTTCTGCAGTTTCAAGCTGTTGGGCCTTTTCCTACAGCTCTGCAGGTTTCAATCACATCTTGCATCTTAAGTCCCCAAACAGCCTTAAAACATTACTTTAAATCTGTCTTCAGTCTCTTGAGCTATAGAGTCTTTTATTAAAAGAGGTCCAAACATCCTGCTATCTGAGATACAATCTTAAGAGCTGTCAGCGCTGATTGTAAGTTAAAATAGATGAAATGTTGCACTGCAAACAAACTATGGCAAAAGGCTATTTTTACCCTGGCCCAGAAGCAAAGTGCTCTGTGGGACTACTTTTATCAGAGAGAGGCTTTCACTGGTTCCATCCTCCTGAGCTCACTTTCAGGGCAAAGTTATACAGAACAATTGAGCCAATGTGACAATTCATTGCTGCTAGAAGGGCCAATTCTGCCTCTTGCGCTGCTTGTGCCCAGCCCTGCCTCTCCCACCCTACACCAGCCTCACAAAGGGGTCTGACAAGCACTGGAAAGGGGAAAATGAAATGTCATGTAAGTGAAATTGGGAGTGGAGCTGCAGTGGGGAGGAGTTACACTGCGTGTCTTCACATTCAGATTGCCTAATGACATACATTACTGTGGACATTAAATATGCTGCACCCACACCACTCTAACACATTGCATATGTAATAAATGTATGTGCCCCCAAATCATTTGGACTTAACAGTTTTCGACATCTAGGGCTATATCTAGAAGGTTCACCCACACCTTTGCT
This sequence comes from Anser cygnoides, assembly GCF_040182565.1. Classification (NCBI taxonomy): domain Eukaryota; kingdom Metazoa; phylum Chordata; class Aves; order Anseriformes; family Anatidae; genus Anser; species Anser cygnoides. Next base: position 40,771,874 of record NC_089912.1, read on the forward strand.
CTCTTTAGCCTTGAGTATTGCATCAGGTATGTCCAGATATTCTGGAAGCTCCCCTGGCAGGTTGAATCATTACAGAATATAGCTTCCTGCTTCTAGTTTAAATAGGGGTAATTGTGAACTTACAGCCCCGTGCTTTTCCCAAGATGAGGACTTTCTCTGATTCATATGATCTGTGGATGATCAGTCATCTTTTGGCTAACCTTTTCCTGCTGTAGTTCTGACAAGTCTTTGAAGGTTGACTGGGAAGCCCTTGCTCATGGGGGATTCAAGTTGCACCTGATTCTGTGAGTGGAGAAATCCAGCAAGTTCATAATGAATCTCAATCAATCAGGTATGCCTTCTTCATCAAACAGCAGGAATGGTTGAGAGAGAGTTTGAATCTCCTCTTCACTGGTAGTTTCTCAGGGTCCCATGCTAATGACCTTCAAGTCACACTGCAAGACATAAACATCTTAGTCAGCTAGCAGAGCAAAGGTGTCACAGAAATGAGTAAAATAATAATTCACTGTCTATGGAGTTAGTACTGTGAGAGTACGCAAAGAGAAAGAGTCATTTTCAGCAGCTTTATGTCTCCTCTAGATAAAATTCCAAAGATAGTTTGAGATCCAATTTGCAAGGAATTGAGATTTCAATAAAATTTACATCAAGGGAATAAGTAAAAGCAGGAAGTTATTCAGATAGAGCTAAAAGAGAAAATGGGAGGGAGGGTACTGACAACAGTTAACATTTCTTTGTCTCCAAAGAGAGGAAACATCATTAAAACATGCAGCTTATTAATTCTCAAAGGGGTAAAAAAATTTAACACAATACATTTCATTTCCCAAAACTCAGGGGGCTCTTGCCTTGTTAGCTAGAGACAGGCTAATATTCTTAGGTAACAATTCATGCTTTAATTAGCAATTCTAAATGTATCTCTTCTCCCAAGTAATGTTCTCCCAGGTAATGTGCTGACATTATTTTACCTACAGCCTGAAGAAAGTTTTTTTATATCATAATGCAGACTTCCAAGAGCATATAAGGTATTTCTTTTTTGAGAGAGTCCTAAAGAATCCATAAAATTTCACGAGATTGTATTTGTGAGAGTTTTGAATTTAAAACAATCTGTAGGGAAAAAAATGTAGAAAATATATATATATATATTAGATCCTCAAAAGAGGCAAATGGAAGATATTATTTATGTTAAAAATTAAATTTATATAAACATAGACTGTTGTAAAATATATATAAATTTGATGAAAATAAAATACTGAGAAAAACAAGTAATGAGAGAGAGAGGGAGGGAGAGAGAAAGAGAGAAAGTGAGAAAGTGAGAAAGAGAGAAAGAAAGAGAGAAAGAGAGAAAACTAGCAGTGAATTATTTTTTTTCCTCTGCAGCTTCTGTTGCTTTGTGTCTTGAAAACTGATCTATTGGTGCAGCTCAAGACAAAAGGTCCAATTTCTGGTGTTTCTTAGGGCTCCCACAGGGATGTTTGGGCAGATTTACTATTACCACACCCAACTGCTGGTCCCAATTGTCTGTCTCCCAGGTCCCCAGCCCATCCGAGCTCACAAGCACAATTTGGTGAACTAGCTGAAGCCAATAGTGAAGGTCCAAAACTTGAGTCCTTGCCCTGGGACGGCCAAAATGCAGACACAATTTCCTATCTGCCATCTTGGCTAGAAAAAGAAGTAACCTGCAGATGATAAGGAGAAAAGAGTTGGTGGGGGTGGTAACATCCCAAACTCTTGCAGCTAAATCAGCCACAGCTCGTCTGTCAGAGTCCTAGAACCCCATCAGCAGATATCACAGAGAACCATCAAATACAAAGCATTTGGTCAGCACCAAGGAAAAGACAGAGTTAGTCTGTGTAGTTCAATCAACTTTTCAGATTTATTAAAACAAGTGAATAGCAAAGGAGTCAAATCTTACTCATGTTAAGAAAGCAGTATAGATGAGCAACAGAGGTGAACAAATTAGGAAAACGAGCTAAATTGTTGAACACTTCACCAGGAAGGCACAATGAGAAATTCACCCCTCTGCCTAATGAGTATGATCACATTGCTTTGATATCTGAAACCAGGCAATGAGCATGGGGGTAACATGATAAACAGCTGGGCTTTTCAAACATTCATAAGGCTGAGTGATGCTTATTTGTACATGGAAGCTGTCTGCTTTATGCTGCCTTTTAACACACTTGTTTTCTCTCCAGATGAATCAAGGACAGCTAAACTGGAACAGAGGGATGAGTGCCACAGCTTTTGAAATCCAATCTCTCTTACCTTACACTGCTAATTTGGGGATGGAGAAAATTATGTGGTTCAATTTACAATTAGGATTCCTCCATAATGATGTCTTTCCTCCGTAGCTCTCACACACAACGCAAAGCTTTTCCAGAAACCTAAAAATAAAGTATATTGCATAGTCCAGCTGTAGTGTTGTTTAACTTGGTGTGACAGATTGCTAAACACAAATATAGACAACACAAAAAGACAGTGAGGTGTTATGACCAAACCTGATTTGAAGGGCATGGCAAAGGAGCAATCTGAGCAGCTGTCAAAAGGGTAGACTTTCTAAAATGAGGTTGATGTTAAAAAAAGTTAATTATTATGTGCCTATAAACAGTTCTTCACAAAGGGGAAATGCATGTTATATATTGATTTCACATATTGATGCTCACTCATCCCATCAAAAATAAAAATAATACATTTAAGGTAGAGCAAAGCTCTCTGTGCTTCAAGTAGCAAAGGCAAATCCCATACCTTTTATTGGGGAAAATAAATAAATAAATAAATAAATAAACGAATAAATAAATAAAATAAATCTACACAATTGCAAAACTGGTTAACTAGTATTACTTCTGCTTTGGATTTGCTGGATTTCAGCAAATTTAGGGAAAAAAAAAAAGTATATATATATATCACCTTTCAGGAATTTTGATTGCCACCTCCATTAACCATGCTAAATCATCCCTTAGGAACTGTACTGAGCAGTTTGATAATATTCTGTATGTTAACTCAGAAACATATTTTACCTTCATATTTGCTTCTTTTGTAAAGAAGGAAGGATGAACTGTTACCCAGAATGATGGTGTGAGAGTCTAAAATAGCACCCTATAACTAAGAAATTGTTAAGGAATTATTTTTCACTTCACCAAAGTTTCATTATGCAAGATTGACTACCTTGAAAAAATAACTAAAGTTCCATGGGAGACACATGTAATACCAGCAGCATAACAAGGTCTCAGTCACAATGCCGCTAGTTGGCGCATCAAAGCCTTCAGGAATGAGAGGCCAGTCTTTTAAATTGTAAGCCCTTCCTTTGTTTAGCGTGCAGAGTGCCCTCATTGAATCACCAAAATGGCTTCATGTAGTGATGCACATGCACTTTTTTTTTTTCCTTCTGGCTAAACTAGATTTAAATAGGATTCAGAGTAAGTTGTAATACTTTTTATCATTTTGCTGTTCTTCATAGCATAGGCAATGGCTACAGATGGATGGAGGATAAATGCCATGGAGGATAAATGCTTTCAACTTAGTGGAGTTCTGCCGCTGAGTTCAGTGCTGCCAGGATTTCACCCCAGCTTCATTCATCAGCCAAAGAATAATGGAATTGAAGTCAGTTCACCTTTAGGAGCAAGCACACTGAGCTACTTAAGATCGCTTACTACGGCTTTAGGTAGGAACAGCCTTATAGTTCTTTATTTTGTCCTTGCATAATTTGGTTTTTCTTTCTCCTTTACTCTTTCCCTTTTTCTCTTACTGGCACCAGCTCTTTTGCGAGCCAGAAGAATCCCTCCATCATTGAAAAAAAATGACAGAGAATCCCAGGCAGGAAAGTTGCATCCACATTAGGCACTCCAGACTTCCTTGGCAAGAGCTGTAGTAGTCTCCGGAGATGACTGGAGAATACTAAATCAAATTACCATAGTGCATTTCACAACATTTTATAAACCAACAATTCCACAAATTTCTTTCTCCTCCTCGCCTGTTATTTCCCCAGTTTACAGCCTTGAACATATAATTCATAAACACATAACATTTCAGTGTGATGTCTAAAATAAAAGAATTACAAATCAATTTTTCATTATTTGCCCAGACTCTTCTGCCTTTACAAGAGTTCAGACTCAAACAGCATAACGTTTACAGAAATTGTTAGACTGCCACCTATTGGAAATAGATATACAGATAAAAAAAGACCTTGGTTAATCTGCATAAAATATTCATTTATTACCCAAGTGTTGTTTTAAATATATCAATTTAAAAGGCTTTAAAATGCATAGACTTCAAGTTCTGTTCATAATTATGTTAAAATTTAGATATGTGTATAACTTAAAAAAGAGCCTCTCAGAGGGGTAAAGCACTAGAAAGTGGTAAACAAAGATTTATAGCCCTGGAGTATAAAACAGCAAAAATCAGAGCAGACCCACAGGAAGAACCACCTGTTTAAAATCTGAGCCACATTATTAAGCTTCATATTCTCAACTGAAGTAATTTTTATATCAGATCCTGGTTTGCACTCTTCAGAGAGATATGCAATATTTAGGTTCACTCAGTTTAGTTATATTCTAGATTCCGAATGTAAATGAGTAATTTTACCTGCAGAAAGCATTTGCCTTGGGATAAAACAGCCCTGTCCTCTCAGGGAAATCTTAAAAATTAGGTTTGAATTCACAGTCTTGGGAGAGTACAGCAATTTTTTTGTATCAAAGACCTTCAACTAACATTACTGTTTAGAAGATACTTGGGCAATGCCACAAGTAGACTTCTTTCCCCTATCTGTTTCTCAAGAACAAATAAATTCCTGCTTTTCTTCTCACACCCTCTTCAACTATACCCTCAGGCCTTCTAGCCTTCATTAAGTGAAAATGTGCTAATTTACCCTTAAAATTGCACTAAACTGCAAAAACTTAGAGCAAGTGACAATCCAACCCAGTTTTGAACCTTGAACTTGATCCTTGATCTGCCTGCCGTCTCTCCTTTCTCACTGCCCAGCAACCTGCAGGCTGGGAGCATCACTGCTTGAAGAGCAGCACTAGCAAAATCCTCAGACATCTGCTTCATCTCATCTTTACTATTGCAGTCTCCTACTCTACAGCTTTTTTAACTCTCACACTAAAATGAACAACTGTGTTGCCTAGCTCTTTTCTGCCCAGCCTCCCAGGCTTGATCAGAATCATACTGTTCCTCTTCCAAGTCCTTCTGTTAATTAGCACTGACCCCTGCCCAGCTCATGACAGCTTTTTGACAGCTCTTTTCATAGTTCTGCTGAGAGACCTACACAAAAATATTGAGCCGGTGCTTTTGTAGATAGTTCTATTAAAAAAATAAATAAATAAATAAAATAAAATAAAATAAAATAAAATAAAATAAAATAAAATAAAATAAAATAAAATAAAATAAAATAAAAATAATATAAATATAAATATAAATATAAATAAATAAATAAACTGCAGTTAATTATACCTGATGTCACAGTGTAGAAAAAGACATAAAAGACTAACATGAGAAAAAAAACAATGTAAGGCAAAATATACTGTGTGGGATACTATGCATAATATATTTCATACATTCAGTTCTCAAAATTTTTCTGCTTATCCTCAGAATCTTTTCACTTATCCTCAGTGGTCTAAATTCCTGACTCAAATTATTTGGCTTAGCAGTGTTTGCATAAATGACATACGAAATGTGCTTATGAATTAGTAAAACACTTGCTGATTTTCCTTAGCTACAGTAAAGGCTAGAAACATCTTTTTCATTTGTATTGCTTATGACCTGATTTGGAAAATGATCCTATTGACAACTATCTAGTTCTTAGTTGGCTGCAGGATCTCTTTTTAAATCAGCTCCCAGTCTGTCACACCTTTATTTCCAGCAGGTGTCTGATATATATACTCGTTCCTCACAAACACTTCTTCATTCTCCTGTTAGCTTACATCATTCTATCAGTGCACACTTTTTTATTCCTTAGTTTTATCTCTCCTTCCAGATCCCAAAGAGAATTCTCCAGGCTTCTTTGTGGTTTATAAAAAGATCTTTTCTCTTATGGCTTTCTTTTGAAACTTCAATCATTCTCTACCTACTCTTGGGTCATACTCTCACATATAATTTTGCTCCCCTAACAAGCACATTATCTTCTTCTGGGGACATATTTACATCAAAAGTTCATGGGAATCTAAAGCAATATTTCTATGGTGCAACAGTTGTAGATCCATGTCTGAGAAAAATGATATGATTTCTACCCACTCTGTAGTATCTGCACCTTTGTCACATATTAAGAAGAGGAAATGTGAGGAGAGAACAAAAACGAAAACAAAATGCATGACAAAATTCTCAGTGAAGTCAACAGGTTTGCTTCATATTTTGTGCAATATTTCCAACTTTAAATAAGTATCTCTACCACAAGTATTTTAAGTGACAACCAGTACAGGTAAAACTTTTGCAAGATGTATTTGTGACCAGATTTTTCATAGTCCAGGTCCTAGGCTAATCCTAGTCCTCTTTTTCCTTTCAATTTAAACTCTTGGACAAGTCCAGAATAAATGGAAAATGAACCTGGGACCATTCCCCAACTCTGTGTCTTCCACAGTGGCAGCCATGTGCTCTGCAGTCTGCTGATTCTTTTCCTGCTGGAGCACATAAAATGCAAATTAGATCAAGCTGATCTCTATGCTGTTGTTTAGATACCTGACCTCATTGAAACAGAAAAGGAAAATTGAATACTTTAATTTTCATCCATAGTCTGGGGAAAAAAAAAAAGTTGCAATGCGATGTTTGGCTGTAGATTATTTCAATCACTCCCTGATTTTTTTCTCAAAATTTTTTTGAGAATATATTTTGAAGAGCTGTATAGAAATAGGAGTTTTTCTGTGTCTCTAGGCTGAAAACAATAAAGGCAGGTTTAGTAGTTGGCCAGGTTATACCAGAACTCTGGGCAGATGACATGGCAACTGAACATGGAAATGAAATTAATAGAATAATATTTTTTCATAAACAAGTAATGTCGCTGGATGAAAACTGAACAAATAAGCATGTAACCACCTTTACCCTCATTCTGCACAAAACAAACAAATAAAAAACAAACACCAACACACACAAAATACCACCACCAAAAAAACCGTAAGGCCTGAAGCCTTCTTCAGTCATTTTAGGATACCACTGATCATTCAATTTAACATGAATAGGCATACCCAATGAATGAGGGGATTTATAATTTCCACTTTATGGATTTCTCCCCTGTGATATAAATATTTGAAAAAAAGCTCCCATGAGGTATGGCGAGAGATGCCTTTAGCCATTGCATATATAATTTTGGATCAGCTTGGCATCGTTTTGCTCAGAATGAAACCATATGTCACCTAATGGCTCAGGGGAAATACTGGCATATGGAGCTTTTCATACTTTCACTGCCAGTTTGAATCCAGCCCAGGTCAGTAACAACCCACACGGCTGCATCTGAAGGTTGTTGGGTAATCTGTGTGAAATGAGTTGGCCATCTCAGCCCAGATCCTACAGCAAAGTTGTCCACCAGAACATGACCACTGCAGATGGCTCAAACTTGCCCTTCTGTCATCACTATCATCAAGTCAGCCAAAGATAAAATAAGCAGAGAATGTGCACGAGCTTTCACAGTGTAGAAGCCACACCCTGAAACTGCTGACACACAGGACAGTTTTTTGAGACACAGTCCTATTCTAGGATCTATGGTACTCCTCAGATGCTCACATGTAGCTATTTTGTGTTAACATTACACCACCTCCTCACAGCAATTCCTTCATACAGATGTAACCTATTAGGCAGATCAAAGTTTAATGTCTGCATTAATGCTTCACACATTATAATAGTTCTTTGGGTAATGACAACTCTGTTGTCTGGAGTGAAGATTCAGACTTGGGAGAAGCATAATAAGCCTTCTCAAAAAGAAGGAGAATGCAGAACTAAACAGTACCACAATGAGAGGAGGTTAAAAGATGTAATTATTTTATGAACATTGAAGAAAATACTACAGTATAATAAGCAGTTAATTGTCTTTGAAATACAATCCAGGAGTAGCAAAGAATTAAATAATAATATTAATATGTGCATTGCAGCATTACACTAGAGAACACTGAAGGCCTAAAAAAGAAAGATATTAAAAAGCCTCTTAGGAAAAATTACTAGGGAGCCTTTTCCTAATGATTAACAGGAGGGAAGGGATTTTCAGTGTATCAGTATGACATGTAAGTTTTCTCTTTGCAGTAGTGAAAACACTGCATGTCTGTATTATCAGTTCTCAGTTAGGTTTCAAAAAGCATAATTCTGTTTCTATTTCCTACTGAAAAAATTATGAAGACAGATATTTTAATGCATAGTGTGACACCAATGTACAGCTGGGAAATGAAGGTAGGCAAATTAATTGATAATGCAGTTCTTTATGCACTCCGTGGGAGCTGTGTCACAAAGGAGGCTAATAGTAGGTGTTTACAAAGAAAACAGAAACGGGGAGATGATTTCAAAAACAGGACTATTCTTCCTGATCAGGCACTATTCCACATATTGCTAGATAACCAAAGAGCTTACATGAAAGAATTAGTGTTAGTGAGTCACTACTTCACTGATGAAACAAACAATTTCTACCTATTTATGCATTTTTTTGTGTTATTAGGCTTGATATTTTGCAGTGCTTTTTCCTATCACCAGTTTGCAAAGTAGGTATGCCAGAGAAGTGGCATGCGCAGTTTACACGTTTGCTTTTTTTTTTTTTCTCTATTGTAAATTATATTGTTATTTTAGAAAGGATACATATTATGTCAAGTGCTGAAAAGCACACTGTCAGATTCAATATATGCTCCCCTTCGTCACTATAGTAACTAGACTGTTATCTGTATCTCAGCTCTTCCTCCTGTGTCAGACTTGACTCGCTCACATACAAGGCTCCATGCTCCCTGTCTCTCAGAGTCTCTTCCTGCACCTCTCCTATGCTGTTAAGCCTCATAAGCAGAGTAGTTGCAAAGACGCCAAGAGTGGGTGCCGCTGCTTCTGTAACTTTGTGTGAAAAGATTTCAAATGAGGGTACGGGTGCATATGTTTCTGTCCCCACTGACTGCTGCAACCCATGCGATAAGTTGAGCAAGCAATACTTTAGAAGATGAAGAAATGGCTGGTGAGAGCTGTGTGCCATGTAGGGAGCTTGCAGACCCACTTCCATGTCTGCAAGAAGTGGAAAAGTGAAGTGTTATGGAGGAACAACATGATATAGCCACAGTACATAAACCTTTCTGCAGAACTGCTCGGCTGCAGCCCAATGTTTATTTCTTACAGTGTATGAAGACGCGTTACTAGAAGATATCTTAAATTCTCTTAAAAACTCTTCCCAACTATCTCTGTTTACACCCACCTAAAGATCAGAGGTCGATCTGATAAACCGCAGCCTTTGTTATAAAGTCAAGCCATCACTTCTAAAGCATTTTCTTTCAGATAATTTAAGTTATTATATGTTCATGCAATATACCTATATTTACTTTTTTCTCTTCAAATTTTAACTTTTGCCTTGTATTTCTATTAGGATGAAGTTCAGCCTTGCAGGATTTCTGAAAATCTGTGGATTGAAAACTGGCTGAACAGCAGGACCCAGAGGGTACTTGTCAGTTGTGCAAGGTCTAGTTGGAGCCCAGTAAATAGTGGAGTACCCTAGGGCTCAATACTGGGTTCAGTCCTGTTTAACAGTTTAGTTAATGATCTGGATGAAGCTGTTGAGTGCACCCTCAGTAAATTCACAGATGACACAAAATGCAGGGAAGTGTCTGACTCATTAAAGGGCTGCATGGTCATCCAGAGGGATTTCAACAGGCTGGACAGGTGGGCTGACAAAAATCTCATTAAATTCAAGAAGGAGAAGTGTGGAGTCCTGCACCTGGGAGGAACAACCCCAGGCATGAGGACATGCTGGGGGTCACCCATTTGGAAAGCTGCTCTTCAGGAAAGGACCTGGGAGTCCTGGTAGACACCAAGTGTCTTGCAGCCAGATTGGACTAAAAGACAAAATATTAACAAGAGTAATTATTACTCTGAAACACAAATTTCTGTGAAAAATTGTACAAAACAAAAACATGATTTGGAGCTATTCAAACGTTCCCTCGTCCAAATCATCAATAAAGATATTAAAGAGGATGGGCTCCAACACTGCCCCCTGGGGAGCACCGCTGGTGACTGGACACCAGCTGGATTTCACTCTGTTCACCACCACTCTCTGGGCCCAGCTGTCCAGCCAGTTTTTAACCCAGCAAAGTGTGTACCTGTCCAAGCCATGGACTGCCAGCTTCTCCAAGCGAATACTGTGGGAAACCATGTCAAAGGCCTTGCTGAAGTCTAGGTAGACTACATCAACTGCCTTTCCCTCATCCACCAGGAGGGTCACCTGGTCATAGACGGAGATGTGGTTGGTCAGGCAGGACTTGCCTTTCATGAACCCATGCTGACTGGGCCTGATCTCCCAGTGGTCCTGCATACATTGCATGATTATATTCAAGATGACATGTTCTATAACCATCCCTGGTACCAAGGTCAGGCTGACAGGCCTGTAGTTCCCTGGGTCCTCCTTACCACCCTTCTTATACATGGGTGTCACATTAGGAAGTGTCCAGTCATCTGGGACCAGATGGCCATCTGGATGGCCATGACTATGAATGCAATATCATTGTCTTTGAGTAAAACCAATCACAAACAAAATTTGCTACATTTTTGAAAAACATTGCATAATCTACCTTTAAAAAAAAAAAAAAAAAAAAAAAAAAAACAACTTTTGTTAATGCCATAAAAATATCACCTTCATCTCAAGGTGTTTTATATATGGAAGCACCTTTTCTTGTGGTACAGTTACACAATTCCCAGAAATTCCTTTACCTCAGGTATTACTGAGGCACTTCCTCCACCTTTTTGACTACGAACTCAGTGTTGCCCTCTTTTCCCCAGTTACATAATTTTCTTCTTGTGATGACTCGCACCACACGTGCTATTCCTCTTATGTTGCCAAATTCCAGTCTGAGAAATACTCATAAGAAATTACAGTTCTCACACAATGTTGCACAAGGAGTTTGAAAATAGTTATGGTACAGACCAGCCATATTTTCTCTGCTTTCTCTGCTATTGCAACCACATATCCCAACTTACATACTTTTTGCTTCCATAATATTGCTATTTATCACACTTCCTGGTAAGTTTTTCAGACTAAGTATAAACCTATATTAAACATGATTTGCTAAGAATGCTAACAGCTTGAAATATGCCACTGATGCACACAGCTTGTTCCATCATTCTAAGTATGCCATAGATCAAACTATCTACCTGCGATGGTGAGCATATTAAATCACTTGAAGTTCCATTTGCATGATCATCTTTCCAAACACTCTTGCTATGTTGCTGACTCAAGCACTTTGAAAGACTGACTTGAAATTACTATTTAAAAAAAAATGTGAACATTGTCTCACTAAGTATGCAGGAAATGAAATGTGTTAGCTGTTATCCATTTCAAATTAGATTGAGTACATAACTGTCTAACGTGAGCACACCTAGCAATAGTTTACATTTGTCTCTCCAGTAAGCTTTTTAATCAAAAGTAATTTAGTGTTAAGCATATCGAAAAGCCTTTCATTAGCTGTGGATGGGGCTTGATTTATTCATATGCTGTGCGACATATGTTGCTGGTGTTGTAGCCTACCCCATCTCCAATTTTAAATAAGTGCTTCAGTTCTGGTTGATATGTTTGCAAAGAGCCCATTTGCAGTTTTATATCATGCAAGGCAGGAACGTTCAGTGCTCAAGGTGGCTGGTTTGCATTGGTGACTGAATCACAGAACTAGTCATAAGGCATGAGGTGGCAGATGAGAGGGGATTTTTTGTTTGCTTGGGTCGTGTTGGGTTTTGGTTTTACCAAAGTACTTGCAGGGCATGATTTTCATTTGCATACTGTTTTTGCAGCAGTTGCAGTTACCTGTCTGCAGTGCCTCTGCAGAACTGAGATGCTGTTCGGAACTTTTCAAGTATGCAACAGCCAAGGTCACAAGGCCTTATTTTGCATAAGGTAACTCTCCTGAACAAGATATTCATTGCACAATTCCACTGCATGGAAAAGCAAAGCTCAGTGGTAGTGTCAAGACCTGGCTGTGGAAAGTGGTTCAATGTCTACACGTACCAAGATGTTATCAAGCAATGCACACTGGATTAGCATTATAAAATGTATGTAGGAAGTACAGGGGGACTTTCGAGAATCCTGTTTAGTTTCTCATTTTACATAGACATTTCTGATAACTGTCATGTACCTCTGCATGCCAGCTATGTGTTTTTCAAACAGCTTTGCCTCACTTCCTTGCATTGTAGTTACACAATCCAGACTTGAAAAGGAAAAAAAAAAAAAAAAAAAAAGGGGAAGGAAGGGAAGGGAAGGGAAGGGAAGGGAAGGAAGGGAAGGGAAGGGAAGGGAAGGGAAGGGAAGGGAAGGGAAGGGAAGGGAAGGGAAGGGAAGGGAAGGGAAGGGAAGGGAAGGGAAGGGGAAGGGAAGGGAAGGGAAGGGAAGGGAAGGGAAGGGAAGGGAAGGGAAGGGAAGGGAAGGGAAGGGAAGGGAAGGGAAGGGAAGGGAAGGGAAGGGAAGGGAAGGGAAGGGAAGGGAAGGGAAGGGAAGGGAAGGGAAGGGAAGGGAAGGGAAGGGAAGGGAAGGGAAGGGAAGGGAAGGGAAGGGAAGGGAAGGGAAGGGAAGGGAAGGGAAGGGAAGGGAAGGGAAGGGAAGGGAAGGAAGGGAAGGGAAGGGAAGGGAAGGGAAGGGAAGGGAAGGGAAGGGAAGGGAAGGGAAGGGAAGGGAAGGGAAGGGAAGGGAAGGGAAGGGAAGGGAAGGGAAGGGAAGGGAAGGGAAGGGAAGGGAAGGGAAGGGAAGGGAAGGGAAGGGAAGGAAGGGAAGGGAAGGGAAGGGAAGGGAAGGGAAGGGAAGGGAAGGGAAGGGAAGGAAGGGAAGGGAAGGGAAGGGAAGGGGGGAAGGGAAGGGAAGGGAAGGGAAGGGAAGGGAAGGGAAGGGAAGGGAAGGGAAGGGAAGGGAAGGGAAGGGAAGGAAGGGAAGGGAAGGGAAGGGAAGGGAAGGGAAGGAAAGGAAAGGGAAAGGAAAGGAAAGGAAAGGAAAGGAAAGGAAAGGAAAGGAAAGGAAAGGAAAGGAAAGGAAAGGAAAGGAAAGGAAAGGAAAGGAAAGGAAAGGAAAGGAAAGGAAAGGAAAGGAAAGGAAAGGAAAGGAAAGGAAAGGAAAAAGGAAAAAAACATTTAATGTCTTCTTTTGTCTACTTAGTTTTAAGTCTTTTAGAACAAGTTTCTCATATTGGATGATGGAGATCCTGGCCACCATTGAGATAAGTGAACATTTTATTGTAATCTCACCAGAGCCGAGATTTCACATCTGTTTATAGAGCAACTATCATGAAGGATCACTTTAGCTTTACATCAGCTAGGTACTGTCAGAAAATGAGAGTCATATTGTCAATCTCATATCAGTATGGATATCAGTTGTACCACCAGTCAGACAGAAGCATGCATAAACAGGTATTTTTCTCTGGTGCCTCAGATAACTCAGCAAGACCACATGTTACCTTACACATTTATGTTACTGAAAGGCAGATGTTTGAAACACTGTTGTGAAAATGCTCAGTGCTTTTAAAAAAATTGAAAACTGAAGTGCTCCAATATATTGCAGAATTCTGATATAATCTCTAAAGACAGACTCCAACTGGGCAGAGCAACAACATTGCTTGAATAGTTTCTTAGCATGCTAAAGATATTACAACAAACTGAACAACATGCCAGGATGAAATCTTTCAAGATGCTTGCTCACAGTTCACAGATTCAGTTCTATGGAAGCAAATGTTCCAAATTCCCTCAGTATTGTGCACTTCTGCAGAGCTCCCTTTGCTATTAGAAAGCTGCTGACCAAGTCTAGTAAGAATTGTTAAAAATGCTCCAGTGACGAAAACTAGGAGGCTCTTGCCAATTCAGGAGTATTGGAAAAGGGTAAAAGGAGAGACAAGCAGCCCACCAGAATATAAAATAAAGTTCTTTTCCTTTCATCCCAAGGAATGTAATTCAGATGAATATCCATCACCCAAAATATTTGCATCTTTGTTAAAATACATGCCATCTCATGTGTGGCAGGAGATACAGTTCAGCCTCATTTCCTCAGTACTGACCTTGTGTCTCTGAAGAGTTTAAGATGCGGAACAGAAACTGAAATTTTACTCTGTTCTTTCCCCCACGACCATGAGGGATGAAAACTTGCTTTTACATACCTACGCTATATGCCCATACCTGAGTCTGTTCCTGCGGCCCTTTCCCTTTGGCAATATTTGAACCTTACATTCAATTTCAGCCAAAAGAGAGAGAGAGGTATCTCAAAGGAAGTTGCTTGAAAATAGGCAGGCAATGAAAAGTGAGAGACCGTATTAGTGCGCCAAAGATGGTGAAGCAAAAGTATGCTTTCAGACATTATTAGGCATCTGAGATACCCCATCAAAGAGAAACTCGGTGTTTCTCAACAACCTCTGAATATTCCAGTTTCCATAAAAGATTAGTTTGAAGCTCATACTTATTAACCCCATAAGGCAGAGAAACCTACTGGAAATCAAGTCTTTACAGTTCTGGTTCCTGGAGTAAGACTTTTGTTTGTTGGCTGGTTTTGGTTTTTTTTTTTTTCATTCTCCCACAGCCCTGTTACTTCTTCCTCTTCTTCCTTCATTGTCTCACAAATCAGCTTCATTTTTCTGTGTGTGATAAACTGTCTAAAACCTGCTAAAATAGTCTCCATCAGTATCACCTTGATTCCACTTTGCTTCCATGGCGAAATGAAGCCCCTTGAGCACTTCTGCTCCCCATGTCCTTTCATCCAGCCCCTGGGACCAACTGCCTCTAGTTATCCGTTACTTCACATAAAGAAGAAAGGCACCAGAGCCCAACAGTAATAAAGGAGTAAGGCATATATTCTACACAGGCAGAAAAGAGACTTTATCCAGCCTCTCATCACCGGGAAAGTATTTCCTGCCTATCTCATTCGACAAGAGAACTTCCCTCCTGCTCGTCTTGCTGCCCCAAAAAGATCTCCTTAATCTGTAGGGGGCTGACTGGCGTTTTACAATTTATGTTTCTTATTTATGTTTCTGAATCTCAAAGACAATCTTCACCTAAGCTAGAGCAGAGTCAAGAAAGTGATGCAAAGATGGGCACAGTTAACTTACAATGTTTCCTTCATGAAAAAAGGGTATTATTTGAATTATGAATGGACATTATTACTTGCATTTGCAATGCAGTTATCTGTCTCAATACACTAATACTGTATGAACAAAGATATATTTTATGATATGGAACAGGGGAGGGAAAGAAAACATAAATTGTACAAAAATTATTTTCTTACACATTAACTTGACAATATTAAAACAACACACGATGGTTTTAATTTAAACAAAAAAAATCAAGACTGTTTAATTAAATAAGGTTTTTGTCATGTGGAACTTTTAAATATTTTATTCCACCAGCAAAACCTGCTGATGCATTGTAGAGATATCCTACCAAACAGATGGAAACAGAATCTGGATAAACATTGCCACCTAGCGGAGCCCTCCCTGGCAGAGTGTACTGCAGCAACCTCATGACTTCACTGCAGAACAATTAAGTAGGAGCTGGTATTGATCTTTAATAGAAAATGTTTTCTTAAATAGACAAGCAACAGACAGTCTTCAACACAGGCTGCTTAGACAGAAAGAATATTACAATTTCGGTTAGCTGAATCTTGGCTGGGATATCTTAATTGGAAACCTTTTACCCCTGAAGCAGCGTTTCGAATCAGAAGTAAAACAAATACAATTCTTTGTTCCTTTTTATGAGTGCATGACTACTAAAGTGCTTTGTTTCCCATTATAGAACTCCACTTCACAAGCAAGGAGACTGAACATTAATTGTGCTCACAGAGGTGTACCCTTTAGGGCAGGTTTGAAGAACAGTGGGTAGTGTGGGAAAATATGAAGCACTCCTTCTTAAGACACAGCAATTCATAGACACAGGCAATTTTGTCAGCCCGGCAACTTTCCCAAACATGAAACTCACTTTAAAAATTGAGATGTTTAGCTCTGAGCTCAGATGAGTCAGTGAGTTATTTGGGGAGTCATTAATGAACGTCAAATAGAGAAAGCCACAAAGAGATGAGTCACATCACCATAACACCAAAGAGATAAGATATAGCCCCTCTAGTTCTTACTCCCTTTGTGGCTTTTTGTTTGCGTGTTCTGTTGTGTTTTGTTTTGTTTTGTTGTGTTTTCTCTCCCTCTCTCTCATCATTCAGAATAATTTCCAGCCATTGCACTTCAATTTTAGTTTCTGTAATGATATTTTTCTATGGAGCTGACTCACAGATGAAGGATTTGTCCTCCTGATATGGTATTAAACAACCTCTAAACTCCAGTTTCCTGAATTTTTCTTCCCCTGAGTCAGCTAGTGTTAGCCCTAAAGTCTTTTCACTATGAAGTAGCAAAAGTTCAGTTCCCTCTCTAGCATTATCACTCCTCAAGTATTTCAACTGGGACAGCTGGTAAGCTACAGCAGTGCCAGAGACAGCAGTAGCACCAGAGATTATACCTTCTTCTGCAAGTTCATTACAAGGGTATCTTCACACAAGCTTCATAATATTTGACCTAAAACAACACTTTACAGTCACTGCGTGGTCAAGAAGACTAATGTGACAGAAAGGATGAAAGGCACCACATGGAAATGAGGCAAGCAGGCTTCTAGGGAGACAGGATAGTCGTTTGGCTAGCAAGTAAATGTAACTGCAAAAAGGAGAAAAGAAATCCATTGCAACTTGAAAGGTGGCTTCAAGGTCACTCAGTGACACCTCCAAGGTTGATTAAAGGTAAAGACTCCACTTGTAACCAGTCCAATACAGAATGTATGAGCTGCTCAGCCTGCAGTACTCAACGGGTTCACTGGTGGATGTGATCTTATTTGTAGACTACCAACAGTGAACAGGGTAAAAACAGCCTCTCTGTGCTGCAAAGGGATGGCAGCAGAGGTGTCAGGAAGGGATGTCACAGATATATACAGCAGTATGCTGGCAGCAATGACAACATGACTATTGCTGTTCAGCTCTCAGAGACAGGACCACTGATTTGGGCCAACATAAATACTTGAGCAGTGGCTGGAAGGGGAGCTTGAAGGTTGCATTTAGCACCATAGACAACCAAATAAATGCTTAGTGAGCATTCATTCAGTTGTTTTCATGTAAGAAAGAGGAATTAGAACCACAAATGGAAACGACATAAGTGCATGTTAGTGGTGACATGTACCAGTGGAAAATATATCAAATGTATCTAAATTTCATCAAATTGTTAGCTTAAACTACACCTACTTGTTGTGATTCTGTACAGATCAATAACATTTTTCATTATACACTTTAATCAGTTTAATGTTCTGCAATCAACTTTTTATTACAGTGCTTTTCCTTAACCTTTGCCCCAAGGTGAGAGTCATATAAGTTTTTGTCTCATATGCTTTCCTTAAGATTATCATTGCTTCTAGGCAGGATATGGCCAAATAAGTTAGGAAAGATTGATTGTTCAGAATTCAGATCCCAGGTTGTGTTGAGAGCTAGGGAATAAAAAAAAAAAAAAAAAAAAAAAAAAAAAGGGGGGGGGGGAAGGCAAGGAAAGGCAAGGCAAAAAAAAAAAAGAAAAAAAAAATTTGACCTGAGCAAATTTGTTACCAGCAGCATTAAAAGAATAAATATCCTATCATGTAATGTCAGTGATTCACAATGAAGTGTTATAAATGCCAATTCCTATAAAGTATGGTGGCAGAGGTTAGAAAAATATCTTAGATCATTCTCCCAGTCACTGTGTAAAGGTGATTCAATATATTCCTCTAATTCCAAAAGCTGCATCTAAAAAAATGCATCTTTGCTATACTCACAAAGCACCTCTTATAACCATCATACATTACACTTACACAGAGAACTAGTTATCGATGATAGCTGGCATAAAAGATTTTTTCTTATTTACAGACAGTTCAGAGATGTTCAGTCTCTAAATACCAAGGACTATGAAGTAAAGGATCTTATATCTTATATACTTTACTAGCATCATTTCTACTGGCAACAGCCGTATAAGAACAAACAGCAATCATTCATCCCAATAACATTTTTGTGCATCTCAGTTTCCTTTGAATACAGCTCAGTAACCTTGACAGTTCTGTGGCTACAGAAAGAATCGTATCAACGGGAAGTGCCATAAACTGAGCAAATTAGAGAACAGTAAACTGAATTATGCTACTCGGGATAAACTAAAAACAAAATCAGTGTATCAGGCTACCTGACATGTCTCTCTGTAGGCAGTGCCATGTTCTGACATGTGAGAATTGAGTTTGATACTAATGCTCAGCACGAAAATACAGCTGAACACACATGGCAACATAAAATCTAAGATGAAATCCTCTAAGGACTCTATTAAACTACCTTGCAAAGCTTTTACCCAGAAACCCAGCATCACAGCCAAGAAAATCCATGAAGGTCTAGTGCTGTGACTCAAAGGCGGAGATTAGCTATCTGAGGAGTAGGTGCCTGAAGAATATGAGGGAAGATTCAGGACCAACACGTTATACCTAGAGACCCTTTTTGAAATCAGGATACTGGCACGTCTTCCTTTTCCTTTTTTATTTCTTCCTAACAAGAGTCGCAGTGCAGTGTGTTTATTTAAAAACAGCAGATTGAATTGAGACTCTAGTACAAACACCCCTGTAGGCCTGTAATATCATTAAGCACAGAGCATCAGCCGACCACGGCAGCCAGAATCAAGCAGTGGGCCTGATCTGCCTTTCCCCACGGTGGTGTAAATAGGGCGTCTCCATTTCCAAAAGAATCGCATTTATCCAGATTTTTATCAGTGCAACTGAGGGCAGATTTGGCCCAGCTTGTTCAGAGGCCACCAGGGCCCACAATATGCATGCAAGGATGCATAGATGTGCAGCGAAGTCTGAAAAACATACTCTGCCTTTTTCCAAAGTGTGTACAATGAATATTAAACAACCCCCTGAAGTTCCTGTTGCCACTTGCCTGGAATCAGCACTGCCATCCCTATTACATACAGCACTCTTTGGAATGCTAATGACTACTTAAACTAATTCAGAGAGGATGTGTAAAGAAATGGGGCAGTGACAGGGATATGGCATATAATCAGTGCAAGATTTTTCTGCAGCTTTACATATTCATTTTCTTTCTTCTTTATTTCAAGCAGACCAGGCATTTTCTTCCAAATTGAACTATTTCTGATAGCCTCAGAGGACAGAAAATGTGATTTCCACATCCGAATAGTTAACACACCCAGAGGCATGTTAGAGAGATTGAGGAAAATGGAAAAGCTGCTTCATACCAGAATGCCATGTCAGAGACCGGAATGATCAGCTGAGTCACAGAGGAAATGAATGTGAAGTCTCGTGAAAAGTGGAATCTCCTTGTAAGCCACAACACTTCTGTAACCTCTTATTTGTCTTCTAAATATATTTGCACTAGATTTGAAAGAATTACAGTACTAAAGAAGCAGGAAGCTTAAATACCTATGTTTAGTCAAGAGATAGCAAGAAGGTGATGTGACAGCCAATTATTTACATAACTACAAAGACTTTGTATGCAACAACAAACAATCCTGTGTTACTTAGAAATTACCATATCTCAGTTTTTTCTTCTGTTTTCTGAAATACACCACAGCTAATGCCTCAGTCAGCAGTAAAATAGAAGGACTGCACTTTCTGGAGTTCACTACAGCTTGCATTTATTAACTCTATTAACTCAAAAGTGGAGGGTTAGTGTCCTTTTTTTTTCCTTTTTTTTTTTTTTTTTCCCTGGCAGGTTGCTTGTGGCTTGGAAGAACCAGCACTGAAATAGCATTCATCCTAGGTTATGGTAAACTAAATCTGAGGGATCTACTCTGTTCTGGTTGTATGCATGTATCTTCTCAGAGTGTATCTTCCCCAAAACATCAATTCAGTACATCCTAATCTAGATTTAGTTTGTCACTAGACAAATACATGTTCTGAGGAGTACTTCCTTGAAGTAACAGTCACAACTTAAATTTCTTTTTTGACGAAAAGGGAAGTTGCACAAAATTCACACTGACATGAACTGGAATATTAACAGTGGATTCTCTGACAGCTACATGGAGTACTACATTGGCTCAGTTTGTAGCATCCTTTCACCTAATTAGAACAGTGGGCAGCTTTGTTAATTTTTGTTCATTTTAAATCTTTTTCTAAGCTTCCATGTATACATAATATTAAGGTCAGAAAGTTCCTTTGAAAGATATATTTTTTCAAGCTGCAAATCTGGGGGCAATTTCTGAGCACAGAAAACATCCCCAGGAAAAGCTAGCATTTTTTGCACACAACTCCTGCCAGGTGTTTGCCAGAAGGATTTATTCTTAGCAGTGTTTTAACAAACAAAAGGTGCAGTTTGAGAGTAAGATAGAAATAAGGGAAAAAAATAAATGAGGGGAAAACAAACAAAGAAATAAAAAATGATCTAATGATGAAAATCTAAAAAGCAGAAAGGAGAAAGAGGAAAGGGAATTATTATTATTAATAACGAAAACAACAACAACAACAAAACAGAAAATCCAGCCTTTTGCTGAAGCCACGTTCTAAAAACAAACCCACACAATGTTAACCACAATCAGCCTGACTGACATCACAACCTCTGAGCAATGCTGGGCTATGCTTTCATGACACCAAGTGGTTAATCTGTAAAGGTGCATTCTGCTGATCTCGAACATGCTCCACATTCAAAGGGCTGTTAAAAGGAAGCTATACTCCAAGGTGCTTCTAACGACAATTCTCCTCAGCCCACTTTTGGTTGGGTTACACGTCCTAAAATGTTTTTTTCATAAGAATGCCACATAATGTTAACTAAACTGCTATTATTATTATTTCACTCTGTCCCCTTCACCTTTCAAAGAATTTTTAATTTATTCATAATAAAAATATTGTTGCATCCAGAAGCCTAATTAAGCATTTTACAAGATCCCAAATAACAAAAACTAAATCCATATTCTGTGAAGGTTAGTAAACACCTACAAAATATATTTTTAAAGGAACTCATAAAAAATAAAAGGGCCCAAACAGAAGCTGAAACTAAGCCTGACATTGGACAGATTTATCCCCTCCCCTACTGCTATTACAGAAGTCAGAAAACAAAACGTATTAGTGAACAGAAATAGAAAAATAAATGATGCAGTATGATTGTCATTTTCTTCAGACCAATTGTCTTGCAAAGTTAATGATTATTGGGACCCAGATTTATTCAGACCCTCTCAACAGAAAAAAAAAAAAAAAAAAATCTGCTCCTATTCACTGTCATCAGCATTCAGGAAAAATTCAGGAAAAAAAAAATCCCATTTTCCTTTACATTTCTAAGTCTAATTAACAATTAAAATGAGTACAATGATGCTTATGTCTGCTTCCTGTGAGGCTCTCATCACCACGATTCACACACATTTTCAGGTTATTATGATAGTCAATGAATTCTTCACAGTGGATCCTGTGCTCTGTGTCTCCCTGCTGCATGGTTAAGCCAACTGTGTTGAAATTTTCACTTACTTGCTCATTTCTTTCATTCCTGACATTTCTATTAATGTAATTCTGCCTATAGTAACACAGAAAAGGTTCTCCTAGCAGGTAAACATTGCAAATTGCAGTTTAAATTCGTTTTTAATTCATCCATTAGCTTCCTCCACAGTCAGGTGACCTTTTACCAAGAACATTTATTATCTGTCTCGAGCTTTTTAAATACTTGGTTTCTGTGAGAATAGCTTTGGCATTAAGTTACAAATGAAGAAAAATAGAGTAAGAGCTCCTAAATGGATACTAGAAGTCAAACGAGACTGTGGAGGATCCTGGTAATGATAGCAACCTGCTGGTAGTATGCTTTTTATATGAAGAAAATTCAGCATTTACATATGGTGCCTACCACAAGCTTCAGATAAAATTTATTACAGTAGTCTTAGCTGATGATCACAGAGATGGATTGCTGTCAGTAGTTTCTTGTGATAAAGAATAACAATTTATGCCTAGCAATCTAGGCATGAAGGAAAGCATCTCTCAGCCTCCATGTTAACTCAGAGCTTCACCAGGCTCCGTTGTGGTAGTTGAAGACAGATACCATCAAAGAAAGTCAGCGTTGTGACAAATCCTTAATGCATTACATTTCTGAGTACCCTCACTTTCAATTCCATTTGCATTAATTTTCTCTTCTCTGTTTTTAAACTGTTATGGCTAGTTGAC
Organism: Anser cygnoides; assembly: GCF_040182565.1. Taxonomy (NCBI): domain Eukaryota; kingdom Metazoa; phylum Chordata; class Aves; order Anseriformes; family Anatidae; genus Anser; species Anser cygnoides. Next base: position 40,794,164 of record NC_089912.1, read on the forward strand.
TCTGTGATATCCTCGAAGAGGGGACATTTTCAAAAGAGATTTGCTGTTAACAAACAAGTGATTTTTATTCACTGATTTCTATTTCAGTGTTAAGCATTTCATAGATATGAAATAACAACACACAATCACAGGATAAACAAATCAAAATGCACAAAAAGTTCTCTATTTAGGAAGGCCCTGAACTACCTTGGGATGTTCTGGGACACCACTCAGTAAGAGTTTGTCTTGTAGAGGTACAATGTGCTATCCCAAGAGACTGTGCCCAGCTATATGGGGCACAACTGTCAGCTCTTCAGCAACCAGAGGCAGCAAGGGTGCCCTGCATGGGAGGAGTCCACTAGCTGCCTTGCGCCTGTCACAGGTACTTCGAGGTGGCTTTGAACCAGTGTACACACCATATCGCACGCCAAAAGTTCAGCCAGCCATGGGAGCACGTGATGTCTCTGTTCACACATATTTAAGGAAGAGTGTCATCTACTGGGAGAGGAGGAACAGAGAATACATGTGGAAGTGGACATCATTGAAGACACAGCTGGAACCTGCATCACAGCAAGGATGCCTTGAAGGGACTGTGGCACATGGGGTGACCTGCACCTGGGCAGGTACACCACTGAGTGGCTATTTATGGCCCATGGACAAGCAGTGCCAGGGCAGGGACCCTACCAAAGGGACTGTGGCCCATGGTTAAATCAAAGAATCATTACGGTTGGAAAAGACCACCAGGATCGTCTGCTCCAACCATCCCCCTACTACCAATATCAACCACTAAACCATGTCTCTAAACACCATGTCCAACCTTTTCTTAAACAAGCCCAGGGACGGTGACGCCACCACCTCCCTGGGCAACCAGTTCCAATGCCTGACTGCTCTTTCTGAGAAGAAATGTCTCCAAATTTCCAACCAAAGCCTCCCCTGGCACAACTTGAGGCCATTCCCTCTGGTCCTCGATGTCCTTCTTGTAGTGAGGGGCCCAAAGCTGAACACAGTACTCGAGGTGTGGCCTCACCAGAGCAGAGTACAGGGGGACGATCACCTCCCTGGTCCTGCTGGTTACACTACTCCTGATACAAGCCAGGGTGCCGTTGGCCTTCTTGGCCACCTGGGCACACTGCCAGCTCATGTTCAGGTGAGCATTCACCAGCACCCCCAGATCCTTTTCCTCTGCACAGCTTTCCAGACACTCTGCCCCAGTCCTGTAACACTGCATGGGGTTGCTGTGGCCAAACTGCAGGACCCGGCACTCAGCCATGTTGAACTTCATCCCATTGGCCTCTGCCCATCAACCCAACCTGTCCAGGTCCCTCTGCAGGGCCCTCCTACCCTCCAGCAGATGGACACTTCCCCCCAACTTGGTGTCATCTGTAAACTTACTGAGGGTGCACCCAATTCCCTCGTTCAATTCATTCAAATAAAGATATTAAAGAGGGTGGGCTCCAACACTGCCCCCTGTGGTACACCACTGATGACTAGTCACCAGCTGGATTTCACTCTGTTCACCACCACTCTCTGGGCCCAGCTGTCCAGCCAGTTTTTAACCCAGCAAAGTGTGTACCTGTCCAAGCCATGGACTGCCAGCTTCTCCAAGCGAATACTGTGGGAGACCATGTCAAAGGCCTTGCTGAAGTCTAGGTAGACTACATCAACAGGCTTTCCCTCATCCACCAGGAGGGTCACCTGGTCATAGAAGGAGATGTGGTTGGTCAGGCAGGACTTGCCTTTCATGAACCCATGCTGACTGGGCCTGATCTCCCAGTTGTCCCACAAGTCCAGGTGGAGCAGCAGGTCTCTAACTGTTTCCACCTGAACTGGGGAGGTGTGGGGGTGTGTTCTTCTGCTCCCTGTCCCAGACTTCAAGGTCAGGAGACTGAGTACCTCGAGGATAAGTGACTAGTAAAGACAAATGTAAAGAAGGCATTAAGAACCTCTGCTTTTTCCTTATATTCAGTAGTCATGTTCCCTCCTGCATCCAGTAAAGGATGCAAAATAACACTGGAGCAGAGAAAAAGAAGTAACAAGAAAGGATTGGCAGACAGAAAATAACAGGCATACAACACCAATCCCATTTCCCCAGTTTAGGGATGTTTTGCTTGTGATGTCACCTCAGCCACCCTCCAGTGGGATTTTCATCAGGATACTCCTAAGATGTTTAGTGAAAAAAGAGATCTACAGAACCTGCAACTAAGACATATTCATGTGGGTGGTACATGACAGGTGGATCCTCACCAGCCCTTCCTCTACACCCAAGCAGAATGGACTTAGTCGTGACTTTAGAGTTTCACAAGTCCTGGTTTCCTCTGTATATACTCTAATCTTCTGAAAGATGATTAAATACGAAAGACTGTTAAGTGTAAGTTATATACAATGTATGCTGTACAGCTTCATCTTTTTAAGGTAACAGGTAACAGTTAAATAGCACATGCTTCTAGGTAGATAGCAGGTATTAACATTAGAGACTCCATTGGTAGCATCCTTACCCCTGAGTTAGCATTACACTAATATGCCAGCATGGCGCCTGGGTGAGCTGAACTGCTGGCAGCATTCTTTAAGATGCAGTATTAAACCTATACCTGAAATATTTACAGACCTCAGAGATCTCCATGGCATTGTGAACAAGGTTATCCCTGAGGTTCTGACTGAATTATATTTTTGTATGTGCACGCTGTCAGTCTAACTTTTCACTGCATTTTTAAGTACCGTATATTCCTTCACCTTTTTTTTTTTAATGGTATTATTTGTGCATACTTTAAAAAGACCACAAGCTGAGCACTGCTTGGAGAGGAAAATGCAAGGTCAAGTAGTAGTTTCCATAGGAAAGCTGCTTTTGTTTGCTTTTATTTCACCTCAGAGTGGAAAAGAGTGGTACAGCCACATTCCCCCCTTCAAGTACAGGCCATACATTGTTAATGTGAAGGGAGGCATGCCAAGAATGCAGCATTTACAGGAATCACTAGAAAAAGTGGTAAAACGTCAATACTGTCAACTTCAAATAAGTACAGCTCTTGACCCAGAATCCTTTCAAGGGTGGTATATTTCGGGATCTTTTTAAGCTGAACTTGAATTTTTAGGTACGTGGGTTCTAATTTCAAGATTTTGCTCATTACAGAAGCAGGACCAGAAACTTTCTAGTAAAAACTTTGGATATCAGGTTGATGCTTGTCTCTGGTGGCCAGAAGAACCTAATAACAGTGACTTCTGCGCTCAGAACATACTACTTTCCCATTCCCTCAGTCCTTCAGAAGCATCTTGGTGCAAGTTTTAGCATACCCTGTGAAAATGCTAGACTAAATTTTGTGTCATGCTACAGAAGCATGTGCAGAAGGAGGTGGTGCACCCAAGAAAATGGAATTTGTACTCCTGCAGCAAACAGCTTTTCCCCTTTAGAAGGAAAACCTCTCTCTGGGACTCTAAGTCTCTAGAGACTGAGGAAGGTATGACCCTTTATTTATTTATTTATTTATTTGATCATAATGTATTTTAATTTGTAAGGAAAACTGCACACAGACAGTATCACCTTCTTTGTACAAAGACTTGTCTATCCATCATCAGGCACAACAATCAAGTTGTTGACCCCTTGTTCTTTATGCTTTTCATCTGGAAATGGACTCCAGTAAATAACTTACTCCAGAAGATTACCTTCAATGTAATTCAAATTAAGCTGTTCATCTAGTTCAATTCTAAATGAAATAAAAGCCTTTTTATCAAAGTGACATCAGAGAACAGTGAAAAAACTTAAGACGTTTTTATCATCTGAAATTTCTGTAGTAATCTAGAACAGTACAACACTAGAAGGCCTCTCATAGCTTGTCCCACAGTACCAGGTGTCTGTAAGTATTCTGAACAACTTCATGTTTTAACATGCCTTTCCCTGAATGATTATCCCTTATTCTGATTTAGCCTCATTATTTCAAAGTTATTTCAGATAAGCAGAATTCAAATAACCACATCCGTAAGTGGAGTTACTCAGCAATAGCCACAGAAATTGAATTTATGTCTACTTTAATCAAAATTAACTTTCAAGTGTGGATAAGCTCCTGTGCTGATCCCATTTGTTCTGTCAGCCCAATTTCATCTCTGATTTGATATTGCCAGGCAATGACTATTGCTTCCTTAAAGAATTTCCCATTGTAGAATTAAGGGAAGCAGCATAAAAATAAATATGTTTTACAGATTGACTGATATGATACCCAGCTAATTTATTTGTATGATCAAAACTATATTGAAGTCACTAGAGCTGTATGTCAGGACCTACGAGGCCATGGCAGGGCCACAGCTTGAATGTTTGAGTACCTAATGAGAATTTTAAAATGGTGGCTGTTGATCATTCTTTCCTGGTTTAACAGAGCAAGTAATTTCAGTCTCAGAAAGTGATCTGATGCCAAAATAATGCACTGCTGTGCAGAAAGGGCAGAAGCTGCTTTATACAAATTGCTGATGCATGATAATCAGCATCAAGGAAACTAAGTGCAAATTATTTTGGACATTCTATAAAGAAAAAATAAGGAAATTGAAAAAAAAATAGGGTTTTGAGGAGTTAAATTGATGGGAAATAGAATCTAATCAGCCACTTCATTCCCTTAACCTTCCCTCCCCCCCTCCCTTTTTTTTTATGTGTGTGTGTGTGTGTGTTAGTATTTTATTCTCCAGCTCTTATATATAAATTCTTTTGTTGTAGACAGAAGGGTTTTGTTGCACATGCTAACTCATAACATGAAAGATGATGGTGTAGTGGAACAATAGGATATTAATTGGAACTAATTTAAATGACCTCTCAACAATCTGCCAAAAAAAGATAACACTAGATCACTTACCGATGTTTCAGCTACAGAAGTGTGTTTTAGCTGATATGTTAATAAGTTTTTATTCACGGTTCCCTGTAACGAAAGCATATTTAACGTATTTGTATTCCCCCCTTTTATTCTGTTCTTCACTTCTATAGCTTTGTGCATAAACAAACTGTAGCAAAAGAAATACACGTACAGATAGAAAAGAGTCACAACTGCAACCGAAAAATAAGAAAAGCCATACATAACTTCATTAAGGAGTAAAAGTCTTCTGAAGCAGCTTAACATCTTTGTTGAAGCAAGTAATTATGATGCAAACAGCAGAAAGAAAAACAGCTTTCTTGTTTAAACGCTGTCCTGTACAGCAGGGGCCAGATTCCTCAGCCCACAGCCAAGGATCAGTTCCCAAGGCACCAAGCACAGGATTCAGACTGACGCCAGCACAAATCCCAGGCACAGGAAGCTCCCAGGGCTGGGCCCTCAGTCCTGGCTTTGGCATGCATTTTACTGCCTGCAGTGGTAATTTTCACTATGAACAAACCAAACACATTGTTTTCACTACAGATGTTTTTAAAAGGCCTTCTGAAGAAACCCAGCTGAAAAGCTGTGATCTTTAGAGTTCCTGACAGGATCCACGTGATGGCCATTAGAAATTTTACCTTTGGACTCCATTTCCTTATTTAAATCGTTTCTTCAGGAAGGCCCTCCAAAATGAAACATTGCTGACTTCACCCAAGTTTGGCACATGCATCATCTCAGTCGGGCACACAATAACCAGAGATAATTAGGCAACATGCTTAAGCCATTTTGAAAGGAAGGAGGGTGGACATGTGCCATGGATTTGTAGCCCTCAGGATACAAGCAGTCAACCAAGTTTAAATGCTTGCAAAATAAAAATAAATAAATAAACCCCTGGCACTATAGGGGAACTGGACTGGGTTCCTAACTGATCCCTGCAGCAAAGAGGGACAAGAGATACCAGAAATCAAAGTGGCGCTACTCTTGATTATACATCACAAAACAAATGAAATCTGTTTCAAGTCTGTGCTAAAATTAGTTCAAGTCATTAGCCTCCAGCAAATATATTGCACAATCTAGTGGCCTCAAGAAGAAAACTCCTCACTGAACCTAACGTCAAAGTTGCCATAGGTAAAGGAACCACGTGAACTGAATCCATGGCAAACCACACACCCAGCTCTCCATGAACACAGGAAATAAAAATAGCCACAAGGAAATACAACCTGCTTGTGTTATGCTCCTTCTTGTGGTATGCTGCTTCTGCATAAACAAAAGAGCAGAAGATGGAGGGGGGGAAGGGGCAGGGAGGAACAGCTTAAGATTTTCCTGCTGAAAGTAAATGTTTTCTGGAAAAAAAAAAAAAAAGCTACAGTATCTAGGGTTTTCAAGAAAGTTTTTGTTTAACTTGTAAGACACTAGTTCAAGAGTCTTAAATAACAAGGCTTAATCTGGCGTGAATACTCCATGGGATCACCTCCACTTTTCTTCTCATTCTTCATGTCACTATCCTCTGATCTAACCTATACAGTAATTTAAACACTAAAGATAATTAGCTTACTTTCTAAGAGCCTTATTGGTAACAAGATATAAGGCAAGTCGGTTTGGCCAGCTTGGATCATAGCATACCTTTTATTTGCATTTTGCCTGTGTTTCATCTATTTAAGTAGTAATCTCTTCAGGCGAGAGACTTGATTCCTCCGAGTTCTTTAAAGAATCATTCAAACTTGTGGCACTCAGGCACAAAACAGCAACTACGCATATAAACTACAATCTTGACATATAGTTGGTCATCTCTGATTTTCATCTATAGCACACAAAGTAGGTAGCTGCAAAACAGAAATATATATTTATTAAGAGCTCTTAATAAATGCATTAAAGGCTCTCTTTATGCCTTGAAGCTATGTATTAATCAAAGTATTACACATTTCACCTACAATTGTTACATTTTGTTTTGTAGTAAAGTTTGTTGTTATAGCACTCCCTGTAGGGTTAGCATTACAAAACTAAATATGCCCAACTTAACAGGAGAACATTTTTTCTCTCCTTGTGTAAGTATGATCACTAAACTATTACAGTGAATTTTAAATTATATTTATTTGTTTTGTGAGACGACAGTTAATTGGTATACAACACACACTGACACTGCAAGCAGACTTGCCAAGTCTCTAGTCTTGCAAATAATCTTGAATAATTTTAAAAAGGGAAAAAGAGAGGACATAAGGAAAATAAAAGAGAAACTACATCACAAGATAGAAAGTACTCAACAGAAATGAAAAAAAAAAATAGAGATGAAGCCAATGTTTGAAAAATGACTGCGAGTGATTCTCCTGGCTGATTAAAAGTCAGTCCCATGACTGTATGCCAAGAAGTCTAGTGTGCTCCAGTACACCATTACACTAACAAAACAGTGAAAGGCAGCTATAAAGGAAAAAGACTCCTATCTGCAGGACATTACACACTTTGCTGCTTTTTAATTATAACAAGTTTAAGATCAGTGCATTCTTAGTTAACACTTAGCATAATACTTTTATTCTAGAATTCTAAACGCTGATTTATTTCAGCAGATCATTAATAACCACGGCATCTCTAGCTTAATAAAACTCAGATAAACAAGAACAATAAACAGTACATCTTGCAGTAAATTGATAATAACATGGTGCTTTACAAATATACACTACACACTCTAAACAGTGTGGCATGCTACTTGTATAGGCCACAGCAGTCTTGTCAGATATTTTGTACAGCTGTTATAAATAAAGGGATTCAGGTTACATAATTACAGCTGGTATTTTGTTTTACTAGCCAATACAGAGCAAATAAATTATTCCACATCTGTGTGTAATTATTTTTCTTCCCCTTGAAATGGTAGGAATCTGAATTTCCTATCCCCAACACAAAGCAACCCAGCTCTTGGTTAATTAAATATTTAGCTAAATTTCTCTTTGCAACTGTAAATTGCACTGCTGTGAAGAAAGTGACTTGCATCTTGAATGCTACATCATGATTAATAATGCCAATGTACTAATTAATTCTCCTTAAGTTACTGAAAAAATAAGACAACACTGATGAGTGTGCTTTTCATCACCTCTGTATTTAAGAAATGTAAAGAAAAGAGCAGAAAGGAGAAGAGTAGTCTCCCTAATCATAGCTCATTTGGACAGACTTTACGGTTTTGGTAGACTGCACTTGTAGACTGTCCATATTGCCCACAATATCTGAAGTCAACGGATGTAGAGTCTTTCTTTCCTTCTAAGTCACTGGAATTTATATCTTTATTTTTGTTAAGCATATTTAAATGAATGACTTTAAGCTTCAGCTTTCAAAAGTGACTGCTAATTTTGAGTACCTTCTCTTTCAGAGAACATGGTAGTGCTCAGTTCCCATTCTTTCTCTGTAAAACAGTGGATTGAGGTAATTGGTGTTTGTATGTTACTAACACTTCTATCATACTCCATTAAAAATCAGAACCACGCCATTTGAGAGGCTTTTGAGAATGGTTTAGAGGATATCCTTGGGTGAAAGCTGCTAGTCATCAGCAGCACAATGCTGAAACCATGTGCTAAGGACATGATTCCTCAGCTAGTTTAAGGCATCCAAATTGCATAAAAGAGCAAAGTCTGGAGGCAGATCTTAGGCAGTAATGTTTACCAGCTCTAACAGATGGGCTGGCCTCCTCAGAAATGTAATTTAAAATCAAGTGATAATGACCACTCTGGAGTCTAGGCATAAGACCAGCCACGCGCAGACCAAGCTGGAACAGTGTCCTGTGAGTTTGTGACACCCCACTGCCCGATTCTTCATCAGAGGGCTCAGCCCCACTTGCACCCTACTCAGGACTGGCAGCAGGTCCTATGCAGGGCCACCGCTGCCTCCTCTGCAGGCTCTGATTTCCAGCTGCAGTCACAAGGGCCCTGCTGCTCCCAGCTCTGCTGGTGACCAACAGCTGAGCTGTGCCCCTGTGCCCTGCACAGCCTGGTCTGTGATACCCAGCAGCTTTACTGCAGCCACAACACAGCCTGCCCACTTCATTCTCAAGATAAAGAGCAAAGCAAGTCAAAAGTTACCAGTTTTCCCAGCTTTGATACATCTTGCAGTAGTCAAGGGCAGGCCACTCCACACCAGTGCTTTTGAAGAGCCAGAGTGACGCAGCACGGCCCAAATTTGGCTTACGAGCTGCTGGCTGAAGTGCTCCAACTGACAGCATAAAATATGTGTAACCATTAAGTGAACAAAGGAGTCTGACAACAGCAACAGGGAATTAATACTGTTCAAACCCTTATCTAACAGAACATACATTTCACAATATTCAGAAATTCTGTATCAATTTGAGTTCACTGTGAGAGCATACTGGACTGCAAGATTAGTCCTTGAGGTAAACTGCCATAAGCAAATATGCAAGAAGTGCTTTACTAACATTCAAACAGTGATTTGCTTTCTCAGCAAAGTATTATGATGACAATCACATTTACCCTAGCAAAGACACCAGCGGGATCTATACCATGAAATATAATTTTATTACTGAAACAAGAGGGTTGTACCAGCAGCTGGACAGTTTTACCTGCAGGTATGTGCCAGAAACTTGTAAGCAGCTACATCAGCCAGAAATCACTTTCCCTCATGTTGTTGTTTACGAAGTAGAGCTGACTTGTCATTATTGTTAACTTGGCATAAAGCACCTTATGTGTCCTTAAGTACTTTTTGACAACAATTTTAAAACAGTTAGGAAGTACCCCAGCTGGGGGACCAGTTATGTTATATCATCCTAGGTAAAGGTTTTATACAGAGCTCGTCTGACTTTTCAGACATTGTGAAGGTGGAGAGAATTTCTTCCACCAACTACCCTATGAGAAGTGGTGATAATGCACTCTCATCTAGGGAAGGTCTGGAGCTGAGCAGCTGGGGGTTATAGTGGTTCTCAGGCCAAAATTAAGTCAATAATATAATGCTTTTGCACAACCATAATGCCAGCATATTTAAACAGATGTACAGGCCCAACACATAGACTAAAGCTAAGACTTAAACTCTGTTTCTAGTTTCGGGCACTGAACTTCAGGCATGACAGAAACCATCTAGAAAGGCAAGAGGAAAATACAAAACATTTATTCTAGAAATGGCATATAAGAAGACATTGTAGAACAAAAAAAGGGGTGGGGGGAGAGGTTGCTTAAACTAGGAAACAGAAGATTGAGGGCAGCATAGCACTAGTCTGTGTACAGTCAAAAGACTGATGTGGTGAGGGGATTAACCTGTTCTGTGCACTCTCTCCTGGTAGTATAAAAGCAATGGGCTTAATGCAAAGTTTCATGAGTTTACATAAACATACAGGAGTTTATGTGACACTAACACTACAGACACTGTGGAAGTCTGCCAAGACAGACTCTGGGATGAACACCATCAGGGGGCTTCAAAAAGGACAAAACTCCCAGCGATGCCCCTGTCCTATTCGCTCCAGCTGTATTCCCTCTGGTACTTCTTCCTTTCTGCCCTCTGTTAAAATGAAGATGCAGTCCTCCTCATAAAGTGCCAGCTTTATGGCACTTTTTTTTAACCGTCCAAGAGACCTGGCTACTCCTCAGGACTGGTGGTGTTCTTTTTTCACGAAGTGTTGAGTTCACTCATTTCTGTGTGCTTTCCATCCTCAGCAGGTCACCTGCCGGAGTCCAGCCGAGTTTTGTCTCTCTTACTTCAGCGAGGACCCAGGGTCTGCGCTTTCTGTGCTGTAGCTCGACAGTTCCAGGAAAACAGAAGTTTCCAGCTCGCTCACAGCCCTCCGACACCACCACCCTGCACAGGGTGCCCCGAACCGGAGGCGGTGCGGCGCTGACTCCCTTCACCCACCGCTCCTGGGAGCTGCAGTGTTTTCCGCACATGCAGTGCATGTCCCCCGCTGGCAGGCAGGGATCTGGCAGCTGATCTCCCTCCCCGTCCCCTCGGAGGCCCCAACCTCCCCGTCTCCTCCTTCATCCCCGGCCAGCTCCGGGCGCAGGGCCGAGGCGATGCCCTCCCACCCGACCCCGGCGCTTCCCCCGACCGGCTCCGCCTTTCCCTCCCCGCCCGCGGGAAGGCCGGGCCAGGTCGGGCCGGGTACGGGGCGGCGGCGTTGTCGGCCATGTCCTCGCAGCCGGCCCCCCCACCCGTCACGGAGCAGGTCCGCAGGGCGCCCGCCGCGCCCCGCCCGGAGGCCGCGGAGCTGCGGGAGGCGTCCCGCTGCCTGGTGGCGGACGGCGAGGGGCGGAGGGTGCCCTTCGCCGCCCTGTACGGGGAGCAGAAGGCCATCGTGGTGTTCGTGAGGGTGAGCGGGGAGCGGCGGGCAAGGCGGGCCCGCACGCCTCAGGCCCCGGGGGAGTCACTCGAGAGGGTGGGAGCTTGCAGGGAGGGAGGAAAACAGGCAGCAGAGCCCCCCGCACTTTGCCAAAGCGATGCAGTTTTCATCCCAGACCAAACAGTTCTTCGGCCCTGTCCTTAGGGAAGCAAGGATGCCGTTCCCTGGTTTCCCAGCTGACAAGCCAGCTCTCACGTTCCTAGGGATAAAAACACTAGCAAGGCCCCACGCCCGGTGTGCTTGTTGAGGCTGGGGTGAAACCAGGAGCCTAACCCACATTTGGTGACTGCAGTGAACTTTCATTTGTCGTGTTCCCAGTTCCTGGTCACCTCCAAAACAGTTTGTGCCGAAGTCAGAATGAGGTGCTTCATTGCTGTGCAATAACGTCTGTTTGTGACACATCCAACTGGCTGTGTTGCAGAGTTTTTTGTGTTACACCTGTAAGGAGTATGTGGAAGACCTGGCAAAAGTCCCCAGGAGTTACTTACAAGTAAGTACAACACCCCATGTACGTGTTTGTATGGGGGGCTGCTGCAGTCCAGCTGATCAGTTGTCTCCTGCAGCGGGCTTGCAGGAGGCTTAAACCTTCAAGGAATCAGACAAAAGCTCAGGAGTAAGTTAGTGCTTTCCTTCTTTGCTACAGTTGCCATAATGCATCTGCCTGGGAGACAGGGATTTATTGCACTGCATGCTCTGTTGCAGCAGCATTATTTCTCTTTGCACTGTTAGCTTGATGCTGTTTTTTTCTACCCAAACAATTAGACAACATTTGACAGGCATTTCTTTTGGTATTAGCAGTGCCCCGGCAGCTGTCTACTCCGACCAGACTACTGCCCATCCCATTATGCTGCTACAGCTGAATGCTGGTTGTGCACGGAACGAGATCAGAAAAGTGATTCGGATTACAAATAGTCTCTCTTCTGTGACTTTTATTTTTATTTTTTATTGTAAGCTGCATCAGTTGTGTGACCTGTCCACCAGTCAGCTGCACAAATAGGAGTTAGAGAGTGACAGAAAGGAGAAATGGCATGGACAGGACTTGCTGTGGACTGGTATTTGTCAGGTGCTAGAAGATACAAGAGAAAGGCAACGGTCCCCTGCTAAATGAGGGAGATCAAACTGTCTCTTCTAGGCTGCCGATTGCAAGTCTTGACATATTTTGTTTCCAACAGCAGCACAGCAGGTGACACAGACCCAGCTCCACGCTGACAGCAGTCCTTAGATGGACTAAGAGCTTGGGGATGAAGAGGGGTAATTTCTCTGGCAGCTCGCCTCCTCAGGACAGATTTTTCTAAACTGTTCAATTAGCATTACTCAGAATGACATCTTAATTTGGCTGCTTGAAGATATACATATGGAAAATCAAATCCTTTTTTTTTTTTTTTTTAGTAAGACTATTTTATTTTTAGGGGAGGGCTTCTTTTCCCAACAAACAAAATGATTCTGTTTGGGATAGGCAAGCGTTATACCCCAATATTAAAAAAAAAAAAACAAAACACAACACAACAACAACAGCAACATCTGATACTTTATTAAATGTGTTATTGGTATCTATATAAAGTTTTGATGTGTATTAGGCTCAGGCTTAACGTTGCACCTGCAAAAGGCAGCACTACATGTTGATTGAAGTTATATATATTAAGGGTCATCGGTAAATGAAAATAACAGATGTACTTGTTTGTACATCAGTGTTTGCATGCTGCTTCTTTAGATGCAGGTGTAACTGCATTGAAATTTTCCATTTCCAAAATCATAAGCAGGTTGCAATCAATAGAAAAGATGACGCTAGTAATGCTACAAAAAACATAAAGTTTACATACCTGTAACTTAAAAGTTATCTTTAAAACGTAATTTACCACTTAATAAATTTATGTAGCTGCTAACTGTGGGTGACAAAGAGTGTGTTCCGAATACGTCAGTGATGTTAATTTCAAATAATTTTAACTCAGTACACCGTGATCATTATCGCAGAACACCAGACTGCTAATGCTTTGCAGTCGTGCAGAAACACCAAGTTCCTCTTTTCAGTTTCAATACCTGTGTTCTGTTCTAGGAAGCAAATGTGAGGCTTATCGTTATTGGACAGTCATCTTATCATCACATCAAGGTAAATAAGGTAGTCATTAAATAAATTGTGTATTCTATTGTGTCTTAATGATCTGCATTGAGGGATTTTGCTCAGAGTGAAAAGACGGTCATTTGCAACCACAGAAAACCAGGTCATGAAGCAATTGGTAGTTCATGAATAAAGCAAGTAACTAAAGCTTTCGTTTTAAAATCCACTGAGACTTGTTAAGGAAAAATATTTTCCAGATTGCACTGGGAGCTTTGTTTTACTAAAAGCTTTAGGGCTAAAAATTTTTGGCTTTTACTTTCATTTAACATGACAAAGTCACAGGTTTTAAAATTGGGGGTGTGTCACTATTTTTTCCACTGTCAGTAGATCCTAACTAATCCTAACCTTAAAAATATTACTTTTTTTTTTTTGTATATACATATTTTGCAGCCCTTTTGCAGTTTAACTGGGTATACGCATGAAATGTATGTAGATCCACAAAGGGAAATTTATAAAACACTTGGCATGAAAAGAGGTGAAGGTAATAACTTATCAGGTAAGAAAATTTTTCTCACATTGAATTGACTCACAGAACAAGAATGCTCTGATAAAATACCATGATCACAATGTAAATAGGAAGGGAGTGGCTCACCAGACCATCTCTTGTAAGCTGTACATTGGCAGAACACATCCCATTTCTTCAGTAGTCAGGAAACTATTCAGAGCAACAGTTTGATTTTGTTGTTCTCTCTAGGTATTTTTGTATTTCTAGGTAACAAGTACTTTGCTGTTTTGTTTAGTGCAGAGCCCTCACGTAAAATCGAGCGTGCTCTTGGGAAGTATTAAGAGTATGTGGAGAGCAATGACTGGCCCAGCTTTTGACTTTCAAGGAGACCCCGCTCAGCAGGGAGGAACTCTGATTTTAGGCCCAGGTGAGCCCATTTATTTTGTCTGAAAAACAAATGCAGTCTTCCTTCTGCTGTTTGCTTTAGTGCTGCCATCTCAGCTGCTGTCCCTGTGGACTCCCAAGGACAGTGTAATGTAGTCTGTGAGATTCTGCTAGCTGAAGGAATCCGTGGAGGTGCCATTGTGCAATTCCATCTCCTGCAGAGATGGCACAAAGCTGATAGTGACCCTGATGGAACAACTGGCTTGAAGTTTTATTTTATTTTATTTTATTTTATTTTATTTTATTTTATTTTATTTTATTTTATTTTATTTTATTTTATTTTATTTTATTTTATTTTATTTTATTTTATTTTATTTTTGTTTTGACATTGTGTTGTGCACCCACATTCTGCTTTTGATTTGATTCTAGGCATTTAATGTGTTTTTAATAGAGGAATAAATCATGAAGTGGGGCTAACACATGACAAAGTAATCTCCTCAAATCATTAGGAAGCACCATGCTACAGCAGATTTAATTCAGTTAGATGGCTCAGTGCCCCATGTTTCTACAACTTAATTTTAAAAATCCATAATTTAAAATACAGTGTATTGTGCAACCTACAGCTAGCACACATCTGTACAAGAGCTTGTGGGAAATCAGAATGCTTCTATGATTCACTTATGTCCTTAAATAAGTATAGTATTCAACTATTTACATGTTTATTCTCATTCCATTCCAGGTAATGAAGTTCATTTTTTGCACCTTGATAAAAACAGGTTGGATCATGTTCCAATTAACACAGTTTTGCAACTGGCAGGAGTTAAAACAGTAAATTTTACAAACAAACCCCAGATTATTGACATATGACGCAGAGAAAATGTGTCATTTTTCATGTCTGCTCTACAAGAACAACGCTCCAGTGAATTCCCACCAGCATCACTACTCTTGCATCTTTATGAGACATCTGAAACCATATCTAGACTATCAGAGCACAGAATAAACTACCTGGCACTGAAGACAGATACTGAAGTGCTATTTCCATTGCATGTAAAATAACAAAAACTAGAACGCAACTGAGACTTACTGCAAAAATTCCTGTAGCTTATTATTTTCTCATGTAACAATCTTGCTAACACATTTAAAAAATCTTCTTTCGGGATGAACTAAACTAAAGTCTGGTTTTGCTCGGGAAGAACTTGGGATTCTTGCCTTTCGCTAAATCACATCAACCCAGAACTTCTCAGTGGTTTTCAAACCTCCAGCACTGTGTGGCAATCTTGTATTTAAAATATACTTTGGAAGCTCACTGTTGCAAACAGTGGGATCTAAGCCGATAACTATTTTTGCATCTGGCAAGGGCGGACTTTATGAAATACATTTAATAGTTTTAAATAAATATTTTATATATATCATCTGTTGTCTGTAGTTGTTTTGTGTAATACAAAAAGGTGGGTCTGTAAAAACAGGGAGAGGGGGATCTTAAACCTGATTCTTGTCAGATTGTCAGTTTTGGAGTAGGTCATGGTTGTTCATATTCTTACGAATATTTGCAGCAGTACATTCTCCTGTGTACGTATATATTTTCTGTCAGAGCAAGAGGTCTCTGAAAAACCATCCTTGGTTATTTCTGTCATAGACAGCTGAGCTGAGGACATTTTAGTTTGTGGTTCTGTCAGATTTTGTATGATCTCTTTTTCTAGAAACGCTTATGTTCAGAATCTATTGTTTTCATTAAAGTAGAATTTGCCTTCTTTTGAGGCATGAGCCACGTTTTAGCAATTTCAAAATAAAAATCTCTGAGATTTATGGAGGAGCATGTCCTCCTCTGCAGTTTCTGATCTTTGGCCTTCACTGTACACTGCCACTACTCATACACATCTCACCTGCAAAATCTCACCAGTCTTAACACTAACACAATTGTGAAAGTGGTATGTCAAACACGGAGTTTTGTGTCTGCATCCATTAAGGCAGGCCCAGAGCAAACTTCTGAGAGCTCTCTACACCATTAAGATCACTTGAAATTAAATGCAGCGCCCCTTGATGAAAAATAAAAGGCTTAAGAAAAATAGTGATAGGGAGCGATGTAATTACACCAGAAGGTGCTATCCCTTAGCCCCTTATTAATTACATACGCATTTGGACAGCGCGTGTTTAACGAGAGGATGTTACTGATGTAAAAATGCTGCACTGGGTTCCCTGCTCTGACTAAAGGGTGCTCAGAACAGGGCTGTCAGCAGCCGTGCACAGACTTTGAACCCTGGCTCTTGCAGGGCGGCCCGGAGGCTCGCTCGGAAGGTGGCACAGCGCCTGTCCGGCAGCCAAGGCTTGCAGGAGGGCAAAGCGTCAGGAAGCGAGATGGAAGCCCCAGTCTGTGTGTGCAAAATGAAGGTGAGAAATGCAGGGATTTTAACATATTTTGGAAGTGAAAGAACACCCAGTTTATCAGCAGTGCTCCCACACTCATTCATTTGTCCCTGCCAAGGACACCGTTTCCAGCTCTTATTTTGTTTTCCAGTCATTTCACTTTCACCTTCCCCCGTGCTTTCGATTTTTAAAGTAAGCGTTTGGCGAGTTAAAAAAAACAAACAAACAAAAAAAAACGATATAAACAAATGAGAGCTAAAAGTGAGGACTCTTAACAGGGATCAGAATGAATGGAGGTGTAACTTGCTCCGTTTCTTAAAGCCACCCAACCTCAGCGCTGCCAGAAGCTGTCCCACGGCCTCCGCGCTACCCCGGCACAACCCACCCGTTCCTCCCCAAGCCTCACAACTCGAAGAGCAGCAAACAGAGGGGAAACGACAGAGGAGGACTCATTCGGAAAGCAGCCGTCATTAAGGCACCAGCCGTGGGTTCGCTGCGTGCAGCCAGACCACGGTGCACGCCTGGGCCACTGGTGGGACATTGGTGCATGGTGACTGTGTGTGCTGGCAGGGGAAGGCACGATGCCAGGTCTGCTGTGTGATTAAGAAAATGTATTTTAAAAGTGTTTTTTTTTTTAAGAAAAAAAAAAGAAGTGTAAAAAAAAAGGGGGGGGGGGTTACAAAAAAGTATACCAAAAAAAGTGTTGTTTTTTTTTTCTAAAAAGTACAGAAAGCGTTTTTACAAAAAAAAAGTTTTTACAGAAAGTGCTTCTACCAAAACGAAGCGGCTTTGCAAAAAAAAAAAAGTGTTTTTACAAAAAGAAAAAAAAAGTGTTTTTACAAATTTTTTTAAGAAAGCGTTAAAAAAGTGTTTTTGCAAAGTTCGGCAGCGGAAGGCGGGAGACGGACCACCGCTGGCCCTGCGTGTGGCAGGGCTGGGCTGCGAGGCGAGGCGAGGCCGCCCGGTCCCGCCCCGTCCCGTCCCCGTCCCCGGTCCGAGCCCTCCCCGCCCGTCCGCGGGCCCACCTGTTGCGGCGGCCCCTATGACGTCACAGCCCGCACCGCTCCGCGCCGGTGACGCCACGCGGACCCGGCCCAATCAGCGGCAGACGCGGGGGGCGGGGGGGGGGGCGGCCGGGAGCCGCCGCCGCGGCGGGGCGGGGGGGGGGCCCGTCGGTGCACGGGGCGGCGGGAGGGGGCGGTGTCCGGGGAGCCGCGTCAGCCGCCGCCGCCGCCGCCGCCGCCGCGGGGTCCCTCCTCCCCCGCGGCATCGCGATCCCCGCGGGGAGCGGCGGGGATGATCCGCGCCGCCTCGCCCCCACCGTAGCGGCGCGGCCGCCTCCGCCATGAAGCGGAAGAGCTGGGCCGAGGCCCGGCGCCGCGCCGCCCCGGCGCCGCCGGCTCTGAAGAGAACTCGGAGCGCGGCGGCGAGGGCGGCGGGGGGCGAGGCGGAGCGGCGAGGGCAGCAGCCGCCGCCGCCGCCGCCACCCCCCGCCGGGACCGAGAACTGCGTGAAGATCGCCGGTGAGGGGCGTGCCGGGGGCGGCGGGGGGGGGGGGGGGGTGTCCGGGCCGAAAGTTGCCCGCAGGGCGCGGAGCCGCTGCCCGGCCCCGGGAACTTTGTTGGCAGCGCTGGTCGTGGGGGGGGGCGGAGGGGAACGCGCCGCAAAACGCGGGTTTTTTGGGAAAAAAGAACCCCCCCTCCCAAAAAATGAGCCGCCGACGCCGCGTCGGCTCCGAGGACGGCGTTAGTTACTTCTGGGGGGCAGGCGAAGTGAGCCCCGCTCGCCTCCCGTCCCCGGCAGCCCAAACGTGTGGGGGGGCAAACGGGGACAAAAGGCACCGGTCCCGTCCTTGCTGAGGGCAGGGCGGTTCGGTCAGGCCGGTGTGTCCCCAGCGGCGGCGTGCTGAGGAAGTCCCGATGCCCCGCCAGCGTTCTGGGAGTCGGGCAGGGTGGTGCGGGAAGGATGCGAACCCCCGAGGCACGCCGAAAGCCTCTCTGTAAGAGGCTCCGATGCTGTCGTGGAATAAAACTGCCCCAGCCTAAACGAGAGCGTTTTGCGCCTGGTCTGCACAGAGGGACGCGGCGGTGTGCTTACACCGAGGTCTGTAATGACACACCGCTCCGAGCCCTCGTTTCTCCGTGACATTCTCGGCTGTAACCATTCATATCGAAAATTACAGTGGTGCGGCTCTCGGGTTAAATGTAGAAACCTGCAATTTGGCAGGTGATGCTTGCCTGATATCAGTGATTTCGCTCGCTAGAGCGCTGTGCAGCCCTGTCCAGCCCAGCTCTCCAGCAAACAGGTCTCTCCAGCCGCTCTCACGCAGCAGTTGCTCGGGTCTGTTGATACACTCCTGGCACCGAATAGGCCCATCAAATGACTGTGTTTTCTCTTCCGAAGAAATGTTCACTTGTTCAAATAATACAGCTCGGCACCTGGGATTTGACTTGTGTTTTTCGGTGGGATTTCGACATACGCGGCAGCGCACGGTTTAGCAAACTCAATTAAATGCAGCAGGTTCTTATATTTAATAATATTTCATTTTTCCTTGATCTCACTGTTCATGGTGGCTGCTGTTTACAAGCTTCTAATAATGGAACAATTGCAGCCTAATCTTCATTACACTGGTATGACATACTTATTTTTTTTTAATAGAGAAACCCTAAAAGAATGAGCCCTCGGGCTTGCCTTTTCATTCAGCTGCTTTAAAAGTTGTTTCAGGTTTTAAACTGTCAGTTCTGCCTTCTCGTAATGAAGTTCTGAGAAATGAATTAATAGTTTTGGACTGGAGGAAGATTAAAGCTTAAGGCCCTACTTTTGCAATTGGACCTACTGGTAAATATTTCAGCACCTGTAAAGGCTAAAATACCTGCATTAGCTTATCTGCTTACAAAAACACTTCCTAACTCATTAAGAACGTTGCAGGCTGCTCTCATTTTCATCTTTGCTGAAGACAAGAGCACAAAACAACCCAAATAGCTGTAAAGAGTTATGGATGTTTCCTTGCCTGATATTACATTTGCTCTGATACATAACAGAGTTTGTAATCCATCATATGCGTGGATTTTTTTATGCAAAATAATAAAATAATTACTGTGTTTCTGTATTTCCTAATGAATCGTACCTATCAACCATATGTCAGGGTCATCTAAATATTTTTGTTTGCTACTAAGAGTAGTTCAGAAAAGCTGTGCTTCTAAAATACTGTTTATTTTGGTCTGTTAAGCTACATGGTAAATTTTAGCATTTTGTCTTTGTCAACTAATGCATGAGGCTGGCTGGTATGAATTCAATTTGCTGGTACTGAATGCGCTTCTGTTTATTGGAAGCATATTCCCATATCCTTCTGATCTCTGAAAGACGCAATTTATATGACTTAAAGAAAATGTAACAGTTCTCCTTGAGAAGCTCAAAAGCTAGTATTTTCTTCTCTGATTTTTACAAGTAGCATCTTAGAGAAGATGTGTAATTAAAAGGCATAAACTTTGGGCAAAAGGTGTGTGTTTCTCTTTCACCTCTCTCTGGTAGTTAATTCCAAAATAAAGTAACCATGGATATGTTTTAATGATACTACATCGTGGGACGTTTCTTGATGTTTGTTTGTCCTCCTGCTAAATGGGTATACAGTTGGTTACAGTGAGGAACTAACTCCGGAAAGAATGCCCTAAGCTGTACCATATATGCCTTTTTTTTTTTCTTTAATTGAGAATCATCTTACTTACGCTGTCACATGGAGTTTTGTGAAACAGCATTTGGTTTAATATATTTATAGGTAGGTTGTGTTGATTTTTTTTTTCTTTTTGTTTCTGTTTTTGAAACCATGGAGTCGAAGGGTTTTGCTTTGTCTTTCCCCTGTTGCTGGCTTAACACTATAAATCTTGTGTATTTTGAAGAAAACAATTTTTTTGGCATGCTGAAAACAATTTAGGGGGAATTTTCAAAATACTTTTAATTAGTTTTCATTATACAAGTCTCTCAGTACAACAGTTGTATATAATCTTTTATCAATATAACCTCATTTACTGGTGAGCCTGTCTCAAAATTAAGATTTTAAACGCAGGTCTAATGCTTTCAGTATCTAATCCAGTACTGAAAGTGTGTGAACATATGTAATGTAGTCTTGTAAACCAGCTGAGCAGCAGAGTACAAGGACTATGTTTAAGGAAATCATAGAATCATAGAAGCAACACAATGTTGTTCGTCGGTCATGATGTGGCCCTGAAAATATTTTTTCATGGTTTGAGGTTAAATAAAAAGTTCCTTTACCGTGTCTTCATTTTCTTTTTCAGAAGGCCAAGCTATTGTTGTTATTGCCAACAGTATCATCACTTAAATTTGAAGTACGCTGTAAAGATGAGTGGATGAATCTTTCCAAGGATAGGATGACTAAAAAGAAAATCTCCTACAATTTTGCTCATCATCTCGATATTGCAACAGAATTTGTCTTTTGTTTTCTCTTGTGTCCTCCTGTTTTTTGGGGGTCTTTAAAACCAACATAACAAAATACGAGGCACTAACCCTGGATTTAGAAATGCACTTCTGTTACAATAGTAAATAACTCTCTGGTTGCATTCCTGGTAATTCAAAACAGACTAACTTGGTATTTTGTTGTACTGTCAGCCTCCTCTGAATTTCTCATCTTGAGGCATCTGTTCAACAATAGCAATGCAGAGTTTTTCTTTTTTTTTGAAATAACCTTTGCTGTTTGTATGACTTGTCCTGTAGCGAGTGCCTGTCTGGTGTTTAGTTGCCTCTTAAATTACTGAAATTTCTTTCTCTAAGGCCTTTACAGCAGATCCGTAGAAGCATCAGGCTTATTGAGAGTAAAGGCAAGGAGATTATTTTGTCATCTCTGTATTCACGTGAATATGATTATGAAGTGGCAGCTCTCAGTTTTCTGTAGGCATGCTTCCACAGAACACTGTAGGTCTGAAAAACAAGTGAAATGCATTTCTTTCTATGCACACTGAAATCAGATGTGTGATTATTATAGCTTGTGTAGACATGCTTGTGCTAGCTTTAATCTCAGTAGTTTTTGTACTAGCAGTAGCAAAGCTGTGGAAACATAGTCCTCAGTTAGGGGTCTACAGGCTCATTTTGTACACTGGATGCTTACTCAAATTAATTGCCGACAGTGAAGTCCATGTTTCTGTATTTTAACTGTTTTGTTATTTGAGGCAAACAAAATTAAATGTAATTGAAGTACATCTAATGTACTGCAGTCATATCTCCTAATTGCAGTGCAGATGCAGCCTGGAAGGCAGTAAGCTCTGCTTTCTCATTCTTCTGAAAGACGATTAGAAAGATCTGCTCTAGTTTATGATAATTTTATGATGACCTTTTATCAGAAATTTGCAAGAATCTGAATGTACTCGAATACATTACATGTAAATGAGATACTGAAAAGTTAACAAATGAAGCATAAAAATATTAAAATGGAAACCTTTCTCCTGCAGCCCAAACCTTTGTGGAGTCCTATTGAAATAAGTTTACTGCTGCTCCAGTGTATTTTATGTATAAACCCTGGTCCTGCAGTTGGATCCTTAATGAAGAAATTCTTGTCTCTGTGTTACTCATTTTCAAAAATTAACACATTAATCCTTGGTTACTGTAAACAGAACTGGGAATGTGTTTGCCAAAAAAAAAAAAAAAAAAAAAAAAACACCGGGTGAAAATAGACATGGTGAGTAATTTACCATTTGTATGGTATCAGGCTGGTTAGCCAGTAGAAAGGTAAATACATGGGAGAAAACTGTGCAGCTTATTTCTAAAATCTCCTTGTAGGAAACACTTTAAAAAGATGGAGCCTGCTGTTTACATAATAGGGAGCGATTGTTAGTAGTGCACTAGAAGGGACAGCTTGTCAGGATATTGGAATTTGACACACGCTGCTCTTATTGTGAGGCAGTTCTGTACAGTCATTAAACTTGAGTTTCTTGCTAAATTCTTTCAGGTGTTTTAAGAATGGCTACAATTAACATGATCCAAACATACATCAGTGCAGAACTGAATGCTAACAGCAATTCAAAAGGCCACATGCACATTGTTCACTGAAGAGATGAATTCTTATTTTTGCTGGACATTTTTGCAAAAACTGCTGAAAAATTTCAGTAAAAGTAGGACCACTGAGGAAACAAGTGATTCATGTACTCCAAATCTTGTTTTGGAGAAAAATTTTAGGCTTTTGACCTATTCAAATGTATTTCTTTATGTTTTTTGTTCTTTCTTTTGAGGATTTCGGATTACTCTTTCTGTATTGCTTTTATATTTTCAAAAGTGATGTAAAGCTTATGTGAAGAAGTTGGCATGCAAGAGGGTAGCATGCCAGTCTGAGTGCTGCAGCCATTCTGCCCAGACCTCAATGTGAATGCTGTTTGTGTGCACCGAGAGCTCAGTCTTAGTCAAAAATTAGAGTGGATCTAAAGGACAGATGCCGTTGAGGGAAAAATCGTGGCAGTGTATGGCCACTGCTAACCCACAGTGGGCTGGCTGGTTCAGCGATCTAACCCAAAAGAAAACTTTCCCTTGTAAGAAACCTGGTGGCAGCTAGCCATTAAATCAGTTTAGAAGTAGTGTGAAATTATAGCTCAGGGCTGTAGTTTGACATGTGTTTCATCTACCAGTGCCGGTTTAAACACAATCCCTAGATATCATGTCCTCTCAGTTCTCCTTTTTGCTTCCTCATGGGCCCTCAGACCTTCCCCCCATGCATATGTTAGAGCTCATTTTCAGGGCAGAGGGAAGTAAACCAGCAAAGCAGCTTTTTTTTTTTTTTTTGAATTATTATTTTTCTGTAGGTGAGCTAGCATACCCGCTGCAGTCTCGGATTCACGCAAACACATTTTGACATGGCATGGGGAGGAATGCAATGGTGGGGACAGGTGCAGGGGAGCTGTGGGATCCCCGTGCTGCTCCTGCCCCCGAGGAGTCGGCTTGAGCACTTTTCCAGGACTGCCCATCTGTGAACGTGTTGCATCCACGTGGAGTGTTGGCACACTTGCTTCTCCAGACTTACTTTCCTTCGGGGCCAGTTTATTCACTTCTTAACCCACAGCATTACTCTGTAGGTTTTCTCCTTTGGCAAGTTTTCCGGAGGTGCTTTGGTAAATGCTGCAAGTTACAGAAGTTCCTAAGCAGTGCTGCACTTCCCAGCTAGTATTGCAGCTGACGTGCCAGCAAGATGGGACTATCAGAAATTAAATCTGTGAGGTTTTTCTGCTGTAGCTGAGACCACAGGAAGTAGGTGCCGGACTTGCTGAGGCACCTACTCACTAGGAAACTCACTAGTGCGTTTCCCACTGGTTGCACCTGGCCTGTAAATGTGTAAGCCAAACTTTGGGCTGGCATTGTATGGAAATCTGCATTTAGCAGAGGTATTCTGTCTGGTGGGGGTGTTTGCAGCCCCACCCCAAATATTGTTGTGAGTGTCGAGGTACAGGCATGCAGACTCCTTTCATGGTGTACTTCTACAGCATTTTTAAAACTATATTTTCAAATTTATCTTTTCAAGATTCAAGCAATGATTTCTAAGTGCTAGTCATAGGGGATTTTCGTTTCAAACAGTGATTTTTTTCTCTGCTCTCAGGAAGAGGTTGTTCTTTCAGAAAAGTTTGGCTTTGGTATTTAAATACAGGTGATGTTTGGATATTAAAGTAAATATATCCACTCTGGACAACTAGTTTGCAAAAAGAAAAAAAAATAATCGTTCCTTTTAAGCTAGAATTTTACTCCATGTATTTTACAATAATGACGCTTTTTCAGCAGGAAGGAAAAAACAAAAAAAAAGAATTGCTGTGCTGCTGCAAGGCATCAATTTTTATTGACCAATTACCAGAAGCACAGCAATTTACAGCGGCAGCACAGTCAGTGTTTAAAGTTCAATGGGCCTACAGCTCCCCAGGCCATAAAAAATAAAATAAAATAAATGAAATTGTATCTATGTGAATATCAATGGTGCTTGTCATGCCCCCCCCCCCGACTGAGGGGAGCACAGGGCAGGGTAGGCACCCCTGTGGAGGCCGCTGGGCTGTGATGGCGGCACCAGGCCCAGACAGAGGTGTGGGGGCATTTCACTGCTGGGCTTAACGTAGGTGCTGTGTCCAGATGGGGGCTGTGGTGCTCGGGTGGGGGCCATGGTGCTCAGAGAGCAGCAGTGTGGCCTGCCCCTACGCCAGGAGGAGCAGGGTAGGGTCCCGTGAGCGTGGGTTGAGGGAGCACTGCCAAGCGCAGGCCCTCACCCGCGGTGTGCCTTGTTAGCTGGCACCTGAGGAGCACTCTTGAGCCTTTTAAAGTTGTTCTGCTGACAGGTAATACTTCAAACATGCTGTGGAGAAGTGGGTTGTTTATAAAAGCCCTACGTTTTCTTGCGTTTCAGATCGCCTTTATTTTGCAATTCTCTGCCAAAAACCAAAGAGTGGAGCTGCAAATACCCATTATTTCTGCATAGACGATGAACTTGTGTATGAGAAGTAAGTACAGACTTATTTTTTTTGTTTTTTACAGATCATTGGAATAAATTAGAACAGCAGTAATGAGGAACCAGCCTAATTGACATTCTGTTTTTAAATGTAGCTGAGGGAAACATACTATTTCCATTATAGAGCTAATTATATGCGTCTGTCCTCTCAGACTTATCTGCCATAATGATTTATATGTCTTAGAATGGTTTCTTGGCTTTCCATCAGGATTTCTTAAAAATCCTTTCAGAGCAGAAGCTTTCATTATACCCATTCTTGTTAGAAGACACGTTGTTGCAACATGTTCCAATATATTCAGAAATGCACTTGGACTATTGAGCTGAAAGGGATGTCTTTAGTCGCTGAAGTATGAAGTGGAGTGTCTAAACTTCCTAGAATAGGAGAAAAAGCTGGCAAAATTAATTCAAGCCGTTATGAGCCAAGAATGGATATATTATTTCCCCTGCAGTGAACAGGATATGCCTTTGTGTGTGATTTGGAATGCTACTAATTTTTGAAACGTTTTTGACCAAGGACATGCTTACTGTTTTTGAAATTACTAATGAATATTTATTCCCAGCGTTCACTTTTCTCTAGCAGTAACACATGCTGTATCTTTATTTAATTGACGTATTTTACTGTAGAGTGTACAAAGAACACTATGTGTAAATAGTCAAACATATTTTCAAAATATTTGTAACTATTAGTTGCCTTATTTTAAAGATGGCCATTTCGGTTGCTCTTAAAACAGTTTCTAAATTGTCATCACAGAGTGGTATAATATTGAGAATTATTTAAATCTTGAGTATTCCGGTTTCCTTTTGTGATGGTGTGTGGAAAATGGGAAAAGGTTTTTGTTCCGGTTAAAAGATTACTGGAGACTTGTTAATGTGATGCCCATCTACAAGAAGGGTCATAAGGAGGACCCAGGGGACTACAGGCATGTCAGCCTGACCTCAGTGCCAGGAAAGGTGGTGGAACAGATCGTCTCGAGTGTAATCATACAGCATGTCTAAGACAACCGGGGGATCAGGCCCACTCAGCACGGGTTAATGAAAGTCAGGTCCTGCCTGACCAACCTCATCTTCTTCTATGACCGGGTGACCTGCCTGGGGGTGAGGGACAGGCTGTTGACGTAGTCTGCCTAGACTTCAGCAAAACCTTTGACATGGTCTCCCACAGTATTCTCCTGGAGAAGCTGGCAGCCCATGGCTTAGACAGGTACACTCTCTGCTGGGTTAAAAACAGGCTAGATGGCTGGGCCCAGAGAGTAGTGGTGAATGTTGTTAAATCCATCTGGAGGCTGGTCACAAGCGGTATTCCTCAGGGTTCCATTAGTGGTGATCTGGATGAGGGAATTGGGTGCACCCTCAGTAAGTTTGCAGATGACACCAAGTTGGGGGGAAGTGTCGATCTGCCGAAGGGTAGGAAGGCCCTGCAGAGGGACTTGAACAGGATGGATTGATGGACAGAGGCCAGTGGGATGAGGTTCAACATGGCTAAGTGCCGGGTCCTGCATTTAGCTACAGCAACCCCATGCAGTGTTACAGGACTGGGGCAGAGTGTCTGGAAAGCTGTGCAGAGGAAAAGGATCTGGGGGCATTGGTCGATGCTCACCTGAACATGAGCCGGCAGTGTGCCCAGGTGGCCAAGAAGGTTAATGGCATCCTGGCTTGTATCAGGAAGGACCAGGGAGGTGATCGTCGCCCTGTACTCTGCTCTGGTGAGGCCGCACCTCGAGTACTGTGTTCACCTTTGGGCCCCTCACTACAAGAAGGACATCGAGGCCCTGGAGCGTGCCCAGAGAAGGGCTGCAAAGCTGGTGAAGGGCCTGGAGCACAAGTCCTGTGAGGAGCGGCTGAGGGAACTGGGGTTGTTTAGTCTGGAGAAGAGGAGGCTCAGGGGAGAGAGACCTTATTGCTCTCTACAACTACTTAAAATGAAGCATGATGCACTTGCATATTACTACTCCTCGCTTTGTTCATCTGGCTTAAACTGTGTAAATGATTTTTTTTTAATGTACAATTTTTCTTTCTTTCTCCAAATAGCTTTTATGCAGATTTTGGACCACTCAATCTGGCAATGGTCTACAGATACTGCTGCAAACTAAATAAGAAATTAAAGGTAACACTTGTTTTTGTATTTAATATTCTTGTCTTTTTAAAGAACAAAAACAAATGGCCCAGATTTTTTTTGCTGAGGTACTTTCCTGGATTTGTAAGCAAGCTAAGTTTAGAAAATGCATGCTAAATTTCATCCAGGTATATTTGGGGAGCAGGAGGATTAGGAGTGAAGAACTGCTTGCCTTTAAGATCCAGAAGTTGCAAGTGACAGTAACTAATATTAAGCTCCTAAAAGATTAGTTGCTAAATGGATACAGACTTCTCTGAATGAAAAGCTCCCCTCCTGGAATTCAGTCTTCTCAGCAATCTGACAATATTGACAGCCTGAACGCAACACATTTTGATTTGAGGTGGCAGGTTTTTTTGACTCTGGTTTCTGTTCTGGTACTGACATCTCTTTTTGTAAGAAGACACATTTGATCTTTAATAGCATTTATAGCATGGTCCTAAAGGAGACTGTCATGTTCCCACTATAGGTTATCTTCTCTTAGGGATGCTCAGTAATTTTCAGAATTGACTCTCCGTTGAGCATAATGTCTTTAAAACAGAGTTCCTATATTAATTAAAATTAATGACTTCAAGTTAGTTGACCTCTAACAAAAATTGGACTATAAAACCTGTTAGGCAGATAAAAAGCTTATTAGCATTAATGTGAATCACAGTTTGCCTCTTCAAAACTGCTTAGATCTTGAAAGAGACACTGAACTGTGAAAATTGGGAAGCATGCAGAACATTATAGTTTAATAGAGCTGGTTTTTTTTTTTTTTGGCAGGGGGCATCGCTTGGTGTCTGTCACTGGTATTAGTTTGCATAATTCAATCTCACTTGGTCCCAGTGGCACTAAGAACAGGTTTACCTGAGACAAGATTCTTTGATTTCTGTTTGCAGGGTGCTCTGAAGCAACAAGTCTATATATTGTAATCACTTTGAATATGATGGGTTTATTACTGGACAGGTGTATGAAGATTGCTGAGGACATACTGCTGTTAGTTATCCGGAATTTATTTGTTTTAAGCGTGCTGAATAGTATTTGAGCAAGTAAGACCGCTATTTAAATAGTAATACTTTATGACACTTTAGCCGTCAATCAAGTTTCAAGCACACCAAAATTTGTTTCAAGGGCAAGTTCAGGGATAGGTTTTGCTATTACAGATGTCCTTTCTATTGGTAATGCTATTTCCCTCTCTAAGGTAATTGGAGAAACTACATGCCAAACACTGAGATAAAATTTTTAAAAGTTATTTCTGATTAAGTTTAAAAAACCTTTCAAAAGGTTTTTATTTAAGCCTTTTCTAGTGTTTCTCATATAGTATTACTTCAGAAACAACTATTAGAAGAAAACTGATTTATGTAGAGTCTGAATTTCTTTAAAAAAGTATAAGTTATGTTTTTAAAGCTGTTAAGACCTTAACTTGTCTGTGACGTTTTTGAGAATGTCATGTATTTACTGCCATGTAATGTATTTACTTCTCATAACTGCATGTCTATTGCATAGGGCTTGAAGTCAGAAATATTAAATGCATTCAAGGAGAAAAAGAAAAAATAGTGTAATTTGTGTCAAACATTGTTTAGGCGGTATACTGGGGAAAAATACTGAAACAATGTAGGTGGGAATACAGTAGAGTCCACTGAAGCTTTTGAGGGATTCATCTGCTTGGTCCTCTGAATACAGATGGCTGAAAGGGTGAACTGAGCATTGCATTCCTCTAATTTTACAAAAGGAGTCATGAAAAGTTTATGCTGCAAAATTATAATCTTGTTCATTTCTTGATACAGTCATTTTCATTGATAAGGAAGAAAATAGTTCATTATACTGGCTTTGATCAGAAAAAACAAGCAAATGCTGCATTCCTCATAGGTTCCTACGCAGTAAGTATTTAAATTTTTTCCATTATATCAGCTGGTTAAATGTGTTCATTCTGTCATACTCACTTTTTAAAACAGCAAGATAAAAGCATTTCTTTTTTCTTGAGTAATATTTCTACCAATGTATTTTGCAATAAGGTATCACATACTAAGAGTTTTTAAGGTCTAGTAGGTATGTGTTTTGGGTTTTTGTTTTGCTTTTTTCCTCTCCAGTGCAATTTGTGCTCCTAAGAACTAAGACCACCACTGAAAAAAAATCTGAGTTTTATGATTTTTTCTTTTTCTTTTTTAATTTCATAAAATTTATGAATATTTTCATTTAGAAAAAATGACTGCTTTTTGATGTTTTTCCTTTCCCCCACTCACCCACATACTTTTTTTGGTTTTTAAAATAGACAAATATTCTCTTGCACAAAGTATGGTATATCATTTCCCATTGCATTCACATTTAAAAATACTTTTTCTTCCCCACTTTCTTCTTTTCTAATCTAAGTTGATCTCTTCAGTTAATCTATGAGAAGGTGTGAGATGATATGGTAGGTTTAGAGACACTGTAAAGCCTGGGAATGTATGAGGTGGCTGAGAATGTACTGAGTCAGGTCCCTGACCACAAAGGGAAAAAACTACAGTCTTTACATCACAACTACATCTGATAGAATTGGTGTTTGTTACACAAAAGTATAGTCAGGGATTAAAATGCTGACAGCTTAAGAATGAAATGTGTGATGTATTATATTCATGTTGTGCTTTGACTGGTAATAAACCGTGATAGTAACCATCTCTCTTGTTCACTTACTAATGAAATAAAGTGAAAACCTACGTGTTTTTTTCATGTTGGAGATTTGAGGGGTCTGAGTTCATGTAGCCCTAGGTCATCCTGGTTTATCAGCCGCAGGGTGATACAGTACTTGCTCTGATGCTGGCAGTGTCCTTGCTGCCTCTCTACATTATGCACGAGATCCATTTCCTGTTCCCCAGGGTTTCTCTGTTGTCTGTTTTCTACAGTAATCGTTATAAATAAAGATCTAGACTTCAAAATCCGACAGTCTGGTATTTGAAATGCAGAAGCTTTAGGAATGTATTCTTAAACCACATGGAAACTGGCAACATGAGTTACTAAACTTGTTTGCAGTTAAGGCAATATGATAACTAGTTAGCTGCAGCGTTTAGGAAGACTATTTCTTTCCAGTAACTTCATCGTATCATGGGTCTAGGAAGCAAGAGTGGACTGGTTTCAGTTACCAGCCATTATTTGGAAGGAAGTGTTCATTTTTCCCTAAAATATCATTCTGAATATGTGTAGTAGTACAGTGCAGTGCAACACCTGACATTTTGAGCAGAATCCACAATACAGAAAATTAACTGACAGCAAAACAATCTAACGAGAAAATGGCTATTTATATGGTTGGCTATTCAAAAGTATACAAAAAATAAATTAACACAGATCTTATCTGTGATTGTCCGTTAGCCCTGCCGTGTTGCAATAATAATATGCAGTTGGAAGGAATGCTTGAACAGGCTTGGATAAATACATAAGGTCTTTCTATGGATTATGACAGTGCAAAGCAGAGTAATAAAGAGTGGAGGCTATTGGACACAGTAGTAGTGTGTTTTTGCTTCAGAGAACCACAGTGAAGGATACGGAAGTTGCAGAGCCCAGAAAGGATGCTAACGCAGTTTCAGCTCAGGTATGAAGAGAGATCATGACCAACTAGCCAGTGCATGTGGGAGGGCAAGTTGCAGACAGCTGAAGTATGGCAGAAAACGGCTAGGCAAAATAACAGATAATTTCAGAATTCAGAAACCTGCACTTCGTTTTTTTGCATCGTACAGTTTGATTCTTTCTGCAGTTTTCCTTAAAGAACCAACAGCAAAGTGAAGCCCTGTGGGAGTATTCATCCCCTCCTTGAGTGGGGAGGAGTCTCTCCTGAATAATCACAAGTTGTAGATGTTGAGGTCACTTAAGCTAGAACCCGATTTTCTCCCAAATGCAATAGACTTTGGGTTTGGTACTGCTTTTTCTGTAAAGTAGGATATAGTTTCTTCACAGATTGATGTGGGAGGTATTCCAGTGAAAGAAGATCACAAAAGAAAGACTGTGCCCCTGAGGCTTACTTTTTTTCCACGGTGTCCTTTGATCTTTCCTGAAGAAGCAGGCTTAATTACAGCAGACAGCGCTGAAGTATTCAGGCATACGCATCCCACATTCCTCCTTTCTGCAGGGAGAATTGGGTTGTTCGCTTTGAGGCAAGCAGTGGCTTAGGATCTGCTCAGAATGTCTGAACAATATGTGTCTGTAATCATACTTCCTGACTGGAAGGAAATATATTGAGGCCTTTTTTATTTTAAACATATGTAGACTTAAGCATCCAGCTACTTTTACAGTTCAGAGTGCTTTGCTTTTTTGATGAAGAAGGATCTATCTAGCCATTAGTCAAAACTGCAAGAAGCTTTTCTGTAATTTTAATTGATCAGACCCTGTCCTGTTGGTAATGTTGTTCATTGCTTGAACTGAATTTTATCTTTTAATTTCTGGTCCTGTGCTGTGTCAGTGGTAGATCGTCCTTTTATTTTGTTTTCTGTGGGTTGAATATTTTTTCTTGTTCGATATCTTTTCTTTTTTAGCTTCATGGTGGGTTCCCACATCAACTACTTACTTTAGGTTGAGGAACTGTGTGGCAGTGCATCACGAAGGAGTTCAGGTGGGAAGAGCAAGGAAGTAAATAGAAGTAGCCTCCGTAGACTTAGTCATGAAAGTAGCGCTGTGTGTGTTTTAAAGCCTTTGATGTAAGCATAGTTTTGGGTGCAAGGTGCTCTGTAGATGCAGATGTTTTAAGTTGTTAGGAATAGCAGGCTGATGGCTTTCAGGAATAGCACAGATACAGTAAGTTTGTGTGCTCTGTGTTTTTGTACTTTTTTTTTTTCTAAATACAATCACACTTGACCACATGACTACATTAAACTATAATTAAATGTATGTGACTAGTTCTCCTCTGGCACTTGCATGTCTTCGTAAACTCTCAATATTTTTATGCTAGCAACTTGGAAGTCTGTCTTTTAAAGGCTCAATGACCTTAAATTTATATTCTTAAACAGAATGTTATTTGACTTCTGCTTAAAGGAATTGGGATATATTGGCATGATTTATGATTTGACATCTTTTGTTAAAATATATATATGTCTGTGTGTATTAATTGTGTGGGGGTATGCTCATTTTGACAATTAAGGCAATTAAAAAAGTCTTCGTTAACTGTGGTGAAGTGTAAGGGCAGCTCTAGTGTTCTGTTTTACAAGCAAAGTCTGTTCCCAGTCTTTCCTTCGCAGTTGATGTGTTATAATGTTCTCACTCCCCCATCTTCATCTAACTTGTCTTTCTTTCCTCTTTAGTGGAGATAGTTTCTGAAGGGGTCATCCAGGCTACACACTTCTTTCTTCCCCCTCCCGCATCTGCTGCTTCCTTCCAGGTGTACTTTGATGTGACAGCACAGCCTAACTCAAGCTACAGGGCTCTTCAATGTAACATGGCCTTAAAGATGAAGAACAAAGTTTCCAATACACTGTTATATATGTAGTTTTATAGTACAATATGATTTTTTAGAGTAAATCTTAACAATTTAGTTCTTAATCCCTATATTGTTCATCTTCCATCTATTTTAATTCTGTATTTTGTTTGATTTTTACAGATAACATAATGCATAATGGGAATAATATTATTCTGTGTAGATTAGCATAAATTGGTCATGTTCAGCCACACAAAGTATAGCCAGATGTGGTGTGTTGGGGTTGAATGTTTAAACTTTACTTGGGGTGGAAGGGGTGAGGGGAAAGAAGGGATGGGGAAAAAACCACCTTTGTTCTTCACCTTCTAAAGAAAAATTGCTTTTCCTTGTAAGCTGTCTGCACTGTTCAGGCCTTACCACTCTACCAAAGCAGCAGTGATCTTCTGAGTTGATCTCTACAGTGGCTTCTCTTGATTTTCTCCAGGACTTGGCTGTGGGTGAGGAAAGTCTGCTTCTTCCACCATTGCTCCTTCTGTATTAAGAAAGAAAATGTATCCTCTGTGCCCTGTCCACCTAATTCCCAAGCTCCCCCCTCTCCCCTTGGCTGCATTAACTTAGTAACAGTGTTTCTTTTCTCAGGCCTGGCACTAATTATGTACTTGGAGGGCGACCCTCCGAGGGTACCGCCCCATGAACTGCTGTAATTCAGGTCACCTTCTCCAGGACTCATCTCTGTACTTTGTCTATTTTCTCATCTTCTTTCTTCAGGGTAAGCAGCGTTTCCTTCATCCGTTCTGATCCGTAGTACTGTTTTTGCCTTTCCAATTTGCTAGTGTCCTTCCTAGTTGTGGGCCTAATGTGGGGTAGGAGTTGGAAGTTGTAGAAGCAATTAGAACCAGACTGTGTAATGTTGAACTGTTCTGCTTTTACAGTGGCACTTGCAGAATTATCTCTGGCTATGCAGTAGGAAAGGAGGTAAATCTGTTTACTTAGTGGTCCAAGCTGAGTAGTAGTAAATGGGTAACTGATACAGAGCTCAAATTAGTGGTGGGTAAACTGTGTTTACCCTCAGCTACATTTTGGTGCTGAGTGTTTATGGTTGACCAGTGAATAGCAAAGAGGAGATGGACAAAGAAGTACTGGCACTTCATTTAAGCAAATGTTGCCTCAAGCCTTTTGTCTTTCTCTGTGTTCAAGTCCTCTAAAAAACTACCTCGTCTGAATTGTACTTTGGAAATCATGATTAGCTTTCATGATGGCAGTTTTTCCTGCTTTTTCTACTGGTTCTTCCTCACCATGTTCTTACCAGACTGCTTGTCTCCATAGGGTTGCTCTCGGGGGGTCCCTCATTGTAGTACTGGCTTGC
Organism: Anser cygnoides; assembly: GCF_040182565.1. NCBI lineage: Eukaryota > Metazoa > Chordata > Aves > Anseriformes > Anatidae > Anser > Anser cygnoides. Next base: position 40,827,908 of record NC_089912.1, read on the forward strand.
TTTCTTAGTTGTCGTGAAGTACTGATGTTCCCAGCTAGCAGGGTTTTCTGTGCCTCCTCTCCACTGTTTAAAAAGTAATTGGAGGTTTCTTGCTTTCATTTGTGATGAACAAGGAGAGTTGCCAGAGAATAGGCAGTTATTCTCTCTCTGCCACATCTATCGACTTAACAACTGTGTTTCTGCTAATAAAGGGACTGTTGGCTACATGTGCATTTCTTCAGTATGCCACAAATCCATACAGGAACCTTCTATTCTAATAAATTTCTGTTTTAATTTTTCTGTACGTAACGTTTTCTTCTAAGGCATATTGCTAGAAGGTTTAATGTATTAACTGATAGGATATTCGTCGAGGTTTTTATAACAAAACATTTAATACTTTTAAGTTATAGTAAAATGATGCATGTGTGTGAGCTTTTGTTTTGAGTTTAGTAACGTAATAGTTATTGTATTTATTCAGAATGGGTGGTTTGTGTTTTTTTGCAGGTTGTTGTGGTTCAGATTACTTTGGGTAATATTGGTAATTCTGGAATACAGTTGTATTACATGAAATATGCTTGCAAGCAGTTTAAATTGGATCATCTCATTGTTTTCTAGCTTTTATGTCACTACAGTAAAATGTGTGATTTAGGTAACAACTTTAAGAAGATTTTGCACTTAAGGGTGGGCAGGAAAATAAAGTTGATTACACCAAGCACTTCATCAACGTGAATTTAAAGTGTTATTTGCAGACTTGAGCCAATACAGTTTCTTAACAGTATAGCATATTGAAATAGCCTATTTCATTTTCCTGAAAAAGCAACAAATTGTATCAAAGATCGTTATTGTCAAACATGTTTTGTCTTGGGTTCAGTATTACTATTTTGCTTAGTAAATCCATGTTTCGAAGATGAAGATGCTTTTTTTTTTTTTAACGAAAGCCTTGTTTCCTTTTTCTACCAGGAATAATTCTCATCCTATTGTGAATACTGTTTTCAAGGTCGTAACACTAATGTGGGAGGCCTCTGTTTAAAGTAGGACTAGTTCAAAAGCAGTACTGTGAATCAGACAGTAACACAGCTTGCCACAAGAACTGTCATTCTGTGGTTGATTTTAAGTGCTCATAAATGAGGAATTAGTAGCCAAGAGCTGCAAGCCCTTCCATTTCACTCAGTGAACATTACAGTGGTTGTTGGACAACATGGCGATGTTGGCAGGAGCAGTGCTCGAGTGTACCTTTCCCAGTGCTCGGCGCTTGGATGGCTCTTGACCGTTTGCAGAGCTACATGCGGTCCCGTAATCAGAAACAGATGTCCTAAATGAAAAGGATGATTAGAGCAATGTTAGTGGTTCAACTGCTAATGGCAAATTTCTGGCTGTATTTTGATGTTCAGTAGGATATTTTTTTTGTTTGTTTGCATAAGGAAAACAAATTTTTAAAGAGGTGGTACGCAAGTGTTTATACAGGGTGATAAACAGTGTGTTGTTCTGAAAGATGTCAGTTCCTTATAACAATTTTACTGGAACATACTTAAGAAAAAGATTTTTAAAGGCCTTTAAGAGTTTTTCTGTGTGTATTTTCTTCGTGTGTGTGTATATAGGGATCTGTGTACATGGATCTGCACTTGTATATGATTGTAGGAAAGTTCTAAAACCACTGCTACTGTACTTTTGCACAATTTCATTCACGTCTCCAGAAAACAGAATTTTCTTCTTTTTTTTTTTTTTTTTTTAAAGCTGCTTGTTTAGTATTTTTCTGGCCTTCAGGAAGGGAGCCCTTTGGGAAATAAATGTAGTATTTGAATAGATGTTTCTCCATTTGTATGTACAAGAGTGGACAAAAAACACCCCAGAAAATACTAGTTTATGCAAAATATCTGTTGATATATTTGCTTTAAATTTACAGTGACCCATCCTTTTAATAGTAACTCTTGTTGATTGTTTTACTGGCATTAGCTTCAGAAAACAGCTTTATTTGTGAAAGTTTCTGTAATCTTAGAAAGCACTGCAGAAATGTAAGTAGCCAAGCCTAGATTCAGCATCTAGTCAAACTGGTTTCAAATGATGTATATTTCTAGAGGCATGTCTCTTCTCATTTTCTGTCTTTTCCCTTGTACACACTTTATGAATATACAGATATGTCTGGAAATGTCTTTGTTTTGCTATTCATCAGCTCAACGTTTCCATACTCATCTTTTCTGAGTCTTCAGTTCTGCTGACTGCCTTAAAAACCTCTTCTTACTTCCAACAATTCTGTCTGCCAGAGGTCTCTCTAATCATTTCTACTGTCTGTCATTCTCTGCCTTTCTATAATTTATTCACCCACAACATTCCAGTGAAATCATTCATCTTTAAGGATTTAATGACCTCCTCCTGGTCAGAAAGAGTGGCTGCCACTCTGACCTTACACTATGAGGTATTTCTCAGTGTGTCTGTATTACCTCTTCAGTCTGTATCAGGAGTGCGTGTTTGAAGTGAATCTCTCCTTATATCCTTGCTCACTTCATTTTGGCTCGCTACGTGGAGCGGTCTGGAAGCAATCCCAGCAGGTAATGGGTGTCCAGTCCACAGGACCAGACTAGGACTAGTCTGCAGTTAAAAAACATCGGAAGTGTACAGTACAGACGTCAAGTCTTCATAGCCAGCTTTTGGTGTGCAGATGCATTTCTGCTGCTGTGCGCTAATCCAAATGCAGATGTGGCCCCTGCTGCTTTGATATCTGTTGCTCCTTGTCCCACTCCTTTAGTCTCACCTACAGTTACTTTCTGCATTTGGAGTATGGTTCACCAGTAGCTTGAGCCCAGGCTCACTCAGGTTTGTCCTTCATTCAGCCTTGCACACATCCAAGATTTTTTGGTGTGTTCTCTTGTGGTCTTAAACTGTGCCAGCACTGATCCTGTCTCCACTTTGACTGTCACAACTACTTCTGCTGTGTTACTGCTAGGATACTTTCCTTGTGAACTAGGTATCAGTTTGTGGTCTTTCCCCTTCTCTCTAGAGGTTGAATGCCATTCTTCCCTTTGAAGCACCTGGTACCATTGCACCTGCCCAGGTACCATCCTATTAACCCAGTGTTTTTGTAAGCCACTTTTCACTGAGAACTCCTATCTGTCCATTTCATCAACTGCTGTCTCTGTTCACACATCACATCTTAAGTGTGTAGTAGTGTCACAGCTGAAGTGTACCAGGATCTCTCTTTGTTTCAGAAAATTAGGAGTAATCCAACTCTATAAAAGAGCTTCCTTCAGTATACTTCAATATACTGTATATTGTTTCAGATGTACTGGAAGTATTGTGCATTTTTGCTTAGTACTTGTTCCTTTAAGTTTGTCTGCACTGAAAAATGCCATCTCCTCACAGTGTGTTTTTCGTATGTACTAAACGATAGTAGACTTTCCAGTGCACAGTTTCGTTTTTTTTTTTTTTCTGTCATGTTGGCTTTTTTAAGTGTCCTTGTCTGCGGTGAGTGTTTGTGTAACTGTATCAAGGAAAGTCCATACACTTGTGCATGCGTACGTCTTCATGGTATTTCTAACAACTTCACTAGTAACGCCATTTCAGAAGTTTGAGCTGTGCTTAAGAACTAGCAAGTTTCAATACTATGTGGTGTTATTTAGACTTACTGTAATATAATGTTGTTAGGGCAAAAACTTCCCCTTGTTGCTGTTAGATTTGCAAACAGATGCTCCTGTGTTGAAGCTTGTATTGTTCAAGAAACTGGTAAAAGCTCAGCTGAGATTTGGGAGGAATCCTTTCCCTTTGTGAGCTACAGGGAAGCTGCATTTGTTAGCTGCGTTTCTATTTGCCTGTTGTACAAGTATTGCTCTGTATTACCTAGCCTGGCAGCACTGAATACCAACTTTTTTCCAGGTGACTCATTTCTGGGTACAAACTCTGTTTCTGCTGTTTAATTTCAGTCTTCTCTGTTCGTTAATGCTATTTTGAGTCTCTGGTTTGTAAGTTTTTTCTGAGGCAGGGCTTTTTCTCTGATAAGTGCTGTCTTATATGGCTGTAGGAAATCCGTGTTTGTTGTGCTGTGAGATGCAAAGTATGACTGTATCAAAGCATACCACTTGAAAACTTTTGAAACATGACCTTTGTAACCAATTCAGGCAATGAATTGCGTGTAATGTATGCCTGCAGAATAGAACGTAAACTTGAGCATCTGAGGAAGAGCTCTTAAATTATCCATCTAATTATATTTTTTTAAATCTCTTTTTTTATTCTGGACGTATGTTTGCAAATTTAAATGCAAAATTCACTTACTCCACCCTAGTGAAGACACACACACACATACATGCAAGGTGTGTTTTTCATTACCTTACTAAACTACTTAAACAAAACAGATGTTTTTTTTTTCTTTTGGTTTTGCTAATTGCACAGGAAGAATGCTCAGAAAATACTTAACAGTAATCAAATAGAGGAGAAACAAGAGGGGTCACCTGTTGCCATGGATGTTTTAGCTGTCTGTTGAAGATATTTCAAGCTTTCCCCCCCCCCCCCCAATATCTATTCCACCTCCCATTTTCACCTCGCAAGAATGTATGTATGTTTGTGCAGAGAAGATATTGAGGAGATACTAAACTATTTGTTCAAACTGGTTTTGTGGCTGTATAAAAGAATTTTGAAAGACAACACCAACTTTTAAAAGAAAAAAAATGGCAAAGCAAAAATGCCAGACTTAAATTTTGGGGGGTATTTAACTAATACGCATTAGCATTAGGATTCCTAAATCTTAATGGAAAAAAAAAAAAAAGGTCATTAATATAAGAGATGTAAATAATTTTGCTGAACTTTAGTGAAAAAATAACTTCCTGGAGTGTTCTAATGCTTAGTTAATGCAGTTCTAAAGAAAAACTATTAACATGAAGTTATTGAACAATGACATATTAATCCCCACATTGTTATTGTTAACAGTTGTTTTCTCTTGGCCATGCTGGTGATTGGTCTTGATTATTATAGGATGTGATAATAGAGGAGTTTTACAGTATTCTCTAAGCAAACCTTATTGTTAGGGGCTATCCAGGAGAGAGAGGTGTGTTGTAAGGGAAGACCGCGTGAATAGTGTCATGAGTTGGTCTTCCTTGAATTCTTTTCTGAGTAGCTTTGACAGTGGAAATTCTGATATGTAGCATTTCAGGTATGTTCATTCTGTTCTTAGGACTTTGTGTCACGAGCGACAGATTTCTTTTTTTTTTTTTTTTTCCCTTTATGACATCTGGATTTAGTTATTGGACACTGCCTCACCAGTACAAAGGAGGAAGAATAGGATTTAGAATAATGCAAACGTACTCGTGTAGGAAAATCAAAACATGTACAAGTTACTGCTTTAGACTTGTCTGTTGAGTACATACACTTTTGTAAACCAGATAATTCTTTGCTGATATCTTTGAAGGTTTTAGGATTTTGATTTACATCACAAAAGTTTAATACACAGAAAAAAAATAGTTCTCCAAAGCGGCCCTGCAGAGTTGCAGTAGAAACATGGAAGAATTAGAAAGACAGAAGCTTTTTCACTCTAGCTGAAAGTTGAACAAACCGGGCAAATAAATTTTGCTTAAAAATATATGTTGATATAGGTTGACCACTATTTTTTATTGTTTTGCTCTGTATTAGTTTTATTGGTGCACACTTGCCTTCTTTTGTTCTTGGTGGCATTCTTTCCCAGCACTTTCGAACTTTGTGTTTTATAATTATACTACGTGTAGTAAACAAGGGACTTGAAGTTATTCATATGAATCTTAAAATATTTTTTTCCCTCTTCTCCCATAAAAACAGATAATATACCTGAGAGAATCACCAGAAGATGTGTACAGGCTTATATTGGCTGGAAGCGTTTCGTATCTTCCTTTCAGGTAAATAATAAGATGTTGGAACTTTTTTTTTTCCCTACAGTTTTAAAATGTGGAAGGTCATGTTCACTGCCTGATCTTTAAAGTGCAGGCTGCTGAACTGGTAGTTCTGAAGTGTAATGATATAGAAGGTGAAGGAGCCACACTGCTTCACGTACACTCTTGTTTAGCTTTTTGATCTATATTGCTTCCTACTTGGCAGTGTTTTAGTGCTGGTAGTTGATTGTTAAACATCTTAAGTATGTCTTTTTACCAATGAGGAAATGTATAAAAATACTGGTTTGTTGTTGCTCAACCCTGAGGGAATATAATCCTAGCTTTTTCAGACCACAAACTTCTCATTGTGGTATGTACTATGTTGCTTAGAGTGGCAAATAAAGTCGATCCATAGTATGGAGGAACAACTTCATCAGTTCTTCCAAAAAAGAGTTTTTAAAAAGTTGGACCAAACTAACATTCTATTGTCTGTCTCAATATGCAGAAAATGGCCAAAAAATTTTAGAAGGCAAGTTTGTTGTCCAAGTATATTGTTATGGGATGATTAATTCAGTACTTTCTTGTTTGTCTGTTTTAGCACCCTTGCCAAGAGCTGGGCTTTTCACGATTTGAATTTCCTTTACTTACCTCTCCCACCACCCCAACTGCCACAGTACAAGTGTATAGTGGAACCTCTATTTAATAATGTACATACCTCCGTCATCCCATTTCTCTTTTTAATTCCATTTTTCATATTTGCAGAAGGAAAAAATAAGTCCTCAAGGAGATCCAGAAGATTTGTGTTTCTTAAAATCCTAAAGATGTATGTGGATATCAGAGATAGTAGCTTTTCACTCAGGTCATACAGCCTACCCAAATCCCCAGATCATCACTTCGATAGCACTACTGAATAAAAATGCAAAGATGTGTTATGCAATTAAAATTATTAAGAGTTGACTTCTGAAGCCCCCAGGATAAAGCAGACAGTATGCTGAAGTGTCTGGGAATGTTACCATTTTCTTGAATTTACTGGTACAATTAAACCAAATATAGGAATTTGTATTACATGAGTGATCAACTGAGAGGTTGCTCTGGGCTCTCTTCCCATCAGATCATCTTCATCTCTGCAAAAAAACAGTATCTTGCCATAGACTAATAAAAAGACATGTAATTGCTACTTCTGTCACAATCAATAGGAAAACTTGTTAGCAGCTGGCAAAGAATGTTTTTCGCTTACCTGGATGGGGTTCTGTTATTTCCTTCACCTGCTGACTCTTTTTCTGCCTTCACACTGATTCATTAGGGAGAAAAAGGTATAGATAAAGTACGAGAGGCAGCCATTCAGGTTCTTCAGAAGTTCTTCCTTCTCTCAGCTTGAATTTGAAAATGGAATATTTTTTACTTTTAATGTAATATTAATGATTCTATGTTTCTTGATAAGAGCTGCATGGTTACAGAAGTAGGTGTTCTGCCAAGACATAGTATTATCTGATACAGATTCAAGTTAAACTTATTTTTAAGTGACTGTAGTATTTCTGTAGAATACTTATTTTACAGTGCCTATTCAGTAATGGTAATGTACCAAGAACATGCTCTTGTACCAAGAAGGTTTAAAAAGCAGTAGTTGAAAGAAAGGGTTTTGCTGAAAACCATTTTCTCAAGTTTAAGCATAAACTATTTTATGCCTCTTAAAAAAAGTCTTCATGCATCTATACAAATGTGTATCTCGACAGACGTATTAAGAAGGTGCTCTTTGCATATATATAAAATAATGCATGTCTGCAGGATCTTTTTTCTTTTAAATGGAATTTGAAGAAAAAAATTGCAGTGTATTACAACTTGACTTTTTTGCAAATGAACTTCTGAAGAAAATGTTTTTAAGAGTGTATGTTTTAAATACAGTACTTATTTAGACATTAGCTTTTGCCATAAGGAGTTCTTTCTGTTTTTCAGATATGTGTGTTCTTTGATGTGTGAATTGAACATGTCACTTTTTCTGAAAAGTATAACTGGAATAATCTTAGTCTTAAATCTGTTATCATAATGCATTTTATATTTTGTTATTATCATAAGATATAAGGCAGGAAAGTGAAGTAATTATCTGACAATTATTTTTGTTATAGTAGAGATTATATTGAAACTATCTTTTAAAGTTGTTTTAGAGAAGTGTCTTTAATTGCATTCACTTGGATTCAAATGGGAAAATTTAACAGTTTTGGACATCATACGTTACAGGGATGCTTCATTTGGTACTTGCAGTTTTCATCTAACATTGCTGGACTGTTTTCATGCAATAAGCAAGGTAAGTTGAACAATATTTTCTTATTGCAAAAGGTCAGTTAAATATTTCTCTGCCAGAAGAGAAGGCTCAGGAAGTTAGGAGCCAAGTAGAGCTGTACAGTAGCAGATTTTCTGATTGTTGTCTACCTTACTATGTATTATGCATTGTAACAAAACTTCTAGATAAAACATCCGTAGAAGTGAACTGATACTGTATCTAATCAAACAGCAAAGTTTTTAAAGAGGAAATTTTGAGTTTTATATAGGTAATCTTCTCAGGGCAGTCATTTGCAGCTCTAATCCGTAAGAGCTGGGTGACAGGTTTATCAAATGGCCCTCTGATATTACATTTTAGGCTGGATATTGCCTTTGAAGGAGGTTTTGAATTGCTTATCAATGCTTACTGGGGGGGGGGCACTTTCAATATGTACTAATGACTTGTAGTTTTGCTTCAGTAATATAAATACAACAAATGTTAAAAGGTGTGTGGTTTGCTTTTTAACCACAAATGATCATAACATAATGTCTTATTGCGGTACGGTGGTTACATAATGTGGCATTTCAGGGCAAGGGAAATTTGTTTACGTTCTTTTTTGTCTGTATGAATAAGGAAACGTGAAATGGGGAATTCTGCAGGTCTCCATCCCATAACTTTTTTTTGAGGGGGGGAAGGGACATCTCTACCAAATACTGTTGTTTCTATTGAGTAAACCAGCTTCTTGCAGATTTTCAGGTTTTTTTTTTTTTGGTATGCTTTGACTTTGGCTGCTTTGTCAATAGTGATGAATTGCTATTCTTTTCAGTACTGGCGAGCAGCAAAGAAAACCACAGAGGGCTATACAGTGAAAGAGGAGATTAGAATGTAATATTTAAAATATCTGGGGTTTTGAGATTGTCTGTGTTTGCTCTTTCTGACTTTACAAGTGGGTAAACTGCCAGTTATACAAATGTTTACATTTTTATACTACATTAAATATAATGGCTGTGGATAATTATGGGGCATCAGGGACCACACTAATGTCTGCTAAGGACTGTGAACATAGTCTATCTGCAGCCAATTTTAAATTAGTGAAGATATTAGAATCCTAATGAGAGAGAATATAATTCGTGCACCAAATATTTATAATGCTTGAATGCAGACTTCAGAATGTACCTATATTTTAAATAGATATTTTTTTGCCAGTTATTTTTCTCTGGCATTTTGTACTGATAGCAGTAATAAAAAGACAATACTTCTGTAGTATGGAATTTTGTAACGATTCAGTGAAAACAGAAAGACCTTCTTGTCTAACTTCACTTACATTAAAATTTACAAATTTGTTTTGCACCAAGACTCAGTTGTTTTGTATGTTTTCAAATGAATGAAGAAATCTCGTAAAGAGTAGAACAGGTATTAAGGAGTGTTTGGTACACTAACACAGTGATAAACTGTCCTCATTGAGAAGATGTTGTCATGTTAAAAGTTATATTCTGGATTTTAGGCTTTGCAGTGTGGTTTTCTGGATTTCGATGTGTTTGATGTAAATGAATATGAGCATTATGAGGTAAGTATTCAGTATCAGTCTTCTGATTCATTTGCTGTTATTAATGCTAAGATAATTGTTTATAATACAGTATGTGCTATTTCTTTTGTAGTATTAGGTTTCATTTTTGTTTTACCTCTTTAAACTATGATTGTTAAATAATGGTGCATGGTCAGAGAAAGCATATTAAGTCAGATTTAAGCATAGTCAGCCTCAAACATGGGGTAAAAGCAGAAACCAAAATTGAAATAAATACTTTTTTTTCCACATTTTTATTAAAGCCCTGGAAAATGACGGGGAAGTGGGAATTTATTCCTTGGCCATTTTTTAGAGGTCTTGCATATTCTTGAGCAATCATGATGGGAAACTTGAGGGCATACAAGTCCAAGTCTAGCTGACTTCCAGAAAGCAGATAAAGTATGTATATATGAGCTCATGGCAAAGGTATAACAGCATTCTTTGAGGTGAAGAAGATAGGACTTGGAAACTCCAAGACTACAAAATCCACCTGGGGGCGTGGGAAACTAATATGAATAAAAAGGACTACGATATTTGACTATGTGCACTGTTAGAAATACAAAGTTACTAGTTATCTGTAAAGAGAAAATCAGGTGTTCTTAGAATCTAAAAAATCATGATCTAAATAGTGAAGAGAAATAAGGTGAGGTCGTAATTTAGTAACCTATAAACATTTTAAACTTGGAAGTTGCCTTTCATCTGAAGGATACCAACTGCATTGTTCTAAAGCTGTAATTTAGAAAAAGGAGAATACAAGAGGAGTGAGGTTCAGAACAAGTGACATCCTCTTGATGAAACAAAAAGCAGGCAACTAACACACTTCCTTTGGCAAAAATTGTACATCATTTCTATCTAGTATGTATTTTGAAACAATAAGGAAAAGGCTGAAAATACAGGGATAATGATAAACCAAGCATTTTCTCTTGACAGAGAGCAGAAAATGGAGATTTTAACTGGATAATACCAAACAAATTCATTGCCTTCAGTGGACCTCATTCAAGAAGTAAAATTGAAAATGGTATGCTTAAAAAAGGAGGTGGGGGACACAAGCCCACTGCTTTCTTAGCTGGTTGTTATCAGTAAGAACAAGCTTTAAAAATTGTTCCTGAAACAGTGTGTTTTTTCCTTGGATCTTTTTCTTTTATAAGAGCCCTGACAGTAAAATTTTAATGCTTGGTTTAATTGTATTTGATCTAGGTGATTATGTTAAAATTCCATTTTCAGTTAGTCTATATCTTTATGTTGAACGTGAGTTTTATTTTGAAAGTGTTTTCATCTGTTGCTTTTGAGTCTTCATTTACATATTTTCTGTTTGAGCCTTATTCTCCTTTATATTCCCTTCTTTTTTTCCTAACAGGCTATCCCCACCATGCTCCAGAAGCTTATTTCCCATACTTCAGGAAACACAAGGTCACCACTATAATACGCCTCAACAAAAAAATGTATGATGCCAAACGTTTCACAGATGCTGGATTCGAGCATTTTGACCTCTTCTTTGCTGATGGAAGCACACCTAGTGATACTATAGTTAAAACATTTCTAAATATTTGTGAAAATGCTGAAGGTGTTGTAGCTGTTCACTGCAAAGGTATAGTGTGCAAACAATTTATATTATAAATAACGCTTATATATTATGCAGTTTCTGGATATTTCCCACTATAATTCTGTTATATCTAGTTACTGACAACATTGCCAAGCAGCAGATTTTGTATACAAATTCTTTCTGTGCTTTTATTCTGCTTTTTGTCTTCTAATTTTTTAAATTCCAGGAAAATCTTTCCAGCTGTTTCCAAGAACAAGGTTGGGGAAAGTGAGCTTGCCAGTATTAACAGCTCTTTCTGGTAGGAAGTGCTAGGACTCTCAAAGGATTCTTCTGACCAGGAATTTCAATTATGGCAAGGTTTATAGGTCTTTCTGACAATATGTGGTATAAATACAAGAAATTGTGAATTTTTGAAAATACCAGTATACTAGCTATACTAGCTGCTATATTCTTTGCACCAGGCATTCGGTGCATGCCCAATGCAGCTAGTGTAGAGGGTTTCTGAGCAATAGCGATTTCTGTGGTTCTGGAGGAACTATGCTTGCCTTTCCACACCTGATAATAGTGTGACTGAAAGAGAAAGGTGATTTCTTAAAGCATTTGCCTGGGACCTGCAAAGACTGAATTTTTGTTACTGGATCTGCCATTCACTTGCAGCATGTTTAATAGTTTTAATAGTTTAATAGATTATACTGTGAAGTAGACTTGGTGAAACAGCTTCTTGACCATTGTATGCAAGTGCATACTCTTACTCTCCACCAAGGTGTGAAATCTGGGTATACCACTTAATTGATTATGCAGCAGTGGTACAATTGCTTTGTTTTCATTCAGATGAAGATATTCAAGATGTCCTCTGATATTTATCATGCTAATAATGTCTAGACTACCTTAGAGTCTTCAGCCTCCTATTAGTCTTGAGAAAGATTAGAATAATGTAGCCTGTTCTTAAAGCTGGGCAAGGTAAAGGAAATGCTGTGCAGTTGTCTTGGCTATTCAACTATACTGAAGATTTTACATATGTGTTGTTCAGTGGATTCTTTAAATGAGAGGATTTGATGCATGGTTTGACATTTACAGCAAGTGATCAAGTGGGGGAGCCACTTAGCTGGCTATCTTCCTTCTCATGTTTGTCAAGGTAAATAGTACTGTTTCTAGGGCCATGTCAAAAAAAGTTTTCTTATTCTGGATTATTCCAGCCTGTGTTGGCTAGTGCTCAGACTTGCTTATTGAAAAATGTAGGTTGTCCTTGTGAACCAAAAAAAAGAGTTTAGTTAAAGGAAGGATTGGAAGAACAACTGGTTTTAGTGTAATTTATGATGAATTTGTAATTAAAATGCTTTGAGAATTTTGTGAAAAGATAAAAACGTCCACATGCCTATTTAGTCTATTGCCTGTATATTGTGTGTATATCTGTGTGTGTGTATGTGTGTCTGTGTGTGTAAATATACCTGTAAGGTCACTAGCTTTGGAAGGTTATCCTACTAAAAATACATGAACTCTGGGTTAGTAACCATGTATATGGGGAAAAAAGAATTGAAAAGGTAAGTTTTACTTACTTACTGAGTTTTATTAGTAATAGGTTTGTTTAATAAAACAGGCAGTTAATTATTTGTCTGAGTAACGATGTCTGTAGCTACAGCAGATTCCAGATGAAAGTAAGTATACAAAAGAAGCCATTCTTTTATCTTACACAGCTGGTCTTGGACGAACTGGCACACTTATTGCCTGTTATATCATGAAGCATTATCGGATGACAGCTGCTGAAACTATTGCCTGGATTAGAATAAATAGACCTGGTTCAGTGATTGGACCACAACAACACTTCCTGATGGAGTAAGTAGATTAAGTAAATTTGAAAATTGATTTAGATGCCTTTTTCTTATTTTTTTTTTTGTACACTTAAAATCTTTGTTGTTAATATGTTGGTTTTGGGGATTATTTTTCTATACCATGATAGGAAACAGGCAGAACTTTGGACAGAAGGGGACATTTTCCGTGCAAAGTTGAGAGGAAACCGTAAAATTGCTGTAACAAGAATCCTGTCGGGTGTAGATGATATTTCAATTAATGATACTAGAAATAGGAGAACGATCCGAAAGGACATTGAACTGGTAAGCATCTGAATATTGTGCTTTTGTAAAAGTTGTAAATGCTTTTGAGGATCTCTTAGGTTCTAAACAAACCTGTGGGTACAGTAAAACTGTGTTATTGGATTCTTTTTCTGTTTTCCCTTTTTGTACCAAGAGATTTGCAGGTAAAAAAAGATATGGATAGTGGTTATGGAAAATGAAGGTCAGTACACAAATGAGGTAGGAGTATCCTTGTCCTACTGTCATCTTGTGATTAAGTAAATATTAGAACAAAAAAGTACTCACAATTTGCAGTCAAAAATTCTGTGATTGTATTTTGGACTTTATATTTATATTTGGACTTTATATATTTATATTTGGAATTTATATTACTTTCAGTGTTTCGAGGGAAGGGATGAAAGGTGTTTTGTTTTTTTGATTTCTAAGTAATTACAACTTCTGTAATACTTCTTGCAGCTTCTCTTAAAAAAAAGTAAGGTATTACTGTCTTAAAAAGGCAGATGAAGGAGGGAAATGCTGTACTTGAGTGATGATTGTATTGTACCTATACAAAGATTTGAGATGTGTTTCTACTGTTTTAAAAGCAGACAACATTCTGATGCATGTAATTCACTGGAATGAAAAACTTCGGCAAACTTTCTTGTTGGGATAATTCTAAGTTCAAGATTTAAAATAAGGTTAATTGTTAACTTTCTAAATGAGTATATTTACCTCTTTTTTTTCCCTACACTTATCTAGTATAGTGATGAAGATGAAACAAACTGTATAACACAAGGTGATAAGCTTCGTGCTCTGAAAAGTAGAAGGCAAGCAAAAGCAACAGCTGCATCTCCGCTAACGTAAGTCCGTTCCTGAATGCATAAATCCCAGAAATACTTCTATCTTCTTCAGACATACTTGCTGTAGCACCCAAAAGTTTGTTGGCAAGGCTGTTTTTGCTCATTTAAAACAAGCATGAGATTTACCTTTCTTCTGATCGCTTGGTGAGCATTAAAGAGGCAGGAGGACTTGTTTGAAGAACTGTATTACTCAATTTCTTGTTGTCTGTATTGTTTTTTGATTCCAATGCTCGGTGCTCTGCAAGTTCCCATGGTTATTTCTGAATGACGTATTCCTAGTTCATTCATAAGCATTCCCTTGTCCTTCCTGTGGTAGTATAAAAATGGAGGAATACAACCCCAATTGGTGGTGTTTGAGTGGCTGAAATAAGGTACGTTGTCATTTTTGAAGTAAGGACAACTACTTAAAAAGAATAGTTGGAAGAAGAATCTTTAGCTTTGTTTCATTTTCAGGTCTTTGGAGAAGAACTTTCACTAAATCTTGTGGGCTTTGGGATAATGGCTGGTACTCTGGAAGGCAGCTCTGCCCAGTAACAGCGTTTCATTGAATAAATTCAAAGGGCTGTGGTTCTATTTGGGAATCTGGTATATTAGTCTCTTTGTTTTAGACAACCACCACTTGTAAGGGGAAGTTTTTAGTCAACAGTTGTTTGCATCTGTTGCAAATTGTAGCAACTATAGGTAAAAGAGCTTTCTGGTTACCCTTACATAAACTACAGAGAATGCAAGACTTGCAAGACTTATCTGGGACCTCATTTGATTTCTAGGAAGGGAATGGTGACCCGTGGCTGTCAGATTTTTTTTTGCGAATAATACACCACTAGAGTCATAGACCAAAAGCAACTAGGCTTTTATTTTGCAGTCTTTCTGTAGGGATGCTGCTGCAAAACTTCTAGCTCACTATGGTCTTTTTTTTAAAAGACCAAAAAGTGTCATCAGACTTCTAGAAAAGCAAGAGGTATATTGTAAGAATATGCTGAAGGTAAAGGAATGTCTTTGGAAACCCTCACTTATTGCTGTGTAAGAATTCTGTTTTGTTTTAAAAGAATCTCTTACTTTCATCAGTTACAAAGTCAATTATACAATAAACAACATATAAAGAACAAAGATTGTACCCAACTGAAATTAAAACCAAAAGCAAACAAACAACACACAAAAAAACCCACAAAACACACACAAAAAACCAACACAGGACCTCAGTGTACTCAAATAGTATATTAAAAACCATCTACTTTGCACATTAGTTTCTAAGGCACATAGTGCCTTCATTTCTACTTCATAATACTCTTTCATAAGTAGTAATTTAAGTCATATAATAAAGTTTGTGAAATATCTCATTTACTGTATGTTCTACAGAATGAACGTTGACTGTATGATAGTCTAATCAGAGGCACAGTATTAATATGCGTAAAGACTATCGACTATTAAAAAACTATTCCATCCACAAAGCATTCTGTAACAGGACTCCCTTAATTAAAACTAGTTAGTGTGTAGTTCTGTGGAATTAAAATAAATGATCAAGAGCATCTGGTAGTTTTGCTTGCATAGTGTGCCTTGTGGCACTGGGAGGTGCGATGCTAACAAGGAGTTGCAATTTCCTTCCTTCTGTTTCCATCAGTTATTGTAGGGTTTGCAGCTTGTACTGAAGTAGTTTGATGACAAATCTAGAACCTTTTACATTCTGTGAGTTAATGTTACTAAACCAAAATATCACTAGGCATATTTAGCATCCCTACCTCAGTTAGAAGTCTTCCATACCTGAATAGCTGTCAGTCTTTTTTCCATTATAGTTCAGAATCAAAAAATAATTAATTCCGCTATGAAATAGGTTGATTTTATCTAAGCAAACAAACAAACAAAGTTCTCTATGCAATTTTATTTCAGAGAGAAATAGAAAAAAAAATTAAGAGCACTAGAAGCTGGGAGAATTAGTCTTTTTGTGCTAGAGGCATGACTTAAGTTTAAGTCCCAAGGGGTTTGTGTATAATGTTTTGTTAATGTTTGTTGAAGTTGGTTGTGTAAGCTGTTTATGCCTTGATGAATGGATGCTTTGTATATGTTCTAATGAGCAATATGCTGCACCTTTGGCAAAGGGATTATGAATTAGCTTTTGCTCTTTTGAACACAGGAAGACAATATATCCTCACCATCTGGGTGCTTACATAAATTGTTTGTTACTAGAAACTGATCTGGCTCTGATCTAGAGTTTCTGTATTAAAACACAAGATTGTGAAGTAGGATCCGTCAGTACAGGCTGATCAAACTGCGTAGAAGTTAGCAACAAGTGGTCAGAGATACACTGGTCTAGAAGGCATTTTTTTTCAAAAGAGTGATGTGGACTTTCTTTGGAAGAAATAAATGACTTCAGTGAGGATTTCAGAAACACTGCTTTGCTTCTGGTAACACGTGGATACATCTGACAAGTTACAATTGCATGGATTGTGATAGTCATAGAAAGTAAGAAAATGCTTGGCTTAAGATTATAGAGCAATATGCTTTTGAAGAACTTGAAACAAGCTAAAATGCACCAATAGCTTTTGCTTTTGAATTTTTGTTCACCTTTTCCTCCCCCTCCGACCCCTTTTTTAGATGGCTCCTAGCTATGCTGGTGTCTACACTGTGTAGCATTGTCATCTGGTGGATTGTATGTGGCTCCCTTCTTCCCAGCCTGCTATTCTGTCTAGATGGTTTAAGAACATAGTAACCATCAGGACCCCCTGAGAGAGAGCCACTGTGTAAGTGTCCCATTCCATTTCTCTACAATAGCTCATGCTTTCTGTCTAGTGTGTCTCATAAGTGCATGTTTTCATACCATGTTTCTTACTGGCTTTGTTGCAAGACTAAATTTCACTGCTCTCGCTTTGTTGTATTTTTGTATATATTATTTGGAATAACTGAGTGATTTTTATGGCTGGCTTGCAATACAAAAGGTGCAGAGCTTTTGTAATTAGGATAATTTATAGTTTTAAAGCCTTTCTTCTCTGCATGCTTCTGCAAATAAGCAAAACTATGTTTATAAAAAAGAAAAAAATGCTATTTTAAAATATGATCCTCTCCTTTGCATATTGCAAATGAAGATGTTAGCTCCAATTTTACTTGGAAATTCATGAACTTGCAAAGGTGCTTAATCTCCCAAAGGATGGTTTTACTCGTGTGTAATGCCAGGAATTAGAATTTGTTAGAAATGGCAGTAGGTCTTTGTTTTTATGAAGGGATTATAGTATTAAGCCATAAGAGGCAGTAAAATGGGACATTTTCCCCCTTATAGCAGAAGATGTGACAGGTTGCAGTATCAGGACAAGGCACATTTGTTTACCCAAGCAATCCGGTTTCATCTTCTTCTGTTCTTAATTATTTTTATAGAGCTTTACGAGACTAGTTTAACACTTTCTGTTACTTAAATTCAGGAGCTGGATAAATCATTAAAAACATATTAGTTCCTTGAGTACAATTTTTACTCTTTTCTCCAGCTTTTATCAGAGTGCCTGCAGTGGTTGTTGTGTCTAGCTTTCACTTAAAAGGTGCAATGTTTTCACCAGATGGCAACTTTCATCTTTTGGCCAAATTAAAACTTCAACAGCATGAAGAACTACCAGGGAACCCAAACAGCTCCCTTCTGCTTGCTACCCTGTCTCCCTGGGCTACTCTGCCATCACCACCCCGGAAGCAAAATGGTTACTTTGGGTGAATACTTGAAAATTCAGTGGTCTTAAAGAAAAAATACGTCAGGAAAAGTGTTTTACACCGTAGTACTGAATAAGAAAAGGAATTCTGTCCCATCAGAACTTTATGGTTAGGAGATGCTATCCTCCTCACCTTTGACCTCAGAGCCATATTTCTAAAAAGTATGGAAATAGTTCTGCTAGGGTAAATGACTTAATAACTAAAAATGAGAATTGGAGGAGTCATGGACAGTTTAGTTATCCCATTAGCATTAGCTGAGGTCGTTTTAATCTTTTTTTTTCCCCCCATCGGTACCTAACTTTGTCAAATATTGTACTTAGACAAGAGTTGTTTCTGAAGTTTTACGCTGAATATGTGAATAACTCGTCTTAATGTTTTACAGAAGTCAAGCCTTAGATTTCTGAAGGCAGACAGAAAAAAAAAAAAACCTACTGTAAAAAAATGAAAGAATCCATCCTTTATTTTCCTGTACTGTAAGATCAGATTCATTCAGATGTCTTCTCTTAAAATGTGTGTGTTCTTTCTAAAAACTGCTTTGCTAGAAGGGAAGAGAAAAGATAGACTGATGTTGGTAAATGTGTCATTATGCAGGCAATGGGGTTACTAGTGCCCCTGTCTCATATCCAGCATTGACAATTATACTGTGTTATGTCCAGGAAGAGAAAACACTTTTTTTTTATCTTAAAAGCTAGGCTAATGTTCTCTCCATTATACAGCTAGTGTCCCTTCTGCTTTAAGAGATCAAATTATCAATCAGGGTAGTAATTCAGTCATCAATCTTGGCTAGCCTGGCAGCCCTGTATGCTGAAGCCCTGTAGAATGAAGAATATCAAGTCACTTGTTGATTACTGGTAACTTAGGAAAGTGTTAGATGTCTCAGGCCAGTCTTCCTAAAAATCCTAAAGTCTCAGGCCAGCCCTCCTAAGAGAGAGGTGACGAGGAACAGAGCAGTATTGCATTTGGCAGTGTAGTGGTTTAACCCAGGCAGGCAGCTCAGCACCACACAGCTGCTTGCTCACTCATCCCCAGCGGGACTGGGGAAGTGAATTGGAAAAGTGAAGGTGGAAGAACATGTAGGTTGAGATAAAGACAGTGTATTAGCTAAGGCAAAAGCTGTGTGCACAAGCAAAACAAGCAAAACCAGACAGGGAATTCATTTGCTGTTTCCCATGGCAGGCAGGTGTTCAGCTACTTCCAGCAAAGCAGGCAGGGGTCATCATGCTTAGCTTGTACCTGGGAAGACAAACGCCATCACTCCTAATGTCCTCCAACCTCCTCCCAGCTGTTATTGGCACCACATGCTATGGGACATCCCTTTGGTCAGCCTGGGCCAGCTGTGCTGGCTGTGTCCCCTCCCAGCTCCTGGTGCACCCCCAGCCTCCTCGCTGGCAGGGCAGCACGAGGAGACCTCGGCTCTGCGCAAGCACTGCTCTGCATCAACTAAAACATTGGTGAGTTGTCAACATTGCTTTTGTCATAAATCCAAAACACAGCACTGCACCAGCTGCTATGAAGAAATTAACTCTGTCCAAACTAAAATCAGGACCTCATAAAACAGATAACCTTGGCAAGGGTAAACTCCTCCCCCCTCCGCCCCCAGAGGTCAGGGAAGATATGCTTCTGTGTAGCCTCTCTTCCCTTTATCCCTCCCTAGGATATTGCAGTCAATTATGTTTTAAAAAAGCTTTTTTACATGGATCGATTTCTCCAGGTTGTATTGCCTTATTGGCATTTTGAGTTTTCTGTTTTTTATATCAGGTTTTGGGGTAGTTTTTTTGTGTCAGGTCCGTGTGCCCCTTGTCCCCTCCCCCAGTTTAAATGATAAAACAAACTTGTGAACTACTTACAAGAAGGTGCTGCCGACCCAGCGCTTTTCCATTTAAGCAGGCTTTGATTTGTTTAAAGACCAATATATCAGCTTAAAAAGAAGTAGTATGCAAACTGGCATGGTGTTGGGGAATGTATTAAGTTCAGAAATACCAAGTGATGTTTTCATTACAGATTAAATGAAAATGAAAGACTTAACATACATGGTTTACCTATTTTAGTAGTGTGGCTATTAAAGCATCTTGTAGCATGTCTTCAGGGAATGCTCTGCTTTTTATTTTTTTTTAAATCGTATTTCATTAAATAGAAAATATTTGTGTACATCAGATGCACTTTCTTCTGGTACTTCTGTAAGTTAATTGCTGAGTTGTGCAACATGACATACTATTTTATATGAACAGTTACAAAGCAGTAGGGTGGGTGTCCTGTGAATTTTACTCTTCCGTAACGTAGGTTTTTTTTTTTTTTTGTGCTGTGATTTTGGGAAGATTTCTTCTCCTGTGGCTACATTTCATGTTAATTTTAAAGCCTGTTTATGAAACCTGCTCTCAAGTGAGGCTATTACTCTACTCATGTGTTAAATCAAAATTCCTTACGTTAAAACTAGTTTTGTGTCTTAGCTCACATGTATGAGGTAGCATTTCAGTAAAAGCATGATGGCAGTGCTGCTGCTCATAAGCTGACAGCTGGGTCTCAAGACGGCTGTGTGTTTAGTTGTAACACCACGTCAGTGCAATAAATGGGAACTCGTCTGTTTTCCTTGAGGTGCTTGCTGTAAGCCTTGGAAGGCTAGAATGTCATCTGAGTTAAACATGTCTGTCTGATCATACAGCAAATATTCTGCTAATCGGGAATTCAGCTAGTCTGTACTCTGGGGCTGGTTGTGTGATGCTTTGTATCTCTGTAAAATGTAAAATAACTACTAAAGAGTACATGATCTTAAAGGTTCTACTATGCTTAAAGCTGGCTCTGAGCTGATCCCATAAGCCAGCTCCGTCTCTCCCTACCCTTAGGTAACTTAGGTAAATATAGCAGTTTTAAGAGGAGGGTGTCATGGTTGGCTTGGTTTTGCAGTGAAATTGTATATGGTGCCTATTTTTATAATTCGCCTTCCCATTTAGAACCTTATTTAATTTCTTCGTTTCGAACACACAAAATACAATTTTGTGGAAAGTAGTGACTTTTTGTCCTATGACATGACAAAAAGATGAATATTTGTTTGTGCAAGATGGTATCTTAACACTTCGTAGTGTTCTAGTTTATACTAGTCAGTATATATGGCCTAAACTTATATACTCATCTTCTTTTCTGAACTTTTGGTGTCTGGAAAAAATGAACTGCAAGAGAAGGATAATTGGATCATTTTCCAATAAGTTTTGTTTTCTTTTATACATACATTACATGCTTTTTATACAGAGAGACATTGTATGTACATGTTTAAGGAGAAAACACAATTTTACGTATTTCTGTCTGCATAAACACTCATAAATGAGCATGTATCACAGTTCAGTCCTACTTTATTTTAAGTGACTAAAAGTTAGACGGGTAAGCAGGCTTTGTACCTTTTCATTCAGTCCTGGAAATTGCTAGTGGCATGGATGGAAGGTATAACGTTGGCCTGTTTTCAGCACTGGTGACATTTTCAAAGCTTAGTTCAAAGTGCAGTAACCCAGGTTTGTTCATGTTGTATGACAACTGTGGCACTGAAAAGAGAATTTTAAGTTTTAGTGTTAGAACTTGTTTGAATTGCTTTGTAAGAGCAGAAGAAATTAAAAAGTGGACTTTAAGGTTTTGAACCTCTCCACCTTGGACGTGCGAGGAAAACAGATTTTTGTTAGAAGAATTTGTGTTGTCTGCTGAAACATGATACAGTTTCGAAGGTATCTCGTTTATTTTTAGCCTCTCAAATAACTGATTCCTCTGACTTTGTATACTGTTTACAGTAAAATCTTCTTTGCATTTTAATAGTCCTTGCTGTTGCAATCTTGTATCTTGTCCAGGAGGAAGAAAAGACTGTTTAGTTTGGATTTTCACAAAGCAAGGTGCTTGGTTTTATAAATCTGAAATATTAAAAAGACGTTTGTTCCAATGTAAATTGAACGTACATGAAATTTTTGGTTATGTAGTCACCCGTTTCCCAAACAATACAGAAGTAGGTGGTAAATAATGTTGCTGATAAGTTTTACTGCTGTAAAATTCAGAAATATAGTCCAGAAATGATTTTCGATGAAATTGTGTTCTCTCGGGTACACTTGCATATCCTACTTCTACTATCAAATCTATATAAAATAGTGAAAATACATTCTTTTTACCATTTATGTTTTCAGTAATTGCCTCTTCAAAAGTGAATATGTTACACAGTATGAAAATACTCATATATATTTCTTCCATACATGCCTGTCCACTTTAGCTACAGAACTTATGTTTTTACATTCACATCTAGGATTCTTAGAAAGCATTTTTTTTTTCGGAGTATTAAGCAACTGGACAACAGTTCATATAATTTAATGAAGGTTTTAACTGCTAATCTAATACAATTTGCTAGCAGAGATGGATTCAGTGAAGCCACTGGGAATTGGAATGCTAATAGCCACAGGGGTAAAAAAGAATGAATCCCTACATTATATAAATCTCTAAAACAATGCACATTTTTATAGCTGGAAATTTGCACAGATGGACTAGAAAATAGGCCAATTAAATGTTACACTAAATATATGTATCTCTGGACTCCAAAGGCAAGTTGTCACTTTTTTTCCTTAGGATTATTATTTTACTACAATTATTTAGGAATACAGAAAACGTGGTTTCCCTACAAACCAGTTGCATGGTGGCTAAAAATAGTTACTTGCATTTCATAATCCATAGTTCCTTTGTTATTGGTGTTGACACTATAAACAACACGAGGATTTATCTGCCTATTTAGGAAACAGTCAATACGTTGCTCAAGAGTCTTCAAGAGAATCTTTGTAGCACAACTAGCATGCAAAGCTGAACTTTGAGTATGGTGTAGTTATTCCCTGTAAGAGCAGAATACCAGCATATTCAATATTCTTTCCCCAGGCTGCTCTATCTGAAGGGAATATATCATGGTTAACTGCAGGAGATTTAGACTCTGATCTTCACAAATTGAATTACTTGTTATTTTTTTTCTTTTTTTTTCTGAATTCCTCCATGTCAGTCTGGAAAATAACATTTGTTTTTGTTGCATACTTCAGATTTGCTCCTTTTTTTTTTTCCTGTTGTTGCAGTAACTTAAGACATTTAGCTTTTTTTGTCATCCAAAAACCTAAAAGAAAATTACAATTTATTGTTTGATCTATTCTTTGAAAGATGAAAAAAAACCAAACCAAACCAACTAACCAACCAACCAAAAACCATTTCTATTCCTAATAAAACAGACTTGCATTACCGTAATTATAAGAACATTATAAAGAGAAGGCTGTGTTTCAGGCAGAACAGTTTGCTTTTCAGAATGATTTTTGAAAAGCCAACTGATGCTTGTTATTTCTGCTGCAACTATAACATCCTCTTTTCAGTGTTTTCCTAGAAACTTTCAGGTTATATAATCTCTCTTTTTTTTTCCTACCCTTTTCAGAGTAATTCCACAGTCCAGTGTTCAGAAAAATAAAACCTCTGAACCTAGCATTTCTGACAATACAGACATTACTAAAAGAACTACCAGGTCTGCTGCAAGAAAAAAAAGCTTAAAAAGGTGAGAGTTAACCTCTTTAAAGATCCAGTAATTTTTCTGTAGACAAATACTTTGAGCTGGCCTATCCATTGCTGATAGGGGTTTCTGCCACAGTCTGACTCCTCCTCCTAGCAATGAGAAATGTGAAGCAATTTTATGGTTTATGTCATGTACTGAGAATATCTGGAACCTTAAATCTTAAGGGATTTGCATATGCTGCTGAGCCTTTGAACTTTTTGAAATTGTATGTTGTAATTCCTAATGTGAATAAGAATTCCTGAAGGTGAGGGATTTGGGGAACAAAAAAGTCTTTCATTACCAAACATCTGCCTGGAGTCAGAGGCAGAAAAGTTCACAGCATTAAGCATTAGTTAGCATGCTAAGTCAACGCTAAGAGGAATTGAATTTGATGTGGGCGGCTGAAATGCAGTATTAGGAAGAATCTGGTGGCGGGTAGGTGAAGTGTCTAAAATGTACATGTATGGGGATATGAGATTTTGTGATGAGAGTATCAGCGGTAATCTGGACTGAACCTGTTCAGTCCACATATGGCCACATGACTGATAAGTTTCTTCTGTGAGTATGCATTCATGCCCCTCTACTGCGGCTTTCCACGGCATTATCAAAGATGAGCCTGAGAATGTAAACTGATACAATTTTCAAGTAATTTTCAATGGCTTCAAATGACCAGAATCTGACTTAGGCTTATAGTGAAAAATTTTTGAATGGATCTACCAGATGATGAACAGATGTTTTTGCGGGAAGAGAAAAGGTGGTGAATAATGAAAAGAAAAGAGAAAAGAAAAGAAAAGCTAGTTATGTGGCACACTTTATAAATATTGCTTAAAATTTCAGGTTCTTTTGCAGTTTTTTCCCTACAGAGCTTTTCATTCCCCAGCCTCATTCTTTTTTGCAGGTAACGGAAGTTACAAAAAACCCCCTCTAGTGGGCAAAGGAAATAGTCTAATGAATAGCAGGCTGAAGGAATATGCTAGTCAGAACTTTCAGCAGCAGCCATATGAATTTTATGAATTACGTTTTGATTCATAGAACAATATGTAAGAAATATTTTATCTTTCCTGAAATGTGTGCTTTACTAAATACTTCAGGTCTTTCACAGAGGTCTGTCTCCGTTCTGCATTGTTTTCTCCATGTCAGACGGACTGATGGGATTCTGACAGCTTTTTTTGTTCTTCATGCCCCTCCAGTTTTAAGCTACTTGCAACTCCTGGTAGATGTACACATGCAGATGTGTAACTGAACAGAGATGTTCAGTTCCTGAAAAGCATTCCTTCAGGTAGATGTTTGTGTTGAGTGAGATGAGACTAGAAGGAAACAGCATCCCTAAAATAAAGTTAATGGAAGATTTCAGGTTTTAAATGAAGGATCAGGTTTTAAATCATCTCAAACTTCATAAAACATTCCATATTTTAATGTATTTTCAAAAACTTCTACCCCAAATATTTCATTCTGTATACTGTGTCTTCTAATTTTGAGATCAAAGAATGTCAGTCAGTTTATGCATGGATCAAATAATCAAAGTAGTCCTAAATACTTATTGTCACAGTTCTGAAGTTCTTAATTATCTTCTTATCTGAGAGGGCTAATTGGGTTGTGGTGCCTCTAAAGGCTACTGCAGTATGATTGTATAATTTCATGGACTTCCAATTTAGTACCTCGCTATTAATCCTGTAGCTGTCCTTTTATTTTTCTTGTAGCATTTGGCAAAACATCACTCTTTTTTAAGCCTTCCTTTTCTTTTTTCATGTCTTTTCACTTGAAGCTTTTACGAATTTCTTGAAATTTGTGAATTTGCATTAGTTCAAATTGACCTATTCCAGGTCAAATAGAATGCAAGGTAGAGGATAATAATTACTGATAAAAAATTGAAATCATGTCCTAACCAACATCCATCTTTGTCAAGGTCCTGTTGCCTTTTCTGAACTTCTGACATTAACGTAGACCTTTATACTTTTGTTTTCTTGTCTGTCTGATGTATTCCAGTGAAAACATCTTGCAGTATTTTTATATGAATCTTATTTGATGATGCTCTAGGTCATTTTCTACAGTTTTTACTGTAGATGAATCACATTTGTGACCCATCCTAGTGCGGTATGATCTGCAGAGCTGAGTAATGCATCTACAATTTCATCCTTCAGACTGTTGGAGACACCGTCGTATAAAGTGCCCCCAGAATGGTTCTTTAGCCAAAACAGCTCTTTGCAGCTAAAATACCCTATTCTGGTTTTGCTAAGGGATCTGAGAGAGTTTAAATACTATTAATAATGTTCATTGCATTTCCTTTGTGGAACATCTCTAGAAGTCACCTGCCATCTACAAAAGACCAGTACTGGTGGATGCAACACGTTGTCTCTTGTGACTGAAATAACACTCTCATTGAACTGCAAGAAATCACATTAATGAAGTATTCTCCACAGTCTCTTTCCGTGGATGCCACAGATCTATTCTTGTTCCTCCGGTTAGGATGTGTCCCATATAAATCTGCCAGTTACTGAGAAGTCAGCAGTTGTATTTTAACAAGATGAATATGCCAGATCACTCTAAGGACAGATGCATCATTTTCCTCTCCTTCTTCCCTCCACACTTTCTTGATATTAAATCACTTTTAGTAGATGGAACAATGTGCTATTTCAGCTGGAAAAGTATATAGGATGGAAGAGCCATACCAAAATCTTAACCCTTAACGTAAACCATCATTGTCCATGCTTGATCCCAAAGATCCCCAACTGGAGTAGCATCCTCACTTAACAGCTGGACTGGCAGAAACGCATACCCAACCTGTTTGCGCCAGGACAGGAACACTGTGCATCCTGGCCAACAGTGTTCTCCTTTCATATAGGTACTTCAAAAATTCCCAAATAACTGAAAACAGTATTTTCTGTCTTATCACACATTATAGGTGTAGGATTATGTAGGTAATTAGTAATTGGTTAGAATTGAAATCTTGAGTGGTGAAGGAATTTTGTTAGGTAGAGAGGTCTTTAAGGGAATGGAGGTCAAGTTATTACAAGAAGAAATAACTGGGGGACAGGAGAAAACGTATGAAAGCCACATCATATAGTTTCATTTACTTCTTTTAACCAGAAAGGTATATATCACAAAAACTAACAAAGAGGAATATGCTTTTAAAATCTCATATGCCTTTGCTTTGCTTGGAATTGTAAAGCAGCCTTCTGCACTCTTGTTCAAACACTGAAAATTGCTTGCAGCATTTTGGAGCTTATCTATATGTAATCTAAATCTAGTTCTAAAAAAATGTTTATTATTCTTTCTACTTTACTGTTTCTTTCCTACAGTCTGATAGTTCAGAGGGAGAGAAGGAAAAAGAGTGCTTTACAGCAGTTGCGATTAATGATTGCATGGTACTTTGAATCCGTTGTTGCTTTTCTGTATGAAACTGACCCTTTCTTTGTATTGTCTGTGATCAGACCAGTCT
Source organism: Anser cygnoides (assembly GCF_040182565.1). NCBI lineage: Eukaryota > Metazoa > Chordata > Aves > Anseriformes > Anatidae > Anser > Anser cygnoides. Next base: position 40,854,664 of record NC_089912.1, read on the forward strand.
GTGCTTTATTTACAAACGGTATTGCTATGTTCCTAAATGCAGTGACGTTTATCTTCTGTTCCTTTCTTTGAAGTAACGTTGGCTCATTTTTCTTGTCAGCAATGTTTACTTGAAATATTTTTTTAGTGCGTATTTAATTTTTTTCCTCAAATATGTTTTATTTCAGCAGCCAGTCCGTCCCAAGGACTAGAACAGTATTGCGTTAAATTTCAAACAAGCAACCAGTGTTGAAAGGGGATATCCAGGAATGAAGGGGATACAACTGTAACAGACTTGATGCAATTCTAGGAAGATGACCTTGGCTTCATTTCTCAGCAAAGGTTAAACAGAAGAAACTCCTTCGTACTTGTAGAATAAAATGAACTGTCAACACGCCCAATAGACAGTGTCCTAATTGCTAACATTTCCTCAAACAACGCCAACAAAATCTGTGTAAATTCAGACTCAGGTGTAAATATGTAAGTTCTCTATTATAAAGAGGGCTTCCTAGTATATATGATGCATGTGTATAAATTGTGATGGCAATCACTTATAGCTGCTGACCACCAGAAGTGAAAAGATGGTGGGAGTTTTTAAATATATATCTGTGTTATTCATTCAGACTGGGCTCAAGTCTCCACTTGAGACTGAAAATCAACCACAAAGGCTTTTTACTTGTAGTATGGGTACTCTCCTGCATTAATTGGCTATTCTTTCTTACTTTGTATGACGTTTTTTTATGAAGCCGCAGTGTTGAGAACACAGTAACTATTGTCCACCAAAGAGTGCTTTATTTTCAAAGGTTTTTTTTTAGTTTTGAAAAAAAAAAACAACTAACAAAAAGCAATTTTGTTGCTTTTAATAGTAATGAGTTTTTTAGTTGTTCACAACCATTGGTTCTTTTACCTAATTGTAATTGCTTTAAATCTGGTATGATTTTAATAGGGAGGAAAAACAGCTTACCATTTAAAGCAGTGCTGTCATACTGAAATGTCATTACTGTTTCTTTTCATATCTTAAGTCTTTTAAGCGAGACTTTAGATTACTGTATCTGAAGGGTAAGATTTTTTTTCTCCAGGTTTTATTGGTACATTTAATAACTTACGAATGTCACTGTTTTTTTTTAGCTTGAAGACACCTAATGAGTGCAGCACCTTAAAAAAAAAAAGGGGGGGGGGAAAATAAGCTTGCTGTACAACTGAGATTGGTAGTGGAACTCAGGGGCAGGTATAATTATTAACATCTAATTATAACACATTGAAAACTACAGCTTACCTCTCTGTTAAAAGCAGTGTAAGCTTTTAGAACAATCTGAGGCTGAGATTTTCATCCACTACAAGACTGTCTTCAAACACTGGCAGCCTTTTTTCTTTACCACTTTTCACACTATGAAATCTCAAAGGTTTGCTTTGCAGCGATTCATCCTTGTCTGCCAGCTGGAAGTTCATAGCTGCATGTCACTCAGATGAGGACTGCTACCACATAGCCTTAAATAGAATATAGTTCTCTCTTCATTCGGTAACTCTTATAGTAGAAAGGAGTTGAAAACTACATCTGGAATGTTAGCAACAGAGTTTTTAAAAGATACGGATTACCTTTGCAAGGGGGAGAATTTTCTTTCTATGAATGTAAATAGGCAGGAACAGTGACTAGTTCCAGTCTTCTCAAATAAAAGGAAGTTTTCTGTTATGCTGGTAGTTTCTCAGTGCCACTGTGAATAACCACACATTGGTTTGAATAATTTTTTTGTGGCAGGACAGTGCATCATGAGTTGGAGGGGAGGCAGGATATAAAATGTATGTGAGCTTACAGGTAGCATCTGTAAGTTTGGATACTACAAATTTGCAAATATGAATACAAAGAAAACAGGAAGGGCTTGCATGGTGCGAAATAAGGAGCACTGAGGCTTAGACCCTCAATATTTTTGGTTTACCACTTAATCATCACCCTCACCTCCACTCTCTTCTAGGTGAAGTGCACCTAAAAGAACGAGGCAGAATTCACCCTGATAAAAAGATTAAAGTTTTATTTTTATTTTCTTTTTTTCTTTTTGGCCCCTTGCCATAAAGGGGAAGTACAGTTAGTCACAATAGCAGGTATGTTGTGCAAATATGATTTTTTTTTTTGAGGAATATTATCATCTCAAAAATATGATCAGTAAATTGATTGTAAGTCTTAATAGGCAGAAAAAATGTATGAAAGTAACGTGGTGAGAGCTAGAAGAAAATTCATTAGTATTTGTATGGCTTTGCCCATCTCTCAGATGAACTTCTTTCTAATGTAAAAAAGACAGCCTGTTTCACACCCCTTCAAAATTCCAAATTGGAATTTCCCTTTCCTAAAGTAACCAGCAATGCCATTAGCACTTTCAGGTTCATCAGAAGAAATTTGCATAAAATAAGTGCACAAACACACACCACAGCAACTCTAGCTAAACCAAAACTTCATGTCTGGCATGAGTGTGTTTCAGGCTACCCCTTCCACCGCCAGTTATCTTGGTGAGAAACACAAAACTGTCAAACATTTTACATTGGAACTCTCCAAACAGCCTTATATGGTGCACTGACCCATTACCTCATTGTGTCCCATCTAATTGTATCGGTTAGTTTGTCTGAATTTTTAATACTTTGTCTTGTATTTTTATTATACCATACCAAAGCTGTCTTAAGTACAACTATAAGGAATAGGTGTGGGTGAGGGAGTCCTTGGTTTCCAAATCTGTTTTGAATTGTGACATATCATGTGCCAAAATTGAATGTGTGTGGCAGCAGTGCAACAGGGCAGCTGAAGGAAGTTACTTCTGCTGTTATCAATTAGGAGTTTTGGTTAAACTTACAAATTCTTTTTCTTCTTTCAAATACATGAGAGATGAATTCTTCCATGATGTTCAAAAGTATGCAACATACTCGAAATCTGTATTATCTTAGATCAAATTGCTAGCTTCCATTACAGCATCAGACCTTGTCCTTTTGCCCCAGGACAATAGAAGAAGTGCTGCTTTTATTTTTTTATTTTAAATAAGATTTGTAGAGACTCATGCATTAAAATGGAGAAAAAAAAAGAAAAATTACAAGTGATATTCACCAGTTTGTTGCACTGCAGTTTTTATATTAATGGTTTGCAGACTGTTTGTCTTGTGTAAACCCATGTACAGACTATCAAGATCTAGAAGTCCTTGACTAATCAGTACTGTTCATCCTGATTATTTTTAAATTGTATATTTCTAATCATATTTTTTTAACTTGGATTGACAGAATGGGAGTTTATTTTGCTGGAGGTATTTTTAAGATAAAGCTTCATATTATCTTGTAATATCAAGTAGTTCAATATGCATTTGTGTGTCATTTGAAAATATTGCATATTGTATTTGGTTTTATACAAAATATTGAATAGTGAAAATTGTAAACATGAATTGTGTAAAATTAAAAATAATAATCAGAAGTTTGTTTTCTCACTTTTATTTCCAGCATTCTAAAAAAAACCTCAGAACAAAAACATACTTGTACAATTTTGACTCTTCTGTGCTCTTAAAAATAATGAGAATCTCACCTGCCTGTGAAACTTTAATTAAAGCACGAATCTTTCACATTTTTTTCTGATTTCAGAAATAAGTTTTGGCTCTGCATTTCAGAGGACTCACTGCAGAAAATAATGGTAATTGTACATGAATTGTTGGGATACTCTTACCCAGTTAAAAAAAATATATATATTTATACATATATATAGTTAAACCAGAATAACTGGTTCTAGTTAATTTATTTTCTTCCTTTATGATTGTATAGTACTCATTTTTTTGGGGAACAGGTATTACATGAAATACTATATACTCTGATACTTACCATAAAAGTGAAAACTTCTCAAAAGTGAGATTTTCAGAAACATTTGTTTTGCTTAAGTGTTGGGAATCTATTTTAGTGCACTCCAAAAAAAAAATAATAATCAGAGAGAATTTTTATCAACTCAAGTATTTATTATTGCTCTTACATATGTAAGAAGAGGCACAGTGTGCACACCTCAAGCAGAACTTGTTTGACAAAAAAGTAAACTTCCACTTGCTCCAGAAAGTGGTGATGTTCCACGTGTTGCTTGGAAAATCTTTATGTTCTTCTGGTGTAAGGTGGTCCTTTCTAAACCTACATGCATGTGTAAACCACGTTTTCCTGACAAACTAGTTGCTTGCTGAAGAGTGAACAAAGGGGTTTTCCTGGGATAACATCTGTGGTGTTGTCCCAAGAGAGTTTAGCCCTCTCATTAGAGGTTTACACAGTACTGGCACTGGGCAGGGCTGGAAAGAGGACTGATAACGGCTACAGAGAACAACTGCACAGTGGCCCAGGCCAAAACTAGGGACAGTGTTGTACACTGCAAGAATAATCTACAGTATTTCAGAAACATACTTAACTTCAATTTGGCTCTCTTTAGACTCCTTCACATTACAGGTTCTCTGCAGCCCATGCAGGAGATAAAATACAAACATACTGCAGCAAAGCTGGTGTGGTATCTTTTGAAATATTCAAGGCTGGGCTGACAAAGACACTGCACGCTTTAACCTTAAATAGCTGAGTCCATTGATGAAGATATTTGGCACTTTTTTTTTTGCCTTTTTTTTTTTTTTTTTGCATGGAGAACGGTGAGGGTGTGGATCCAGACATTCTGTCCTTCAAACAACTGCTCTCCCAGTCAGTGTCCTTCCCTTCAAACTCCTTCCCAATCTACAAGGCTACTAAGAAATCTGCCAAAAACCGTACCACCCAGACAGCCCAGCAGCAGTTGCTTTTTGTCCCTCAGCCAGGTGTGACCTGGCCCTGCTGCATGCCGACAGACGCTCAGCGCTGCTGCGTCACTACCACTGCTGCCCCCCAGCCTGTCGAACTACCCCGGGTGCTGCACACCAGTCACGCCATGAACAGGACAGAGGTAAGTCCTAAACTGCTTGCTCCTGCAAGAGTGAGGGAGAAGACAGAAGACTACCCATAGCAGCAGCTATTATTAAAGTAAGAAAACCAAAATGATTGCTGCTAATAGCAGGAATATAGCCACTTAAGCGAGCGTTGAAGCAGACCAAGTCACAGCATCATGGATTTACCTTTACCACCATCAGTGCTTTCATGCCATCCTCCTTAAGATGATGGTAGGTCATTTCCTCAGTTTTTTTCACTGTGGAAGGGCTCAGCTTCCTCATTACCCCTCCCTCAAAAAGTTTCCAACTAAACACATCTGAGTTTCTTTTCGGGTTTGAGTTCTGCCATAATAAGACTCTATTATTCTAGTCCCTATTCTTCCCAAAATATCGTGCTTCTGGGGCTGAACCTTTACTCAGTACTTATAACAGGCAACATTTGTCCTGCTGCCATGTTTCCAGGTGCTTTTTTGTCCACCTCTTCCCCTTTCACACCAATATGCACTTTATTTTTTAAGTGAACCATTTAACGCTGGCTCCCCTCCTGCTCCCATACTTCAGGATTTCCTTCCCCTCCTCCCATTGATCAGACACTTTCCAGCCTTTGACTAGAAGCGTGAACAAAAAAGGCTCCTGAGTTTTACATTCTCTCATTTTCAAGGTATGCAGCCTTTACTAGAGCCAGGAAAAACATCTGATTTACAAACATGAAGAATACAACCAAATGGCACTTAAACCAACAAGCATACAATTCCTGGACTATATTATGTCAACTTCCTTTTTCTTTTGTCAGAAGAGGAAAAAGTAAATCAACACCTTTTTGCTGCTATTTTTACTTTTCAGCAAAGCCGTCCTGCTAATTCATTACATTATGTAGAACGTGCTGTCTTTCATTCAAGCAGTTACTACTGCACAACTCTAGACTGAGGACCTGTCTTTGCTGGAAGGTGACAGCAGCTCATAGCGGCCTGTTAACCAGCTGTAAATAAAACAGACAGAGGAATGCTGAAACTTTTTATTGACACTGGCTACTCAGGAGAGCAAAAACTGTACTCAAATCATTAAGTGCTAGGTTGTCTCAAACACAACACTGCCGTTAAGTGTGAGGCAGGATCTAAAGCCGCTCTGAAGGTTCAGCCATCTGCAACATTTCTTGCATCACATCCGCAAAAAGGCATTTGTTTGCAGACAAGTAAAACCTGGAGATTTAATGTAGTTCACATTAAATTCTAAGTAACAGAGCCAAAGAGTAGCAGTTGTTATTTCTTACAGTTGAAAGACTGAAGGTCCCACCCCAGCAAAGCACAAATTGCTCAATACTTCCCCAACATACGTTACTGAAAGAGAGGAGCTCAAATTCCACAGCTGTTACTCAGTGACTGAGAGTATTTCTGTAGATAACCACATTTCACATTCAGTTGTTGGTCCAGTGATAATGAGTCAGTATTACATTATTTTCAATGCTGCATTTATGTGTGAATATGAATATACACTTTGTGTATCGATGTTTATGTGCACATGTGCCTGTGACAGCTCTGAAGGGGGAAAAGACAGAATGGCATAAGCATGATGTAATACCTGAAAGACAAAGGTGTACCAGGGCTGTAAGTTTTGGTCTTTGAGCCCAGAAGCTGTGCCAGCCGCCTAGTGCTAGATTCGTGTGAATAAGTGTAACCAAAGCAGCTGAAAGATTATCACCCATGGGGTCAATTGCATATATTCCTATTTATCAACTAAACTTTTCTACCAGGGTCTTTTACTTCTTAGTCTTTTTATATTATTATGTTAAGCACAGATAATCCTCCTCTTGCTTTTAAAGATACTCTCACAAGAATATATACGTTTACCAATCCTATACCATGGTACTATATATGCATCAGGTGGGCTGCATAATATCGACACTATCAGCTATAAATGAGATCTGTAGAAAGAGATTAATTCCTTTTTTGCAAACTTAGAGTTCACTGCTTAGGGGAGTTCCACCCCTCACCTCTTTGAAAAGCATATTTAAGAATATAATTAAAATATACATTCATCGCATTCATCACGCAAGCTTCACAAACTCCATCTACATAACAGAAAATTTCCCACGCCAAAAATCAACCCATCATCATCACAATGCTGACAAAGGTGGACAATTTATACATGATCCACCTTCATCCCTGTCCCACATTACAACACCACACTCTCCACAATTATCACATTCTTTAACAACGTTCAGTCCATATTTTGCCTGCTATCTCTCCCAATTATTGCCCTTATCTTAAACTCCTCAAGTCCACAGTTTGGTGCCAGGAAGGACTGTGGTGTCTTCACTTCGATGGGCAGCTGAACTCCACCATAGCTGCTCTCATTCCCCCTCCTCAAAGGAAGAAGGGGAGACGATAAAATAGAAAGGGGCTCAGGGTTGGGGTAAGGACAGGGAGATCACTCGTCAATCACCATCACAGACAAAACAGACTCAGCATAGGGAGATTAATATAATTTACCACCTATCACTAGCAGAGCAGAGCAGTGATAAACCAAAAGCAAACCAAACACACCTCCCCTCCATGCACCCTTTGGAGCTGGCTCTGATCTGACACGGGGCAGCTTCTGGGCTCTGCTCAGGGAGGACACCCCTGCAGCTCCCCTGCTACCAAACCCTTGCTGTGTAAACCCAACACGCTTACATTAATTAAACACAAAGCTCACAAGGAGTTTTCCCTAGGCCACTAGAGTAATCCTAACACCGAAGTGCCTGTTATAGTGCATTAAAGAGTAATTAATGTAAGATCTGCAACATAATTTCATCTCTTGATAAGATGCATGCCATGTTCTACTAGTGTTGGTTTGTTTATTTACCCCCCACTGCCACTTGCTTTACGTGAAGGAGTAAACCTAAACCAGGAGTAATTGTTAGTAGCAGACGTGCTTAACAGATACAGCTATTTTCGTACCTTAAATAAGACAGATGACTGAGATTTAATATGTTCTCTTTTCACAGCTAGGAAAAATAATCAGATCGCTGTTACCACTTAAACTAATAACTTCTCTATACTTAGATACTGTAAACTAAAGAAACTCAGGACATGTTCAAGTTTGATAGTCTGAAAAAGAAAATTATCACACTTAGTTACTCTAAGACACTCTTGGTTTAACAAGCAGTAAACAACTACACTAAACCTCAAACCCAAAACTTTATAGGAACATATTTTTTTTTCATATCAATTAGCAAGTCTTAAAGCCAGCCCTGCTTTTTTTTTTTTTTTTAACAGGAGTTTTTAAACAGCCTGCTGACCAAACACTTATTACATAGATATACTTTGACAGTTTCTCGAACAATTAGCTGTCCTTTGACAATGAAACTATTTGTCATTCCATTTTAAAAAACGTAACAGTTAAAAGGAACAAGCAGTGACTTTGTAGCAGTGGGAATCAACCTGAAAAAATAAAGTGATCCTTCTGCCCTTTCCAGAGAATGTCTGGAAAGTCAAAACTGAATCAAGTGTATGACACTACATTCAACACAGTTGTGTAACGAGGTTCCACGTTTTTAGTAGAAAAAGGAGTTACCTTTAAGTATTTCACTACTTCCCTTAGCAAAAATAAAGTGTCAGTAAAAGGAGCAGCAACAAGAAAAAGCTCTCCACATATATGTACATTTACTCCTGCAAGCAAATAAATACAAAAGATTAGTTTTTCTCTGTCCCATGGGAAAAGGGACAAGGAAAAGGGGTAAGGAGGGGAAGAACAAGCAAAAAAAAAAAGAAATCCAAAAGCCTCATATGCAGAATCATTAATGTTTCACAATTGTGAAATTGCCATTTTTGGCAGAAACATTCAAGCACCTATTAGAAGAGCAGCCACAGTTAAGTGGTAAATTGCAGTCATTTTCACATAGTGGCTTTTTTCTACAAGGTCGTTTATGTTATTTCATCCATTCAGTTCTGTAACTCAAAAAGCAGCAGCATGGTTCCGCTAATACCAACATGCTTGTTTGCCTTTGCACATTCTTTCTACTACAGGTTGTCAGATTATCTCCATGTCATTAAAAACAGTTCATTGTGGAATTTAAAATCTCACTTTATAGCAAATTGTCATATAATGTAATTTAACAATGTAAGAATCTTTTGGGCAGTACTGCTTTGCAGACCATCTGTTTGGAGCCATACAGAAGAATGTCAGTGGTCTTTCTAGAATGATTATATCTAAGTGCATGAAGCCTTGCCATGGAGATGAGATATTTTAAGTTTCTGAGTGCCCTAAGAGCTCACTCCAAGGCAGAACAGATTGCTAATTCAAGTCTCATCTACTATCTGCTCTCAAAGGAGATTGTTTGGAAGTGATGCAAAACAAAGTGAGGCAGAAAACAGGAAGAAAGGTCTATAACCATCCTGCTTTTCCAGTAAACTGAGAGAATGAGTTCAAGTTCAACAGGCATTTGGACATTCTTCTGAGGGTGGCAGTTGCTTCCAAAACGTCCAACATGGTTATCCTCTCATTTCTTTCCCTCATCAGTTCTTTCACTATTTGTTTCTCTCAGATTCCTGAGAACAGCTCTGAGCATTCCCTTTGACAGGAAACAAGTTAGGGTATTTGGCTCAAGTTACGAAATATGTTAAAACTGCAAGGAAAGGACCATCCTATCTCATCCTCAATGCCACACAATTTTTTTATTAAGGCAAGAAATATTGCTGTGTCAAGGGAGGGTCAGGCTGGGTGTTAGGAAAAGGTTCTTCAGTGCAAGGGTGGTCGGGCACTGGGACAGGCTCCCCAGGGCAGTGGTCACAGCACTGAACCTGCTGGAGTTCAAGCAGTGTTTGGACAACGCTCTCAGACACATGGTCTGATTTGTGGGTAGTCCTGTGTGGAGCCACGAGTTGGTCTCGATCTTTGTGGGTCTCTCCAGCTTGGGATATTCTATGATTCTAGGATTTTAGCTTGCAGTTTCACCTGCTAAAAGTGAAAAACTTCCTTAACAGTTTGGTTCTGTCTTACTATTTTATTTAACCTTCAGAATCTTGAAAGTAGTTGCAAATTGTCATTTCTTACTGAGGCAAGACTTGTTAAAGTCAGCTATCAAAAGCACCTGTGCTGTCTTAAGATCCCTTCTGTTTAGAGGTGCTCACTGTTTTAGCTGCATCAGATCTGCTGTTTAGGATTTTTTTTTTTTTTTTTCCTCCCAGATGACAGCCAAACAGAAAAGGTTTCAGTCTCCTACTACGACTTGTGAAAATAGCTCAAACCCAAACCAATGAGTGCTTTCCTTTATTTGCCAATCTCTCAATAACTGCAACTTTTAACTGTGTAAAATACACTTCACTCAAAGAAACATAGCAAGCAGCTTTAAAATGTCTACAGTGAAATAGAGTCCCAATTGCAAACCATGTTCAAAAGTTTACATTTGATCAAGCTGTCATGAAGAACATGATATTATCTCTATATACACATTTTCAAGCACTATACCCTTGTACTTCATTTGAAGTACAGTAGAGTAATAGTAGGCTTGTAGTACAGTACTGCAAGCTTTCACATAGTTTTCACACACAGAGGCTGACACGGGACCCTATGACAGAATCCTGGTCTGCCATTATCTCCAGAACCCATTTCCATTAACAGAGGGGTGCAATCATTTCACACCAAAAAAAAAAAAAACCAAAACAAAACAGTTTTTCCTGTACACTCAGACTTCTTTTCCACACCAGCATAGAACTGGCCTCTTCACAGGCTACACCGAAGCTATGTTGATAATACCATTCACGATAGCTCCTTCAAGCTAAAGCAGGAAAATCCTCAGGATCGTCAGGATTTGGAGCAACAATTTGCACCTATAAAGTGAAAAAGGAAGCTTTATAAAAATGAATCCATTGCAAAACATATGGCAGCAATATATAAACATGTGTTTTACCCTGAAAAATACTCATTCTTTTATTCAAATTAAGTACTTTATGTAATAGAGATGGATATAAATGACAATCTTATATCAGAAATTATGACTATTGTAAGCTACACCATGAACCTCTTTAGAATGCTGATTTGCTGCCTGAGTAGGACCAGAAGGTCAAGGGTTCTGAAGTATTTTGATGGGATGGAAAAAAAAGTAAAACAATCTCATCCGTAACATTTTTTCAGAAGCAGCATCGTGGTTTTGTGGTTTTTTGTTGTTGTTGTTGTTTTTTTACATTCTCAGGCTACCACACATCTGATTGTAGTTTTAAACTCTATGCTCTGATATAAAGAGACTTTTTCATTTTTATGAAGCAAACATCAAATAATTTCTATATCATTCTGTAAGTTCCCAACCTTAATTATTTTATTAACGATAAGCAGAACTAAACAGACCTTTGGGGATTATGAAGAATAAAGGTGTAATTTTTAGGTGGTCAAATACATTGTTTTGTTTGTTTGTTTTAAAGAGGAAGAAGGCAGTAGACGTTTTTTTAATGGTTATAATAAATACTTCCACCACTCCTCGTCTCCATCTGTAGGATCCCAGATGTATTGATCTCATGCTGAGTAATCAAAATACTATTAACGTACGGTACTGAAATCTCTTAAAAGGGATATAAACCTTCAGTCATTTTAATTACTTCCCAGTTTATACCAAAACTCACTGCAGAAACAAACCTTCATTGCGTCCTGTCTTCTAGATAACATTACAGCAACTAGTAATCCAGCCTTTGGAAATTTATGTGTTGGAGTTCCTGAGCCTGAACTGGTATTTAATTTTAAGCAACTTGATATGGGTCAGGTACTGAAAATAACAACACAGGCCAACATACTGTGAGGTAGGCAATAGAAACAAGTCTGTCACTATGAAAATCAGTAATCCCCCCCAGAAATGTAGGGGGAGGACAGCCACTACCAAAAAAAATCCCAAGAACACAAAACAAAAACACACAAAAAACTTTACCGTTACTTCTGGTCGAGGTCCCATCTCTTCGACTCGTCTACCACGACCACCTCGTGCTCCTCTTGATCCACGGCCAGGGCGAGGAAGACTCCCAAAGTTAATATCCAGCTGAGATGTTATGTCATTCACCGCTCTTCGAAAGACATGAGAATCATCTTCAAAGTCTTCCTTTTGCAACTAAAAAGAACATCCTGTTAAGGCCTGTAATTTCCATACACAGCCTTCTTCCCTCCCTGATACACATACACACACACACTTGTATTACAAACTAAGCAGCAGATAAATCAAGATGTCCAGAATAGAAGACAGGCCTTAACTTGCAGAGGGTTTGAACAGAAGTGAGACAACTGCCACTTCCCAGATGCCAGGAATAGTTCTTTGCTGGCTCACAGAGTCCTTGCAAAACAAATCTTATGTACCAGCTCCACAACACCAAAGAAGTTTTCAGAAATATGATCTACTAGGTTTTCCCAAGGAACCAGAGAGTCAGGCCTAAGCTACTTACTCCTACAATTACCTTCAGGTAATGAAAAGATCATAAGAAACTACAGCATTTGCCTACCAAATGAGCTGTTAGTAGCTATGAGATTACTGTTTAAACTCTGTGTATTCCTTGTAGCTAGTGGATTTAAGATTGCTTCCCATTGTAATTTTACTGTGTGTTGCAGTTAACATACCTGTAAACTCATCCCATACTGTGATGGATCACTTATTCTATTCAATGTCTAATAGAGGGTTTTGACTGGTTCTTGTCATGTAGTTTCTGTACCTCTTCTATATTCATTTTAATAAGGTCCCTTGACAATGCCAGCCAAGAAAGTTTGGGAGCAAAAAGAACAGCAACTTGCATGCCCTCTTCATACACTGTCATACTCTTCAGAGCTTGTAATAGTTATTCTCTCCAGCACATTCCCACACCCTGGAGAAGGACAGGGCAATGGCATCTATGACCACCAAAAGCCATGCTAAAAAAGGATGCAGCCAACTTCTGTATTAGTGTCTGTCTGTGTACGTGCTTGGTGACCTAAAGTAGTTAAGACTTATCAAAAAGCTGTAAGTTTTGATGTTAGTATTATAACTAGGCAAAGGATAAATGTGTATCAATACATGCATACAGACACTATTCAAGGATAAGAATTTCATCATGCTAGGCTACAAGTATATGCACATACTTCTGTGATCCCCCAAACCTGAAATCTAAGTAAGCAGGAATCTCTGAGCCTCCCTGCTTGCCTATCATACAAATAAACTAGAAGTCGTCCCTGAAATATGAATCCCAATAATATCGTGGAATAAAAATTTCAGAAAAGCAGGGGGAAAAGCACATTACTGTGAAACAAGCTCTCCAGAGTTACTTCTAAGAAGCTTCTAAGAAGCAGGACCCTAAAACTGGAAAAAAAATAAAAATCATATATTCCAAGTGCACAGTGAAAGCTAGGATCCAGCACAGATGAAAATAGGAGACTTAGCATCCAGACTAAGAGATGCTAAAACCAGAATGCAATATATACGTGCAAATATATACTGGTAATTATGCTAATTATAATTCAAAATTAGGATAAGACATGTTTAGTAAACCAAGTTTCTCTAGTAGCACTACCAGAGATCTACGTAGGTGGCAGCAACAAGGACACAGGTTTTATGTTGCTAAGACTAAGTAAGCTCTAAGGTAGAGCTACTTGATATATTACATATTTACATACAAAATGTGGGTGATGATCTGAGAGAAGAAAAACGAATAGACAGTAAGTGTAAAGCAAGTTCTGAGGCACGTATGTGATTATAGTAACAAAGTTGGATACTGATTTGTGTTCAGGTTATACTACAACTAGTAGAAAGAATAAAGACAGTTTCCTAACCCTGAGCATAAAGCAGAGTTTACAGAATTCCTCAGGCAATGCATGCTTACATCATCGCTATATTTTGACTTGTGAATCACCACTGCTTTGGAAGGAACAGTGGATTCTGGCTTCCGGATGTTGAATTCAGGCTTTGGTCGATTCTGTTGCTGAAGATTTTTCCACTCATCTAACGTCATTTCTTGAACTACTTCTTCCATTGGCTCCCCTTCAGCAACTCTAAAGGTTTATAGTTGTAAAGTAAAAACCATTAGCTTGCAACATGCCAGGATGAACAAGAACACTAATCTCTAAAGTAAGGATAGTAAACAAAACATCTGGAATGTTTCTCCCCAAATTACTATCCTCAATTTCACTTACAACCCCCAGTAGCTTGAGGTACAAGTTTTATATCAATATAAATTAGAAAATACACCTCTTTGTCTGCTTGAAATTAAGTCTTATGAATAAATGCTATTTCTAACCTACTATAGTAGGTTCTGGGATTTATCCATCCTTATCGTAAATTCAAGCACTTCAAATTCTAAACAAAACCAGGCTGTCTTTTGATCTGGCATATTCTCAATTCTACTGTTTCATCAGTGGATCTACTCTTAGCAAATATAGCCACAGTTAAAAAAAAAATATATATATACTAAGCAGTTCACAAAACCCCAGTTGCACAGTTTTATTGACTTATATTGCAAGATGACAATGAGATGGATTTGTGTTTCAGTGCAGCTTTCAGCCATCTAAAAAGACCTAATGACAACATGGGATCTTTTAAGTAATTATTAGCATTTTCTTTGTGAAATTTTGACAACGCTTCTGATGCTTGTTTGATTTCTTTTGTCAGAGGTAGTAGCTCACAAGGAGTCATTATCTATCACCTGCCCAAAACTGACAGATTAATCCTAGTCCAGTCTGAATTTGTCACACAAAATGCAATAATGCTGATACATTCAAGAAAAACAAACGGAGTATGTCACAACATAAGGAGTATGCTTTGCATATTTTTGAACTGTAAAGACGGAAGTCCAGCGCAGTGTATCTGTGTTCAGAAGACAAGATACGTAAGACTAAAAATCCTTCTCCACACATCACTGCTTGACTACTTCTCTGCCATTTTCCTAATGCTGGCCAAAATTTTCCTGCCCAGAACCAGCTGCTATTACATTACACTCCAGGTGTACCTTTTACGGATCTTAGCAGAGAGCTATTCCCTCCTTAACAGAGTCAGATGCAGGGAGAGCAACTCACTTCACCCCAATTGTTACAATAACCAAACACCGTGAGCTATAGGAAAATCTGCACTGTTGACTCCCAGATACTTCTGGAAGAAGTGCTTCTTCCACTGCTTCTTCCTCCTCCCACCCAGAACTATTACACATTACAATAGCAGTTGAAGTTGGTTAAGTTTTTCCCTAACATGAAGTTAGTTAAGTATATTCCCTAACACTTATTTTTCCAGAAAACCTTTTAATTAGGCTCCTTCTTGTGGGAGAGATACAGATTTGTGTGTCTTCATTGGATCACAGTTCCAAGTTGTCTTCTATCAAATGCTGATTATCAAGAGTAGATTTTTCTAATATAAATATACAGTTGATTAGATGCAAGCTGGAAATTTGCTTTATCGTGGAAGATGCAGATCAAGTGAAAGTTGGTGAACTGTGCATTTCACCTCTGAAGTTGTACAAGCACCTCACAAGAACACACACTTGAGAGTTTTCTGTACATTTAGAATTAGCAGATAGAACAGGTTTGTTCCCTCTCCCTACACGATCTTGCAGCATGCCATTTCATTACTTGCCAGTCAACTTTATATTCTATTTTACTGAAGAACCCTGCATATGACAGGTAGAAGCATATGAAACACTGAACTGCACAGTAAGACAGTCTTAATTTTGGTTCTAGGAAGGATAGTTTAAAATGCACTTCATTAAGACAGTAAATAAAAATACAGAAGTCCTGTACTATATGTCTACATGCCTTCATTCTCTGTTATTTATAAAATTCCAGCTACATAAACACGAAGTTAAAGGTAAAAAGACTGGTAAGCAGTTTGTAATTCTATACTGATTAAAATGATCTGACACTATAATTAGAAGAATCAATAAGAAAAAAAATTAATACATTTACATTTTAAATGAAAAGGATACTGGTGAAAGATGCAGCTACTTCTGGGAAAAGAGGCCAACAAATATTTTTTCACATGCAAGAACACTGCATGAAGAACCGATGACACCCTGGATGTTTAAATTTTCTGTCCTTAACAGTAAGAAACCAGATATTTTTTGGTCAATTTTCTGAAACTTCAATTCTGGGAATAAGTATTAGAAAAGCAAGACTACTTGCAAGCACCCAAGGAAGAAGAAAAGAGAAAGAAAGCTAATTAAAGGGCTTCTATTAAAATATTTAATTTCATCCCAAGATGCTATGTCAAGACAGAATTGGTAAAATGCATATCTGAACTTTAGGAAGCCATTTGTCCTTCTCTCCCCTTTTCACCAAGTAAGAGAGGCACCTTTCAGTCCTTGATGAAACCTGTAGAAAGATAAAAACAGCTGCAGCAAGTACTTGAGGAGTAGCTATCTATCTTCCTATCTGCAACAGAAAAGCATGCCAGCTTTAAGGCCAGCTTTGTGCTGCTATCTGTAGTGTGAGAAGTAATACACACTTGCTGCAGCAAAAAGTTAGGAAAGAAAATGGCAGATAACGAATCCATTCGAGAATACTGAAGGGCTGACCAAGTGTTACAAGATCCTACAAAGAGAGAGTAAGTGACCTGAAAATAAAAACCACCACCACCACCAGGATCTCCAAAGGACAAGTAAAAATACTCTCAGGCAAAAATGTCAGCTGTCCAAACACAGAGAGAAACCCTGGCAAAACAGAAGCTCTGAAATAGGGAACATCTCCTACCCAACCCATGCAGGCCTACTGCAAGTAACCTAGTCAAACTGAACCTTAAATCAACAATATCTATTATCAACAATTATTATCAACACTACGTAGTATTATGCTGCTGTGGATAGGACAAAGACATATATCAACCTTTTTGTTTGGAGCAGATGTCACTGCTGGTAGAATAGAACTAGAACAAGGTCTCAACTGACAAAGGTCTTCCCTGTGGGAAATTGTAGAGTCCAGAAGGGAACAGCAAGACAGATATGAAGTCAAAAATACACGATATACAGGAAAGTCTTTAAGAAGAGCTGAGGAAGAATCGAATATATAATGCTAAAAAGGAACAAAAATGTGCATACTGACAATGATTAAGGCAAGACAATTGGGAGAAAAAAACAAAACCCCTAACTAGTACTTTCTACTTCCAAAGCATTAGAAAGACTACCAGAGACACTGAAATCCATTGTTAGAGGACATCAAAATCAACTAGACAGGTGTAAGAAGTGGTACAGGTACTGTCAGCCATGCTTTATGTCAGCAAGACCCCTTTCAGACTTAGAGTCCTGTGACCATAATACAGGAGAAGGACACTTCACTACGCAGCAACCTAAACTCCCCAAAAGTCAATCACAAGCATAACTTTGACAAATACACTTCTATCAAAAACAACCTCTTGCTTGTTCCAAAGATATAGTGGAGGATCTACATCACAAAGTTTTGGTTTCTCAACTTTTAAACCATGGTTTGATCTTTACTTCCAGGTTACTAGTGCTACAAATTTGGTTTAGGATGCTGACACTCCCAAGGGGAAGTAACCTCGCTATTACTGAGGCAGAGCAAAAGGAACATGCATATAACTTTTTACAGAGAGACTCAACTGAAGCAGATTATTTTGGTCACTCAGACTGCATGGACGTGCACTCTATGCACTACTTGCCACCTTCTTACCTTACTTATTTTTCATAAGTGATCACTGTGTATTTTCATTAATCCAGTGGATAAGCTCCTTGACATGCCAATGATCATGCTGGCAAGCACTGCCAACTACCTAAGTACGGCCTCTGGACGTGAACAAACTGAATTCCCAGTGCATGTATATATCAAAACACCAGACCAGGAGGTTTTAGTTATGGTTCTTACTGCTTCGGTGTTTTCAATGAATTACTATAATCCTCTGCCTATACTTTGTTTACTGTGCATACCTTTATTGCAGGAACTGTTCTAAACGAACACAATAATATGCAGAAGAAACAAGGATTGAAAAGAATGGATTTCAGTTCATCTCTTCGGCTAATTATTTTTATGTCCTTAAAAATACTGAGCTTTTTTGGTTCATTTTTTCAGCTGCACAAAGCAAATTTTTATTTGGCTTTTATCAAGAAATCAATAGCACAAATCTTTCCCATTAAACATCATTTACAGGGGCATTACTACCAGATATAACAAAATTTAAAATTACACAAGACCAATCTACAACCATACAAGTTAACTGTAAACAAAAAACACAACCAAATACTCAAAGATTTGGACTGGTATAAGCCTAGCTTTATGCCCTTACTAAGAAACAAGAGAAGTGAATAGGTCAGCAAACTTGATGACAAATTTGGAAAGATTCATATTAAATGACCAGATGGGTACATATATCTACTAAAAGGGAAAGAGGTCCTTTGTCAAGAAATAGAATAAAACACCACAGAATAATTACCAACTCCACAAATACCTTTGATAGGAATTAATTAGACTATGTGTTGTACTAAATAAAAAGAAAAAAAGTTTATTCAAGTTATCAATCAACAGAAGTTGGTTCAGTTGTTTGATCTCTGAAGATGACTTCAACAGAAAGCAGCTGTGAGGACAGCTTATACAGCTGTACAACTTAAATATTTTGTACTTCTTAGTTGCAGAAGAAAAATAACTAGCATGCAATTTAGGACACTATAAACAACAGACACTGATGTTGTTGAAGAGTCAGTGAAATTTGTCAAGGATATGGGAAGTACGAACTTAATTTATGAGTATTAAAGAAATCGTTGTCCTGTATACTTTGCAAATGGAAGCTTAAGAAAAGCAATATGGACACAGTCCTGAAGGCAAAGACCTTGTAGGTTACAGAACTCTGCAGAAGTCTTTCCAGAGATGCGCTGAAGTTAGACAGTAACACACCGGAAAGCTATATAGTATCTCCATACAGACAAATTACTCCCAATTGACGGGACCACTACTACTTTTTAAAATGCTAACAGTCACTTTAGGAAAGAATGAGAGAAAACACAAAACCAAATATTTCAGCTGTCTCAACACAAGCACAAAACTGCAGTTAAGCAGTAGAAAAGAAATTGATTCCTCGGAGTTGCTGCATTTAAAGTCAAAATGAGAAAAACCCTAGCTGTAGCTTGAACAAACATACGTGCCTAGCCCCACAATGTTGAGGCTGTAGAGAAAGCAGAAGGTAGCCTCGTCAGAATCTTTCGCTGGTTTATGTTACCCACCAGAAGACAGCAACTCTGGAGAGCAGGGACAACCTAAGCAGACAAGGCCTTAAAATGCATTTTGAAGCATATCATGCCTGAAAACCATCTCCCAACAGCTTTTGCTTTTAAATAATTGAAAAACAAAAATACTTCTGCCTCGTTTAGCAGTATCCCATCCATCCATCCATCCCTAATTACATCGCTACCATTCACACAGCATTTCCTCTTATCTTGAAAGATGTGGAGTCACGAAAATGCACCCAAAGATAACTGCAATGAGCTATATGTAATTCATATTTTGCATATAGATTTGAGAGTCGTCAGGATAGTGTTTACTGCACTGAAAAGACTACATGATGCAGACTTCTGTACTTTTAGGTTACTTGCATCTTACGGAATTCAGTGGACTATTCCTAAACTAAACTTTTAAAAACGTGAGAAGGTAACTGGCAGATTTTTTCAGAAGCCTTTGTCAATATGTATACTTCTTGCCTTATGTTCTACAAGGAGCTGATGTTAGGACACATCTAAGAAGAGCTTGATTTGCTGGGCATGTTTCCAGCTACCATGAAGTAGAAATTGGTACAAGTAAAGATACCAGTAACTGATAAAGAGTGCTTAATAACTGTTCTCATACTTAGCTAACTAATTTTTTCAAACATGCATTGCATTTATTTAATTCAACTACCCATCTGATTTAAGTTCACATAGAAAAATCTTTCTGGACATCCAATCATCATCATTCAGTTTCAGACAAATTCAGATGTATAATAAAAGCTAGTTTTAAATTAAAGGAATCAAAGTTCTATCGACTTAGTTTCTTCCAGTATTATACAAACTGAACATAAAAAAAACAGGTTTTGTAGTCTACTCAGCTTTACAATTAAGATAAGAAATGAACCAATGTAACTAGTAAGCTACATCATTAGGCAAAAAAAGGCTTCATAGCAACAGAAGAGAGCACTGACATTTCATCACCTTCCAGTATTTAGGAGATATTCACAACGTGATATTTGCTTATTCTTTGAACTCTTAGTTGAACAAGATTGTCTAATTAGTTTTTCTTAAACCAAAGTGTTTATCTGACCTGCAGTGAATTCTCCTCTGGACACTGATCAGAACGAAAGCCAGAAGACCAGAGGCAGATTTCCCTCTCAGTTCCCCAGCTTTTAAGGCTCACTGCAAGACCATTTCCAGTTAGCCTTTCAGGTTCTACAGAGGCCCTTCATGAATAGATGGCATTTGCATGGTATTAGTGATCGATGAATAACTGACTTAGAGAATTTTATCTTAGTGTACTTCAGTTGTGTTTGTTTAATTGCATAACTACCTTGAATACCCTTTTCTTGCAGAGTACTTCAATAAAACAGGGTAGTTTTCACCAATTACCCAACTTAAAAGGGTAACAGACAATAGGCAGCCCCTCCTTAAATAATCTCCAAATGTTAGCAATGTAAGCATCACTGGTCACTCAAAATTGCAGCTATATAAATCAAGCTTTAGTCAGACTTAAGGACTCATTTTCTTGAGCCACAAATAGAGAAAAAGCTTTGCTACTGCAATTCTTTAAACAGTTCAGATTTCCAGTGTGCCTCCCAATAAAAGTCAAGAATATCAGTAACAGTCAATTATTTTCTTTGCATTTAGAAAAAAAATATTTTAGCCAGACTATACTTGTTTAGAGGTTCTCCTTCAGAAGTCCCTTGCTGCTGAGCTGTTTCTGCAGTCTCTTCCACAGGAGCAGTCTGTTCCATCTCACTAAAACGGTAAACAAAGAAACACAAGGTCTTCATGGGGCACATTGGTAACGAACTCAAAGCATCACATTTTCCAGGCAAAATTCCTTGGGAAGGGACAAAACAGAAGAAAAGCTCTGGGATCATACGAAAAAAGTTGATCTACTAAGCGACTATGTGAACTAACAAAATGAGAAGGAATGGGAAAACCTAATTTCTATGTACTTACAAACAAAAAAAGTGAAAAGCATGCATGAAGACAAAATAACTCAGTCATGAACACCAGTACTTGATTATAGTACATCTCTGATGCTTATGCTTGCATTTCTTATTTTCAATTTCTTATTCCATTTCTTATTTTCAATTAAAACAGTAAAATTCACACTTCATCTTTGAAGTCCACAGTTTCTGTAACACATTAGCCACATTAGTACACTGTCAAATAAGAGCAGAAGCATGCTTATTTTCATTCCATTGATATGCATACATTTTTTAAATTAAAACTTTGTAGTTTCAATGCTTCATTAAGAACAATTAAAGCATAGAGATGCTTTTAGAATTGTTTTAGACAACACCAATTTAATGTGAACTCTACCACATGCACCACATCACAAGAAAGCAATGTTATCTCACATCTGTATCACAAATTGTGATGCTACTGAACTTAAAAAAAAAAAAAAAAGAATAGATAGGGAGAATAAACAAAAGGGATCTTAACTTCCTTAAACTTTACAGAGTTCACTCAATCTTCACTGACATATTTAGAAACTAGTTTTGTGTCTTTTTTTTTTTTTTATTAATCAGCTAGTTTTGTGCTATTAGCTCAAAACTATGTTTAAATAGTCAATTACATGTTTTGAAAAGCTGGAGTACCTAATGAATCTTTTACTTTTAGTATGCAGCATTATAGAAAAGATAGAAGTCAGTACAGTCTCTTAGAACTCAGAATATCAAGCCCCAAAACGTGGACCCAAAGGGATTTTTTTTAACCTCTTAGACAGATACCCTCAAGAAACCTGGTGTACATTAACAAACACCATCACGATTGGAGTTATAAATACAAAACTATTTTTAAAACAGCTTTGTGAATGAATGCGCATGTGGCAACAGATGTTTGCTCTAAGCTCAAAGTTCTGCCTTTTCTGTCTTTCAGCAGCCTTCAACTAAAAACTTCTATAAGCATACGAGAATAAAGGCTACTGGAAAGAGTAGCATACTGCTAAGTGCATAGAATGGACAAAAGTAGACTTTTCCAGCAAGCTTTGTGTTATCTAGACATAAACCAATGAAAGAAATACAGAATTGAAGTTCCCAACTTTTTTCATCTAATTGACCATTAATAAAACATCACATTTTGTCACTGATTCTTATCTGCTTTAAGATGTATTTCAGTGCTACGGTCAGCTAAACGTCTCTGGAGCCAGACTGAATTGTACTGCAGCTTTGCTATTAAGACATCAAACTTGAGAAAGAAGGACCAAACTTCAAGCCCACTGACAAGTTCCACTTGTTAGTGGTTGTTTTGTAGCAATGTCAATAAGTACCAGAATCCCACTTACTTGAATATAAGAAAAAGTCATAACTTATTTCAGAAAAGACAACATTGCCCCATTCTAAAAGATTTTGGCAGGCTTTTTATTCAAGAGACATCGCCGTGGCTTTGCTACAAATTAAACTCTTCAGGATAAACAAGATGAGTCCAGAAAGCTATAAAACTATGCTTATCACAACAATTAATAGAAAGCATGACTTAAACCTCAAAATACCCAAACTTCAATGAACTGAAAATGATGATCTATGGTGGGCACCAGAAAATGATGGTCTATGGTGGCGCAAGAAAATATTGTACCTCATATCATCTCTAACTGTTCCCCAGTTGCGAGCTCCACTTCCACCCTTTTTGTCATCTGCTCTCATTCCGCTAGAGAGAGAAACAGTGTTCTTTAAGAGCTTTTTTACATTACAGGCTCAAACTGAAACTAGTACTGACTTATTGGCAAGCAGCTTGGGTATAGAATGCAGGAACAGAACATGCAAGAGATTCTACTTCAGTGTCGACTCTCTTGTTCACTTGTACACTAAGAACAAGCACACTGAACACTTACGTTTTATCATTGCCACTTTGTCTTTCAAATTCCCGTTTTCCTCTTTGGTCAAAGCCATCAAAACTTCTGTTTATTCCACCACCTCTTCCTCTGCCTCGCATTCCACCTCTTCCTCTTCCACGACCTCTTGGTCTTTCACAGTCTACTCTTTCAACTGGTCTAAAGAGAAGATTTCCAGACAGATTTTTGTTTTTATGGAACCATTAACAAGGAGAAAAACATCTGTATGACTGCACTTGCGCAGCTGTAGGAGACATCTGTATAAGACAGCTACTGCACAATTTCTGAAGACTATCTCTTTACTCAGCACAGTTGTATTAGTTTTGTCATTTAACTGAACACAGCAGGAATTATTGCTGACAACAGGAATAGAAAGTTCAAGTGTTTATCATCTAACAGTGGAAATATTAGAGAAGTTTAATAAAACACTATAGAACTGCCATGTCTTCAGTGACTTTATTGGGCCGTAACTCCACTATCCAAATTCATAGTTACATGTAACTGCTAACAAGTTCTCTGAAATTTTTTAATACCAACTACTGTGATGGAAAGTAAGAAGAGTTACACTCTCAAGTGTTAGGAGTTTAGGTAAAATTATTCTAGTACCTATAAAGAAAACAAGTTTGACATGTGTTCACTGTCCAAGTAGCACTGTAACAAAGGTACAGTTTCAGTTTGAACTGTAAAATTCATTCTACTTTGAATCTGCACCAGATGCTCTACAAAACTCAGTATGCAAGTTCAGAAATTGGCTATTTACATTACAGGCTAAAGGCAAAGTTTTCAGATCTTAACGTGTTTTAGTTTTGCCTTGTATTTTACCACTTAACAACACAGCTCCAAATCAATCTGCAAGGAAGCTGAAATGACAGCTCTGACAGACATGAACTAGTATATACGTAACACCAAACGGACACACTAATAATGCAACTATGCCTTTAAGTCACCCCTGGCTATCACATCTGTTTAAGAAGGTTAATTCTTTCCCCTCCTTTTCCATCCCTGTGCAGATCTTCTACAAGGCACTTTACATCTCCCTTAATGATACATACCTTTCAACTGTGAATTCAGTTTGCCTTTCTGTTTCATAGGAATGGTATTCCCTGAAAGAAGGTCTCCATTCAGTTTTGTCTTGTTTCTCTGCTCTCCTGTTGTCATTCCATCCTTGCTCTTCTCCTCGTTTAGGGGCTCGCTTCTGGCCTATACAGAAACACTCACATCATTACTGACAGTATAATAATGATCAAATTGTATTTACCAACTACTGTCTGAAGTGAATTGACTACACAATAGTCTTCTGCTTTACCATCTCCACTCCCAAGTCCCCCAAAATATTAAAAGCACTTAATGTTGTCAGACACTTTCTTTAAAGACATTTACTTACTTTCCCCTCCATATTGATGAATCTGTCTCATGCAAAAATGCTACTCTTGTTGACACTGCTCAGCCATTTAAAAAAAAAAAACAAAAACAACACAACACACAACAGGGTAGAGAAATCTCATCTTGCTCACATTAAGTTATAGAAACTGAGAATAACACTTTCTCTTATGTTTCCTCAAAGAGCTTACTGGTGTACTACAGAACAAGATAGAGAAATTTCACCAGAAGACAAGACTGTTGTGGAAGAGATGAAAAGGTGAAAGATTGCAAGACTGTTGTGGAAGAGACGAAGACAGGGGAAAAAGAGGATCATTTGAGACAGGTGTTAGCTGTTTACCATCAGACAACACATTTCCCTATAGATAAGCTCAATTTAGAGTCTGCACCTCTGTTTTAAGCTCACAATTATGGTATCCAACAAAATAAGGGTCACCTCCTTATATTGCTGCTCTGTGGAGGAAAGAACAATTCACCAACATTACAAGACACTTGGTTTAAATAGCAGAAACACAAGCAGTAAATACAAAGGCTCCAACTAATTCTAGAATTCCAATATACTACAAGACAAAATGCATTTAAGCTTTCTCAGCTTTTGTTTGACATTATTGAGGTTGAGGAGGAGCAGGTAGGGCAAGGCAAGTGCAGAGGAACTGTGTGCTATAAAAGGCAATAAGCTGAGGTTATGCATTCAACCCAAATGCACCTAGCTTAAGACTAGAGTTCAATATGTGCTTCCTTCCCTGTTTTCCCAAATTCTCTGCTCTATTTAGGACAAAGTTCTCCAAAAGCAAGTCTTTTGTCTCCTAGACCCCTATACTCAAACCATGCAATGCTGAACAAGTTACTGAAGTCAGGTTCTCACGGACAAGTTACAGCCCTGGCTACTGTGCCTCGGTCATTAGCACATAAGAAGAAAACTTATTCTATGTCAATATATTAATATACAAATGAATTCATAGTTCCATAGAAATGCCCATATAAAAAGATCTCTGATCAAAGCTTGTCTGTCAGGCATGAAGACTAAAACATCATCTTTAAAAAGAAAACTTCAAAGAACTGTCCACTCAGAGAAAAAGGTAGAATGGTGACCAATAAAGCTTTTTGTTAGGCATTAAGGACAGTCGCATCTGTACACTGAAGAAAGTTTAATTGGAGCTGCACAAGCAACCCTAGCTTTGGTTTTCTCTAAACTACAAACCACTTAACATAATATGTTCTCTTTTCTCAAGAGTTGGATTTCCTCAGTCCTTATAGCAACAAGCATATTTGCATCGCAAAAATGAAGACAATCTGTGGACGAAGGACCGTTTTGAAATTAGTCTGAGTGCTTTTTATTACAGCATCCTAATTTGAAAAGGATAAAGTTGAAGATATAAAGAATACAGAATGGCATTTACTGTTTGGAAGGGTGTCTGCTCTGTGCATATCCCAACTATACCACCAATTATGTAAGTGTTAACTCTAAATTGGAATCTTGGTGTGAAAAAAAAAAAGACTCATTTGTGATCATTTTTATTTTGATCGAATCTGAACGGGCAACTGCAATACACGAGTGCACATTTATCCCTTTTTGAGCCTCTCGCTAGCTATCAGAAGGATAATCGCTCCATATAGAACAACTCAGCAAGAATGCAGTGACCACATCCCCAAACATTTAGTAGTAACTTCCAATTTACATACATATTTAGAGAACTCCTTAAAATGAGTAAAGCAATAGCAAAACAAGGATGTAAAAGCGATTTTAGATAGATGTGATTCGGTTACCCAGTACCACTTAAAAGTACTAAAAAGTGCTTCAAAAAGAGTCTTGCCAGATAAGCAAGTGTATTACAGTGCATTACAAGTCACCAGCACTGACTATGCTAGACAAAGCAGACAGCTCTTCACTTCAGCGTACAGTTAATTCACTTTGAGTCTAATAAATGGCTATAATTACTGCAGATGGATTTTAAATACTACAAAAATTA
This sequence comes from Anser cygnoides, assembly GCF_040182565.1. NCBI lineage: Eukaryota > Metazoa > Chordata > Aves > Anseriformes > Anatidae > Anser > Anser cygnoides. The sequence continues at coordinate 40,880,845 of NC_089912.1, forward strand.
TTTGTGACACTCATAACCTCAATAAAAATACTTTAACTAGTTTGACAGATGTGCAGCAATGGATTAAAACTGCACGGCTGCAGCGAACACACCTCTCTAATAAACAGTGTCGTCCTCAGAGCAGAAACACGTGGCTTGTGAATCCGTCCAAATACCAGCACAAATTTCAGCTCAGCATATAAGGGCAAACCAAACCAGAGTCTGACAGCAGTGATAACATAAACCATCTGATTTTCTCCCCCGCTACGTATCTGTCACAATGCAGACTCATTTTTATTTAAGGATCCAAAGGACCACCAACCCTCTGGGGGACTGGGTTCGGGGGAAGGAAGAGTAAAACAAAGGCAATCCTGTGTAGTGTTGCCATAATAGCTTTCACTTACAACGAACTGGCCATGCTTTGAATGCTCATTAATTACTTCTCCTGGTACACTCAAATGTTGCCAGCTTGTTAGCGTATACATATACTAGTATGTAAGTTCCCTTCAAAACCGCAATAGGGTTTTATGGATCATTTACTTGAGGTCTTACAAGCACTGTGCTGAAAAACTGAAGATTGCTCTTTTCTAGTTAATAAGTTTAGCCTCATTTAAGATGATTTTCTTGTTTCTTACACTTAAATTTGTATTAAACTGAAGTAGACACCCACCACTCCTCACCTCATCATTACTTCCCTGGAAGGCTGCTGCAACTGCCCAGTCTGTCACCTCAGTTGCCTGTCACTTTACTTTCTAAATTGATAGAACAGAAGAAAAAAAGTGCTGATTAAACTGTTTCTAAACCAGCATTTTTCAGAAAATACACCCAAACTATTATTAGAGGTAAAGACGTCTGTAAATAGTAAACTACCAGATATGAGACATAGACATGGCTAAAGTAAAAAACACACCAAACAACAGTGGGCTTCATGAGCTGCAGATTAGGCCAAATAATACAGAGTTAACATACTAAAGTATCTTTCACTTTGTCACCATGATGCACTACTATGAGTATTAGTTTTGCTTATGCAGCAGCATTTACGTAGGAAGACTTCCGAGAAAGTGTTCTTAATAAACACGTTTCGCAGAACTCTGAACTGGGAAAGCAGAAATTATGTTTTTAGGAACTGCAGCGTCTCACTCCCTGCCACTGTACATTGGTGTTATTAATGGAAGGATTTAAAACAACTCGGCAAAATCTAGCTGCCTTTGCAGTGTTGTGTCTAGCTCCCACACAAAGGTTTCCCATTCATAACACCTGTCCCCAGACAGGCAAAACTTTTGCTTGGGAAGAGAGTTCTCTAGTTTATGAAGCGGCAGGCTCTTCACCGGCCTGCTGCGGCTGCAGAACATTCTTATTCTATTTTTTAAGGGAAAAAGGGTAAGCTTTTGGGAGGCAGACCTCGTTTTCCATTTAGACACACACCTTGAATTTCCCAGCTTGCAACCACGTCCAGTCACTGCAGGCGACGGCAGAAATCCTCTCCTGGCCCTGCCGCTTCGAGAAGCCGGGCAGCCGAGGGCGGCAGCTGCCACGCGGCTCCCGGGCAGAGGGATGGAGGCTGCTGATGCTCAGACCACCTAAGCCTGGCATTCAGGCCTAAAATCCAGCCCAAAACACTGCATCGCAGCATTTTACGGGTTCTCATAAGGCTGAGACCAACTCAACCCACTAAAACAGACGGTGCCTAAACCTGCTGAAAAGGCGGCATCCACCCTCCGTTTCCGCAAGCGCGGCCCGGGATGAGGTCCCGGGCAGGAATCACTTATCCTTGGCCCCAGCAGCACGCACTGGCACAGAACAGAGGGAAAGCGAGTGCTGTTTTCATTCAGGTAGGACGAACATTAGAGCAGCCGCTGTAGCTACATGAAAGATTTATGCATCTTACAGCACGTAATTGATGGAAAAAGCAACGACAAAACGCTTTCTGTTTGACAGCCTACGCTCAGAAGTTTTCTGAATGAATCAAGGACAGCAAGCATAAGTAACAAACAACGAACATTTTTGCCTTCTCCATCTCTCACCTTCAGTTCCACATACACCGTACGCTTAGGTACCTCTGCTCAGAGCAAAAATCTTAATTTTGGTCTTCCCAATACATAAGTTATCCCGTAAATTTGGCCATGATTGTCGCTCCTGCTTTTTCTAGTTTTCCTACCCCCGAGGTGAAGAAAAGAGCAGAGGCTTTAATAAGTGGGGAAGTGAGATTCTTTCAAGGGCACGACAATTATTTTTCTGATTTTCCTGCTACTGGTATCTCAGTAATTCCTGACACTGTTTCTCTCAGACTGCAGCCGGAAATAAGCCTGCTGTTTTAATAGTATCAGACCTAATGACCCTCTGCTCTTTTCTAAGCTACAATAGTTTGAATTAGAGAAATCATTCATGATGCAGTACAGCCAGCAATGCTGCCCGCCACCTCTAACCCGTGTTCTCCCTTACATACTGCTCTATGCTTAATGTAAGTGGACTTATAGTTCATTTAGAGTACGTATTGCCATTGCTCTGCAACTCTACCATTTTAATTTAATGGGCTAAATAACCTTGTATCAGCAAACTTGAGCTATTTATCCCTCCCACAGTTCTTCCAGCACAGGCTTGCCACCCACCTACATACACACAAAATAAAGAAAAACTTTATTCAAAAAAATTCTCTTTCGGGCGAGTTTTGACTGCCTTTTAAGATGTTAGAACAAAGCTAACAACAGCAGTTACTAGTCATAAATTTAAATTGCCCTTTCCACTTTTTTTTTCCCCTAAGAGACACTTCTTCCCTCAGCTTTCAGACTAACAACCCATTTTTGAAGAAAAAGTCCGAGCCACAAGACACAACTTAGTGGCAGTTCAGAAAAGATGAAGTGAAAAAAAAAACAAAAACAACAAGAAGAATACTGCTCTGGTTGGCCTGGAATGAGGGCGAGTGGAGAAGTTATGCTATAATTCAAGAATCTCTGCAATTAATTACGGCTCCATGTAAAGACACTACTTCATTACCGTCCCAGTAAAACAGCACCTCATACAAACGGACAGCTGGTCTTCCTTTAAAACAAAGTTGCGTCATTGGAAATACTAAAAGATAGCTCCCACTCTCAGGGACTTATTTTCATATATTTCCGGGTGCAAGCTGAATTAGGAATGCATGAACAACCAAATTTCTCTCCTTTGCATACATGCGTGTCCATGTGACTTTAATTCCAAACCTTCAAGCATTTGCTTTTGTGAACTAAAGCAGGACTAACTACATGATTTGCAGAATAACACTCTCAAAACACAAAAACAGGTTTCAGCCATTGCATGCAACGCAGCAAAGAAAAATAAGCTGAGCTAAGACTCTATTCGGTGATACTTTCTTTTCTTGCGTGCCAGTACCCAACTACAGAATTGCCTACCACAGCTACCCTCTGGACAGCCCTTATGACTATGTATCTGAAAGAATGATACTGGAATTAATTATTTAAAAATATGAGAACTACAGCCAGCATAAGATAAAATTCCCCAGAAACATTCCATGACGTATTAGCTTAAATAAGTAGCTAAAAATTCAGACAAACGCTAAGTATTCAGGAGCTACATCTAAAAGTTACACGGGTCATCTAACGCATAGGAAAGAAGAAAACCTTCTGGAGGTATCAGCAACAAAGGTTTAGAGATTTCAATTGAACAGAGCTTATTACTGCATGATCAACAGATTTAATTTGCCTGGACTGCTGAAGAATGCAAGCTCTGCAACAAGGCCTTTTGAATAAAGAGCTGGCAAATGCAGTTTGGCCACTGTGCTAAGAATGAACTGAGCTAACATTAAGTGGCGCAACTGCAGGAGCTGTAATACCTACAAAGAGCCCTTACCCAAAGCCTCAGCAGTCAGTTAAAGAATAACAATAAAAAAAATAAGGTTAGTTAAAAAAGCCACAACCACATCACTATGGCCAAAAATATAAGTTTTGATAGGCTATGAAGTAGTAGTTTTCTTTCTCTGTAGCAAAACAAAACAAAATAATAATAGTCTTGTAATTGTGTCAACTCATAACAAACAGTTCGGATTCTAAAGATCAAAGCACTGAATTATCAGGCAAAGACCTCTTACATGAGGTTGTTTCAAATTGAAAACATCTCCAGAAACTAAGTTACAACTCCTCTGCAAAAGGTAGCCAAGAACTAAGCAAAACAGAAATGCTGATTTGCAACAATACTGAGTAAACCTTCCACTCCAACATCAAAACCTAACACCAAAAACAGTCTCTAAAGCTTTCTACTTATTGCAAGTTTAAGGTCATACAGAAGGCTGAGGCTTGTTTCAAGTCTTTCTTAAGATAAAGACTATTTTCAGATTTAAAATTTTCAAGAAATAATACAACAATAAAACAAGTTGTGAAGCTTAACAACGCTTTTTGTAACCCAAACGAGCAATACACTCCAACAAATTGATAAAACTTGTACAGTGAAGACTTAATTTTGTCACTTCGGTCATAATATCAGAACCTGATTCAGCTGTTCAGATGGGTCTAGATGCTCCTTTACGGTATTTAATTCCTAATCAGTGAAATGAAATTAGAGGGAGTTGTTCCCCAAATCTGACAGCTTAAAAAAAATCGTTAAGAGAGACTGGAAACAATTATTTTTACATCAATTTTAAGAGAAATAATACAAGTTTAGTCATTAGTTCCATAACTCAGTCATTTTAATCAATATTGTGTGTGATTGCTTATTTGCCAAACAAGGGTGTATTCTTCTGGAAATGCAGCCATCGTTAGAGGCTTTATGCAAAATTCAGCTGGTAAGAGCAGCTTCCCCAGCAGTTACTCATTGTCGCCCATTAAGCCAATAGTCCCCAGAATCTTTTACAGTGCCCAGAAGTTTTCTGGCTGAATTCTGTATACCAGATGTGCATGTATTTGTACAGCCCAGATAAAAAGCTGATGCCTGTGGCAGAAGCGCACGGGCAGGCCCAAGTCTCACCTCCCTGCCTCGTTTTGTATGCTGAGCGCTATACATTCGCAGTCCCTGCTCACAACAAGCCCAAGACACAAAAGCATACAAAATCCAGGATAGCCACTTGCTTTAAAGGAGAAAGTGATGTGTTTTGTGTTTTTTTTTTTCCGAGGGAATAACTCTTAAGCTATTCAACTTTCCTAAAGCCTGCTATAGGCCAGCAGTCTTTTCCCCATTTAAATTAGCAGGGAAGTAGAACAAGGCACACGCCTGATGTCTCTACATGGGGAAAGCGGGTTTCCCAGCATCAAGGTAGCAGAAGATACTCAGGCAGCCCAGCAGGTCACTGTGCACTGCCACAGAAGTACGTCCAGAACCTGTTTAAGGTACCTTACAGAGAAGCAGGATGCTCTTCACGTACTTCATGGTCCTGGCAGACTACCGTCACCTACCAGCACTTGCGAGAGAACTTTTCCATCGAAACTTGATTTTGCTGTTCGCTGAACAGGGTCCTTTGCCTCCTGTTGATAACCACCGCAAAGCGCCCTTAAAATGAAGTAAGCCTGGTACTAACGTGAGCATTGGTCTTCCAGGCAGGGATCCCTGACAGTCGCATGACGGTCTCATCTCGGAAGAATCCCAAAAGACAAGTTCTGCACGACTGTCTAAAATGACAGCTTCCGAGATCACCCCCTCCAAAGGCGCTCTTTAATTAGGACAGCTTCGGCATCGGGAGGTTCTCAGCTCCACAAGGTCAAGGAACTGCGGCCGGGGCGGTGTCAGGCTAACCCTAACCAGTAGAAGGGGTAGCGGCGGGGGAACCTGACGGAATGCTAACCCCGATGCAAGAACCACGCTTTTTTTTTTTTTTAATTTATTTTTTTTTCCCTAAGGTACTGACGCTGAAGGAATCGGAGCGGTTTGGGCTGGAAGGGGCATTACAGAGCATTTAATTCCAGCCCCCCCCCCCGCCACGGGCACGGACCCCTCCCGCAGCGCAGGCTGCCCACAGCCCCATCCAGCCTGGCCTCGAGCACCCCCCCGGGACGCGTCTCCCGTGCCCGCCGCCCTCCCGGCGCAGGATTCACACCGAGTGCCGTTCCCCCCGCCCCGTACCGGGCTGCGGCGCGGTGGAGGCGGCGGCGGCGGCGGCGGTGGTGGTGCCGCCGTGCTGCTTGCGCTCCTTCTGGGACTCCCTCCTGCCGGCGCCCGCCCGGCCGCCGCCCCTCCTGGCCGCCGCCGCCGCCGCCTCGTCGCGCTGCTTGCGCTGCTGCCGGCGGCGCTCGGCCTCGCGGAGGATGTCGAAGGGGTCGGACTCGTCGTCCAGCAGCTGGCAGAAGCGGTTGGCCACGGCGCAGCCGAAGCTCTCCTGCATCGCGGCGCGACGCGACGCACACCCGCGCTGCGCCGCCGCCGCCGCCGCTCCGCGGGGAGGGAGGGGGGGAGGGGGCGGAGCCGGGCGTGGCCACGCCCTCCCTTCCCGGCCTCGCCAGCCAATCGCGCGTCGGGGCCGCCGGCGGCGCGCGGACTCCGCCTATCGGCGCGGCCCGCCCCGCCCGCCGCCGGCACGCGCGACCGCGGCTGGGCAATGGCAGGAGCGAGCAGGCCAATCGAGGCCCCGCCTCCCGCGAGGCCCCGCCCCCTGCCGCGGGGCGGCGGCCAATGGGGACGCAGCGGCGCGCGGGAGCCCCGTGAGGCCGCAGGGCGGGCGGCAGTTGCCCGCCTCAGCGCCCCGGGTGGGGGCGGCTCCGGGCGCAGCCCGGCGGGGCACGGGCGTGCCAAAAAGCCTCCGGAGTTAACGTAAGAAACTGTACCGTCTTAAAGGCGTATTTGGTTTGATACAAAGCAGAGTTGGGAAAACGTAGTCGTGAGCGGATAGATAAGAGGTATGGCAGCTATTGGTACGCTGCGGTGTGGGTCCTGATGACAACGGGCAATAACGTCACTTGCATTATGGTATTTGTGCAGTATTCGCTCTTATCTGCCTGAAGACCATCGCTGCCTCCAAGTTTTCGGGTCAGACCTTTGGGGTATCACTAGAAAAGTTTGAGGCGTGCTTCAAGCATTTCCTCTTGCACTTACCACGTGTATGTACTCCGTTTCACTAAGAAGCACAGCATTTACCATCCTAGGGGAGACAGATGTTTAATATTTATTTCTGAGAGGGTTTCGCATCCTCACACTCCTGAATTGTGATGCTCTTCCTGAGTCCAGCTAGATGGATAGAACACAGCTACTTTTTATTGTTTTCTTTTGAATGCTTGTTCCCTATCTTTTCACTGCGCTTCTGTGTTACGTTGTAATAAAAGGTATTCTTTGCTGTAACGTTAAACAGGATCTGATCTGACGGTAGATCATGCAATGGTTCGTTATTCTGGTAATTTACCTCTGAGAGAGAGCACTCTTGTTTCTACACTAACTAAACCACTAAAATATCAGTGCTCTTATACATTAAGTTGATAGAACGTCATCAAAATATTGTGAGGAACAAACACATTTAGTATCGTTCAATTAAGATACTGTAGCTCAGATGATTTTTTTAGGACTGTCTTTACACAATGTGACCTTAACCATTAGTTTTATGTGCATGGTTGCGTGTAGTGAAAAGCAGCAAGTCCTTTACGCCATGCACGCTGTGCACGCATTTCCTGTTCCAGTAGCAGGATCTGGACAAAGGAGTCACTTCTCTCCTCTTGGTCGTTGTCGTTACTGCACAAAACTCTTAATTTTCAGACCAGCTAAGATATCAGAAGTGGCATCAGCTCACTTCTTCTTTTGCACTGCCTCCTAATTTGCATAACAAAGATATATTATTTCATACTAGATAAATTAACAAAATCCATGTAAAGAAGTTGATCTGCAGCTAGGCCCTTGGGAATCGTTTCAAAATGTCACAGGTACCTTGAGCTAGCACAGGATAATTATGGAGATACTTAGTTGCTTGCTTCTATCTTACTGCATTATACCAATTCACAATATCTACAATTTCATGTACGGAACCGTAACATTAATTCCATCCATCACTGGAGTTTCTCAGTAGCTACGGTGATATATGGAGTAATAACTCACGTCAAGAAGATGGTTGATGTTAATAAAGAAGGGGGAGATGTGGGAGCGTGGCCATGGGGGTCGACAAGCCCCATGGTTGGTGATAACATCAGACTCTTAACGATGAGGCCACCAGGAATGTGAAGAGTAGAGAGGGAACAAAGAAGGGTGATTCCGGAGACGCCTCGCCGTCTCGGGTTGCTTGTTCTCCCTCCGTTAAGGCGTGGGAGTTGCTGGGCGGTTGCTGTTGCCGGGCGAGGTTGTTTGCAACGCGAGAAAAGGCGGCCCCGCATGGGCTGGTGTCGATCACATTTTGTTGCTGTCGGGAACCGTGGGGGGGGCAGAGCATGCGCAGAAGAAGGGGGAGCCGGTCGAAGCCGCCCCTGCGGTGTGGACGAGATAATTACAATAGGAAGCGGGGACAGGTCACACATACGTATAGGCGTACTCGGGTTTCTTATGAATATGTAAAAGCAATGTTCTACATGTTCAGAAAGTTCGACGGTTGTGCGTGCGTGTTGGAGCGTAGACTACCTGCGCACCCGGCGCTGTTTGCTTGCCTTCTGTAAATATTACTAAATTCAGGCTGAGTTGTATCTTCATTTATAACACTACCTATAACACTTGCAGCATCAGTTACACAGTTTTGGAAAATTAGAAGAGCTAAACACCATTTGTTTCCAGGATGCAGTTATTTTAATACATCAGTCGTTTCTTTTCCCCCCAAGCATACATTGTCCTCTCACAGGAACTTTCTCCTCCAGGTGATTCTTAGGGCTGAAGTTTCAAGTGGCACAGATCCAAACACGTGCAAACCCGTTCACTCATCTTGGAAACGATGGTTACAGGGTGTTGCGTTTTCTCCTCAGACCGGGTGAGTACGTGGGCAGGACTTTGGCGCGCAGCAGCAAGTTTGAGAAGCTGGAGCGTCGTTAGTATGAAGACGATTGTGTCTAAACAAAAGTTAGGGATCCTTTTTCGTTAGTTTAGAGAAGGTAGCTGTGAACTGTAAGTCATAATGAAGGGGCGCCTGACATTAATCCCAAAAATTAGCTAATAATGACTGTTGTACAAACTGCTTATTTCACAACCTCCAATTAGCACAACTGCGATGGTGAGATAGCGAGGCGGAACTAGCGCGTTAACTTAACCGCACAGGCTGATGACCCACACTGGCTTTTAATGCTGGCTTTAACGGGAAGCGCTAACTCGCTTAACGCGACCCCGGGCCTCACAACCGCCATAACGGCCGCCCCCCCGCTCCGCTCCGCGCCACGCGCGCGCCTCGGCCCCGCCCCCCCCCCCCGCCGCGCGCCTCTTCCCCGCTCCCGCCAGCGGCGGCCCCTTTAAACGCAGCGCGCGCCGCGCCGCGCCGCCATTGGTGCGGGGGCGGCGCAATAACAACAGCGTGCGCCGGCCGGCGCGGCCAATCAGCGGGCGAGCGCGGCGCGGGGGGCGGGGCGTGCGCGGCAGCCCGCGAGCCCACCGCGTTTCGAATTCCGCCCGTGGGAGCCGCGCCCGCCCAATGGGGCGGCGGGACGGCGGCCGCCTCCCGCCCGGGCCCCGCCCTCGGGGGGGGAGGCGGGGCCTCGCGGGGCGCTCGCCAGGCGATTGGCCGCGGGGAGCTGCCGCTCCGTGACGTCGCGGGTGCGTTCGGTGATTGGTCACGCCCAGGCGCGAAATGTAACGCGGGAAAACCCGGGGTGCGGGCCGGGCTGCGGGCGCGGAGGGCGGGCGGCGTCGCCGGGACCGGGGCTGCTTCGCAGAGGTGCGCGCGGGGCGCTATGGCCGCCGGCCACCGCCCCTGCTGCTGCTGCTGCTGACCTCGCGTGCTCCGCTCGGGGACAGGGTCGCGCGCGTGGGGCAGGCACCGAGACCCCCTCCGGCAGCCGGCGATGAGCGGCTGAGGCGGGCCCGGGCGGCGACAGCAGGCGGCCGCGCCACCCCAGCGCCCCATCAGCGCGGCTCCCCCCGCGGCTCCCCTCCGCCCCGATGGCGGAGCGTCCTCCTCCTCCTCCTCCTCCTCCTCCTGCGGCGGCGGCGGCCCCGCCGGTGATCTTCTGCCAGGACTCCCCGCAGCGCGTGCTGGTGTCCGTCATCAGGACCACCCCCATCAAGCCGTCCCCGCGGTGGGGCGGCGGCGAGGAGCCGGCGCCCGCCCCGCCCGTGCCCACCAGCCCCGGCTTCAGCGACTTCATGGTGTACCCGTGGCGCTGGGGCGAGAACGCGCACAACGTCACCCTCAGCCCCAGCCCCGGCACCGCCGCCGCCGCCGCCTCCGCCTCCTCCGCCGCCTCCGAGCCCGCGCAGCAGCCCCGCGGCGGGGCGGCCGCGGACGCCGCCCGGGACGAGGAGGAGGCCGGCAGCACGGACAGCGGCGGCGGCGGGCACCGGCACCTCAAGGTGAGGGGGGGGGGGGGGAGGAGGGGGAAGGGAGGGAGCGAGGGGAGTTAAAGGGGGGCCCGGCGCCGCGCCCGCCTCCGCGCGGAGATTTAAAGTGAGATCACTTCCGCGCGCGCGCCCGGGCGGAGGGGGGGGGGGGCAGGGCCGGGCCCGGGGCCGGGGGGGGGGCGCGCCCCCAACGGTCGCGGCGGCGGGTAACGGCCTCCTCGGCGGCGGGTAACGGCCGCGCTGCTGCCGCCTGGCGACCGCCCGCCGCGGCCCCGGGACGGGCGTGGGGGTGTGGGCGGGGGGGGGGGGGGGGGCGGCTCTCCTCAGCGCCGTCTCCGTCTGCCCGAACGCAGGACGGGATAAGGCGCGGCCGGCCGCGGGCGGACACGGTGCGGGACCTCATCAGCGAAGGGGAGCTCTCGTCCAGCAGGATCCGCTGCAACGTCTGCAACAGGGTGTTCCCCAGGGAGAAGTCGCTGCAGGCGCACAAGCGGACGCACACCGGTAAGCGGGGGTGGCAGTAAGAGGGGCGTCCCGTCCCGTCCCTCCCTCACCTTGCGGTGCTGTGCCTCCCCTGCTGCCTCCCTGCCTGCGCGTTTCTCAAGCAGCACTTAAAGCGTAGCCATCGGAAGAGAAAGTAGCTTGTAGAAACCTCCCGCGGCGTGTACGGCCTAATGCTGTGTGGCTGAAGTGCTGAGCAAAAAGTTGAGATGCTTGAAGTCACTGGTCCGCCTGTCCGTCCTACCGGCTGCTTGCTTGGAGTCTGCTTTCCGCCGTGGAGGTTGTCACGCTGATTTACCGATCTGCACACGCAAAGCAGCTCTAGAAGTAACTTACAGTGAAATTGAGATCCAGCATCAACTCGCTCAATACCCACATGAACTAGAAGTTAAAGGGAAACGCTGTTTTTCATTCCAATCAAATACATTTTCCTTCAAGCTGCAGGAGTGGTTTTTTGTTTTTTGTTTTTTTTTGCAAGGTGCGAATTGTCATGGTTCACAATACCAACACAACAAAGTGAAAAACTTTGGCTCCCACAGTCTCTTCTTCTGACTCAAGTGCATAAGGCAAATCTCGTTACTAACACTAAGCATGAGTTTCCTCGTGCTCTTTGGTCAAAAGATGTTTTCACTTCACTTGCTTACGTTAGGTGTCGAACTTCCATGTTAAATACGGATTGCTTGGTTGTGCAGGGCTTAGCCTGGTGTTACTCTTCTGACTTAGTAAGTCATGGTTAACCTCATTTTGTCGTCCTTTCTGAGCAGTGGTGGCCTGGCACACCTGCAGTTCTCTTGAGACAGAGGAAATATTTGTCATCTGAGTTCTTGGTGAAGTTCACACGGAGAAGTCATTTTTGATAGCTGGTTGAAGAAAGCTTTTTTGGCTGGCATAAGCTTCTCTTGCTACCTTCACTTATCCAACTTTTTTCAAATAGTCTACTGAAACTATAGTGAGATACTTCTGCAACTTCGTACGTTGCTATATTGTTGACCTCGGTTATTTTACCCCAGTTCAACCTATGTTAATGATAATATATTTAAGGCTACAACCTGAATTACGTTACTTTATTTATTTCACTTCATATGTTTCCTGCTCTGCAGGTGCATAGTTTCATGGGACAAAGCTTGTGTAGTACTCTGCAAGAGTCTTAAATCAAAAAATATGTGGAAAAACTGTAACTTCATCATTTCTATGGAGGAAAAAAAAGTGTTAGCCAGTAGCATTGGATATCTCTGTGTGGTAAAAGTGGATCTTGGCTGTCTGGTACACTAAGGCTTTCTGAGTAGACAGAAGTGCCTGACTGGGTAAATGAAGAGCTTGCTTGTGCAAATCTCAAGCCAAAGATGACCACTGGATACTATGACTCTTCTTTTATACACAGCTTTCACAAATCTTTTCTGTTATTATTTTTAAGGTGAAAGGCCTTATTTGTGTGACTACCCAGACTGCGGGAAAGCCTTTGTTCAGAGTGGGCAGCTCAAAACTCACCAGCGCCTCCACACAGGGGAGAAGCCTTTCGTCTGCTCAGAGAATGGTGAGCCAGAGAATGACCCGCGGCTTTCAGAATTAGCGTCAGCCTAGTACCGTAAATGTGTGCACATCAGCAAGCTTTGGCTCTTAACTTTGGAAGAGCTCCTAGAGCAGAGAGTAGCCAGACAATCTGCATAATCATCCAAGTGTGTATGGAAGGTCTGCATATGTTACTATACGATGTTACCAGTGATGTTGTCAGTTGATACTGATGTATAAAATGATTGGGTGTGTTACAAACCTTGCAACTAGTTGTTTTCACCTGTATCTATGCTCTTCTGTAGTGAGGAAGGCTGGATTTCGCAGCCTCTTCCTCCCACAGATGTTATGCTTGCTCGGCGGTAGACTGCTTTCCTTAACATGTCTTTCTTTGGCATTTTGTGTTTTTAAGGCTGTCTGAGCAGATTCACGCATGCAAACCGTCACTGCCCCAAACATCCGTATGCCCGTCTGAAGAGGGAAGAACTCACTGACAGACTGAGTGAAAAACAGACAGCTGACAATAAAGCTGTGGCTGAGTGGCTAGCAAAGTAAGTTCCCTTATGGGTGTGATCTTTGTCTACATAGTCATAAAAGTGGCCTGAGAAAGCACTTTATTCCTAGGAGGAAAAAAACAAAAGAAAACAAACCAGAATCAGATGTGCCTCTAGCATTACTTGGTCCAGCCTTTCCTTTCCTTTAAGAACTATTGACTCTAAGTTGAGACAAAGTTCCTCATGAGAATTGTGTTTTCTGTTTTTTTTTAATTTCATTTTATTTTCTCTGCTTAAATGTTTATTTTTGCTTGAATAACACTTGCTAATAACTTCCTAGTACTGCAGCCTTCCAGCTGAATTTGCGCTTATATGAGGGACATGAATTGTGTACACACAGGTAGCCTGTTGGGGATACCATGGGGCATCTGTCACAGATGTTTGCTTGGGCACTTCCCTTTTCACGTTTCAAATGTGGGTTTCTGACAGCTTAAATACTACCATATAAGGGCTGAAAGATAAAACAAAGTGCAGTGCTCAGTCATGTGCCAAGTTAAAAAAAAAAAAAAAAAGCTCTTGTGTCTTTTTGCCAGCTTTGCCTGGGTTGGCACATGAGTTGAATGTATTTCAAAAACGTTCATCACACTTGATTTTGTAGATACTGGGAGACTAGAGAACAGCGTGCTCCTGCTTTGAAAAGTAAAGCAATTCAGAAAACCGATCAGGAACAGCAGGACCCGATGGAGTATCTTCAGTCTGACGAAGAGGATGACGAAGAGAAAAACAGTGCTCACTCAGCTGCTCGCCGTCGCCTCCAGGAACAGCGTGAACGTATGCATGGTGCTTTGGCTCTCATTGAGCTTGCAAACCTAGCTGTGGCACCACTCCGGCAGTAGATGGGAAAGAAGTTTGCCTATACAAAATACTTCCTGGTGGTACTTAACCAGTTAGATCCTGGGCATAAGCTAAGCACCTTATTTGCTTATCATAGGCTGCTATTCTGTAGAATTTATGAAGAATGTTGTTACCCCATAACATGGGGTGAGAGAATTGCACTTTTTGTAAGGTAAATGTTAGATGTAAAGTTTCTAAGTATTTTGTAAATATGGGGCTGCGTAATGCAGGGTTAACAAAGTACATGTGGGAAGCTAGATTTTGCAAGGTTAACTCATTTATTTGAAGCAGTTTTCACAGGAAGCACTTTCTGAACACAGTGTTTGTGACTAGCAGAATGGTACACGTGGCCAAAGAAGGCTGACAAAAAGAAAAGTATTTATCTGAACTATTTAAGCAAATTTATATAAAGTGGTAGGTCTGAAGATACTGTAAGCACCAATGAAACCACGTTTTTCTAAATGTCAGTGTATATTTTACCTAGTATCACTGAGGTGTAGAAGGCAAAGCTTAGTTATTTCAACTTGTAGAGGGGAAGAAGCTGCTTCATGCAGGTGAATTACAGGATAGTTCAGGATCTTCACTGTGACTGCTCCAGGTATGAGGATGACTTTGCTATTTTACGTTTTCTGGTTTCATCTTAGCAGAATTTATTGGTAGCACTTGTTATTCCTAGCATATAATGTTAGGAACTTTTGCACATTGTTGTTTTTATCTGAAAATGATTAGTCTTGCAAAGTCTAGACAAAGGTAAACAATTGGTGATATTTTTTCAGATATTTTTGGGCCCTGTAACAATTTGGCACTTGTTTTTATTAATAAGGGGGTATTTACAGGGTGGTAAGGATTTGTAGTAAACTATTCTAGATCTCCTATTAGCAAACACTAAGTTTTAAAGTCTTGCTTTTACCTGGTTATTAGCAAATAGAAGCCTCCGTATTTTCTGTGCATAAAGCCACCTTATCGCTTTACTTACGGATAACATGCCAATTTTGTGTTCACTAACTTTAGCACAGCTATCAATTAAACACTGCAGAAAACTATTCACTATACAACTAGAAAATAGGCTTCCAAAGATAGTTACAAGTGTGTTAACAGTGTGATTTCATGTACATCCCAAATAAATGAAGTTACAGAACGCTGCTTAGTAATATCAGATGCTGATATAAAATGTTTAGTGGGATGTTTTGTTACTTCATGAATGTTGCATACTTTTGAATACCATTGTCTTATGGTAATCTGTTTCTGCATTTTGTTTGGAAGGCAACCAGAGATTTGTAATATGCTAACAAGGCGTTGTCTTCAAATTGAACTTTTTTTTTGCAGTTGAGGGGATACTGCTTTAGGGGATATTAATAATACATTTACTGACCTGCTTGCTTTTAACTCTTCCTTCTCATTGAAGGTCAGGAAATTCAGATGAGAAGGGAAGCCACTTTCCCTCTTGTTTAAGCAAGAGGAAAATAGCATTTTATCAATCACTTGATACAGACTGACTAGATGCCTATAGCTGTTCCAGAATAGTAAGTCTACTTTTCCACCAGAAACTGCAAGTGTTGGATTATGTTCTTTGATGGTTGATAACCTGTTGTGGTAGAAAATTGTATTAATCATTAATCATTGTTTAACATCATATGTTGATGATGCACTTGACTAAGGAGACATTGAATATTTAAACAAAAACCACCACCAACAAAACAAACAAGATTGCGTTTGTGGAATGTAATTAATTTTGTACCAGTTATACGGTTTAACTTCTGTTTTCAGCTGGCATCAGGCTCATTTGTTTTAAGTCTTTTTGGGCTTAAAAGTATGAAACACTTTGGAGTCATTCTGGGCTCCTTAGCCTATGTAAAATTGGTAATTCAGGGTATAGGTCTAGAATGTGACAAATTGGTTTTTACTGTTCAGGTGACTACATGCAAAGACTCTGATCTCAAAATGAGCCCTAAGTATAAGTCTGTTGTATTACTGAGTTGTAACTTGTAATTGTTTGAGTAGTGTTTCACAGGGCTCAAGATCTCCAGCACTGTTGTAATCACCAGCTGGTTGCAGACTTGAAGTCATATAACTTCACGGGTTGATTTTATTTTCTTCAATCAGCTGTAAGGTTTTGGACAACTTGCAGAATATTTTTCACTATGACAAGCATGCTGAACTCTACTTCCCTGTAGAGAAGATTCAGACAGTTCAAGCTGTTTTGTGTAGTGAGAAGTTTCGGGTAAGATACCAAGTTAAAAAACTAAGGTGTGAAAGACTGCTTTTTGTATTATAAAGAAGTGATTACACACAAGAATCTTGAAGATTAAATTGTTGTTTGGCATGACTTAACAGCAGAAGAGTGAATGTGCCGTCAGTTCAATAGATGCTTTAAATAAAGAGTTGGTTTAATTTTAAAATTCTGTGTGTGTGTGTGCGCTGTTTATAGTAATTCTTAATGTTTCCATTCTTCCTTGTTCTTATAATCCCATCTGCCTGACCGGTCACAGAACACAGAGGACCCGTGTCCCCCTTGTTGTTCTGTCGTGTTTCCCTCCCCCTCCCGCCCCCGCCATTTCTCAACATTTTGGTTGCTTATGGGCAACTGGAACACACCTGTGCTCCCGTGGAACCCTTTTCTGAGGAGATGGGTTAAAAATAAAGCAGACCGGTGCCAGGCTTTGACAGGCGCTGCCTTGCTGTGAAGCGCAGAGCCGCCGCTTACAGCTCCGGGCTGGCGGCGGCTCCGGGGGAGGGCTCCGCGTACCCGGCGCCGCCTCAGCTCGCTCCGCCAGGGGACGCCCTGCGGCCGCCGCCGCTCGTCCGGGCGGTCGGGCGGCCCTTCCCCGCGGGCCGGGCCGTGCCGGGCCGTGCCGTGCCGGCTGCCCCGAGCTGCTGCCCGGGGCGGGGCCGTGCCCGCCGCTCGCCCGCCATGAGCAGCGGGCAGGCCGCGGAGGGGGCCCCCGCCGCCTCCCCCGCGGTCTCGGCGGTGCCCAGGCTGCTGTCTGCCCTCTTCTACGGGACGTGCTCCTTCCTCATCGTGCTGGTCAACAAGGCCCTGCTCAGCGCGTACAGGTGAGCGCCCCGCGGCTCGGCACTCCCCAGCAGTGAAGGTCGGGGCCCCGCGGCCGAGCGACTCCTCGGCTGGCGGCTGCCAGCTGTGATCCTGCTGCCGGTGCTGGCAGTCACGCTGCCTTCCTGGAAGCGCCTCGCTTTTATAAGGTAGCCGAAGATAAAAGCTGCTGAGCCCGAGAAGATCCCCGAATTGTAAAAACACCTTTGACGTGGTGGGGAGGCAGTCCCTTACCGAATCACAGACCTGCAGCAGCGAGCTGTTCACCGTTAATATTCTTCGCTTAGTTTGCTTCGTTTTTGCTGTCTTTTAGCTCACGGTGGGCCAAGAACAGACACAAAACTGAACACGCAGAAAAAGGAAAAAAAAAATAAATCTAGCTGTTACTTTCTAACATGTAGGAGCTGTATATTGTGTCTCCCAAAAAATGATCTGTGAGGCAACTTACGGTTTTGTTTCCTAGTGGTTTTCATCCTACAGTCTGCAGCTCCCTGTAAATCCCTGGTGTACCTCTGGCACGTCCACGACAGATAATCAAAGACAGCATGGCCATCACTAAACCTGAATTTTGTACAACGAGCTTACGGCATTGCTGGGAACTTCTAGGGCTCTACAAGACCAAAAAGATTTGGAGAAATCTGTGTAGTACATGTGAACGAAGTCTTCACATCTATGTGTTGCAGCTATAAGTACAAACTAAAATACAGTTTAGATGTCACGTGATTATAAAGTCCTGTTTCTTCTGCTCTTTTTTTTTTTTTTTTTTTTTTTTTTTTTGGGTCTGCTAATACCTGCTTCCTGGAACCTCTTTCACTGCTGGCAGTTCTTGTCCTTTATTTGTGTTATGACTCCAGTGTCCCTAAGGCCTTCCTGCTGTGCTTCAGAGTGTTTCTTTCTTTTGTTAATGCTGTGTTCCTGTCCCAGTGGTGCTCACTGGAGAGATACAGCGCACCAAGCAGCTCGTGGTAGCCTCTGTGTTAAATCACTGCAATCTCAAGGAATTTGTGATAATGGAAAATTACAGAGCTCATTGAGAAGGTACACCCCTTATTGGGCATTTGTTTGTACAGGTGTGCACAGAGGATGAAACTGATTTTATTTCAGATTCCCTAGATGCAGATTTGTGCGTGACCATCCCTGACAATGCAGTCCAACAAAATGCTGCATGGCTCTTTGGAGGAAGCAACTGTTTGTTAGGTTTGGGGAGCTCCTTGGCACCTGAGGATTCTGGTCAGGGAGGCTCCAAACACATCGCTGGTTATAACATAAAGGAGACAACCATACTAAATAATTTATTTGCTCGAATTTCGTTATGCATACAAAAAATTAGCTGTTGCTACTGCATTTTTTTTTTTCGATGTAGATTTAGGGGGAAAAATGGAGACTCTCAAATTCTTGGGGTGTCCTAAAGTTTCTGCTTTCTTAATGGTCAAGCATCTGTGCTTTGAGCAGGAGCCAACTGAAAGGGTACGGTAGGAATTTAGCCATTTTAGCAGACAATAGGTGTTTCTACAATATTTACATAAGATTTTTTTTTTTTACAAGTACATATTGTTAGTGTGTTTGGACTGTGGAGATAAGCTTCCAGGTTAGGGCAAGTGCAAGAGGTTTAGCTTACTGCACAGTGTATGTGAGGCCACTCAAAAACTTATGCTTTGTTAGAGTTCTCCAAGTATGTAATCTTCACTCAAAATACGCCAAAACTAATTAGCTCTTTAGAACTGATCAGCAATGCATATTTGGTATCATTTTTATGTGGCTTGCATTTTGCTGCACAAATACAATATTAGGACTCCAGTAAGTGTTGCAGATCCTGAGCTCTTCTTAAAGACTGGTCGGTCATCCGCATGTACTAAATTTAAACACCTCTTTTACTGTTGTTGTTGTTGGGTTTGGTTTTGTTGGTGGTGTATTTTTGTTTGTTTTTGCTTTCCTCAGTATTAAATGTCTGTTTGTGCTTTTCAGCTTCCCATCACCAATGTTTCTTGGAATTGGACAGGTATGTTCACAAGTAAAACATTCTATATATACTTACTATTTTGCAAGTTAAACTGTTGTTAACATAGAGATACATCTTAGGGGGGAAATCTCTGTTATACTGCACTGCTTCTTTTGTTAGATGCCCTGCAAGAGTACTTAGTTTTAGTGAGTTGGAGGAAATTTCAGTCCAAGTCAAAAATATTGGCTAGGAAGAGTCACATAAAGAACTGGAAATTACATTTATTTTCTCTCACAGAACTCAGCAGTTAAGAGATACGGCCTCCCAAACTGTCAAGATTGCTACCAACGGCTTAGATGCTTTTAGAGTCCTGAAGTATTTGTGGAATATGTGTAGAGACACTGCCTCCCTCTATCTGTAGACAAACAGTATTTCCTTATAAATTTCTTCCACGTTCTCCATCAGTTTTCTGGTAGGACTACCATACACTTTTGGTTCTTAGCTGCCTTATCAGCTCGTGGGCAATTTGCAGCGCCTCAGCAGAAATACTTGCTGTTGTAGTTAAGCATCGTAGTAAAACCAAAGTACAAGTATTCGTGTACATGGTCCATAAAAAGGGAGTGTGTGACCCTGCAAAGGGATGGCTCGGAAAGATGGAGCTTTATCTCAAACATCGTTTAGGCAGATACATTTAAAAGAGAGGATTTATTTTCTGCCAAGGTTACAAGCTAAGAATTAGTGAGGAAGAGGGAAAAACAGGTCTGAAATCTCTGCTGCATAGTGCTGAAGAGATTAAAAGGTCTTGTAAAGTTTGCTATATGAGAGGGGGAAAAAAAGGCCGTTCGATACATTCAGACTGCTCAAACAACTGTATGTCTTTGGAAAGCTCATGTTTCCGTGGAAGCCAAAGAATAGAAATACTTCATATTAAGGGCAATGGTATGGCCTTTCTTCTTTGCAGAACCTAAGACTCAATGGCATTCCTTTGTGTTATTTACCAGTTCTTCCAAGATTTCCCTAAATGCTTTGAAAAGAGCATGTAACATGATACAATACTTCAGTCACTAGAACATGACTCCACCCCGTCCTTGTAGATAGACAATTATTTTATTTTTGTATTTAAGATTTAATTTAACATTTTTTTCCTCCCTGTGGCCAGCATTAGTCTTGTGAATGCTCAAATACTCTCCTTCATTCTCACCATACCTTTATTACTTATTGTTCACTTTGCCAATAGACTGATCAATGCATGCCCCCCACGCCTCCCTTCCAAAAAAGCTGTAGGAGTGGTTCCTCAGACTAAACAACACTCTGTGTGAAAATAGCATGATTATGCTGGGATCATCTCCTTAATTTTCTTGGCTCCTTAATATGCACATTTTTTTTCACAAGGTACAACTTTTTTTTTTTGAGCCATAAAACTTAGCTTATATATATTGTACTTTAAATAAATAACAAGCAAAATCAATGAGAGTAAAAAGTTACTCCAGTTTATTCACTACATGCTGTGCTGTTGAAAGAAGTACATAATACATAACATCTGCCTATTGCTCTACAGTTACCTTAAAGGAGCTATAGCGAGGTGAGGATCAGCCTCTTCTCCCAAGCACCAAGTGATAAGACAAGAGGAAATGGCCTTAAGTTGTGCCGGGGGGGTTAGGTTGGTTACTGGGAGAAGTTTTTTCAGTGAAAGGGTTGTGAGGTATTGGAACAGGCTGCCCAGGGAAGTGGTTGAGTCACCGTCCTCAGAGGTCTTCAAGAAACGTTTAGATGTGGTGTTTAGGGACATGGTTAACTGGTGGACTTGGCAGAGCTAGGTTAAAGGTTGGACTAGGTGATCTTGGAGTCTTTTCCAACCTGAATGATTCCATGGTTCTGTCAAATGCATAGATTTTGTCTTTAAAGCAGTTCTTTCATCATACATTATGGTTTTGTTCTTACATTGCTTTTTTTTTCTTTCTTTTTATTTAGATGGCAGCTACTATACTTATCTTGTATATATCAAAATTAAATAAGATTATTCACTTTCCTGACTTTGACAAAAGTATACCTGTGAAGGTAAGCATTACCTAGGGTGTGATAGTAGTAAGAAAATGTTACCTTCTGTAATGGCTGTCTTTCTGCAGGACTTGAAAATTGTTTTCTTAATGAGACAAGACACAAAAGGAGAACAGAAAACAATTTTGCATTTTTTTAATCAAGTGTGATTATCTGTGTCTTTGTTTCATTCAATATTGGATTAGATGATTTCCATGTCATTGCAATATTCTTGCCTTCTGTCTGCAGAGAAATGTACTGTAATTTGGTTATGCAATACATGGGAAAGAATGAGGTACCTTCATACAGCTGGATGAACTTTCCCAGATTCCTGACGTACTTTGCTGGATGTGTACAGCTCCCTGCAGGATCAGTGGGAGATCTGTGTCTATAAGAGCAAATTTTGATCTAGTATACAACACGAAGAGAGAAGTTCTGCTTGGAAATTTGAATGGGGCATGTAATATAGCAATAGAAAAAGATTATGTCAGAGACCAAAAACCCAAATAGCAGTTCTCTCCAAATGTAAGATTTCAGCTTAACAGAAGGTGTCAAAATAATGCTCATCAAAAACAATGTAGGTAGGTGCTAGCTGTATGAGGCAGTCCTTAAGTGTGTATGGTCCAAAGAGGCAGGATAGAGAGAATATGAAGGAGTATCTTATATTATCTCAAATTGGGAGCTAGGATCTGAAATGACTACAGAAATGAAATTGTTGCAGAATATTGGTCAGTATTTGCTCAGAGAGAGAATTAGTTCCCAGGCCTGCTGCAGAGCTCAGCTATTCTAGCTTTTCAAGCCAGCATCTCCATTGCAGCATCTTGTTTTACTAGCAGGGTGCAGTTTACTACAATGCTGTGTGTTCTTAATGCATGTTGAAATCATTGGGGTTTCTGCACTTAGAAATCTTGTAGGAATATCTGTGCTGTTGATTATAAGATGGACGATCCTTTTTTTTTTTTCTTAATATGAATGAAGAAGGTTTCCCAGTGAGTAGTTCTGAATTCCACTTGTCAAAAACTTTTTGAGACCTTGAGAAATTTCTTTCCTCTGCATCCTCTATCAATCCCACTACTCTCCTTCCCTGCCGTAACCTTTACATTCATGTCAGTACAAGGGCACTAAAAAAGTACAGCATCCTTTTTATTTTGTCCTAATAATATCTATCCTTTGGAAGACTTTCCTGGATATGCTAGGAGTGGTAAACACTGCAGCATCCAGGACTTGCACGTTGCTTTTAGTGCTGGATATGACGAGTCACAGTGAGTGAGCTGAACCTGTCTTGATTTCTTTACTTTTTAAAACATCGTTTGACTGACCTGTTAGCCTTTAACAGCTTTTGCTTTCACTTACACTAAGATTGTTGTTGCTTTTGACTCCCGAATGGTCTCAACGCTTTCAGCTAGAGTTTTAAAGTAGCAAAGTGCTTACTTTTGCAAGAAAACTTTGGAGTTCTTGAAAAACTTTTTAAAGTAAATATTTCACTGATCTTTGATGATATGAAGTTGATTGCAATTTTTCCTTCACAACTGATGACTTCAGAGGAAAGAAAACGTAACGTCAGCTCTGTTTTCATCCTATATAGAGACAGATTTCTACATAAAAGCCTGCTGAAGAGGTAGTATATAACAAAATTTTTGCGAGTTCATGTTGACGGGGGAATATTTATTATGTTACTGATACTCCTTTAACTTTGAACTCTCAACTTTAGATAACTATAGCTAACTTCAACTGTACATTACTCCTCTTTGAGGTAAAGAAGGGCAGAATTTGTAACATAGGTAAAATGCAGCCCACTCTTGTATGTTTTTCTAGCACGCACAGCTTTGAGAAGACGTACCCTGTGACAAACACGGTGTCTCTCAGCACGCGTGTACAGGCGTACCAACACCAGCTGTTGCACACGTACGGACAGGGGATGAGTTTTGTCCTTCTGGCATTTCAGCTCCACTTGACTGATAGCAAACAGGATTAGATGTGCACACTACCTTTGTCCCCACTGATTACTTTGGCTGCTTTTAATCTTCTGCAATTTTTCTGCAGTGGGAAAATGACAGCTTTGAACTGCAGCTGACTATTGCGTAGAGATCCGTGACTTTTTGTACGTTTTCTTAAGGCTCTGAAATTCTATTATTGTTTCTCTGTATTGAGTTATGGCCCATATATTTCTGTGAGAGTCAGTCTCATTATGCTAGAAGCCAGAAATGGTAAAGCTTGATTTACACCTAAATATTTATCTTTCATTTCTAGTGTCTCACATAGCGTAATTCATTAGGTAGATCTAAAATAATGTATCTTCCAGAGATACTAATTTATGTGGGGTACCTAGAGAAACATGAAATATTTATAGCTTCCTTTTTTTTTCTTTTTTTTTTTTATTCCACTTGCTCTCTTGCTTATTTTGTTACTGCTATTAATATTACTTCTATATGTAAAATCCAAACATTAGGTATTAATCTGAGAGTGACAGTAATTAAAATAAAATTGATTAAAAGTGACTCTAAATGGAGTCTGAGTCTCGTTAGAGATAAATTGCTACCGTTCCAGTGAAATCAGTGAAGCTGTGGTCTCGAATGGTCACATGAAGAAGAGCTGTAGACCGGTTTGCAGCAGTTACATTTTTTCCCCTTAAAACAAAACTACCTTCTTTATTGCTAAAACTTGCTAAACCACATCTAATATTACAGTTCTCAAATTTTATCAATTAAAGTTTCTCAACAGTGCTTCAAAACATAATAATCTGAGTTGTGCTTTTAATTTTATCACAGTTGTTTCCTCTGCCTCTGATTTATGTTGGAAACCACATAAGTGGATTATCAAGTACCAGCAAACTCAGGTATAGTAAATAGAAGGTATAATACACTGGCTTTTACCCTTTATTTTGTGGGGGTAAAAAGCACTGAAGAAAAGTGTTGCGTAGGGACTTTAATGCAAATGATGTCTGTCTGTCTAAATACCAGATACTACTGTAGTGTCTTATAGTACTATAGTAACTTACCCAAGCATCTGACCTGTTTACAAGTTGTATGCTTCTTTTAAGGGACGCTTAGAAAAAATAAATCACAATACTCCTCTGTGACAATGAGAGTGCTTTATATATTTTCAGGGTCCTTTCCCCTCATACTCCAGTGTCATTTTTCCTGGGTGATCTATTGACAGGGCTTGAAAGCTCTAAGACTTTTTTGAAGGAAGAGGGATGTGGGAAAGATTTGTATCATGATGTTGTTGCAGGTTGTTTAGGACATACCACGAGACGGAAAAAATACTGTGGAGTGGAAGTGGTGGTGTTCCCCTGCTAAGCACAAAGAGCTGGCTGTGGTTTGGGTTGGAAGGAACCTTAAAGATCACCCAGTTCCAACCCCCTGCCATGGGCAGGGACACCTCCCACCAGACCAGGCTGCCCAAAGCCCCATCCAGCCTGGCCTTGAGCACCTCCAGGGATGGGGCATCCACAGCTTCTCTGGGCAACCTGTGCCAGTGCCTTGCCACCCTCTGAGTGAAGAATTTCTTCCAAATCTGTAATCTAAATCTACCCTCTTTTAGTTTAAAGCCATTACTCCTTGTCCTATCACTACCCTCCCTGAAAGAGTCCATCCCTAGCTTTGCTGTAGGCCCCCTGATCCATGAGAGGTGCTTCCATGCTAGTGCTATAGAAGTACAAATTATATAGAGGAACTGCTGTAGGAGATTGAATGACAAAATTTTCTATGGAAGAGGAGTGCAGAATCATAATGGCTCTTGCAGTATCTGAGATCACTGCAATGCCATTGCAGCTGTTTTTTGTATGTTATTACAGGCTACTGAGGATTTGACAGTAAGCTAAACCAAAACTGAGAATTTTTTAGGTTTTAAGCACATCATAACTTTGAGATGCTGGGAGAGAGAATACGTTGCTTTTTCTCTAAAGAATTCATTTTCTTCCAGTAGCAACATTGGGCACCTGATCCTGCAACACTGTTGTGCACACTCTGAAATTGTTCCTCTGAAGTGTCTGTTCAGGCAAACAATGCCTTCAGCAGCACTGTTCCTAGGAGTGTTTAAGCCAGTGTGAATACAGAAGTAGTTTCAGTTCTGTGGAAGTTAGGTTTGTGGGTTGTTCTTCCCCTAACTGTAATTTTAAATTTTAAAAACCTGCAACCTGCAGGTGATCCTATGCATAATTTCCAAATGTCTTTTTCAAAGCGTCCAAAATCAGTGTTAGGATTTGTAGTGTTTATTAATGCAGTTGCTAGTGGTTATCTTAAACAGAGGATTAATTTTTCCAGATGGCCATGCTCTCAGGTTTCTGAAGTGTCATATGTAAATGTTTTCTCAAATTAGTCAGAAAGGTTTCCAACTGTATCACTTCATGTAGACCAACAGTATGTTGTTCCGAAGTAGCAATTTGTTTGATAGTTTGTTTGATAGGATCCACCTTTCATGATTCTTGTACACTCCGTTTTCTTAGGGATTTATTTTACTTTTTTTGAAAGTACAGCTTGTTTACCAAGCCTGTTTGCTTTGTGTTTTATATTTGTTATGTGTTTTCAGAGACAGCTTTATTTCTTGTCTTTTATGTTTACAATAGAAATGATTGTTACTTACCCTGCCTGTGATTTCTGTAGAAAGATTTATTTCACAGGGAATACGTTAAGTAGAAAATAGCCCTTATGTTCCATTTCACTGGTGTGGAGGGACTTTTTAGAAGGTAGCCAGTTGCAAACTGTTTTACAAACTGGCAAACCTTGTTATTTTCAATGATTTGGTTATCTAATCTGCCTCTAATGTCAGACTGACATTTTTATGTATAGTAAGTGGTTGGGAATTTGCTTGCTTATTGCTGGGGTAGTTGTTTCATCCTCTGCTTCCTAAAACCAGATAAGAATTAGAACATAAAAATGCTATTAATTTGAAGCTGTGCTTGGATTTTTATTAATTTATTATTTATTTATATTCATTTATTTATTATTTATTTATTTATTTTGACAGTTTGCCGATGTTTACAGTGCTCAGGAAGTTTACCATTCCACTTACATTACTGCTGGAAATCATCATACTTGGGTGATTTTATTTTATTTTTTTTCATTTTAAGATAGCTTTATTTGAGATCTATCAAATAGATTACTTGTGGCATCTCATCAGGATACGGAATGAGTGATTTTTACTGTCAGAGAGAAACAAAGAAAGTGTTTTTATGTTGCTTTTATCTGAAGACATAGATACACTGTAGTGAATACAAGAGAAGAAGCGTGCACTTTTCACAACTCATTCTCTTGACTGTTGCACAAGAATCAAGTAAGTGATCCGTGATTCAGATGCTTTTTTTAGTGAGGACAGATCCTTATGTCTCAAAACAGTGATGATAGTATGGTACTTCGCTTATGCAGAGTAGCTTGATGAGTCAAATCTTAAAACATGCCAGTTTAGTGAAGCAAAATATGTGCTGTTAGGTCAGCAAACTCTTTAATTATAATTACAAGTTATCTTAAATGAGAAATTAAGAACTTTCTGCTATTGCAGCTTGGAATCGCTAGTTTCAAGTGTACTGACTTGGAAGAATAGCAATATAGATCTATAATACTTTTTCTTACCTCTAAAGTTTTACCCAGAAGGCTTGTGTTTGGGTGAAACTAAGTCAGAAGGGGAAAAAGAGCTTGCTGAAGCAGTATCCAAGCAACATGAGAGTGATGGTTGGGGAAAAGCTTTTCAAAAAGCCCCCAGTTAGATAGTCATCTCCTTTTGGTTGAAGTATCTCCTTTTGCTGATCAAAATCAATTTGAGTCATATTTGGGGGAACACCTAGATTCTTTTCTAATTACACATTCTCACAGGAAAAGCAGAAGTTTCTATCTTCTGTTGGCCTGAGGATTCTCTCAAGCAAGTGAGGAAAATGTGAGTCAGTTCGGTTGCAGGATTTCTCCAGGAGCATTATGCTTTTTTTTTTTTTTTTTTTTGATGAATCTTTTCTCAGAGGCCTGCTCAGGGCTGGGGGCTGGCCTAAGAGGCATGGGAAGGTCTGTAAGACGCATTGCAGCATGTGTCTTACAAAAATATTTGAGACATTTATAAATAAAGGAATGTACCTATAAGAAGTAAGATAGTGTTATGGTATGCTTTGCCCTACTCTGTGTCAGCACTGATGTAGGCATACTGAAGAATATCATAAGCTTCTGTGCTTTCCACTCCAGATGAAAATCTTGTTTGATTTCAGAAATAATCCAGATAGTCTGCTCTACAGCATTTTCCCTATGAAAGGTGAGATGACAAATTGCACAAGAAATATATAGTGATCTTTTTTAAATGACTTGAAGACACTGAAAAAAGTCCCATATGAACACCAGTACAGGATAGGTTGCAATTTACTCTAGTACTGATACTTTAAACCTTTAATCTTTACTATAAAAATTATCTAGTAGCAGAGTACTCATGATGTTTTTACGATCTCTGTTCTCAATGCCAAAATCTGACAGTTTGGGCCATAACTTCTCATAGTCGACCACATTGCTTCTGTAAGGTTTTCCGGACTGTGCCCTCCTGTTAAATATTTTGTGATTACTAATTGCTTTGGAACATTTCAGTCAGAGAGACATTTAATCTCCTCTTCAACTAATGAAAACGTGAACTGCCTAATTTTGTCTACAGAAAACGGTACCCGCTGAGCATTATCATCAGTGTATTTGCCATCGTTCTTGGGGCTTTCATAGCAGCTGGGTAAGGTTTTCATTTGTGAAATATGTTTTCATTTTGTTTCATAACATAAGTCATGTTATAAGAGGAGGGGCAACAGGAGGAGTTTCTTCCTTGTTAAGTGCCAGATGACCCTAGGTCGATCCATGTACTCCGAATGAAGTTGACTTGGATAATCTCTCTACTGACATCACTGGGACGTGCAGGAGTACAAAGGGAAAAATTGAACTCCAGCTGGAAGTATTTGGGTGCTTCTTTTTCCACCCCTAGCTTTTCTGTGTTTGCAGGATCATAAACATAGCAGGTTAAACTGTGTAAGAAACACTGCCTTCCTTTCATAGTAGCATTGTATTTTAATAGTTTCAGAAAAATATGTTTGTTCTGGGTAGAAAGAATGTTCTTTTGGTTGTCAGATTTTGTTTTGAGTTAGACGATGTCTACTTTTTTATCACATTGAGCAAGTTCAAATATGAGATACGTGCACAAAGTACTTATCTGTTAGTCTCCCTTGTTTTCTTTTTGTTCAAAAATTCCTTTACTAAAATGGAAATGTAATGTGGTTTTTTTTATTTTTATTTTTGGCTTTACTGTGTACAAAGGTAAATAATTTCCGTATGGTGTGACTTGGATAGAGCCATGTCCTATTAAATAAATTACACTATATCCATGAGGTAGCTAGTCAAAACAGAAAGGATGACAATATGTCTGGTCTGACTGTAAAAAACAAATAGATTTTATTCCATAGCTACATTTTTGCGTTAAAAGAAGTAGATAAATACGCTCAGAAATAATTGATCAGGTTGTCATGTTTGAGACAGATGGAATTTTTCACAAAATGAAAACTGAACTTTTCCTGCTACTTCCATACTGAGTTCTGGGAACTCTCTGATGACTCATTTGTGATCGTCCTGTGACTGGAGAAATAGAAAGTACCTTGACATGCAAAGGAGATTTAAAGCAAAGCCTGTTACTTGAATGATTTCTCAAGATTTACATTTCCTCATTTATGGTAGTTCTCTAGTTAAGCAAGGTAGTATTACACGGTATAATATTTGTTTATTTACAATATAGTATATCTTTTCCAGGTCTGATCTGTCTTTTAATCTAGAGGGCTACACCTTTGTATTACTAAATGATATCTTCACAGCAGCAAATGGAGTTTATACAAAGCAGAAAATGGATCCAAAGGTAACTGAGGGGTGATTAGGTTGAATTTAACATTTTGACAATATAGTTACTTAGTATATGACTTTATGAACATTCTGTATGCTCTAGTAAATAGTTCTATTGCTTTCATATTTCACTTGATAGGTGAATATATGCATCATTAATACAGAACAGCCTGGGAAAAAACTCATAATGAGTGTCTGAGAACAGGCCTAAATAAGCAGCATGTTTTATTTTCTCTCAGGTCTTTTAGGCAAACTTTGTGGGGACTTTATAATGTTGCTTTTGTTTTAAAAAAATCCAAGACTAAAGCAAACGATGTACCTGTAAGCTTAATTTATATCTAAGGATTTAATTATTTGACTAGAAACACTTTTAAGTGACATTTACGTAAAATAAACCTGTGGGGAGGAACAGAGACTTGTCCAGTTTAAGTCAACAACCATCACAACTGATATCTTTGTAGGCTATCCAAAAGCAAGTCTAAACTCAACACCAGTATGCCAAAGAATTAAGTGATACCTTGATACATTATATGCTATATAAATGCCGAGCAGACTACTCTTTAAGTTCGATGCCATGAAAACAGCAGTCTTGGAGATGTTGAATAGAGGTTTTGTCATTGACTTTTATGGGTCATTCTGCACAGTGGAAATATGTGTCTTTTAATAATCTCAGAATTTGCACTGAATCCAGACCCTGCATTTTTCTTTGAGAGCAGCACTTAATGGGCTCACAGGTTTCTGCAAAATACAGGGTATAATTTTAAAGCAACAACTAAGCTGAAGAGTTTTGCTGAGTAGTATGACTGAATCTGGAGGAAGGGAAGGCTGTTTTTTCATTCCCCTGATCCTCCTCTGCCTTTCTGTCAAGCAAATTAACCTACAGAATGTATGGCACCCCTCAAGCTGCTTGAGGTTACAGCAGTTACCAGTGACTGCAGGTACTACGTCTAGGAATCAGGCTTAATTTTCCTGTTACACTAGCCCCAGGGAGCCACCTTGCCCTGTGCCTTTGGGGTGAATATGCACTAGCTGAATGCAGTCTAATACGAAGCATCTCTGGACTGATGCCTTGGGAAGTTTATGTCTAACTACTGCTGTACAGAAACTTTTCAAGGTCTAGCAGAACAGTAGTATTTTTCTGAGCATTCAAATGGACTGAAATGGAAGCTCATCTTAGTCCTAAACACCAAAACCAATGATCACAAACTTGTCTTTTAAATTGTAGTACATTACCTTCTAGCTGCTCATTTACAATAGTGTAAGAAGAATTG
Organism: Anser cygnoides; assembly: GCF_040182565.1. Classification (NCBI taxonomy): domain Eukaryota; kingdom Metazoa; phylum Chordata; class Aves; order Anseriformes; family Anatidae; genus Anser; species Anser cygnoides. The sequence continues at coordinate 40,910,727 of NC_089912.1, forward strand.
GCAGAGCAGTGTTTAGTTTTTTTGCTCTCAGTTGTCTTGTATTTTCAAACACCATGTTTCATTTTTCACAGGAGTTGGGAAAATATGGTGTCCTTTTCTATAATGCTTGTTTTATGGTGGTTCCAACAGTTATTATTAGCTTTTCTACTGGAGACTTTCAGCAGGTAAGCAGGGATATTCCATATATCAAATTGATAACAGTATTTAATTGTATTTAATTTTTTTTAAGGTTGTGAATTTATATTTGTTTATTTATTTATTTATTTATTTATTGAGAGGTAATCCTTCCTCCATGTTAGTGGTTAGTATTTGGAACTATGTGACTTGGACTTACCCTTTACAGATGAGAAAATGCAATTATTCACTCTAAGGTGAAGCTGAAGCTGCATGATAGCTCTTATAGAGTCACCATTTAAAAGTAATATATGACAGGGGACTCACAGCTGGAGCAAGTGGTTGAGAATCCAGCTGTACCATGTGGTTTGCCATGTTCTCTGAAAAGAGGCTGCAAATACGAACACCAGATGATTTCCAGTTTTTCTCTCGTTATGATATTCAGAAGAGATTCTTGTTTAGTCTCAGTCTGGTTTAGTAACCTGCATGCTACAGTCTCATCAGACTATAGCATAACTCTCCATAGGTAATTATAGGACAGTAATACTGTAGGCAGTGTGTCCTGGCAAGTAATGTAGCAGACCAGGAGATTTGTGTTCTTTTTCTGGCATCCTCACAGATTTGCTGAGTCACTTTTTTCTTACCTGTAAAAAGAGTCTGAAGATTTGTATTCCCTTTTGGAATTCCTTGAGATTTGCCCCTGAAAATTGCTACAGAGCTTATGGGTCTCATAAATCATTCCAGCGTCCTTTCGTTGCAAGTTGTTGTGCCCTGAACACTCGTGATTTTGTCTTTGTGTTCTTATAAGTCTGCTTTCACTGGAAAAATGGTCATTCCCTGAAAAATGATGTGATTTATATCTATTTTGTGTGAAATGCCTTCTTGTCATGTTAATCAGTTGTTTCTGAAGTTAAATGTATCAAACTGTTTCAAAAGTTACATAAACCTTTTGTAATTATATTATAAATCTATTTTGTGATTTTTCACTTTTTCATATTAATTACATTATATATGTATTAACAGTTGGTTATACAGCACACAAATCTCTCTCTCTCTCTCTTTTCTTTGTTTAAATAGGCAACACATTTCCAGCACTGGACAAATTTTTTATTTGTCTTTCAATTTCTTCTTTCCTGCTTGTTGGGGTAAGTCCAAAGGGCAATCAAGTAAGACGTTTTAATGACAGTGTTTCAAATTGCAAATCTACATTGTAAAACTTATGAATAAGTTATGTTAAAATTCAAAGAAAATGCATTTCTCCCCCAGGTTTCTCTCTTGCTTTTAAAAGATTTCTAATAGTGTAAATAACTGTTTCAGTACTACCTGTGTTGTTGCCCTCACAAGTACTGTGGTCAACAAGATGACATTTACGTTTTTAATTTCTGTACTCAGTATCCCTCTCCTAGCCATCTATTGTGATTATCTGACTAAATCTATGCAGTTAATAGAATGTAAACAGTTTAGTATAGGAACTGTTTCAGTACATTTGTTCTTTAAAGTACCTGGAAGAGTATGGGGCACTCAGAAGTAATGAAACAATGCTTTTTTCCTCTTGGAATTGCAGAATTAAAGGAAGAATAGAAAAGTGAGTTGGGTCCTATTCTGCTCTTTCACATAGCACCATCCAAAGGGTCAAAATACTTTTACATATTGACATTTAAGAAGCACAAAGAACAGAAATGACTGTGCAAGAGCTCAAGCAGCTTATAGAAAGACTTCATTTTTTCAGCTTGTATTTTGAGTAATCTGTTTATGCACATAATTGACTTAAAGTACAGATCAACAAATCTTTTGGGGGAGATAGAACAAGTTGGCATGAAGATCCCAGCAGAATACTAATCCTTGAAAATTGTTGAACATTTCTAAGAATTGCTAAAATTCTGAGCTCCCTGAGAGGAACTTAAAACATTTTTTCTTTTATTTTCTTTAGGTTTCTTTTGATGTATTCTACTGTCCTATGCAGTCATTACAATTCTGCACTTACGACAACAGTAGTTGGTGCCATCAAGGTGAGTAATGGATTAGAAGAGAATGCTGAAATAGAGCATTGCATCAACACTGGTCCTGATTATGCTTTGAGCTGGAAACTCAAAACGAGGGCTAACACTGAGACACTGCTTGTGCCATAGCTGCATTTTTACATTTTGGAAATCCACACTAGAAAGTCACCTTGTTTTCTTCTATTGAAAGAATGTGTAGATATACTCTGGAAAGCAAAGTGAGTATTGATTTATTTTTATTTTTCCTGTAAGAGAAACGTGAACCAGTTTTAGTTAAAAGATGTGCATTTAATCACATTTAATCAGGTACTGTCACCTGCTGCTGTTCTTTTTCAAGTTGCTGTGAGTTTGTCAGGGTAGCCTAAGCAAACCCATTGCAAACTGATACAGACTAATCCATGTTCATTTGGGGTTGAACTTATTTTAATAGCTTCTGATCATGGGGTGCTCACAGATGAAAAATAATGGCTAAGCCATAGTAACAACTGTAGTAAGGAGTTTATTATGTTAACTTATGTTAACTGTTAAGCATTATGGTAACTGCTTCATCCTCTGTGTGGGAACTTGTATTCTAGCTGAACAGACTATTTCATTTTGGTTTATATAACTTCTGGTCAATTTGATTAATATTAAAACAAGCTTGTCTTAAAAACTGAACTTGGTGTCCTCATAGTCTATTTTCTCTAACCCAGATTAAGTTGAATCCAGTGCAACTTCCTTTGTGTTGATGAGACCAGAGTGTCTGATCTGGGAAGACTGCGCAAGCACCATTTTGTAGGCCAGTTTGGAAAGGAGCAGAAAGCTTAACCCAGGAGAGTTTTAGTAAAAGATGAAGTTTGTGTGGTTGTGGGCCAAATAACTATCAATATCCAAACTAGTTTAGGCATAGGAATAACAGTCATCAGGGTTGTCCCTTGAGTGGGTGACTAATGAAAACACTACCTCCAGCATAGCAAAATCCGCAAAAAGAAGATGGTAGTTTTCTTTCTACAGTTGTTTGTCTGTTCATTTGTTATTTTGCTTTTGGAAAGCTGGTAAGAATAATCTAGTAGTTTTTCCTTCAGGTCCTGAAGGCTTTCTTTCAAATTTTACATATCAGCTTTGAACCACTAAGGTAGAGCAATGCTATGTCTATTTTCCGAACTATAATTACTCTTTGAAATGCCTTGGTTTGCTTTAAAGTTGAGAAGCACTTCATGATTCAGTAGTCCCCGGTAGAAATCAGTAGAAATGATGTCATTGTTCAGATTAGCTGCTAAAACATCTGAAACCAGCAAAGCACTGGTAAAATGATCACACAGTTCTACAGCTTTCCTTCGTTCTGTAGAGGGCAATTTCAGATTCCCAAAACTTGATGAGGCTGGTAGTGGACTCTTTAAACTGTGCCTGACTTGACTTTGAGCCAAGTGCTTTCAATGAGCTTTTAGTTGGCAAAGTAAGGAGGTAACCCTTTTAAAGCAATAATAAAAAGCTTTTATTATAACTTTAAAGCATACTTTTTTATGCTTGAGAACCTGAAACCTGCTAGTAGTAAGAAGTGGGATTTGAAATGAGCCTTCCAAAGATTAAAAGGAAGTAAATTTTCAGAAAGTAGCCTTAACTCCATTTTGCCTAATGTCAGATAACTAATTTTCGTATTCTGTTTGTCTCTTCAGAAAGTCACTCTCAGTGCCTTGCCTCACATTTAGAAGATACACTGGTTTTATTTTCTGTTAAATTATCCATAATAATAACATCCCAGGAAACTAATTTAAGCACTAATTTTAGAGTGGCCAGCAACAGAGCGTAGCTATTTCCTTAGAAAAGTAAATTAATTTATGTTCTTGGAGATGTCAATTGATTTCAATAAATTCATAGCTTTTGTTTTCTTTTCAGAATATATCCATCGCTTACATCGGAATGTTAATTGGTGGAGATTACATATTCTCTGTGTTGAACTTTATAGGCCTAAATATTTGGTGAGTAGAACTCAAATAGCCATTATTAAAGCTGAAGATTTCTCAGTGAGATACGGTTTTATGTTTTGTTTGGTTTGGCCCACTTGGGTGATGCAGTTTGGAAACAACCGGCCTGAGGAAGCACTGCCTCAGAATGTGAAATTCATTACAATTAGTTATGTTTTTTCATATTTGTTTTCAGATACTGAATCTTATCATGGTAGGATCTTAACTATAGAAACATGCCTACAGCTTTACTTTTTTTTTTTTTTAAACTATCCTTTTTTATGAGTAGTTTTGGACCTGATCAGTTCTGTGCTGTGAGGCTTCCTAGGGAGAAAAAAAAAAAAGTGTTGTGGGAAACAAGAACACTGACTGAATGAGTTGTGTTCATTGAACATGAGTTACGATTCAGAGTTGTGATGGTTTGTATTTTGATGAACTCTTGCACCTGCTTCTATGAACGTGTTGAAGCAGATGATAACTGATCTTCGTAGACTCAGGGCTAGTTTCTGACATGGCTTACATAGTTCTCAGGCACTCCTAATTTATGGTAGCTGGCATTCCTTAATCCTTTGGAAGGACGAGTAAATACCTATAAAGTGACCATGTGTGCATACTTTATCAAGAATCTTTGACATCTGTGTTCATTCTCTTTTCTTTAGTATGGCAGGAGGACTGAGATACTCATTTTTAACTTTAAGAGAAAACGGCAAGTCTGCGCAATCTGGGGATGAAGAGAATGCACTTCTCGAGTCAAAGTGTTAGTCAAAATACCTGCTTTGAAAGAGATTGAGAACTTAAACAAGTATATGCTGGAACATATTCAGAATGAGGAAAAAAAATCTACCTCAGTTACCACAGATCTGCACACATCTCATTGGTTCAGAAATATTTTTCCACACCATATTTTTTACGCATGGACAAGTTTAATTTTTAGCTTCTTTTTTTTTTTAAAAAAAAAAAAAAAGAAAGAGATAATTTATAGGAAAAAATGCCATACATGAGCAAATCTCAAGTTGTGAATTTTTTAATCCACTTGGACTTTGGTGCTCTTTGTACCCAGAAAAATCTGTTAGTTCTGCCTCAGTTTCTGCCTCCTCTTTGAGGAAGAACTCCCTGCAAGGATCACAAGGTTTGATTCACCATTTCCTTGTGCCATATGTAATCTTTGAAAGCAATGAAGAGACAAAAGATGCTTGTTGCTCGGAATGATTTCACTTATGCATTTGCTCTTGTATAAGTGACTGTAGAAAGTATGGGTCAAAGAAGAGATGTGCCCCAAGATTGTTCTGTGTACAAGCGTTGACTGAAGAACTCAGGATATGGCCTAGTGTGTTTGGTATGCACTGTGTAGACATTCTCTCTCAATCTCTTCCTCATTCTCAGTAACATCACGGCATTCTGCTGCAGTTGTCACTGTTGTTACAAGTGAATTGTCGTAACTTTGCTGCAGCATTGAGGAAAGAAGGAAACTGAGAGATGCTCTTCTAATATTTAAAAATATTTTTTTTTTGTCTGAGCCAGTACCAAGCAGGTAATTTTGAGAGATAACAAAGGTAACTCTATTTTTGTTTAGGTACAGTCATCTTTTTATATCACAGTCATCTTCTCCAATGTTTTGTCTATAATTACTATTTAATGCTGCACAGAAGTGATGTTGCAAATTACAAGAGGGAAAACTGATTGATATATGGAAGTCTAACTGTTGTGTTTCAACGAGAAGAAAGGATCAGTGTCATTTTGCACCTTACATATGCAGTGAAAGTTTTTTGGTACTAATTTATGCTCAAAATTCAGAGCAGGTAATCATGGAAAACCCAAGGATTTGCTACACTGGGCAAGGCGAGTACAGTGGTTAAAAAAAAGTCTGAACTCTGATGGTTTCTGTTATTTGGCACAATAAAAGCACTGCTCTATATCCTTACTTCCTTCTCTGAAAATACAGCAGGTAGTGTTTACTTGCATTTCTGAGGTTGTAGTGTTTAGCCTTTGAAAACACCTTAGAAACATTGCAGCACTGGAGGACAGCAGAGCAATTAATCTTGTTGAAGTTTTCAATTCCATACAAGCATGAGCCAAGATTTTTTTTTTAAATAGTCAAATTAAAAGAAGTTTTTGGAAGACCTTGACATAGAACCAGAATGATGTCATGACTTGTATCCCAGTTTGAATTAAAATACAGCAAAACCTGAAAGGCATTATGTGATGTGTTACACTTGAATGACCAGACTGGATTAAATCTAACAAACCAGAAGCTTCAGGGACTGCCTCCGCTGCCGACTGCCTGCATGGATTCGAATGGTAAGAGGAAGAGTGACTGCTGATATTAGAAGTGTTTTTACACAGTCAAAGTGGAAACAGAAGTCTGGTCTATACAGTTTCTCACAGCAGGCTATGAGAATGACCGGGGATTTGGGCAGTCTGATCTAGTGAAAGATGTCCCTGCCCGTGGAATGGGATGATCTTTAAAGGACCCTTCCAACCCAAACCTTTCTGTGAGATGTGACTTACATTGTCTACCTGTTGAGGAGCTGGGCAAGGGATGGGTTACTAAATATATTTAAGAGAGATCTTTTGTTTTAAAGGATTTCCTATGTACGTAAAAAGCTTTCAGTATTTTGATTGTAATACTAATGAATACATAATGGCACCTATTAAATAAGGTGCAGTTTCCCCAAGGGAACATCTGTGTGCATTTAATTGATTAATATTTTGCTGTACATTTATAAACAAACAGATACAGAGTGTAGTTTCAATTAGTTTTTCATTTCTATGTGAATGGACAAATGTAATGTTTTCAAGTACACATGTAAGCATAAATATTTGCTTTCTATAAGATCAACTTCTGTACTATAGTTGAAAAATTTTCATTAGTTCATTCCGTACTGTAGTGGAAATGATTTTATTTCATTCGTTATCGGTATCATGATTTTGAATTCCTTCAAGCTTGGGCTTACCTAAAATACAGAACTGGCTCTCAGTCTTTATGATTACTCAGAATGGTTAAAAAGATGAGGAATCGTCAAAATTAGGTATTATGTAGAAGAGCGTGCAAGTGATTGCATCCTTTCACAGATCAATTCAGCTTCAGTCACTATTTCTCTTCTGTACCTGCAGAGATAATATTGTTCCAGTAAATGTACTGGTTGAAACTCTGGGAATATGGATTCAACCAGACACAATTTTTCATGTTAGAATTTAGACAATTACTGAAATGGCTATTCAGAACCTCCAGCTAAGCAATTATTTCTCTCAGTTAATAAAGCAGTAATTTAAAACTGATTTATCGTATGATACATCTGTAGGTAATCCTGCTCTTACTTTTCTACAGACTTCACGTTAGCTTAATGTAATATTACAACAGTCATAAAACTATGACTTCTTTGCTGTGTGAAGCTTCAGTTTCTTTCTTTTGGAACAATGCAAAAATGGTTACAGAAAACTTTAGTCTACAGAACACATATTTAAGTACTAGTATGTGGCCTAGTTTTAAGAAATAATGGAGTGACTTCTGAAAGTCACATTCCCTTAAAAAAGTGCCTTATGGTCACATGCTGCTAGCTACAAAGCTTGATTTTCAGAAGTCACTCCCATACTTCTAAAATTTAAGTTCTACAAGTGACAACGTGTGTCTACAAGGAACTTAGGTATGGTAACACAAGAAGAAGAATAAAAAACTTCTGAAAGCAAGTTTAAATTAAGCAGTAACTGGGTTTGAAAGGAACGTTGGACTGTACATTAACCTGTTCACTCTTGGTTTTATAGGATTGCTTAGCAGCAGACTAACTGTAGTGGAATGAAATGAAGAGAGAGAAATTACAGTGGCTGTCAGAAGAAGCTTTCTAGCCATACAATGTGTAATGTCCTTGCAGTGATTCCTGTGAAAAGATAAAAGCAATACCTCGGGGAACAACAACAAAAAAAAAAGTAGACTGGGCTGGATGAACAATTCCTTGAATTCAAAAGGACTTTTTTTTTTTTTTTTTTTCTTCTTGGATCTCAGCCTGATTTACAAGTATTAGGCCCAGCACAACATGTATTTCAGACTTGTAACCAGTCTCTGGAAAAGAAAATTGCAAGGGAGTGTTGGCAGAGCTGGAAGTGCAAAAGAGAAGACCTATAGCTGTGGACTTTGTGATTCTGTAGTCAAAAAAGGTGTTTTGGTTTGATTTTTAAAAATTTATTTGAAGGAGATATTCAGCACCATAGTTGCATATGAAAAGACATAGCACAGCTTGTTCAGATTTAAAGTTTTCCTTGAGTAGTGAATGACTCTTTGGGGAATTTGTGATTGTATGTAAATATTTAGGAGAAATTTAGTATTCAGACTGTTTTTAAGACTGGCCTTACCTGTGGAGTAAAATGAGGTGTTAAGGTATAGAAAACAGTATGAATTTTTAAGGGAGCTTAAATATCAGGAAACTGGATTGTTGTTAAGATAGAATGTTTTTTATATCATTTTGTTACAGTTAATGTTACATTCCTTGTGATTCAGGCATCATCTCTTCTCTTTAATTCATCTGTGTACTTTGGTTTTCTGACCAAAGGTGCCAGTAGTGTGACATTTGACATACATTGCTGCTCTTCAGTTGAAGATTTCTGAGTGTCAGAGATTCTGGTTGAATTTTAAAGATGTTTCATATTAAATGTGAAAGAATATCGTTGAAGTATATACACAATTTTTATTTTGCCTTATCCTAAGTGTATGTATAACCATCAGTGTTTCTCTTCTCCAGTTTAAGTTGGTCTTTGAAGTATGAATAATATTTCAAACTGCCACTGCAAAGAAGAGTAAATGTTTCTGTGCCTTCCCTGAGATTTTCCCTGTTAACATTAAAACAAACAAACAAAACAAAAAACAATTTGTGTGAATTTAATTAATTTTATTTTAATATCACTTTGTGTTTTCAACTTTCCAAAAATTTCATCTTGCATTAAGGTACTGTTCTTGACGCTGCTTTTTAGCCTGATGGTTTTGATCCATGTCCTCAGCTTTAGCACTAGTTCAAACGTATTTTGTTCAGAAAACTGGAAGTCCTGTTCCCTTGTTAAAATCTTACTGTAGTAGTTTGTGCCATGATTTCCCCATCTGTTAAATGGGGAAAACCTCTTACCAGAAAGCTCTTTGGAAGGTTATGAGATATTGCTCTTTCTATATAGGAAGAATTAGATGTCTTTATTACCTGTTTATTATTTTGTCTTTGAATCAGGAGATAAATGTATTTTTATGGCCTAAGCACAAGTTCAGTGTGAACTTGCCCTGGAAGTCTCTGGACTGGGGCTTAACTCTTCATCGCTGTATGAAGTAGTGCTGTTGTGTTATCTCCAAGGTCTGGAGTATTCTTATCCAGGGTTTTGGTTTAGACCCATCTTCAGTCTCTACGATTCCTAAGCAACTACAATAAAAATATTTTTATTCTTTTTGTTCTTGGGTAGCCTCCAGAAAAAGAATGAAACCTTGCTACTAAAGCGAGCACCAGAAGTCATTGTTTCATTTTGATTTTTTTTTCTTTTTTTTTTTTTGGGTCGTTTACAAATCTGGGTGTAATGCAGAGACGTTATTCTAGTCTAAACTCTGGGCATTCCTTGGAGAAAGCAGGTCACGTGCCCTGATTATACTTCTCCCTTCTCTGCCAGTGCCCGGAGACTAGCAGCGTGCTGGGAAGAGGCATTTCCCAGGAGAGTGTTACCCTTGCGTGCTAGCTCGCTGCCTTCTCTCGCCATGGAAGACTATCAGCATCAGCTGCTTATGGTTACTGGGGGACTGATCTGTTTCTGCGCTCTGGTAAAATGCATCAGATTTATGAAATACGTTTTGCCATATACCTGGAGTGCTTTGCCTCAGGCTTTCTTTCGGTCGCTGGGAGAATGGGCAGGTAATGCAAACTTCCTCACCTTCTTCTTGTAGCTGAGTGATGAATTGTTACATTACTAACTGGGAGAGGTTTTTCTTTCATTCTCACCCTGTCCCTTCAGAACAGAACATGATTTCCACTAACTGAGGCTTGCTTCATTTCTTTTTTGTTGCCTTGTAGTAACTTCAGATTAATGAGCCTGAAGGTTTTGCCTACTTGGGGAGAAGAGAAAAATAAACTGGTAACAACCTGCACCCCTTGTGTATAGATGTGAATTTTCTCCCCATTCCTACTTGTGATGTTTTTTTCTCTACTGGAAATGCTTTAGTTTTGATAGCATTTCCTACATCCTCAGTTTCCTGATGTGTGAAGCAAGTACCTTCTAGTGTATCCTAGTACATGGTCTCCATTCTTCGAAGCAACTTGTCTTTGTTCCTCGTGACTTTGCTCCAGACTATTTTCTGGTTTTTGTTCTTTTTTTCTTTTCTTTTTCCAGAACTGATGACTTATCCTTAATGGTATCATTAACAAACCAAATCTACTTTTGCCTAAAAACTACAAAAGCTGCAACTTGGCAGTGCTTTTTTTAAAAGATATTACATATTCTCATGAAAATAACAGAAATGTTTAAAAAACACCTTCTTCCTACTGAACATCGATGATTTTCTTAGGCTTGATAAATTATCACCATGAAGTAAGAATGAAAAGGTTTCTGAGTTTCTGAGTTCCTGGGCTACAGATGTCACCGATGGTGGCCTCTTGGTATGAAGTGACCCCAAAAGTACTCTTGTGCTTCCTTCCTTACCCCCGTGCTAGAGACTTGATGTCACTGCATTGAGTATATGTTTAATAAACACTTTCACAGTGGATTAAGAAGAAATTAAATCCACCCCTTTACTGAAGACCTGCCTAAACACCAAGTGCTTCTGAAATAATGCATAGATCTCGTCTTAATGCTAGTAAGACATAGACCTCACTTGTGTGCGTGTGGTGAGGAGCGCTGTGTGGAACCCTCTCTGTAAAATCCTGTTTCTGTTGAAGGCTGAGAGACTCTCATTTCCTTCGGTGGACCTTGCGTGCTCTGTCCTACAAATATTAAGGTTTCTCAGCCCAGTAACGTTTATTAGACCCGACTGATTTGCTGCATCACGTGGCACATGAGCTCCTGAGAACTGTGAGAGTGAAAGTTGGAAAGTGGAAGCTTCTTTTCCAGTGGGTGCTTGCTTTTCACCTGCAGGCCTTCTAGGAAGGTAAAAATCCACCGCTTCCTCACCACGGGATTTCTGTTATTTGTGAAATAAGAGGGTAGTTGCTCTTCTGTTGGCAGTGATCCCAGCTGTTCAAATTCACCTTGCTCTCCCAGATTCTTTTGCAACTTAGAAGTCCTTGATCCACATTTTTTTAGACATTGACCCATTTTTAATTTTGCTTTGAAAACTTACCAGGTGTACCTCAGAATCGCTTTAGTGCTTGCCTACTTTACTTATTTCTTTCTTGATAAGAAAGGTGAAAACTTTTTGTTTCTATAGTTCGTCTTTTTTATTTGCTTTTATAATATTTAAAGATCAGGATGCTTTACAAATGCCAAGGCTTGTTTACTTTCTCAGTGACACTAAATCCAAAGGTAAACTGCGACTCAGAAAGCTCTGGGAGAAAAGCATTTTATAGATGGTTGTTAAGCTTTTCCTTGCTGAAAGAATTCTTGTGTGAGAAAAGTATCACTTCAGCCACTAGCATCAGCTTCAGTCACTAGTTACTCCTTATCTTCTGTTGTACTGCCATAGACATACAAGCTAAAAAGCTGCAAAACAGAACTTGTAGAAATGTGTGTACGGAAGACAATTCTACCATCTCATAGGAAATGGATTTGTTGCTGAGTGTCTCCTCGTTGAACGTGAGAATAAAAGCTAGCAACTGCATTAGATAGGTTACTCTGAGGGGGGATTTGCTTTGAAGACAAAAAGTGCTAAGTGGAGTAACAAAAAGATGAAAAAGTCACAAGGGATTAACCAAGTGTGTGTGGGGAATTGATTCTGTGCTTTACTAGAAGCATTTTGGTAGTAATGTTCAAGAAATGCAGATGAGTAAGTTTAACAAATTCAGGAAAGAGCAACCTGCAGTAGAGCAACAAATATAATCCCTCTTCTTTTTACTTTCTCCAGTGGTCACAGGAGCAGGAGATGGGCTTGGAAAAGCATATTCGTTTGAGGTAAAATAGATTACATACACTTAATTTTATTTTAACAAAATGGCAATTGCTACCCCTTTCCCAGTCTCCGCGAGTTACTAACACAATTCTAGGATTCAAAGCCACTGTGACAAACCCGGTACTAATCCTTCCCCTCCGTATTTGCAGAATAACATTAATCAAGTTCTGCAAGGAAACCGGTGTTGCATTTCAGAGGAAAGTCATTCGTGCCTCACTGGTCTCGTCAGTCCAAAGAAATAAAATGGAAACACTGAATAATCCAAAAGATTTTGTGTTGTCTGTCCGGAGTGGGAAGTCTCCTAGGTTATCCCTTTTTAATCCCAGTTTCACAGCTAATGTGCTTTTTGTCTTTCACTGAGGTTGTCCAGCATTAAAAATACAAAATGTATTTTGTTAGCCTTCACCGTTGCAAAGAACAGTCTGAGAGACTTATTTGAAATAATAAAGGATAACTATGCAAATGAAAATGAACTAAAAATTATGGAAATTATAATGAAATATATATGGTTTGATTAAGCATTGCTAGCTTCATGAGTCTGTAGAAGGAAGGAGGAAGCCACAATCAGTTCTGCGCTGTTGTGCAGCCACTACATTTCACTTCACTGAAGTCACACATCACTGGAGACAAGGCAGCCTTGAAGTTGAAACATTCAGAAACACGAAGTTACTGTCTTCAGAGCTGAGATGACAGGGTGAAAATTAGCAGCCTTTAATATGTGAGGGCTTAGATTAGATGTGCTGCCTGCTGATGTGATAAATTATATAAAAACTTTCTCTCATGGGAAATTTGGCTTTTTGCCTTTGATTTAGTAGGCTGGATTTTTTAAAGCCAGCTTTCATAAGCATTATTCACTTTAATCACCTGATTTTGATTACTGGGGGTGGCAATACAATAAGTACTTTTGAAAGGGTGTTGAATGTAGGAAGCACAAAGATACCAGGTATTGTGTATATATATATGTTCAGTTTAATATTTGTAGTTTAGTATCTGTCATAGTTGTGATAAAGATCACATGCTCTCCTGTGGAAGCAAAGAGAAAATGCTGCCTTCTATCTACTGACTGAGTTGCTGTAATGCTGAGCAAATGGCAAGGGTCTGCAGGTGCAGCTTGCTGAACTAACCCCGTATGGGAGCACCTGGTGATATTTCAACCACGTGAAGTTTGCTGGCACCTGAGAGTGTCTAGATCGGATTCTCTCTTTTTTTCTGCCTTCTGTTCTGCCTTCTTTGTGTCATGTAGGTTATACAACAGTAAATCCCATTTAAAAGGCCATTCATGGCATGCAAATCATGAGAAAGTATAAAATAACTACTGTCTTTTCTTGAAAAAACAGCTCTTGGCTGGAACTGGCAAGATTTTGTGGAACATTTGTTCATTATTCTTGGCTTTTGTGTGATGACTGAGAGCCATCTTTATCCTTGCTGAGACGTACCTTCCTCCCCAGGTGGTCCCTTTGATTGAAGCTGTGGTCAGCTACTGCGCTGTGGGGCAGATCCCAAGCCCACACCACATGAGCTCATAGTTTGGCACGTCATCTCGCTGGCTGAGGTCAAAGCACACGCTTGTGTGTGGCTTGTGGATAAATAAACCCGAACCTGCTGTTTTAACGTCTGTGTGCCTTTGGAGTTCCTGGCTCAGCGCTGCTGTCTGCTGATCTGATGTCAGAGTACAAAGTTCTCTGATGTTCTGCTGGAACGGGTCCCGCTGGTATCGTGGGCTGATGTAGAGGCAACACACATCTTGTCTGTGGGCCGCAGGGCCACAGCATCTCTTCCTCTGAGTTTGTGCTGCAGCAACAAGTGATGAATTTCCTTGAGACGTGGGCTGATAACAAGTTACAAACTAGCGTAAGGGCTCAGGCTCCTATGGCACAGGAGGCTGAGGAGAGCAGTTCTCATGTTTTGGAAGACTAGTGTGATGTGGCTTCCTCTGCTCAGTGTTTCCTGTGGAAACTCGAGTTGGTGGCTCGTGAGTACAGCCCAGGAGATAGAGGTTCAGGCGAAGATTACAGTATTTACTGGGTCAGTATCTGTGTTTCTAAGGCTTACAGACAGATACAGGCCTCTGTGAAATCCATTAAGCTCAAGAGCTCTCTGGGTTTGTGTGAGGAGCCAGACAGCTGTGAGGTCTCAGAGTACTGCTTTGTTGATGCCTGGACACAGATTTTTCAGAGCAAATTACTGTCCCTTTAGGTTCCTAATCTTGTGTTGGCAGGCAAGTACACCTTGACCTTATCCTCTCCCGCATGAAATTCCAGGCTTCTGAGAAGGCTCTGACTGTACTTCTGACATGTCAGGGTGATTTTGAAGGACCGGTCCTTGTGAACGTACAGACTCCATCCCTTAAACTGACTGCTGTGATGTCAAAGTGCTGGCTTTTGGAACCAGTTTGCTATACGTATTTCAAAAGGCAGGTTTCTGTCTCAGTCTGTCACGTCTGAGACATCTTTGACATCTCCACTCACTAGTTAGTACTTCAGATACTGGTACGAACTTGTTAGTTCTATTTTCCTGATGTAGTGGCAAGAGAAGTGCTTTAGGATCTCCTCCTGGCTTAGAACCTCAAATATCTTGAGTGTATGGCCAAGACCATTCCATATTCTGACATGTACAGTTTAACCTCTGCACTCTTCTCACCTGATGGCAGGACACAAGAAGGATTTTGGTGGCTGATCTGGTCATCTTTTCTTTCTTTCTTTTATTTATTTATTTTTTAAATTGTTAATATTTAATAAGATTCTTATAAATCTAAATGTATCTAAATCAATGTTTTAGCACACCATTTCAACCCAGGCCATTCTATGGTTCTATGATTTTGAGAAAGCCTTTGTGTTCATTTATTAATGCAGCCTTTTCTGAAATCTCAAACCTTTGTCCTTTTTCCTGAAATCCTATGCAGTATTACCAGCAGTATAATACAAGCTAAATATGATCTGAGTTTTTCTGTTCCAGTTGCATACGCATTCTAATTTCTCAAGTTGACCCTGCATTTATTCTTTGAAATATTGCTGATCCAGTTGTGTTGTACAGGTGCAAAGCTAGTGGAAAGCTTGCAGAATCATCTGCCCTGTCTCAGCCTGCTGGACCAAAATGGGTTGAAGGATTTGAATCACAGGGATCCTTCAGGCCTGCATCCCAAGCAAGGGAAGAAAATGTGTGAAACACTGAGGCCATATCAGTGCAGTCCTGGGGAAGAGAGAAAATCTCTTAAGATTAGTAGAAAGTTGTGGTAGGTGGCTACGGCATGCACAGAATTATTATCAAGGGTTTTAAATTATTACATCTAATGATCCGTGTAGAGTATAACCAATCTGTCAGTGTAGCTGCAGATACGCTTTGAATCTAAAACCCATGTCGTGCCTTGTGCAAAGCTGTATTGTCTGAAAATTTCATTTGCTGGAAGATTTACTTCAGACTGTAGCTGCAAAAACGTGCTGGAAAATAGAGTGACTTCACATGAATTAGTGTGGGCTTAAGCTTTTTAACAGTGTCTTTGTGCGATTCCAGAACGCAGATCCCACCAGATCTCCCTTTAACATTGATCCCACTTCCAAAGGCTGAGTTACCACACATGGCTAAGGCTGCAGTCTGTAGTACTGCTCCCGCATGTCGGCAGCCTCAGAGGGCCGGGAGCATTTCGGCCCTTTGCCACTGGGAGTCAGGGTTTCCTCACCCAGCAGGTCTGCCTGGTGCGGCGCCGGGAGGATGCTTCGCGCTGAGGGCGTCTGCGCTCGAAGCTACTTTCGTTTGCAATGCGGCTGTGTTAAAACTGATTTAATCTGTGCCGTGGATGGCCAGGAAATTCCTCTTTTTTTTCTTTTTCTTTTTTTTTCTTTTTCTTTTTTTTTTTTTTCTTTTTTTTTTCTTTTTTTAATACAATTCATTTTGTTTGCCTCGGGGGTGCTTTTGAATCACATATGGTCATTAAAATGTCCTATGAAACTGATTTCTGAAAAAAATGCATGTTTTCTGTGTGGGTCAGGAGGCAAAAATAAAAGAGTAGGCAGGTGTGCAACCATTTTTGCCTTGAGAAATGGCTGCCACAACCTTTTGTTTCCAATTAGTCTGGTATACAAAAGCAGAGGCGAGTCCTCTCACCTGGCAGTTTGTGATTTTGTTTGCCACAAGTATATATGCTTTTGGCTAAAATACAACACAATCTTAGCAGTAGGGATCATTTTTTATTTATTTTTTAAGGAGGGATTTTTCCACCAAACAAAGCACAGAGAGGTATAGCTGAGATGACATTGAGAAGCCCAATGAGACAGACTTTTATTTTGTATATGACATGTCTGATATTTGGTCTTGAGTCTAAATGCTCAAAAAATCAAAACAATCCCCATTCAAACACCCCCAAGTGACAGGTAGGAATAAGTGACCACAGAAGCAGGGACCATGTCTCCGTTGCTTTCAAGTGGATAGGAAACAGCTTGAGCAAAGCTCATGTGGACAAAGGGAAATTCGCCAGTGCGAAGACAATTAACATTCTCTTCCTGAGTACCTCAAATGGAGCCCTTAAAATAAGCTTTCGAAACTCCAGAGCATCTGAACCTCTGCGTGTCTCCTTGGAGCATGGGACAATTATGTGAGAGGGTCTCCAAAAGCTCGGGATTGTGCGTGGTCTTTGTGCTGAAAATGCAAATGGTCGTGGCTTATACACTTAATAGACAGTCTGCCCCTGGTACTCTCAGTGTAGTGAATTTTTAAACAAAGGTCCTTATTCCTTAACATTCTTTTCATTGTTTCAGAAGAGCTCAGTAGGACAATCTGCTTCCCTCAAATAGGTTTAAGGAGAGTGCGTTGCAGGGAGTCAGCGACAGAAATGAATGGGTCTTCAGTGTGTGGGCTTTGCCAGTTCATTTCTTGGTCTAAGCAAACATGGTACTTTCAGATGCAGTTGGCTTTATCTTTGTGCTGACTGAGTTAACTCTCTTTCTCCTTGCTTCCATGGCTATTTTTTTCTGGTTTCAGCTCTATCTTTCGTTTCTTTGTGCATGCAACTTTCTTCAACTGCTGCTTGTTAATACCTTAGTTTCACAAGCTGAGGGCATATTTTTCTCTCAGGTGCTGCCTCACACTCTTTAGCTGATGGGAGTGGGAGGCCTAGGGAAAATGGGAGAATACCCTTCTCTGTTTATTCTGTACATGGTAAGACCAAACTGACTATGGACTGCTGTGTTATATGCTGTTCACAGCTGTAAACTTCAACTCTTGCCAGTATCTTTGTGGATGTACCTTTGTGTGACTGTATTTTCAATTTTTATGCATGGACTTGTTGGGCTTCTTCACTTTTTTTTTTTTTTAAAGTCTGTATCTAATGAAAGAAAAAAATTTATCCATCTGTCTTGTGTGAGATTTTATTTCTATTAAGTTTGTATGAATAAATTCAAATGCCTGCAAACTCTTGATCCTTCAGTTCAATATGCTCAGTGTACTTCCTCAAGATTAAAAACAAAATGTGAGGGTCAAAGATGGTGTCATCAGCTTATTTGTTTCCTAATGCTTTTCTGGGAAATGTCATGTTGTCTTCATTCCCTGTGAATATTCACTCACTTGAAACTGGATAGGGTTGTTTATTTTTTGGTGTGTTATTGAGTTTTCATTACTGTCCAGTGTGTTTTTCTCATAATGGTCCAAGATTATACAGGAAAGGAGGTGTTTTCACAGACTGTTAGAATCCAAATTAATGTTTGACCTGTTTTTAGTATCCGTTGCTTACCCATTAGGCAGGTGATAAGTGACTGAAAACAATTAAGTAATTCTGTCATTGTTTTTGTTGTAAAACTAGAAAAAAATGTCTTCTGAAAAAAAGTCTTGTCAATATTGTTTTCTGACAACTTTTATATTCTCCTCTTGCAGCTGGCAAAACGTGGGTTAAATGTAGTTATGATAAGCAGAACTCTTGAAAAACTGCAGAGAGTAGCCACTGAAATCGGTAAGCGTTCATCTCAAACTTACTTTCCTGTTTAGCAGGCTGGCTTGGCAGGAACCTGGAGGTCTGTTTCCCTGGTACAGCATCTAGTACGGGTGGGCCCCAAGTATTGCTACAGATTGAGCCCCAGGTATTGATGCAATATGACAGATACTTTGTTTGATATCACTTTGTTGTTTCAACCCTTCTAGTCTTGGACTACTTTAAATGTACATGCTGTAATTCAAACAGTGCAATGGGTTGGACACGTTAAAAAAAAAACAAAACAAAAAAAACCCACACGACTGTAGGTTCTGTACTGGCTTAAAACCTTTATTCACCTGAGCTTAAATTCTATAAGAACAGGCAAAAGAGATGTAGTACTAGTACTACATCTAGTACTAGATGTAGTACTAGTACTAGTCTGAATCATCTATGAAACAGTTTTTGCTCAGGAAAGATTGCTTTTAGTCTAGTTCTTGGAATATAGCGAAGGAGGAGCAGAAATGAAAACATTGTAGCTGTTGTCTTTTTTTTTTTTTTCCTTTTAAGATTTACAAGTTCCATTTGGCTTTTGATAATGCAGTTAAATAGTTCATCTTTAGAATTAATGTTCCCTTTCTTTCCTTCAGAGTGGATAAGCCATTTGCCCTGGGGAATGGCTTGTTTAAATACATTAAGACTGACAGTTAGGATTTCTGTAGGAGTCAAGTGATTTTATATCCTCCATTAACTTTAGAGATTGTGTTAATCAGAGTTATTTTTCCCACAATCTCTTCTTCTATACATGGCTTCCGTCCACCGTGCTCCTTGATTTACAGTCTCCAGTGCTAAGCATGTGTCACTCCCAGGTTTACAGCCCTGCCTCTAGGCAGGCGGGGCACCTGGCTGCAGCAGCACATCAGGTTTGGGGCACTCACCTGCCGAGCATGCGGTGCATCTCCTAGGGAAGCTTCAGGAGCTCCTCCTGCTGAAGCAAGGGATTGATTGGGCTTCTAATTTTTCTGTCCGATTTCCCCCTGTCCGCCGTCCCGGCGAGGCCATGCAGTGCTGTGCCCTGCAGCAGCACCCAGCCAAAGACCTGCCCTGTCCTGGAAGGCATCGGTGTGGCAGCCCACCCTGTGCCAGTGGGCACCAATTTTCCCCAAAGTTTGCTGAAATTGGTGGCAGCTCTCAGTGAGATCTTTCCATTGTTTTCAGTGGGTTTTGGCTCATGCCCAGAGTGACTCATGTGTTGTTGTGTCAGGCTGGAAATGGGTGCGTAACAACTAGTAGATGTCACAAACAAAAGGAAGAAGAGGAGGATATGGTGATGACAAGTGGACAGCATCTGATCTAAGGCATGGATGAGAAAAAAATCAGCAGGGAGCTCTGGATGTGTGCTTAGGTTAAAGCTTTGGAAAGGCTCCTCTGATTTCTATTTGCAGGCTTGGGCTTTACTGTAATTAAACTAAGCAGTCATTGGAAAGGAAGAAGAGTTAAATTTACTATGATTTTATGTGAGTAAATAAACAATGCAAACCAAAAATGAAGCAGAAACTTAACAGAATGCTTTTACTGTTTTCTAAATTCTGTAACTCTCACTGACTTTTTTTTTTTTTTTTTTTAATCTAAACATCTTAAACAAGCAGTGTCTTACTGCAGGCAGTTATCTCTACCCTGAACTAACATGCAAGGAGATTAAGGCACAGAGAGATAGAGACACAAAAATTATCGCAGGCTACGTAAATATGTCGTAGGACTGTGCACATTGCTCATGTTTCCTTTTGCTTAACAGCTAGACTGTGTATCTTTTTCCGATGAGTTGGACACAGTAACTAGACGACTTGACTCCCTTCTCAACCTGATGACATTATTTGCGTAATTGTACTGTAGAATTCCATTCAGACACTGAATAATATAAACGAAAGGAGGTTAACAAGGGTAATTCCAGAGGTCTCAGTAGCTGGCTTTCAAACAGCCCTGTGGATCGCAGGAACGTCTGAGAGCACCTCTCAGAAATGGAGCTTGCAGCAGGCAGAAATCCACAAGCAGAAAAACCTTTCTGCAAATAAGCTCTGGAACCAAAAGCCAGATTTCCACCCCATTGGACAGGATGGCTTTTCCAGAACATGAGATAAAAGATAACAAAATAAGTCTTGTGAGGGCAGATGGAGATATCCATTGCACCAGGTATACTGCTTATTTAATATGTTTACTGTTGTGGTTGTAAAGCCATTGATCAGGAGATCAGATATGATGGAATGCTATTGGATATACTCCTTCTTCTTTGTCTTCTTACACTTCCTAAGCAAGCTGTACAAACAGAGCTAGATCCTGATAGAGAAGTTATAACCCTAGAATTGGTTGATAAGACCAGGGCCTGTACTTGTTAAGCTGTTAAATCATGCCAAATAACAACAACTATGCACTTCTGTAACACACTAATATTAGCCACAAAAAGATATATATATATGTATACATATATATATGTCTGTATGAAGAAACAAATCTGTATTTAAGGAAAGAAAGTGTCTGATCCTCAGAATGCAGCTGAAAGTATAGCTACATCATCTTAGACTAGCTGAACATGCAGGTCATGAATTTGGATTTAGTGATACAGTGAGTAGTTTATCCGACTTTCCCTGCAGATATCACATCCATTGCTGTAGAACAAAGCAGCAAATACAAAAATCACCCCACAGAATGGCCAAGAACCAAACGTGTCTCACTCCCACTAAGTCTGGTAAAGGTGCTAGCTGTGTCTAGCTGTCGCCAGTACTACGCTGTGTCCTCCACCTCTCCTCCTTCCAGAGCTGGCTCCAAGAGCTAAGCAGGTAATAAGCTGAGATCACTGAGGTTTTTTATTAGCAAGAAAAAAAAAACACTCCCTTGGCACATCCTTCCTTCTCCATTAAAGGTGGTTAAGCATACCTGTTTTGTCTTGCTGATCCCTTGGGGTAAAACACGACTGCTTAAGGCTGATTTCCCAATACACACTACTACTGCTACATAACAGAGCACCTCAGGGCCTTGACCAATATTTCTGAGTGCTCAACTGACTAATAGTAATTCCCAGGGCTTTTTTTTTTTGTTGTTGCTCACTGAGTTCATGTTCTCTTGTATCTTCTATCACCTATTGCAGTTCTATTTTCATCTCCATTCTCTTTGTTTCTTCTCTATTTTTCTGTTATTTTTGAAACTGAGGTTTATTATATTTCTGAGGAGATACATTTCTTTAAAAGACATTCAAAATGTAGCCAGAAATGTAGTCAGAGCTTGTAATTTATAATTTTACAGAACTTCTAATATTTCTCCCGTCATATTTTTTTAGTTTCTTTTTGTTGTTTAAGTAACATCTCATTTTGCTCTTCTCTCTGCAAATTTCTGCTGAACATGAAGCCTGAATGCTTCTATTTCACGTTCAGATTTTGTTATAGTACTTCAAAAGTGTCTTCTATTGCTACAGAGATCAGTTCTTGTGTAACTCAGGCATTCATTTTGCTACCCCAGGTTTCCAGAAGATCTTCCTATCTCTCCAAACAGAAAGGGAGAGTTTCTGGCAGCCTTCATGTTCTAACCAACTTCATGCTTCTGCCGGATTTATTCTCTTCTTGGTAAATTTCAAGAGGCAGCACGTTATCCTATCTGACAAGTAGGATTCCCAAGTGGTCTGAGGTCAGAAGGAGTTAGATGTACCTTTAATGATACATTTTGTAACATGTCAGATGAAACAATACAGCTCAGGTTTTTAATTTTCCTGAAATTCTTTTTCTCTCTCTCTTTTTTTGTTTTTGTTTTTGTTTTGTTTTGTTAAGGGAATAACCTATTCTGATGTTTAAAAACCTAGATTCTTTTCTTCTAGCACATTTAGGACTTTGAAAAAGAGTTGGAGTGGCTTTAGTCTTCAAAGAGTAATGTAAATCTTTGTCACAGAGAGGGAGAGACATAAGATACTTGGAAAATATTTTTTGGCTTTCTCCTATATAGACTTGTTATCATTTTCTGAAGAGCTATCCCTGGATAATTCATTTATAAGCATGATAATTTTATTTTATTTTATTTTATTTTATTTTATTATTTTATTTTATTTTATTTTATTTTATTTTAAATATATTGTTTTATTCTTAAATGAGACAGAGTAAAGCCATCTGGAGTACTTGTTTGTTGGCTGAGAGTGCTGGTTGCAGCAGTGCATTTGTGTGCAGACAAGGGGATGCAGAGAAAGGCCAAATGGTTTGTTTGATCCTAATTTTTATGCTGCTGTAGTTTTGGCTGCCCTTCTTGTTGCCCGCAAGAAAGATGGCCACAACATCACTACACTTCTGAAGACCATCTTGTTTTGTTTATAGAGCTCTTCAATCATCAGGTCACCGTAGGTGTCTGCTCCAGCTGTTGCTCTGTTCTTTCTCTTCACTCCATTTACACACACAATGTCCTTATTCTTTGTAGCTGCACCGTTCCCCCAGTTTTGGACTACTAGGGGGGTCATTTGCCACTAGAATTGCTTTTATAGGTTGAAGGTTCAAAGGGTGTTTCATCCTTTTCATGCACACAACTGCAGCTTGGAAAGAAGGCAAGAGAAAGGGCACTGCTTCCTCCTTGCCCCTGTCATGGAGACAGATGTCCTTGAAAATCACACACAAGACACAGCCTGCTTTTCACATCTGGAGTCACAGCGTCTGCTGTTTCCTCAGACTGCTTCTGTTGCTTTGGTAGTGTGAGGTGTTTGAGACTTGCGGTACGTTGAGGGGCAAGGAGGGATCAGCCTGGAGGGAATGGCATCCCTCTAATCCATCCTGTAAGGCAGGCCCAGTGTGGCTGCAAACTGGCTTGCTGGACCCAAAGCCAAAATGGACTTCCTGCCAGGCTCGCTGTCCCAAAGTGGTCCGAGGAGCAACAGGCCTTTTCCTAAGTCTGGATGGAGACAGAGAGGTGAGGCACGACTTGTGAGTAGAAATCACTGAGCAATTCCTATTCAAAGCAGCGCTCTCTGTTGCCTATATGACAAAACCAAGTTCCAAGCAAGTTTGGGCAGTTTCCCAAACAAGACTCAAAGCAGATTTTCTGCCATCCGCATGCACCTGAATTCCTGCTGCTTGAAGCGAGTCTGCAACCCGATCATCTATTGACATTTCCAAGATTCACTTGTCACTTTTTTCAGTGAACTTCATCTGGATTTCAGGTTGCCCATAAAACTTGAAAGCAGGTTTAGCAGCAAGAATTTACAATGTGAACAACTAGTTAGAAAGGACCTTACTGGGCCCCTTTGAAGGAGAACCTTGACTTTAAAAATGAGTAAATAAGAGCCTCTACCTCTTTTCCTCGTGAAACTTCATTGAAAATATGGACAGTAATAAATCAACTGCTGAGAAAAATGGTAATGTACAGCTGGGCTCTGCTCCTGCATAGCATTGATACTGGAAAAATCATACACATTTCCCTTTCCCTTCTGTGTAAATTGACCTTGCAAAATTTAAGCTCCAACTTCCCTTAAATGTCTTTACTCCAGCAAAATCCTAAGATTCAGTCCATGAAGTTGCAAAAGTTAAAACAAGAGAGGAATTGGGAGAAAAAGATGCAGAAAATATGGCATCACAACAAGTCCTGTTTTCCCCTCCTCCTACAAGACAAAAATGAGTGTTGCTTGTTAAAATGTTCATCTTATGTATGAAAACACTTTAAAACAATTCTGCAAAACTGTGCTTATGTCAAGGATCTGGCACCCACATTCACTTGTCTAATGTATGCTGACAGTGTTCTTTTATAAATATTATGACAACCAGGGGAAGAAGTTCTATATTGTTTATTTCCTCCCCACCATCTCCCCCCCCCCCCCCTTTTTTTTTTCTCTTGCTGAAGGACTAAATGCTGTTTAGATTTTGTGAGGGAATTTTCACTGATTTCAGGGCATAAGTTCATCCTATTTCCCAGGATATTTCCCCAAAAACAACTGTAACCAGTGAAAGTGTTTTGCTTGTGTTGCAATTCTTTTAAAAAACAGAAAGTTGAAAAAATTTCTAATTTTACAGTGGACATTACTAAATTATATATCTCATTATTTCTCTTATTACTGAATTACAGTTCTCCCTCTCTCTGGGTAAATGCAAAGGGATATTCTATTTTTTTTCTTAATTTCAGAGCAGGCCACAGGTCAAAAGGTGAAGGTTATACAAGCTGATTTCACTAGAAATTCAGTATACGAGAACATTGAAAAAGGTCTGCAAGGCTTGGAAATTGGTGTTTTGGGTGAGTCACTAAGGTCTGTTAATTAAAGAGTATTTTATGGCTGCAGTGCATTTAGCAGAGAATTGTACAAATGATGTGTGTCATAACAACTTGTTGGCCAACATCTGAAACCAAGCACACAACTGCCTAACACGTTTGAGCATTAATTATCTCTAACAAGTTTTAAAAGTGAATTAAGATTCTTCAAGCATTTCCCATTTCTCTGTATAGTGGCTTCTCTTACTGTGAAACCTTTTCTGTCACTTCATGAGCAACATCCAGCTTGTGGGGTGACCTCTTCCCTCTGTGGCCTCAAGGAATTCATTTTCTGTATGGGTTGTTTTACAGCTGTGTGCAATTCTCATATTCAATCTGAAACAAGCCTGTGGCTAATGTTAACTTGTATGATCCACATAGAAAAAAAAAAAAATATATATATATATTTTGGTTAACAAAATCATCCTTTTAGTAGTGAAACAAACAAGCAAAACAACAACAGAAGAAACAAACAACCCCCCTAAAACTGTACAGCAGATTGTATTTCTGTTCCCCGTAGTCTATACCAACCAGTACTGATGACTTCATTAAGAGTGAGACTTGGTGCTTGCTGAATGAATGCTGGTGAAGCAGTGTTTCTGTTCACCTACAGCTTAAAAACTGAGTCTTGTGGAGAAGCCATTTGTTTAACTAGCTGAACTGCGCACTTTATCCAGATGTGGTTCTTATCATTATGTTTCCTTCTATTAGTTAACAATGTTGGAATGCTTCATAATCCTCTCCCATGCCGTTTCCTTAATGCACCAGACGTAGATGAGGTAGGATTACTCCATGGTTTTCTATTTCCAATATAACAATTATGCACCATAATTCTTCTTAACAAGGGACAGATTCTGTCCCTACTACAATCAGTGGATATTTAAGTGTTCAGTTGGGTGGGAAAACTACTAGGCCTGATGGAGCATCTCTTGATGTGTTTTTAATGTTCAGAAGAGCTTGCACAAGAGAAAGAATGGTATAGTTTTGCTAAATTGCTGCAGACACCTAGCAATAGAAGAGCTGGTCTGGCCACAGCAGAGATCAGTAGCCTCTCTGTCTCACTGCTCTCACGTAATGTCATGGGGGCCAGCCTGGTCACAGCCAGAGCATTCCTGTTAATAGTATAAAAACTTTTTTACTTTGAGACACCGTTGATTTAATCTGTGGGAAAATGAAAAATAAACCTTGCTTAAACATGGTTTACTTTGGGGGGAGGGATTAATTTACACACTTAGAATAGTTTGACAGAATTGTGGACTTGATTCTTTGCCTTATTATTGTCTACCCGTACAGAATTAACCACAAAATAAACAGCTTCCAAGTGTATTTCTTGCTAGCCCCTGCCCCAGGATCCATTCAGTCGATTTGTCATCAAACCAGAGATCCCCAAGTTGGCTCTTCCTGCAGTGTCACATGTGATGGCACCTCTGCTGCTGCTACAGCTTGTGTTTACCTGTTGGTCATGGGATGATACCTCTACATGGCAGTGCTTATGCTGTGTAGATGGCTTATAAAAATGCTGCTACCTCTGCCAATGGAAGCAATTCATTCTCAGCCTGGCATCTTTGTAATATGGGTGTCCTTTGGTTTGCTGGAGCTGTCACTGCTGGGACACCAGGATCCCAGGTTTTGCCATGTCCAAAGACTTGTCTGGGCAAAACAGAGTGCACTTAATCAAAGAGATGCAAGGCAGATTTGGATGTCATGATTAGTAATAAATAAATAAATAAATAAATAAATAAATAAATAAATAAATAATTTAGGGTTCACCTGCCTTTGAGTATCTCACATCATAGGCACAGTGAAAATCTAAGGCAACCCTGCTTTGCAAGGAAGTTGGAATTGCTAGCTTTTTTATCTAGATAAGCCACACACACACTGAGGTTATCTATGAACTTTACGTTTTCTTGTTTCCTGCAGAACCTTGTGAACTGCAACATTATTTCTGCTACAAAGGTATGTGCCACACATGTGACTAGTCTGTAACTTATTTCATTAGAAAAAAATTAGTCCCACAAAAGAGTGACCGATTAACTTTCCTGATTAATTTCATTCAGTTTATCCAGAGATGGTTGTTTTCAGCTGGAATGTCAGCACAATTTTAAGGACCCTTTTGGATTCTACTGCCTACAAAATATTTTGATCAGTGTTCACTGGGAATGTTTTAACACTGTTGCTTTGTTGACACACATCATTAAAATGTAGCTGAAACATTTTGTAAAAACATGACAATTTTGGTAAAGAGAATATTTGTTTCAAAACCAACATCTACAAGGCAGGAAGGTTCATAGTACTGTACTTTTTGTACTGTACATGCATTTTTGACAGACAAAAAAAAAAAACATTTTTCTATCAATGTAGGAGAGAAACTTCAGGAGTGACTCCCAATTCGGGATTGTTACCTCTTGGAGTTAATTTTAGTTGGCTACTTCCCTTACAAGAACAGTTAATATTTCATGCTTTGAAATTCCTATTGCTCTACTGTTTGCAAGCAGCATGTTAACATGAACAAGAGCAGAACAAGAGCTTTGTAGTTCATCTCAGCAAATATCTTTCTAAACATGACATGAAAATTATCAACAGATGTTCCCCTTTCTTTGGCTAGTAAACTTTACCTCCCAAATTTGTAGTGCTGCTTAATGACCTCAGATAATAAATCATGTAATATCAATCAGTTGAAACAAATTATTTTATAAACTAGTTTGGTGGACTTTCCACTCCTAGGTTTCATTCCATTTACTTGTTGAAAGAAGAGAAATATCTGCAATATCTGAATACTGAGTATATATGCCTCACAAACCCAGCCAAAAGTTTTGTACCTTCTCAGTCTGGATCCAAAGTGTCCTCCACTTACCACTTCAAGCCTTATACATGCCACAAAATCAATGTCTTCCACTTCCCCAAGGCTTGGTTATACAGCCACAACCTTAGTGTTACAAGCACTTGGTGATTCCTTTCCTTAGTGTTACAACCACTCCCTTTTCATTTCTTCACAAAAAATCACCTTCCACCAAAACACAAAGAAGAAATCATGCTCCTCACCACTGTTGCTCATGGCTTGGTCCCAATCATTATTAATTCCACACCCACTGCCTCATCCCTGGCTTGATTGCTGGTAGGATGCTGCTCATCTCTTCTTGCAGTGGGATGCCTGAGCTCCAGATATTCCTGGATCCCACAGATGTCAGTGGGATTTTCAGCACTGAGAAAAGGCAGGAACTTTTCCCATGTTTTCCAATTTAATTGGAAATTCTCCTTCACCCAATTTAACGTGACCCACTTTGTCACCCTTTCTGAAAATGAAGCTTGCAAAACCAACCCTGCTTCTACAGTCCTGTTGTGTATGATACTACTGAAAAAAAAAATTGAATCAGCAAGGACTGAATTAAGTTGCATCATTCAAGAACTGAACTAAGTGGTATCTTTCATTTTCTTTTTATTACAGTCCTTGACAAGTTAGGTCACAGTCTTATCCTGTGAAGATTCATACATCACGTATGTTTATAAAGAGACGATAGTATGAGTATGAATTCCCTAGGCAGTTCGGCTTGAAATCAAGAATACTCTTCAAATTAACAGGCAGCAGCTAATTTCTTACCTAAAAACGGATTTAATTGCACTTCAAAAATTGTAAGAATTATTCCATCTGTTGTTAAAATTGAAATGGATATTTAAATAATTATCATCAAAAATGGTCCTAAAGCTCATTTGGTAGCAGAAAAAAAAAAAAAAAAAAGAAGATTTTATTTTCATGATTTTCTGCTATTTCTGATCCAGGTAGAGACAGAAGCAAAAAATCAAAAACAGTATAGAGTTTACTTTTTCCTTACGGTTATGACTCAATACTGAAGATTCATGAAATTCAGATACTGTTAAAAAACTTCAGATAAGCATAAGGTTTTCATTGCCTAAGAGACTAACCTTTGAAATTTTGGACAGTACAGCTGATTGACAGTCCATTAACATTTCAAAAATATTTTCCAAAACTTTGAATGTTCCACATTTCAGCTATTTGAACTGCACATGCATGTCTGAGGCTTAAGCAAATAGGAAACTGTGAATAAAACAAGACGAATGAAAAAACGTAATTGGAATGAGGGAGATTGATTATAATTCTCAACATACTTGTCTTACAGATGACACGAATAATTTTGAAACAAATGGAACCAAGGTAATTTTTTTTCCAGAACTTTCAATTTGTTTTAGTTGCTGCCTCCACTTTATTCAGTGTTAGCTGTGCTTTTTCATTATTAACTTCTGCACTTTGTGGTGTGACAATCAGTAAGATTTACTTCTGTTACTGTTCTGTGCGAATGAATGATAGGAAGTGCTACACGTTTTCAGTCAATTGTAGAATGAGACAGAGAATATAAAATTTTGGTCTGTTTGCAGCAAAAATATGCAGGTGTTGCAGAAATAAAATGGCATGTGATGAGTCTAATTAGGCAAACAACTGCATTTGAATATATTGTCATATTTTTCCAGAAGAGGTAGCCATGCTTGGAATATTACTTTTAAAGCCCTGGAAATACCTGTATTTCCTCTGAGAGGTTAATTCACCTCTGTAATCCCTTTTGTCCTTTTAATACAATGTGATTTTAGACACATCCTTAAACCAGAAGTTAATGTTTTCAAATGAAATTTCTAGAAAACATTAACTACTACATTTTAGAGGACAGTACATACTTTTTGTTTTGGCAACAACAACAACAAAAAAAAGCTCTCACTGTTTAATTGTTTTGTTTTGTTTTGTTTTTCCTGGTTGTTGTGGAATAAATTGGTTTTAGTGATTTTTTACAGGGAGTTGTGAATAGGGAAACTAAAACAACAGATGCATGGAACAGGAAAAAGAATGTGCTGGCTAATGAGCAAAGGGGACCTACCAATTACTTAGGAGCATAAAATCTTTCCTCTGATGGCAATTTTTGCTCTGTTAGATGTACAATAGCATGTAAAATGTTCCTATGGTTCTGACTGCACTAGGCATTTAAGTTTCACTTATGCTATTATTCCTAGCTGCATTAGACTTAATTGCACCTAACAAAACCATAAAAATTGGGTCTTTTGAGAGTGTAGTCTACAGTATTACAAGAGAGCTCTGCCTTTTGGGGGAAAAATGTTAGTTTCCACTTATGCAGATTTTTACTCTAATGCTGTATGTAACTATTTAAATTCAATTTCAGACAGAAGGGTCTTATTCTGAATCTGTCCTCTGGTCTGGGTACTTTTCCCTGTCCATTATACACAATGTACTCAGCTTCTAAGGTAAGTCTTTCACATTGCTTTATGAAGAAATCTCCAAGTGTTTCCCAAAACATTTATATCAGCAATACAGGGCTGGGTTTTCAGTTGACATAAATGTGTTGTTCCAATGAAAAAAGGGAGTGATGTGAATTAGCACTAGCTGAGAACCAAGAGTCAGTGAAGGTATGCAAATGAAATCCAGCTGAAGGTATGTCTCATCTTAGGAACATTTTTGCTGTTAATTAAATTGTGTTATACCAGTGCTCACAGTCTGTCCTCACTGAGGGAAGTGGTGGCTTTTACTGGACTGGCTTAGCTAGCTTGCTTGAAACTGTAGATACATGGCAGTGTTAGATTTTACTTATGGAGTCAAGAATAAAAATCCTAGTAGGTGGCTGGTGAGTTTCCTCACTTCCTAGATTTCACTTTGAAATACTACTTTGAGTTGAAACCCCAGACCTTATCAAAGTGAAAAGTTCCTGATTTTCACTGAAACGCCAAAAAATGATCTGCTCAGATCAGGTTTGTTTCAAATGAAAAATTCTAACAATATTTGCTTGAACATAGCTGAAGTTCAGCTTGGTAAGAAAAGCTAGTTTTTCTTGGTAAGAAATTCTAGTTTTCCATTTCCTCTCTCTCATTTTAACATAAGTTTCTCATTACTCAAAACTTGAACTACATTCAAGCCAGTCAATTTTTGTTCTTTAGAAAAGTTTAGTTAATATTATTTCTAAATGATATGGTGCATTGGTTGTTCTATTTTGACTTTTTTTTTTTTTCTTATTTGAGTATTTGCTACCTTTATTTCTGAGTGCTTTTTAAATGGACTGATTCTGTCAGTGCCCTGAAAGGAAGCTATTTTACTTGTCAGCATATTGTTGTATCATGAAATATCAAGAGACTATTAGTGTTTAAATTGCAAGGCCTCTCAAATGATGGCTAGGAAACAGCCTCAGTTTTTCTGCTTAATATAGCTTTTATACTTGTAATTACAAAGGAGGGATTCAATATTGTCAAGTTTCAGAATATTTCTAAAATCAATCATTATACAAGAAAGTCAACTTATACAAAAATAAGTTAGTATATGTGTAATCTTCGTAGCGTGAAGAAAAATTTAGAAAGATAAACCCTGAAGGCTGAAGCTCAAAATAGACAAACAAACAAACAACTGCTCAAATATATTATTTTGCAAATTATATTTATAGGTTATACTCATAGGTATGCCTTGAAGGCATGAGTTGTATTTCACTCCCATTTTTATTGCAAGAAAAACTGCCTTGTAAACCTTGGAGTAGGAGGGTAGGTATTAGCCAGAGATGACAACCACAAGCAAGAGAGCTAATATAATGGGACTCAGATATTTGCATTTTCATAAATATGACAAATATTTCAATCCAGTCTGCACTAATACTTACCTGTTTTATGTCTGGCTTGCACCCATGCCATACTCTTTCCCTCATGCAGGCAGTCAATCTATTTGCTAATGTGGCACAGCAGAAAATGTGTCTTGAAAAGGTAATTTCTAGGTTTTTCAACATTCACTGTGCTTGGTTGCATGATTCTTGGTCATTTTTGTTAAGGACTCTGTATTCACATATTTGCAGGTGTATGTGAAAGTACGTTGTTTCCTATGCTAATGTTATTTCATTTTATTTTATTCTAGGCTTTTATATGCACTTTCTCCAAAGCACTACAAGCAGAGTACAGGGCAAAGGGAATTATCATACAGGTGGTACTATATCTCGCCACGCTTACCTTCATTTTAACAAATTCTTCAAGAATGATCTGAGATGCCTAAACTTGTGTCTTGCAGCCTTTGTTGGTGAAGTGCTGAGTGACCCTGTCAAAGCTTTCTCTCTATATGCAGCTATAAATACTTTTCCTTATTTCATTACAGAATCTTTATGTATTCCATATAGTCCCTTAATCCATTGGAACTATTTGTTATAATTTGTCAGATGCAGTGAAATTCCTCAAAGTGAATGGCCTTATGTAAATATTTGATGACATTACACTGCTATTATGTTTCATATTTTAGGTAGTGGCTCCTTATGGTGTTTCTACTCCAATGACCATGCACCAAAAACCTGGTCTTATTACAAAGACGGCAGAAGAGTTTGTTAGTGAATCACTGGATTATGTTACTTTTGGAGATGAGATTTTTGGATGTTTAGCCCATGAAATACTGGTAATTGAATTTGACAGTTTGTAAATGGGTCCCCAAAACTGATTCAAGGCTGTCTGGACTCAGTAGGTTCTTCTGACTGATTCTGGAATCCTCAAGGTTGGATTTCCTTAGGATACCAAGCTAATAAAATAAATATGTATGTATAGCAGCTGTTAATGGTGAGCATTAAATAAAAGTACAGGGAAGAGAATAGATCTACTGATAACTGACAGGAATGAGCATTTCTCTCAAAGAGAAACATGCACACTAAAAGTATAAAGGAAAATTTTTTGCATTTAATGTTTTCTATGACCTTTCTGAACACTTGGTTAATTTCTTTCAAGAGGTTTCTGTAACCCATTGTCTTCCTATTGTTTTTGTTTGATTGTTCTAAAGGCCTGTGTCCTGCGGCTTGTTCCTTTATGGGTATTCCACAGTGACAGGCTTCAAGAAGCAGTCCTGCATCTGTTCACCAGTTATCTGAAGAAAAGGTGGAGGAAGCCCTGACGTCATTTTCTTTCTTCCTTTTTTTTTTTTTTTTTTTTGAAGATGTGCAATAGGGAACCCCGGCAGGATACATTTTACTGTGGCTGTGTGCGTGAATGTGGAAGGAATCAAATCAGTTGGAGGCATAACTCCACCCAAATCACCAATCCAGTGATCAGTGACTGGATCCAATGAATCTATTAAGCAAAATAATTACTGTCCCTTTCCAGCAATTTCTGGGCTTTAGATAGGTTCTAAGAAATGCTGCTGCTGCTACTATTTTGATATAAGCTTGGAGGCCACAGATACTTATGCTTATTTGTTGTTCACAAATAAAACAATAATTTGCTTTATTCCCAAATTTGTTCAGAGTGTGTTTTGATGTTTTCAGAGAGTGTTTTGTGCCTTTGGTTTCTTCTGAAATGCCAAGGAAATTTTCAGGAGGGTGGGAAGAAAAGAAAAGGAGAAGCTTTCAGGATAGAAAGTACACACTAGAACTTTGGAAATCTGCAGTCATAAAAATGTGCTTCTGTCCAGAGGCTATGAATGACTTTGTCCTCTGCAATATCTCATATGGGCTGCAGAGGCAGGAGCATAGGCAAAAGATACGCAGTAATTCTACATTCCTGGATGGATCCAGAAGGCAAATCTTTTGATTGCAAATACCTACTCATTCAGATGTATTTCTGTTTGTAATAAATCAGGAATTTTTATGCATCTTCTCATTTTGAAGGTTTATTTTACTTCTGCTTTCCAAAGAGCTTTTTCTGTAAACCTGCATTTAGATAGCAAAGGCTTTGCTAATAAAAATAAGTATATTTTGGTGTTTGGCCAAATATGAGGATGAGTCTTTGTAATCTTTGCCATACAGGAGGGAGAGGAATCACTAAATGTATTCCACCGGGTCCAGAAATTTCTGTGTGCTGCATTGAGCCTAGTAACAAATCTAGGCAACACCACATAGACTTGTGATACAATATCATGTGGTCCTAACTTTCTGAACCTGCCTCCTATGATTGTTGCTGTAATTTTCACAAAGAATGACTAAGGATTACACTGAAATATTTGAACTAAGATAATGAAAATAATTATGTATAAAATTATGTAAACTTTTCTTGCAGTACAAACGGACTTGATCAAGGTCTGAAAACAATCATAAAAAATCACCTTCTTCAAAGGGGTCAATGAGAGGGGGACCTTTGCCAGGTCTTTCCATTGAGTTCAGTGAAGCTTCTCATAAATTTGTGGTTTTTTTTTTCACATAAAAATTGGGAATGAAGGGAGAAGTAGGTCACTTGAAGATCAGTCCTAAACCCAACATTAAAAAAGACTTGTTTATCCCCTAAAATTGTGAAATTTTAATATACTGTATATTTTTGTTGTTGTTTTGAAACTTTGAAAATAACATGTTAAATGCTTTCTCTACGGTCCCAAAATAAAAGAAAACAAAGCATTTATATATATTTAAGAGGATAAGCTCCAGTTTGTACATGATGACATGAATCTAGAATTCGGTACTTTAGGGAAGACAGAAATAAATATGTATCTTGATAAAACTATGTCAGTGTCAACATTATCATCTTGAGATGAGATTTTGAATGAGTTTTTTGACTGTGCTGCAAATGAAATCCTGTCTTTGAGCCAGACTCTTGAAGGACAGTAGAAAATGTGTCAAGATGTGGGAGCACTGTAACATCGTGGTATCAGTGTGTGCCTGGGAGGTCATCCCTGTTAGAAACCTTTATTTATAATTCCCCTGAGACAAAATACCTGCAGTTATACCTGCAGGAGATAAAGCTTAATAAATATAATCTCTAAATATCATGTTCCAAGAAGATGTTTTGCCTAATAGTTTTAATGGTCTGTAAGTGGAAGCTTTAGCTTCTACTTTCTGCATGTGGAAGTGTATATTTCAAGATTGTTTTGCTGGTTTTTAAGAAAGGAGTGAAAGACACATTCCTTTTGGTATTGTTAATCATCATTAGAAATAAAAGCAGAGGACAAAGTTTTTTAAAAAACAGTTCTGTGGTTCAGGAGCAAGAGTTTCATTGATTCATTGACATTAGTGCAGCCTTTTCAATTTTTTTTTTTACTTTATTTCTCATAGGTTGTGTCTAGTCTTAAAATGACAAGACTGTTCTTTGGAAAAAGAAGTAATTTCTTTCTATAATAGTAGATTTTTTTTTTTAAACTCCTTTTGTGCTTTATGTCCACTGTATCTCATAGCCTTTTTAATTAAATAGCCTCTATATTTCTGTATGGCTTCTTGTATTTTATGGCTTAGTGTAAAATACGTCTTCAAACAGAATTACTACTGAATAGTACCACCCAAAGTAGAAAACATCAGGAAGTGAAAGTGGGACATCTGTTCTAGACATTTCATCATTGCTGATTTGAAAAAGAAGGAATAGGAATGGTTTGTTCATCACTTCATAAAGACTGTGTTTTCCAGTGATTAAACTGTATCCTCCTAAGTGTGATATTTGTGCAGCTGTTCGGCAAATAAGTATTGACTATAATATATGATAAA
This sequence comes from Anser cygnoides, assembly GCF_040182565.1. Taxonomy (NCBI): domain Eukaryota; kingdom Metazoa; phylum Chordata; class Aves; order Anseriformes; family Anatidae; genus Anser; species Anser cygnoides. Next base: position 40,945,427 of record NC_089912.1, read on the forward strand.
CATTACATCTGGGCCAAAAGCTGAAGTCCCTGAGAGAAATGTTCATTCAATAAGAGGCCTGAGTCTGGAATGCAGTGGTTGTGCTTACCATTGGTATAAGTGCTCTGTCCCCATGGATGTATATTTTCCGACATAGCATGAAATGCAGCACACCTCTTCTCTTCTTGCCTCTCCACTCCAAATACTTACGAGGCCATGCCTATGGGCAGCTCTTTACATGTTTACTTTATGTGTGTGAGTAGTCCCAGAGGGGTGAAGAGACTCCTGCAGATAAGTGGCATCTGCTCTGCTCACATCAGTGGGAGTCATTTTACGAATTTAATGGCAGCAGTGACAATTCCTGAAGACCCTCCTGCCTGCAGCTTGGCCTGATGGCACACAATAGAGCTACACGCTCCCTCATTTTATCTTGTGTTTTCACCTTCGTTACCTATCCCAGGTTAAAGAACACCCTTTTACCCTCCACACAGTGATAAAAGATCTATGTTTGCCACTGGAGACAAATAACAGCTTATCTGATATACAGGGACACTCACAATATATTGTAGCATTGGCACAGTCAGAGGTTAGTAATCAACACAGACTCAGTTTCCAAGGCTTAAAAGTCTTGTAATCCATGACAAGTGACATTTCCATATTTCTTGTCTCAGTTTTGTTTATGCTTGTGCATGCCATGTGAGTCATGCAGGATGTTGCTGAAGTTGAGCAATCGGCTCAGCGCAGATTTGTTTCTCTTGAGGAACAGGAGGATCTTGTTACTTGCTGCTCTTGCGTGGCCACTCTATTAGAGAAGCCATGTTTTGACCTTTGGGCTCGTTATTTTGTGTAACGTGAGGCTGGGATCTTGCTGACTTGCAGTCTTCGGGCCTTCTTCCTTCACAGTGCATTCGTTTAACCACCCATGCCTGAGCCTGGGGGAGTAGCAGTTGTGCCTTCTGCTGCATTTTGTAGGCCACCTGTCTCCTCTGAGTGTTGACCAAACACCACAAAAGACGCGTCAGCTGCTCTTGCTGACAAACTTGGCCCTGGCTGATGGAGAAACAGAAACTGGGGCAAAAAGGCAGAGCTCTTCACAGCCTGGGGAGTCAGGGGAAGAACTGCAGCCGGGCCTTCCTGCTTCCTCCAAAGCAGCACCTGTGTTTTGTATTCGTGATAAAGCATAATAATAATGCCTCCAGCTGCTGCATTGCACATTGACAGAGTAGCTCTCCAAGGACTTTACAAGAGAGCTCAGTGTTGCTCCTGTTTTACAGAGCAGGAAGAGGTGTGGGGAGGCAAAACAGCACATCCCAGCATTTAGTCAGGAGGAGGATCCCGAGGAGGATCTCAGCCCCAGATGGGGGGTTATGACTCAAATCCACAGGGTATAGGTAATGGGAAACCTCTGTGTTTCATGGTTCATTCAGCTGGAAGCCACCTAGCTGGCTCTGTGCCCTCGAGGCCATCACAGCCACAGGGCAGGCCTCCTGGTGCACCTACACCAGGTGTCTGCCCCACACCTGATTTTGTCTCAAGCTGTGGCTGCGGGTGGAAAAATGCCGAAAAACTGCCTGCAGACCCCATTGCCACAGGCACAGTCAGAAGAGCAGGCTGCCATCAGTCTCAGCCCCCTCAGTCCAGGTGCCTTCATGGCGTGAGCCCCTTGGCCATGGCTGCAAAGAGGGCAAGGAGACACCACTCGGTCTGGGGGGCTGAGGCAGTCACCAGGCCCTGCAGAGTGAAAGCATTGCCTTAGTTTTAGCACAGCCTGGCAGGCCCTTCAGGAGTGTTCCGCAAAAGGGTTTCTCTGTGGGTATCCCAAATAAGATGAAATCCACACCAAACAATTTGGGGTTCAAGAAAAGGAAGCAGTTTGCAGAAAATCAGATCTTTTTGAACTTCAGGCTACTTTTAGTTATCACAAGATACAGCAGTCACTAAGGGCTTTGAGTGTGTAGACCAGGATGAAGTTGTTGATTATGTGTTTAAATTTTGACTGTATTATTATTATTATTATTATTATTATATTTTATTTTAAATTTTATTATTATTTTTTAGTTCCAAAATCTCTGCTGTTAAGTAAAGAGGTTCCCAGCTAAAACAGTTTACAGTCATGGCATGCAAACTGTACTGTTTTGACTCACACGGATTTTAGTTAGTGAACTAGACTTATGCTTAGGCAAAGGAGACAATCTCTCAGCAAAACAAAATTCAGTTAGCCAGTCTGCGAGGCTACCAGATTAACAAAAATGGGAACTACTCAGTGCAAGATAGCTTTTAACAATATGATGTACTCAATCAGTGGATTACATCAGTAACTGACTCAAAGCCTTACTTTTACAAAGATTGGAGCTGCAAATCTGTCTAGACAAGCAAATTACATCAGGAGAAAAAAAAAGAAAAAAAGAAAAGGAAAAAAAAACCTCTAAACCATTGAATCCTAATGTTGTAAACAGTCTGTTATCAAGACTGGTAACACAGACAGGGCCCTACTGTTCTCGAGGACCACCCACAATGAGAAAGAATTTGATATGGCAGCTTGCCTGAAAATTTTATTTGTGATATAGTGGTATGTGGTAACAGCATGAAGGAGTTGTCAGAGTGAGGAGGGCTTTGCTGAGGGAGCAACTGATGGGATTGGCCTTGACAGTGACTGCAGTATGCACTTGAGAAAATGTCAGTTCTCCTAAAACACACAGAGAAATGGAGAGGTTGCAAATGGCCTCCTTGGTGATTATACTGTGTCCTCTTGTCTCTCTCTTGTAACAGCACTTCAGAAACCTCAGATGAATCACAACCTGTGCGTAAAAGGCCAATATTTTATTTTGTTTTGTTTTATTTATTTTATTATTTTATTTTATTTTATTTTATTTTATTTTATTTTATTTTATTTTATTTTATTTTATTTTATTTTATTTTATTTTATTTTATTTTATTTTATTTTATTTTATTTTATTTTAGTATTTTTTATTTATTTCCAAAGATCTTTCTTGGTTATGAGCATACTTGCAGGCACTATGCATGCTCTTTAAGCCATTATAGTATATATCTTGGTACCTTTGGGTTTCTGGGGGTGAAGGCAGAGTTCAATATTACATCTAAGAGTTTTCCAAAGTGAGACAGACTATCAGTCACTGTCTGTGACTGCAGCAGAAGTGTGGCAGACATCTGGTATAAACTGCCCCTTGACATCCCCCTGCATCTCCTGGGACAGCCATGAGACAATGAGAGCTTTCTAAACCCCATTTTCAGTCTTGGATATCGAAGCTAGGTACCTAAATCCACACTTACACAGTTAGGTCCCCATTTTAGTGTGGTATGTGTGATTTACATTCAAATTGCTAGCAAGTTTGCTCAGAAAGTTGAGAAAGAGTGACAACAAAATACGTCTGACCAGTCTCCTGCTTGGAGCTTGGTGTAATTTAACCTTTCACAAATGATTAAAAACAAGAGTAACTGAAATGTTTATATAAAACATGTTTCAAACCCAAACTGTCTAAACTTCTCCTGATGTTTCAAATCTAAGTGAATCTGGGCATTCGTCATGAAAAACTGTAGCAAATGGACCAAAAAAGAAACAACTCTGCTCTGCCCCTCCTAAATTTTTTTTTTAATTTTAATTTGTGTGTTTGTGTGTGTGTGTTTTACTTTTTGGTTGCCAAGAAAGAAAGCTGAATTTAAAAAAAATAAATAAATAAATAAAAATCTGGCTAGCATTACTGGCTACTTGCACAGTGAAGAAAAGCACAGGGAAGGCAGCTGGCCCAGGAAGGCTATTACATTCCTCTCTCCCCTTCTCTTCCTTCTGCCATTCTGCAAACTTCAGAGCTGAACGGTGCAGAGCAGAGTGGAAAGCAAGGTCAAACACAGCTTTGTACACTGAAGCCCAACCTGATAGCTTTGCTAGCACAGGGGGAGAGTGTAAAATCTACTGGAGGTAGACCTAGTGTAGTCTTTATGTCCCTGAAGTTATGAGGCAATTAGGATTGTTACTACCCTATGAATGTATAAAAAATATGTTGGGATCTCCCAGGGAACCTTTTGAAGATGCTAAGGATGGGAAAATTCTGTGAGGCTGAATAATGATGCTTGCTACTGTTTGAGACGATAAAGGCAGGCCTATTTCAGCACAAACACAGACTTTGTGACCTAGAAGAAGTTGTTCTTCTTGCTACATTGTGATCACAGTATGTTAGTGCTGGGAAAGTGTCTCCAGTGAATAGTTCCATGAAAGTTAAATAAAAGGACATCAAACTTCTGCTCACTATCTTTGAACAGACAAGTGACCTACGCTTTTATAGTGTAAGCAACTAACAGATTAAAAAAAAAAAAAAAGTAAAAAGCATTTTTCATGCAAAAATACTTGTCAAAGGAAAGGAAGAAATCAAATGCGGTGCTGCCTTGACGTAGACTAAAGTGTACTTAGAGGGGAAAGAGAGAGGAAGAGGGGGTGACTCCAATGCCTGAGCTGGAGCGATCTACACTGAGGCAGCTCTCACATAGACCCAGTTTATGGTCAGAGGTGGTCATTAAGGCAAGGTGTCGCTCCTTGGAGACAAGGATGTTCACCCCACATCAGGGATACTGAGATATGAAGACACTTCCATGGAAGACTAAATAACACAAGTGCAAGGAGGGCTGGTTAATATTACTACTATTTAATGAGTTACAGCATGGTAGCACTGCAAGCACAGCAAAATATAATTACAGAATCACAGAACCACAGAATAGATGAGGCTGGAAGGGACCTCTGAAGATCATCTAGTCCAACCCCCCTGCTGAGCAGGATCACCTAGAACACATTGTGCAGGATGGCATCCAGGCGGGTTTTGAGTATTTCCAGAGAAGGAGACTCCACAGCCTTTCTGGGCAACCTGTTCCAGTGCTCTGTCACCCTCACAGTGAAGAAGCGCCCCCTCATATTCAGCCGGAACCTCCTGTGCTTCAGTTTGTGCCCGTTGCCTCTTGTCCTCTGGCCAGGTATAACTGAAAAGAGACTGGCTCCGTCCTCTTGACACCCTCCCCTCAGATGTTTATATACATTGATGAAGTCTCCCCTCACTCTTCTCTTTTCCAGGCTAAACAGGCCCAGTTCTCTCAGCCTGTCCTTGTATGACAGCTGCTTCAGTCCTCTAATCATCTTAGTAGCCCTCCTCTGGAGTCACTCCAGTAGCTCCATGTCCCTCTTGTACTGGGGAGCCCAGAACTGGACACAATGTTCCAGGTATGGCCTCACCAGGGCTGAGTAGGGGGGGAGGATCACCTCCTTTGTCCTGCTGGCAACACTCTTCCGAACGCACCCCAGGACACCGCTGGCCTCCTTGACCACAAGGGCACATTGCTGATTCTTGGTCAGCCTGCTGTCCAGCTGGACTCCCAGGTCCCTAATTCTTGCCATAAAGAATGTACAGCCCAAAGTAACTGCTTAAAGAAAAACAAAAAATAATAATAAAAAAGATGCGGCATATAGTATTATTATAACTGCCTGAACCTTCTCAGGCTAATCAAACTTTTAGTAGAGTGCCCTAGTAGCAGGCACGCTACTGTGATAGATCCTACACAAGTAGTGAGCTATCAGCATGGAAAGCAAGTCAAGACAAAGATTTCCAATGACCTCAGTGGGCTTTGCCTCAATCCCTAGTGAGACAGAACAACTCTTTGCAGGAAAAAAAAAAAAAAAAAAAAAAAAAGAGAGAGAGAGGAAAAAAAAAAAAAGAAAAAAGAGAGAGAGACATCATTTGGTGAGTCTGGATGTTGTATTTCAAGCAAGGGTATAGTGGGGTAAGCCAGTTTACTTAGCTACTTGATGCTGATAGGATGCTTGAGATAGCACAAATTTATTGCAAGTGGCTGATTGTATTAATCAGACCAACTGATACCTCTTACCAAATATCGAACTGTTGTTGCTGAGAGAGAAGCTAAGAGAACAAAACTTCAGATCTTAAGTACCAGCGTGGGCCAGGACCACTGATCCATTGGTTGGCCTCATCCTGGGGACAGAGCTGGGTGGGCATTGCCCTGTGGGGACAGGGCAGGCCGAGCGCTGCCCAGTCGTTGTGTCGTTGTGACGAGGCACATCCTTCCTTCTAGTGTCCTGGAAAACAAGAAGCATGTCCCGGTGGTGGGAACTGGAAGCAGTAAATCAAGCGGCCTCGCCGCTAAGGGGTGCTGCAAGAGCACGTAACTGAAACGCGAGGAGCAACATAACCAGCTGGTGCATGGAAAGTACCACCCACGTGTCGTTCAACATCTACGGAAAACGAAGCTGTCCGGGAGCACACAGAAAACAAGACTTAACAGCGAAAAGAAAGAAAGCAGAAAAAAGTCGGATTTAGGAGAACAAGTTAGGTCTTTAGCTTGTATGTGCACCACTGTCTAAATAAACTAGCTTAAAAATTGTGGGGAGTCACGCAGATATCTGAGCACACATTGCCGCAGGGGGGCACTATGACCTCAAAGTAAAACCACGACAGACATTTTATCTCTATTTTGCTGCTTCTAACATCGTGGTAAGTTTCAGTTATTCATTTGATTTCTCTGACCACGAGTATATGCAGCCTTCTTCTTTCTTTCTTTCTTTCTTTCTTTCTTTCTTTCTTTCTTTCTTTCTTTCTTTCTTTCTTTCTTTCTTTCTTTCTTTCTTTCTTTCTTTCTTTCTTTCTTTCTTTCTTTCTTTCTTTCTTTCTTTCTTTCTTTCTTTCTTTCTTTCTTTCTTTCTTTCTTTCTTTCTTTCTTCTTTCTTTCTTTCTTCTTTCTTTCTTTCTTTCTTTCTTTCTTTCTTTCTTTCTTTCTTTCTTTCTTTCTTTTCTTTCTTTCTTCTCTTTCTTTCTTTCTTTCTTTCTTTCTTTCTTTCTTCTTTCTTTCTTTCTTTCTTTTTCTTTCTTTCTTTCTTCTTCTTTCTATTTTTTGAAGGAAAAAGAAAAGTCGGAGCCAAAGCAAATGCTGGTTTCAAGGGTGTTTTTCTTGAGCAAGAGCTCAGCGAAATCCAAGTAAAGACATCAGAGCTTGCAATCTTTGCTCTGAACCCAGCTGTACGCAGACCCCAGCACATTTCAGCTCCACGCTGAGCTGCAAAGTCTGGCAATCCAGCACAAAATCTTGCCTTTCATACATCTCTTAACAGCGTGCCATCCCCATTAATAACTTCCAAAAGAGCCAACCGGGCATGCTCACACCAAAAACCCACTGAAGTCAACACAGCATTGAAGAAGGTTCAATGCTACAGGAGAAGAGCCTGTAGGAGCACACCTGGTTCTGGTTTATGTCTGCTCTGCCTGCAGACTTCGGTCTAAATCCCCTATGTTGTTCTGTTCCTATCCACAGGCTAACATATGGCTAGGAGTCAGATCATCTGACTGTTTTACAGGCTCTTATCTTTCACTGTGCTCCACACAAACCGAAATACTTCTAGATCTTGCTCTGGGAGAGCAAATAATGGTATAAGTGACATTAAGTAAGTAAAATACCTGTTTGCCTTTGAAAAACATGAAAATGTGGTATATGTTCTTGCTGATCAAAGATTGTTATATTGCCCATTTTGGTACAGATACAGATTTGCTGTTGTATTCGTTTAACATCTACAACATGTAAGGCTGCTTTAATCTGTCACTCATTTTCTGGTTTGTTCAGCTTTGGTTTTATCTTTCCTTGACCAGTAACACTTAGTGTGAAAGTGCCACTGAGTATTAACGCTGCCTTTTTATTCTAGTCTGTTTTTTCACCTGCACCTCCTTTCTAATCCACTCCACTTCTCACTCTTCAGCCTACATGTATTGGCTCGGCAGCACTGGTGACGTAAAATCATACTGAACATTTCACTTGAAACAGAAAGGAAACCTCTCAAATGCTGCCAGAATGGCATCCTCCCTCGTGCACAGGCAGAGAGCACCTGGGACTCCTGACTGCACATGCGATAAAGAAAAGTTGGGAGAAGTAGGCTGAGAAAGGAATGATTTTCAACATTAACAGCAAAAGAGAGTTCCCTGTGCAACTGCAACTGGCCTGGAGGCAAAGGCAGAGTTGCAAAGCTTCATGCTATCCTCAGCAGCATAGCCAGGCAGTCACACACACACCTCTTTTCCACAATTTTTGAGCACACTGTGTCCTGAATCACCCTAAATTGAAAAATCTAGGGCTGACTTTATGAAAACGTAAAAGGGGTTCTGAGTTGATGCGATGGTTACAAGACAAGCAACACTTGCAACTTGAGCCAATTTAAGTCACCTGATGGCATAGTATCTACTGTATACATGTAAGTTGGGATTTCCTATTATTTTGTTGTAAAGCATACAGGCCAGCTTATCCATCTGAAGGAGTTCATTCCAGTGGACTACAGGCAGGGAAGGTTTGCTGCAGCTAGTGATATGTTCACTTCATCTCCAGTGTTCCCTTGATCTCAGGCACCGGGGTAGATCATTCTGGGAAATGGCTTCATGAACTCCTTAATTTGTTTTTGGTCTTTGGGTGGGACCACCATATGGAAAAATTAAAGCCCCTTTAAACATACACAAAATCATTTTTCCAATCATGAGTCCAATGCTTCACAACTTTGATCAAAATTCTGTCTTTATCTAGTTTCTCTCTTCTCTCCCGTTTTTCGGGGACCACATGTCTTGGTCACCTGTCACCTTGGTCAGAGCCTTCCACCGAGGAAAGGCCTGCATAATAGGGAAACATCCAGTAGAGTGGATGAGGTGAGAGAGAAGAGATGGCTGGGGAGAGGAAGGAGAGACTTAGAAGAGGGAGAAGAAGTGGACCTGAGTGAAAAAGAGGCTTGGAGAGCTGCTTGGAAGATGTGAGCTCTGGACATAACCTGTAGTGTGACAACATAAGGAAGAGGGCTGCAGACAAAAATATGGGGAATTTGTCGCAGTTGAAGTGCTAGAACAAGGAGCTAAGAAAGCAAAAGCAATAGGCATGAAGATTGAAACTCACTTGTGAGGTAAATACGAAATGCCCAAGGACATGAGGATGGAATTTATGTATAGGGGTAACTGAAGAAACAACAGGTAAGATCATTTGTTTCTGGCCCCTGTGTTTTAAAGGCAATCAAAATCTCTCATTTTTCAAAATCAGGCTTGTACACAGACATGCAAGCGTGGCACAGAGCAAGCCTGTGGAGTTGCTGTAGAAGCTCAGTCCTGGTCATTCTTATTCCTAAGTGTCCTGAGACTCCTCCCTGTTGCATGGCTTGAAGTATGTGTCCATATGTGACCAAAACCCAGATCCATCCCATTTCTTCTTTCTCCTTCTCTGCAGTTTGCATATGTTGCAAACAAGGCTTCAGTCACATGGTGGGAAAGGGCTGGTGGTTATGTGGTCCTTTGCTGCTCTCTGCAAGAAGCTGTGTGGCCTGCCCCACTCAGCAGGTTCTCCCATGGCATGACAACTGCTGTAGTTCTGTGCTTTTGAGAAATACTGCTTTGAGATGTGAGCTTTTTCCTTTTGAAATAAATCTGTTCATCTGAGACACTGAAATGAGCTGTTTGGGCGTACAGCTCTGATAACATTAGGGCAGTTTCATGTTTCTGTCTCCTAATTTTGATAGTTTACAGTAACTTTGCTTCTAAATGCATTTCTTCTAATCAGTCTTCTGGGGCTGTTTTCTTCCAGGACAACGTAGCACAGCCCACAGCCCTCAGTTTTAATTAACACTTGATATTTTTTTTAGTAAGGAAGTTCTCCAGACTCTAATGACTAAAACTTCTGAAGATATTTTATATGTATCACTCTTAACCACTTGCACCCAAATACAATATGTAAGTCACTCAGAATGAGCAAACAAAGCACATTCTGCTTTATTTCCAGAGTACCAACAGTTTTGAAAAGGAGGATGTTTAATGACGTATTCTGCACAAAGAAACAGCAGAAGCTCTTGGTGTGTGACACAAATGTTCACAAAACAGTGTCTAACTATCCTCACATGCTGATTTTATAGATCCAGGCTTTAGAAGGCAGCTTTCTTCCCTGAAAGCTCCACCCACATCATAAATCAATAAATAGATCAATAAATAAAGTGACAAAATGCCTCTGCTGCTGATACACAGTAGATGCCAGTTTCTCTTCCTATTCTGTTTGGCAGATCCAAATGAATGGCAGAGAGAGGGTGGCTTGTATGTTGATAATCACCTTGATTTCCAGAGCTGCCTCCGTTATTAAGCCATGTCACTGATCCCATCTGGATTACAGAAACCCGTCTTGCTGATGAAATCACAGAGGATTTCAGTAAAAGTTGAATAATATTCTTTTAATATTGAATAACTCTGTGTAGACCTGGCAGTGCTTGCAACATCGGCATATGGCAAGCACATGCACAACATATTGTACTCTGAATCTATTGTTTAAGTTTGTTTCCAGCAGTTTCAGTCCAGACAAATCCATTGCTAATAAATGAGTTGTGATGGTTTGTTGGGAGTGAAAGATGTTATAGTAGAGGAGCAACTACCCCACCCCCCTGCCTTTTAGGATAACATTAAAGCAATTTTAAATAAATGTTGTACACAACATTTTTTTTAGTACAAGCAAGTCTGGCAGAAAGAAAGAAAGCTACATGGTGTAATGAAAATGAAGCAAAGTTTGCTAGGATAGATAATGCCCTTTATGAGATTGACGGTTATACTTGCAAAAAAATGGCAATCTTACAAGCACATATGCCCTTCTTCATGTCTTTATGTAATAAAAGATATTGCCTCTCCTGACAAACCTTGACTCCTTTAATCCTTGTACCATCACAGCTACGTCAACACAGCTATTAGTACAATGAATTCATGTGCTTGTGGAAAACCTCCACAGGTACTTGTTCATTAGTTGAAAAGTTCAGAATTTACTTCTGGTGTTTCTAAAGATACACTGTCAGCCACATCTTCCTTCCTTCCTTCCTTCCTTCCTTCCTTCCTTCCTTCCTTCCTTCCTTCCTTCCTTCCTTCCTTCCTTCCTTCCTTCCTTCCTTCCTTCCTTCCTTCCTTCCTTCCTTCCTTCCTTCCTTCCTTCCTTCCTTCCTTCCTTCCTTCCTTCCTTCCTCCCTCCCTCCCTCCCTCCCTCCCTCCCTCCCTCCCTCCCTCCCTCCCTTCCTTCCTTCCTTCCTTCCTTCCTTCCTTCCTTCCTTCCTTCCTTCCTTCCTTCCTTCCTTCCTTCCTTCCTTCCTTCCTCCCTCCCTCCCTCCCTCCCTCCCTCCCTCCCTCCCTCCCTCCCTCCCTCCCTTCCTCCCTTCCTTCCTTCCTTCCTTCCTTCCTTCCTTCCTTCCTTCCTTCCTTCCTTCCTTCCTTCCTTCCTTCCTTCCTTCCTTCCTTCCTTCCTTCCTTCCTTCCTCCCTCCCTCCCTCCCTCCCTCCCTCCCTCCCTCCCTCCCTTCCTTCCTCCCTCCCTCCCTCCCTCCCTTCCTTCCTTCCTTCCTTCCTTCCTTCCTTCCTTCCTTCCTTCCTTCCTTCCTTCCTTCCTTCCTTCCTTCCTTCCTTCCTTCCTTCCTTCTTTCTCTTTCTTTCTCTCTCTCTCTCTCTCTCTCTCTCTCTCTCTCTCTCTCTCTCTCTCTTTCTTTCTTTCTTTCTTTCTGATGGATGAGAGGGAATGGGCTAAAGTTGCACCAGGGGAGGTTTAGATTGCATGTTAGGAAGAGCTTCTTTACTGAAAGGGTTGTTAGGCATTGGAATGGGCTGCCCAGGGAAGTGATTCAGTCACCATCCCTGGAAGTCTTTAAAAGCCGTTTAGATGTACAGCTTAGTGATATGGTTTAGTGGGGGACTTGTTAGTGTTAGGGCAGAGGTTGGACTAGGTGATCTTGGAGGTCTCTTCCAACCTAGATGATTCTGTGATTCTGTTAACTTCTCTGTCAGTGCATTTTTACACCCTTCATTTGCTGTGGACATCCAAACTATGGATGTCCAAACTATGGTGCCAGTGGTGCCTGTGGTGAAGGTGGCTGACTTCTCCAAAGCTGTTCCTGCACATGGATTTGCCCTTCTGCTCTTTCATCACCACCCACTTCCTTCTGAGACCTTAATTTCCATTGTGGGATGTACAATCCCCAGGGAAGAAGTGCAGAGAGGCAGCACATCCTCTCACCTGGCATGCTCAACTTTGCTTGTTGCACCTGGAGCTGGCACCAGCTGGCATTCCTCTCTCACAGAACTACTCTTGGGTGCTGGGGCTCAGAAATTGTGCAGCTGTCCCTGGCTCTGAGTGACGTACAGCTGAGCCCTGTAGGGCAACAGAGCAGTCACGCTGGGGATGAGGTGTTCCCTCTAGCTCCAGCATGGATCAATCTGAACTGGCTGGGCACAGCTGGAGAGAGACACAGAGAGAGAGATTGTGTATGCAGTAGTGGGATTCAGTTTATGTCCCTCTCAGAAAGTACTTTCTCTGATGACCATGGAGGAAGGAAGGCAGAGTTTCCCTGGGTGCTGGGATGCATGGAGTTGCTTTCCCCCAGCTGTGTGACTGTCCTGCTGGGTCCAGCAGCACCACACATTGCGTTGATGTAGGGAAAGCTGCACCTCAGCCTGGAGGTCAAGTGTAACACCTGGCTAAGCCCAAGCAGTCTCAGGGCCATGCAAGCTCTTTTCCACTTCTGAACATGCATATAGGCACGTGTGTTACTGGGGGACTAGACCTTTTAGCATTCACAGGAATAAAGTATGTGTGAAACATATGTCATGTCTCCCCCCCACACACACATGCATGAAGTGAATGCTCTGAGACTGTCAGGTCATTTATAATGCTGTTTGGTTTTTATTGCTAAGCAGACACAAAATTATTCATGTACACATCTTGCATATTCACAAATTATTTTCAGCTGTTAAAAAGTAATAAATATTCTCATGCACCTGGCCATAATGGCACTGCAATTCTTACATATCCCATTTGCCTTTCTCCAATAATTTCCTTTAGAAGTACAATGTTGGCCTGTAAGGTTTCAGAAGCGTGACAATTATTTTACTCTGCTATAAGAAAATAAAGAGAGGCCGATGAGTAAAATACATGGTTGTAAAATATGCCTTGAGCTCAGAGATAGCAATATTAAAGAACCGGTTGGGTTGCTGATCTTTGGAACCCAGCTCTTTGTTGCTTTGACTGTAACCATACCCTTTGATTTGGCAATAAGTAGCCGGGACCACATAACTCTTTTATTTCTGTGGCACCATTCACATTCCTGGCGCTCTTTAAGTCATAAAACTCATACCCATTCTTAAAGGCTGTCACGGCACGGACTTTATAAGGGGAGAAAGTTTCTTAAAGTAAAATTCTGGCAAGGATAAAGGCAGCACTGGCCCAAATGAGGCTGCTCCCCCCCTTGCAATAATGAGATGACACGACAGCAGCCCCGAGTTGTTTTGTTAGAAGAGCCCAGCACTTGTGCTGCTGTCTCCCAGAGAAGAGCCTCTTCCCTCCAAGACCACACATAGAGCGCAGTAACCACAGCGGCGCTTATCAAACCCAGCATTCAGAACGACTTGAGCTGCAGCTGCAGGTCTGGTGCAAGCATATGGGGAAGCTGCTGTAGCTTCCCCTGCTCCCCGTGCAGCAGGGCTGAGGAGCCTCTCCACAGAGCACGGCCACGGCACAGGGAGATGCAGGTGGTTTCCTCCAGGGTTTCCTCTCTGCTGGCAGCGCACAGGGCTCCAGACAAGAGGGAAGAGAAAAAAGCTGTTGTTGTTTTTAAATATCTTTTTTTCCACTGTGCTTTCTAAATATGTGCAAGATTTACCAAAACAAAACAAAACAAAAAGCCAATAGAGTGCTAGTAGACCTGCCATTTCACTGCTCAGTTGGCACAACTTTCTGTGTGGTGCTCCGCTAGCAAAATGATGGATAAATGCCATTTGTCCTTGGGGTGTGTTTCTGCTGCACCCCCATCCCCCCCACTGGCTGTGTGGTGCACTGACATCAATTTGTAGTTGTGGGAGTTCACTACCACATAGGGAGCAATTGTTGCCTTTCAAGATGCAGCTTTCTTTTCTTTTGAGACCATTAGCCTTTCCTATCAAGTCCAAACACTGGAAAAAATGGGGAGAATAAATCCCACTATGATGCAATTTACAAAGCGTGAAGCTCTAGGATATTAAGATATATTGAAAAGGGTCTTCACTTTGTTCAGTCTGCTCCTATCCACTGCTTTTTGACCTTGGCTTATGCTAATTGACTTGAAGTTTTTTTGCCTTTAGGGGGAAAATCAGAGTGATGTGTATAGGACACATGATTAGGAAAATACTGTCTCTGGTGTCAGGGGAGGAAGGACAACATTAAGAAAAATATGTGCCGTTTGATCATAGTAGGTCACAATATATTTATGTGTGTAGAAGCAGAAAAGTCTTTTGGCACCCATTTAGATACATATTTTGAAGGTATATTAAAAATTTACACTGGTTGCTCATCAGATGATATCTGGTATAGGTCCTGACACAGTACAGCTTTTTAGAAAAGTCATTTAAAATCTAATGTGAGGTGAAACGTAGTTCTTCAGATTTATGACCGTGGGTTATAAAGTGGTAGTCTGGCAGAAAGGTCCTGGCAAGGAGGATTACAGTGGGTTTTAATATGACTGTGGAATGTAATGAGGGTGCTTTTGATATCTACATATTTTGGTATCTGTTTCTCCTTCCAGGAGTTCCAGGGCTAACACTTCAGCGTTCAACATGCTGAATGGCTGCTACTATGCACATGATGTTGCGCTGCTATCACTATGAGACTGCACCCCAGGAACATGCCACTGAAGGAATGCCTGCTACAAAGAAGAGCATAGCCTCCATCCTACAGCAATGGGATGAGTCAAGACAGCACAGAGGCACCCAGGGTGTATTTAATAACATTTTGGTAGCCCAAGTCTCCTCACCTTTTGCATCTGGTGAAAGATCCTTTATCTCTGGATCACTGAAAGCCACACAGGACAAGACCCCAGGCAATGTAATGTGGCAGTGAAAGATTTAGTTGCCCATACTGCCCCACAGTTGCAGTGACACTGTGGGGAAAAGGACTTTGAAGCCTTTCTTGTTGGCAAATGTCCAGGACAGCAGAGAGGGGATTCCTGCTATTTTAACTGCTGAGCAGAGAAGATATCCTGGTCACCACCAGCAGATCCTCTAAAAAGCATTACAATATTAAGAAAAACTATGCTGAAAAATATTTCTGCATATTTTTTTTCAGGTTGGGGGGATTGATTTACAAATATGGGATTTGCACTGCTAAAAAAAAGTTGTTTTTTTTTTTTTTTTTTCCCAGTAGGTGGAAGTTGAGAAAGCTCCATACAACACAGCTTAATCTGTGGAGAAATGGGGAACTCAGCTCACCCACTCCATAAAGAAAGTTTCGAAGGAAACTTTCCTTGTTAAAATTCCTCCTGTTAAAAAGCTGTGAAGTCATAAAATTTTACCGAACAATAGTTTTCCATACAAAAGGGCTCTTCAGTCTGTAGTTCCTCTCTAAGCAGTTCCAAATCACCCTGGCTTCAATAAGCTCAGACCCTCACACAATCAGTGCAGGAAGCAGTGTGACTTCTATAGGTTTAGCAGCTGTTCAACGTGCTCTGTTGTGGGTCTGTCTATCTGTGTGCAACTTTGTCATGTTTTTCACTGACTTCCATTATTGTGTCTATCAGACATGACACAGAAGAGATCAATTTTTAAATGGCATGTGTGAGGGGGAGGCATTGCCTATATCTCTCTCTTTTTTTTTTTTTTCATTGGGATGTAGACAGGAGTGCCACTTACTAAGGCTGTAAATGGTCTCTCCATAGGGTAGCAATTTAAAAGAGGACTATCTGAGCTTCCTGAAGCAGACAAGTGACTTGCAGTCCCATATGATCACTAATGTCAGCATTATTTATTTACCTAATGGAAACCATGATGAATTCAAAAAATGTAGGCCAAGCTTTTCTACAGAAGTGGTGTGCTCCCGTGATTTTTCTTCAGAAAAGACAAATAAATAATAAATGATTACATTTTCAGTCCTGTTATCCTCTATAAGAGGATCAGTAAAGTAGAAATATATTTGAGATTAAATGTATTTCCATTTCATGCAGTCTAATCTCATCAGTAGCCTTGCTTTCTCACATCAAATGGGTGTGTGCAGTGGATAGGGTACTGTACATTTGTCTCATCTCTTACTAAGTACCATCAGACATTCACTGGCGAACTGCTGCGTACACATCTGTACTGCTGTGTTCTGTCAGGATTTGCTCTTGAAAACAAATTTAGGATTTCATTAAAAAACTGCGGTTTTCCTGTAGTCCACCTGTAGGATCAGCTGGGCATTCAGTCACAACCAGACAGGGAAATTGCAAAATGCTTAACCCCAAAATGCAAAATTTCATTCAGAAATGTTTCTGTCTTATAAAATAAAATGAGATAAATTTCTAAACAGAATGTCACTTCAAAATGACAAAACAAGCTTTTTGAATTTTGATTTAGGACATCGAAAAGGATTTTTGCTTTTCTCTGTGTGGCCAAAACAGATTAATGAGTTCAAGGTGAATTCCATTTTACATGTTACAAAGTAAACATTAGCAAAAAATAACTTTACTAAAAATATCTCATCTCTTTATCTGCATTTGCTTCTAAATTTATTTGAAGGATTTTAAGGCCACGAGAGACCATTATTACCATTAATTTTGACTTTCTATGTTACTGAGGCAATATGATTCTCCAGAAAAAAATCCTGTATCACTTCCAAAACTCTGTTTCCCCATTTGGAGAGTTTTCACACATGTTGAAATTGCTGAGAACTTTAGCAAAGCTGATGATGCCCAGTCTCTGCCAAAAATTTGCAATACAGAATGGCAAGGTATGTTTGGCAGATCTTTTAGCAGAAAACAGCTGTTTTGTAGTTTGGCAGATAGCTGGGGTGGAGCTCAGACTGTAGGAGCCTGAAAAAAAAAAAAGAAAAAAAAAAGTACTCACTTGATAATACTGTAAATCCATAATAGAGATATCAATAGTACAGCATTGTGGTCAGCTCAGATGTTTCAGATTAAATGTAACCAAATTTCAGATTACCCAGATATCATACATGTCCTTCAGTTCTAAAAATCATGTGGCGTTTGAATTTATTTGAAATCACGGCCCTTGGTTTGTCCTAGAGCTACTTGGACAATTGGAATTTATCTGCATTCCACATAGATTTCAGCAGACTTTCCACAACATTAAAGTCTTCAGAATGGGAGCTGACAGCTCATTTTTACAATCACATACTCTCATGCTTGCGTGGCAGTTTGTGTATTAATATGATGTAGCTTCATTTTGTTCTAAATAGTTTAGGATTAAGGCATTAAGTGTCTTTTTATTACATAGGAGAGCTGTTCATCATCTACGTCTGTATCTGCTCTACTGTTTCTTAGTCAGATTTTCCACTCTACCTCCACAACAAGTAGTCTGGGTTGGATACTTTGGATCGCATGATATCTGACAAATCCAGAGAAGCACAGCAGTCAAAACACTGTCTGCAGAAGTCCACGGCTGGAGCTGCACTAAGAAGCATGCTGTGATATTTTGGAGACACATGCTTGTTTGCAAATAACACTTTCTCGAGTGCTCTGTCACTCCTGGATATATGATCACGGTGTGGGCAGAAGGTGATACCTTACTGGAGTGCAAAGCTTGAGTGTTGGTTTCTCACCTCTTTCCTCCTTGGGACAGATATTGGTAAAGTGTTTATACTCTTGGCACAAGTGAAATGTGTTCCAGTGGCTGTACTTAGAAGTTTGTTTTTCATTTGAGGCTTGTAAAAGAAAAGAAAAAAAAAAAAGAACTTTGTGAATCACTTTGTAATGAGCCAAAATTTGTCAACAAATGTGCAAAAGCTAATTGCTCAGATTCAATCACTACTTGTCAGGTAATACAAGTGTATTCTCCCTGGGGTACAGGCCAGTACAAATGTCTATTTAAAAATCCGGACTAGTCTCTCCTCCCTTCCCCAGGGATAGTCTGATACTCAGATTAAAATTATAACATGAAAAGATCGTGCTATGATTCATTAACAAAACATGGGAGCACTTTACTGTAGTTCAGGCGTCTGACCATTAAGACTGTCTGCATGGTGCAATATTCAGGCCAAATCTTTTCCAGGGATACAAAACAAGGTAGCAATGTTTATAAATGCCCCTTGGTTGTTGCTGTAGGTTGCCTTCCCCCTCCCGCCCCGTGAGCACGTATCAGTATCTTGGTTTTTCACTGACTCTATGTCAGTCAGTATCCACGCTCAGCAAGCAGTGACTGAAGAAACACAGACTGGAGTAGTGGCACCAGGCTCAAAATGTGTTATTAGGAGATAGGGCTAAAAGTTATGTGCAGGATTGGATGCAGGGTTACATCTTTCAGGCAGACGCTCGAGTTATGCATATGGCCAGCCTGGAGACTAGAGAATAGGTGAGACAGCTGACATCAGATACAGGCACCACCTGTCAGAAGGTAATAATCTAGAGACAGATGCAAGAAATTGTAGAGTGCCTTTTTTATCAACTTCGTTCACCCACTATCATTCTGTAAATGCGTGGTTAAGCTGTGTGTGTAAGTGCTGGTATTTGTATACTTTCAGCATTTTTGCTGGACTGTTCCGTAGAGGTATCAGACTCACTGTATCTTCTTCATGCCATGGCTGCCTGTGGTGAAAAGAGCCCTCACGGAGTCTGGAGAGGATCCATATGGATTCATCTCTTTCTGCTTGATACTGTGAAACAGTAGAAGTGAACTGCTGTCAGGCAGACAGCATACCTTTGAAGTAGGTAGGTCTATTTTATCAATAATCATATTTCTACATGATTTCATGGCCTGGGCAGAGTGAAGATAATCAGTTCTTGCTGTCCCCTCTTCTGGAACTTATTTTTTCCATTTAATCAAATGGAATCCATTTATTTCTTTTAGAGTCGTGGTCCTCATGCGTAAAGAAATACGTGCACCTTCCTGGCTCCAAATGCATCATTCTCTGTAGGCCAGGACCCGCCTGTTAAACTGTGAAAGTGAGCATTACAAGAATAACCTGTGAAGCTCACTGCATATATAATCAGTATTTACTAGCTTGCTGCAGTGTTTTGTGGGAAAGAGAAGCAAGGAGCACCCTTCTCAGAGAAGGCTGGTCGGTTGTGCTTTGATGCCACGCTCAGGACTTGTTTTCGCTGCTCCCCTGACAATACAGGATGCGAGCCAGGTGCTGCTTCTGCTCCCGTAGATTTCAAAACCACCCAAGGATGTGTGCTTTGAGAACAAGCCTTAGTTTGTTGACTTCTCACAAGAATAAGGAAGAGAAGGGGATGACTGTGTGTGGTTTTGTAAAACACCAGGGCTGAGCAGGGAAGAGTGGATTAGATAGACGGTACCTAGGGTAGTAAAGCTCAGGTGCAGAAAGCTATTTAAGTGCCTTGTTGGCATAAGAGAACTAACCATTCCTATTGATCTCAACAGTTGAGGACGAAAAGATCACAGTGTTGGCAAGAAATCACTAACCTTTTAATAAAGAATAAGGACAACAGAAAGGTATTTTATCTAAAAGAGAATAGTAAAAAAAATAAATAAATCATTTTGATGTGACCTACTTCCTGAGATTTCTCTCTTCAAGTTTATGTAGATAATTCCATTTCAAATGCATATCAATTTTCACTGACACTTTCTGTAAATAGCAAAAAGAAGAAGGAAGCTCTAGGGCATGGCTCCTCTCATCCCATGACAAGATGTCTAGATAGGTCACAAAAATTCCTCTGCATGACTGCTGATGAAGCCCCATCTGGTAGTTCATCTCAATCCATGTCCAATTGCAGCAGTACTAAATGATAAGTACTCATGAGTTAGAAAATAAATATTGATGTCTAAATTTAATGCACCTAATCTTAGATGAAATTAATTTCATTCCCTTCCCTGTTTCTGAGGCACCTGAAACTGAATTGCATTTCGTACTGCATTGCCAATGCCCGAGTGGTTAAAAACCCCTCTAACAGAGCTGCTGAGTTGGTGCCTAGAAGACCCAGGACTAAACTCCCTGGTTCCCCAGTCCTCTTTCAAGCGTGCCTCAGGCTCGTGACAGGGCTCAGAGGGAATGGCTTTCTTTTTTCCCAGCACGCCTGGAGATCAGGGGAATATTTTGGAGTGGGCACAGAGGAACTGAAGCTACCCACTAGGGATCTGTGGTGAGAAAGCGCTCTCCCCTCTCTCTTCTTTTAAACACAGCATCTGGGGCAACTCTGCAGGTCACAGCTAGCAGAAGGAGAAAGTCTGAAGCCATTCAGGGCTTTGTAGGTCAAAGTCAACACCTTTGCTTCAATCTGGAAACGCAGCAGGCGAGCAGCAGAGATCACAGAGCACTGGTGTCACACGTTGCCACGCTGAGGAGCTGTCAGCAGAAATCCAGCTCAGGGCTTGCTAGAAAAAACAGCAGATAGTAAAAGGTTTGTTTTGCTTCATTTCAGCTGGGTTCTGAGGTTACCAGCCTTCACAGAACGACGACGGCAATGTACATTTTTATAGTCCAGCAGAGTTCAGAGCCCTGGTAAGAAAGCAAAGCACTGCTTGGTCAGCTCCATGCAGGCACAACAGTTCAAGGGTTCGTGTTTATTCCCCTCCCAGCTAAGCTGTTTTCCCAAGAACATCTTTGTTACTTTTTGCCATAAAACAAAAGGTCAGGTTTGATGTTGCTCCTAGAAATGTTCTTGTTGTTCTGTTTGTTTATATAACCCCCTTCTCCCTCCATCTGATGAAGAATGAGCTCTGCTGCTTAATGCCAGCTGCACACAGGATGGTGAGAAGAATGACAGACCCCAAAAGGGGGCTGAGGGGCGGGGGACAGAGGGGTGAAGGAAATAAAGGGAAAATAAACAGAGTTTTGCCTCTGGCCATTTGCAAACAGCTTGTGAGATCCTCACATCACACACATTGTTGGGTAGCCTGTGACGTTTCTGAACACACAAGCTGTCATTTCCTCACAAGGAGTCAGCACTGCTAAACCCTTTCAGGCAACGTGGGTGGGCGCTTTAGAAGACACACTGTCTCATCCCATTCAGGAACTGCCCTCTGTCACTGCACTCCTGGCACGCTGGATGTTTGTTGTTTAAGTAAATAAACCGACCGGTGTCTCGGGCTAGCTGTGAATGCTGCATCCTCCCACCACCACCCTTTCCCGGCCACTCCGGGAAACAGGAGGGAAAAAAAAAAAAAAAAAAAAAGAAAGAAAGAAAAAAAAAACAGCCAAAAGCAACAACAAGATGAAAAAGTTCACAGAGAGCTCCAATGCCACCCACTAAGTCACAACCTACAAATAATCGGTGACCAAATGGTGTCATTAGGGGCCCCAACATCCTGTCAGCACTCAGTCTTCCGATGGGAAGTCCATGGCGGAGGTGATTTTGAAACCATCTTTCCTATCTCTTTCGAGAAGAAGATTCTGAGAAACAGCCATCACGGGACACTTATGTTTTCCTTTTTTTTGTGTGTGTGTGTGTGTGTGTGTGTGTGTGTTTTGTTTTTTGTTTTGTCTTGTTTGTTTCTTCCTTACCAAATGAACCTTTCATGGTCCAAGTCAGTGGTCAACCTCAGCAAAACTGGAAGAATATTTTCTGAAGCCCTGTTGTCAGCCTGCCTCTTTCCTGGACTAGAGGTCGTGTTTGTGCAGAAGTGAGATGCAAAATCATGAATCTGCACCTGTTTTGTCAAGGGTACACAAATAAGAGTACAAAACAGTGTATTTTCTGTTTTACTGCATCCCCTCTGCCTCATTTCCCTCTGTCGATGTTAAGCTACATCAGGAAAAACAATGTCTGACACAACTGAGATTCTCTCCAGAGCTAATAGGAAGTTTTTATATCAGCTGGAACAGCACATGGTTTTTCATGTACTTTTGTTTGACAAATCCATGGGTATTCTCTTCACCCAAATGTAGACACCAGTGTAACTAAATTGGCTGACTAGCCACCCTTAACTCCATAAGTAGTCAGTGAGAAAAAATCAGCTTCCAGTAACTCCTCTTCAAACTCACCATCTCTGTGATTTTGCCTCTCTCTCCTTTTCTCCTCCCTACCTGTCTCCACTGTCTGTACTGGGAGCCTGCGTAAGCTAACAGGACCTACAAAGTGCAAGTGATTTAACAAATCAAATGACCTCTTCACCTATCGGTCTTTGCGTATATCTGCTACCTGGGAACAGAGTTTCTAGCTGAAACACTGCTCTGAAGGAATTTGTGCCTTCATTTCACAGGGTTTGTTAAGGGAAAAATACAGAAAG
This sequence comes from Anser cygnoides, assembly GCF_040182565.1. Lineage (NCBI taxonomy): Eukaryota > Metazoa > Chordata > Aves > Anseriformes > Anatidae > Anser > Anser cygnoides. The sequence goes on from NC_089912.1 coordinate 40,967,592, forward strand.
GTGTCAGGGATCACAAAGTTTTGCTCCATCATGTCCCTCCCCAGACATATTCACCTATTTTGAGAGTGGATTAATGAACTTCAACCACAGTGGGAGAAAAGGTATAGATGAATTCTGTCACCAGATATATCATGCAGGTGAAGATGAAGGCTAAACTGAACACTTTGTTGAGTGCCTAGCAAAACTGGCTTCCAGAAGTGTTTGATTCAGTAAAGATGTCATAAAACATGAAATAGCCAATGCAAGTGATGGTGATGGTTCATTGCTTTCCCTCGACTCACGATACGATTGTTCATTAATACACTGAAAAAGACATTTCTCACAGTGATCAGCACCTCTCTCCAATAGAGCAGGCCAACAAAGCTAAGCCCACGGGCTCAAAAGGCTCAGCCCCTCGAATTTTTCAGAAGAACAAGCACAAGCAGGTTACTGGAAGCTTTGTCTCTGACCCCCAGGCCCATGCAAATGACACTATGCCTCAACATACCACATCCATCTCCAGTTCCCAAAAGGCCCATGATCCAAAATGTAGAGGTAGATTCTTAGACAGGAGTTTCACCTGAGTTCAGTTGTGTTTGGCATCAAGCGAACTCTATCAGTCTGAAGCTGAAACTCTTACAAAAATAAAAACAAACAAGCAAACAATCCACAACATAAACATTGCCTTTAGGAATATGCCTTAGAATAAGACATATTCTACCCTTCCACTTAACTTCTTTACTTTCCCACAACTTACTCCTTGATTGCATTCACTTTGACTGAAACAAACAAGCAAGCAAGCAAGCAAACAAACAAAAAAGGGATCCACACACAGACAAAATGTTTCATTCAATACTGAACTCTAATAAAACGCACAAAGTAAATCTCAGCTCTCAGGTTTCCTCAGGCACAAAAAAAGTCCACAAGTGGTAGGTTAAGCCACTACTGGAATAAATGAAGGAGAGTAAGTAAGTGAAAGAGTATAAAATAGTATGGTCCAAAGCACTCTTTGGAATCATGCTGCCTTTTGGAGTCAAGCTTCCACAGCTCTGATTATGATTCACTGGAATAAACATCCCTCTCATAGCAAGATGCAAGTCATCAATTTGGTGTCAAGGTATCTACAGTCCTTCCTTTTGATTGTTTCCTGTTCTGTACTTCAGCTGACAGTCAGCCTGGGAATAGCAGGGTACCGCGGGTGGTTCATTCACTTGCTCTTCACCCCCTTCAGAGCAGGGAGATACTGCTGTTCCCAGTGGTGACATCCTGACTGTGGAAATCTTGAGGGCTTCTGGTCCCCTGCAAAGTTCCTGTCTTGGTGGCACTGGGGACTTCCTCTCCTGATCAAGCATGGAAACATCCCTTTCCTTGCTCTGATTCGATAGCTCACCAGGAGGCTGAGGACCCCGTCCCTTCCCAGAGGCCAGATCCTGCAGCATCTCCCAGCTCAAGGTGCAGTGGGAGCTGTAGAGTGACCTAGGTAGCATCTTACTCTGGTGACAAGCAGGACAGTGGCCCAGAGCTAGCCACTCCAGCCTGCTCACTGGGAGCCTTGGTTTTGGCTGCGGACAATTCAGAGCAGGATAAGTCCTACGACTGTCTATATGGCCTTCCTCACAGCCAAACCATGCAAGTTATTAGAAACACAGCAGTGCTAGCCATCTCATGGCCTATCTAAATGTCTTCTTGCTCCCTACTTGAGCAATGCCTTTCTTTTCTCTTTTATTTCTTTTCCCTCTTATCTTTTCCCTTTGCTATTTTTTTTCAGCAAATATAGTGTTTTTCTTCAGGTACAGCTCTACTCTGGAGAATGACTGTAGAATGGAAATGTGTGTCTCGCAGATCCAAGTCAAATGTACTGCGTGGATCCCCTGGCCTGGCAAGCACAGACTGGCAGTGGGGCACCAGGCAGAAAGCCTATTCTCTGTGTATATCACCGAACAAACTTGATATAGAGTGGTTTAGAAACACATAGACTGTTCAAGGCTGTGTTCACACAGACACTTAATAGGGCAAAGCTGCAATTGAAGGCTGCAGTAGTGATGTTGAATACTAATGAGATAACATGTAATTTAATCCCAGCTGAATTTTGGAGCTGCTGTTTGTCAGAATAATCATTTTCATTTAGCTAAACCCCAAATTGTACTGACAGAGTAAATACTTTATTTTACTTTTACCATTTTGAATGAAAAAGCAAAGCAACTCAGGAGGCTACTATAAGAAGTATCGTAATATTCTGGACTGTCAATGATCTTTTTGTGATTTGCACCATGCATGCAGAGGAGGCTGGAGTGTTAAGTAACTGTGCTTAAATTGTCACACAGGCACACAAAAGGAATGTCTCTCCTCTTTTCCTCCTAACCCTGAAACAAAGTTTTATAGAAAAGCAAACCAGCACAGAAAGTATGTCTGTGAATCCATTTCAATTTAATTAACACTGTGCTAGTTACAAATGCAAACAGGTTCCCAAGCAGGCTGTTTGGCTGCCCCTCCACTCTGTGGATTCAAGTTTGACTCCTTGCTTTGTTCTAACAGAACAAAGAGAGCAAAGAACAATGTGACCCTGACCCTTCTTTACCCCTGCACACACAAACGATCCCTTTTAATATTCAGACGAGCTGTGACATGAAGAGGGCCCATGAGAACAAACACCTGTCACTTCTTCGGCAGCTCTTTGACCAGACACTGCCTATGTAGTTTTGAAACAACTTTTATATTTCTGAGGCTGTTTTGTCAGGAAGGTGCCAACACTTGCTTTCTCAGGACATAGCTGTCCTTCAGCGTGGAAGCATGCAATGCACTTTCCCTTCCCATCATGCCACAAAAATGCTCTCCACCTGCAACAGCAGTTTTCTTGCATGGAGAACCCACGACGTAGCCTTGGAGATAGGGAGAGTCTAATATTCCTGCTGCAAGCTTCCCTTGAACAAATGCCTTTGGTCTGAGATGGGCGCCCCCCAGGCTGTCCACCCATCTCTCTGCCTTCTCCTGAGGGTAGTAGGATTAAGCCCAGGCCCAGCGGAGGGGGAGGCCGTTAGGGAGGTGAGGGGCTGTCTAGATGAAGGTTGGTCAGGGAACATGTTACAGGCATGGTGAGGAAGATGCCTTTTTGTTTCTTAAATGTACCTACGTGCACCAGTGACAGCAGGGGGGCACCGTCAGGGCTGGCTCCCTGGGTGCTGCCCAGGTTGCAGCGGTGCCCCCGTGCTCTCACCATGCTGCAGGCTGGCACCAGGCCGAACAGAGGTGTTGTCTGGTGTCTGGAAATTACTCTTCCACCCCCACACCTCTAGCCTTTCACGACTCAGTTGTACAGAGTAAAGGAGATTTTTACTTGGCTTACTTTTGAAAAGCTCAGAAGTTGGCAGCAGGGTTTGGTAAGGCCCAAATATCTCAAAGTTATGTTACTCCTGACTGATATTTGCCTAAAACACTTCTTAAAACCCTTCAGTGCCAGGAATTCCTGGACTTGCCTGATGATCCATGCCGGAGACAAACTTACTGTAAGAAATGCTTTCTTAAAATGAGGTATGAATCTCTCTTCTTATGATTTATACCCATTTGTGTCCTATCTCTCCTGGACGCTGAGAGGAGATTACTTAAAAGACAGATGTAAAGTGGGATGGAAACCCTGCCCTGCTAAGTGCAGCCGCACTGCGTCTGCTGTGTAACTCTCGTATCAAGGAACTGACAAGAACTTCCTCTGCAACTCTGGAGTTCACAGTAAGAGTTGGTCTTGTGTTCAGACTTTCTTCCCAAAAAGGAGCTGTGCTGCTATATCTTTTCCTTACAGAAGGCATGAAAACAGTCAAAAAAAAAAAAAAAAAGGTGGGGTGGGGGGAGGTAGGAATGCCTAAAACAGACAGTGGTAGGCTTTGAGAGTGATGTGGTCTGAACAAGATGGCTTTCTCCATGTTTCTCAACCATCTGATGGAGAGCAACGGTTGCAGGTGAACAGAGCAGGTCATTGCTTTGGAAAGCAATGCGAACTAGGCAGTTATGTATGTTTGAGATTTTTCAGTCAGTCTTGGCTCTAGATTTTGACCAACAGTTGCAGGAACACTCACAGTCCGTGCTTGGAGGCAGCATTAATAAAGCCAAAACAAAGTCCTTATGTCAAAATGGTTTTCAATGCCTCATATTCTGTCAAAGGCTAAGGCTTTAAGAAAGATAGGCCAGCTCTTCAAAAAAAAAATTCAAGAGTCTAATTCCCACAGAAACCAGACGTCATTGAAATCAACGGGAATTTGGTACTAAGCACTTATGAATAGCTGAGTACCAGTTAATATTCTTCCCAGCCACAGTCTCAGTGAGAAGGTTTTTATTTTGTTTTCCTACTTAAAACAATGAATTTTTGACATTTTTCCCATTGCCTTGGTTCCCAGAAAGCAATTTGGACTTTTCCAGGTTAGGTAATGCGACAACCAAATATTTATCACATTGCATAAGCTGAGTCAGAGCTTTTCCTTTCAAGTAAACGAATGCATTTTCAGAATATTTAGACACAGCTCACTGCTTGCCCTCATGTCAGAAATGAGCTCTCGCCCACGATGAAACACTGAAAAAAGATTACTTTTGTGGTTTAAAGTGACAGCATCGTCATTTCTCCCACCCGAATGAGCAAGCTCCCGGCATCCCTTGGACTGGCTGGGACACCATATGGAAGCAAGCTGTCCAGACACTTTCAAGAGAGGAGGTGAGCAAACATCCGTCTTCCAGTGCTGTACCTACGACTGCACAGGAAATGTGTGAGCAAGGCTGTTTGCTCAGGGGTGGAGGTGACCGCTCTCAACTGGCTCCCTCCCATGCCAGAACCCAGAGCCCAGTACCATGGGATGTCTGACATGCGTGTTGCATGTGGCATACACATATTTCTTCAGTGAGGGTGACTGCCCCTCTAATGAGGGGATTCCTGCAGAGAACAGTCACATTTACAAATCAAAGTGTGTCAACTGTTAATAGTTGTTCCTCCAATCAGGTTTCCACTAACAAACCCAGTCTCCAAAATATTTACTGCAAGTCATTATAAATGCACCACCAATTGCTTGTACATTCGGAAGGAGGGTAGCAGTTCTGGCAGTCTTTACTCCAGTTCTGTTTGTGCTTCACATTTTCTGCTTCTAGAGAAATTAGAACCCACATAGGAGAATGTTTATGTTCCAACCAAGTTCCTTAAACCTCAGCAGAGATATCAGAAACATTAAAGAGTTTTAAAAGTGTGCATCGTATTAATGTTGTCATACAATTTTTTGGCTCATGTGAGTGGCAGTTAAGAGAAACCCTTTCTCCATTGTGCAGATCAGAGAGTTGAGAAGAGCAAACATGGGTGGCACTGGTTATTGTCTCTTTGAAGACTGAGCTTCTGAGTCTGAGAAGTTGTGCCTACCTCCAGCTATGCTGAGATGTGCAAAACCAGCTCCCTAGCTGGCTTTGGAGATGATGCTTGACCACCAAACATCACAAAATGAAGCATGTGACTAAACCAGCTGTGATAGAAGCTAGGTTACATTTAAGAGCATCTGTTTCTCTTTCTTTTTCACTCAAAAAAAAAAATCATATTCAGACTTTTCCTGACTTTTGAACAGAAGTTGGGACCTGATGCTCTTCCCCTTTTTGAAGGGAGATAGTGCTCCTAGCATTAAAAGGCAGACATCAAGGAGCTTGCGACTGAAAAGATACCACAGATACTCCTGGTCTGTGTTTTCAAATGTCCACTAAAATATGGCTGAGAGACATCCAGTGTTCCTGGGGATAATGGGCAACAGATCCTGGGTGGCAGTAAGAGCAATATATACATTCCATCAGAAATCTGAAACATGTAAACAGACAGACAGAAATTGTCAGAGGGATGTGAGAAACTTGTAAATTAACAACAAATGCAGGGAGAGGAAGTCCAGAACAAATGCACTGATGTTTTTCACAACCATGGAGGAGTTTAATCCACTGGTTTAAAAAACATATGGTACACTAAACATTAGATGGGTAATAGGCTGAGAGATACTTGGCAGTGGCCCATGGAAATATAAACACAAGGCATTTGTTTCATTGTGTTTCTTTTTCTTTAAATATTTACTTTTTGTGCTTTTCCAGGATAGAGTTTTTCATCCCGTACGCATACCAAGATACCTTTCCAAAGTCAGACTTGTGGGGCATCACGCTCAGGGTTACTAGTTTTGTTCCAGTGGAACTTTGTTGTGATTTAGCCTTTTTTCCTGAAGGAAAAACAGCATATCCGTCTTCTCTCCCCACCCACCCAAGCTGCTCACACTCCACCACTATATTTGATAGTCTCATCAGCAAAGACTGTCAATAACAAGGACTGGAAGGGTTTGGAAAACTGCAGCTGCTTTCTCCTACCCTTTTGCATGGTCTGGGTCATCTAGAAAGCAGATAGGCTCTAACTTCATGGCTACATGGATCAGGAAGGTAGATACACATCCTTTCCCCAGTTCACTCTGATACTGGCACGAATGTTTTGGAGGCAGCTTGGGAAGTGCTCAGCTCTGTGAAACTCTGTGACATGGAAAAGAACTGGGAAATTAGAAAAAGCACTTTCACCAGTGTATCCGTTTCCAGTTTTGGTACGTGCTGCAAGTCTTGCTCTGTGGATTTTCAGTGCCAGGCAGGAAGACTGGATGGATGTCTGTGTGTTTGAAAGGATATGTCATGTAAGACTTCGGATGTGTCAGGAAGCATGGGATTTGGGGGGCAAGTGAAGGAACTGTGAGAGGTGGAAATGCTACCTAGAAAGTCAGGAATTCACACAAGGTCCTTCCTTGTAGTCCTGAGACTCCATAGCTTCTCTTATCCTTTCACTTTTCTGAAATCCTTCATGCTATGTGGAATTCACCACTTTGTGCATGAAGGCCACAATTACCTTTTGGCCTCCCCACAGAAATATCAAGCAGCTATAGGAGCATTTAGTTTTAGGGTCTTCTTACTTTGAGGGGAGTTGCCATGAGTCATAATTAAGGCAAGAGCAAGTCAGAATTAAGGCAAGACGTAGAATTAAGAGCAGACAAGGGGAAAATAGTGTTTTTCTTTTTCCTTTTTTTTTTTTTTTTAATATATATATATCCATTTTCTGCCTACACTGACAGAATGTCCTGTGATAGCACTTAAGTATTTATCTTGTGTATACCCCAGCAGGTAGACCCTGTGTGTATGGCCACGGAAGGAGGTATATTTGACAGGCCAACAGACCAGAAATCTTTGGGAGGAGACTTTTAGAGGGATTGAGCATAGGCTGGTTTTATTTTCTGATTTATTTATTTTTGGTAAAATTTACTTATCTTACAATACTTGCATTTTCTCTGAGATTGATACACCTGCAGAATCATGTTGAGTGATGCTGAATCATTTCAGCAGAAAACTGCAGATGCCCAAGCCATGGACCCGGTCCTTTCCTGCATTTCCATAGACTTTCTATGAGCAAAGTAAATGTGTCTCTGCAGATTCTGGACCTGCAAAAGTGTCAAATTCAAAACATGGTCTGAATGCCTGTGAATATAATGGACAATTTCATAACATTTCTAATGACTCTTTAGTGTAACAGAGATGCAAATCTGGAGAAAAAGCAGGTGTTGGGAATGGTGAAAGGAAGAAAATTCATTTTATCTGTTGAACGATTCCCTACATGTTGGGAAACCTTCTTTAGTTAAGCACATTCTTCTGTGGGGCTAGTTGACATTTTTCAGTGCAAAAAAGTCTTGCTTGTATACATATTTTCTGTCCTTTTTTTTTTTTTTAAAGAATATTCAAACAACACTGAACTGATGTAGATATTATTCTGTCAGTTAAGAAATAAAACTTTGCTTGTGCCGAGACTGGAAAATAAGTGAATGTCAAATAAACACAGAAGAAGCACATTTGTTAATATTTATTTCAACATTCTTCATCCATATCACATCTTGCAGAGAGGAAAAAAGTTAGTTAAAAGAAAGGACTACAGAACATATTTAACTCCACAGGGGGTATTTCTTCTTCCCTGTTGCCTTTTTCATCTGTATCTCATAAAAGTTGCAAGATAATCTAGTCCTTTCTTCTATTGAATTTATGGACAATTGCAGAAGTCATAGCAAAAGTGGTTTAGCTGATGGAAAGCTAAACACTGTAATGTTCATACACAGACAGAGGAAGCAGGAGGGAACGTTGCCCAGCAACAGGCATGAACACTCATTTACTAACACTTTAATATTTCACCACTTTTTTTGGCTCATCTTTCTCTTGGATAGTTTCTTCATTTGTAAAACATGTCTCCCTTCACTAAAAATATATGTGGTGGGAAGAATAAAGTGATGTAACACTGTAACATTTCGCTTTAAAAATTGCATATAAGATAATAAAATAATAAATAAATAACATAAATAATAAAAATACTAAGTTTTGACATTCAATAAAATGCTTTTAATACAAACAAAGGAAAAGGTGTGTCTCTATTAGTTATATGTAGTAATTATTTTGCTTCTCAACAGGATCTCTACCATTTTATAAGTTTATCCATTCTGTAAGAATGTCTTAATATGCCTCAGATTTCAATGCATACATTTTTATTAGTAAGGTCCTCTGAAATTGTTGTAATTTTAAATATAAAATATTTTAAGTAATTTGAACATTTTTTAAATTAGCAGATAAATAATTCTTGGCTGTAACAAACCTTAACCAGAATTGTACAGATGAATTTTCCAAAAGTCTGCTCTTTCACTGGTAATACACAATTTTGACATACGACCTGATCTTAATGCCATTTATATATGTGACACAGGTGTAAATGTGCGAAGAAGAATGGTTGGTTTAGGACAAGTTCAAGTTTAGGTCTTCTCATGCACTTTTTCCACTGAGGTTCCGAGAGTAATTTTACCAAGTTTCAGTATGAAGCAGTTTGGTTGCTCTGTTTTCACCAGACCACTTGCATCTTGAATGCAACCTTCAGAGCAGAGATGTGTGAAGATGAGGTCTAGCTTCACAAAGATATTAGGAAGTAGGTTAGAGGCACAAAAGAGACCTCACTTATTTGGGATCTTAGTAAGGCCTGGGCAAAACTGCTGTTTGATCCAGACAGATCAGAGTCTATCACTTAATAAGAAGATAGCAAACTGCTTGAGTCACGTCAGCCCTTCTTGGTGGGATGTTTTGCCACTGACATCTCAGCAGTGTGGTGGAACACCAAAGAAATGCAGAGGAATAAGCAATTCTATTATCTCTCAAGATTATACCTTCAGAGCAGGGCCAAGGCATTTTGGTTGCTGATGTGCGTTATTGGGCTACCAACCAAATTCTCAAGCTGATCATTTATGGAAATACTAATTTGTAACAGATGAACCCCTTGTTTCTTAGTTGTTATTAGAGAAATACAAGGTAGTTTGGCATTTCAGTATCTAGGCCCACCATGCATTGCCATACTGCCAAATTACATTTTTTCCTCTCATTATATGACGCTCATCCAAATAACATCATATAAGATGCACAGTGTGAAACTGAGTTTAAAAAGAAAGATCAAATATAGGTTAAAATTCGGTTGTCATTTGGAAAGTATACTAAATAAACAAACACTAAATTCTCTTTTCTTAAAAAGTGTAAACTCTACAGAGAGCTTATTTTGAGCTACATGCTGAGTATATGCTAAAACAACTCTACAGGGCTAATTGAATCATTATTTAGATGTCTATGGATGTTGGAACTGTAAATCCAAACCAAAACTCCGTTTTATTTTGTGTGCAAATGATGCAACTTCTAGCATAAATTAAATGCCATTTTTTTCTTTGATTGTTGCTCAGATGTATTTGGACCATATGTAGGGAGCCTGCTGCATCCTAAATATAAACCCTATAGATGCTGCGAAGAGGCAGGATTGAAGAATGTGCCAATAGGCATGAGAAGACTAATCACTGTCAGAAGGACCAGGAATAACAGAAAAGCTTACAGAACAGCCCTGTCTACTTTTTCCCATAATAAATTGAGTCAGTCTCCCAGGCTGCCATCCACTTCTTCTATCTTTCTCCATGGGAAATTGTCTCTGGGAAAGGGATATTTCTTAAAGCGAGTTATAAAAGCCATCAAGAAAATCATTTCACTCTTAGCCGCCATTGACAGGCAGTTGCTTTTCTGGAGGGAGCTCCTGCAGCATTTGTAGATGCTGTTTCATGCTGGTGTTGCCAAACCATCTGCATTCTGATACGGGCAGCTTGTGAATGTCAAGCTAATTAGCCAAGGCTAATGTCTGGTTTCCTGTAGAGAGCTTTTGTGGAGTAATTACCTTCCTTGAGGTCAAACTGCTGTAATTACAGGTCTTTAACTAATCGAGATAAACAGCCTTTGAATTCTTGCAGTGAGTCAGTCAATCGCTCTAACGGACTTTTATCTTAACCTACAACAATATAGGGTATTATGACAGGTGATAGCAATGCTTTTTGTTTATATGGGATCTAAACAATAACAGATTTCACTAAAGCCACATAAATCATTAACATCTATTAAAGTCTTTGCCTAGGCATATGAGCAAAGTCATTGTTACTTGCTTTTGAAGGTAGATGTTCATATTTAAATATAAGAAAGTAGGTATTTTCGCAGAAGTAGAGATAACAGGAATAAGACAAGAAGAAACTGCTCTCACTCTAATTTCTTGCTCTTTGCCTGTCCTTATTCCTTTCTTTTAATAGTAATACCGAATTGTTCTTTGAAGCATAGTAACGAGATCATTTTAAAGTAACAACCTTCCAAACAGCCCATTTCCCCACATTTCCCCAGCTTGTGTGTTTTCCTTCCTCTGTGTCCCCTTTGCACCTCACACCTTTCCTTGAGGCTCAGATATTTTGGGCTACTATGGGAATGCTGTCCATCTAACTTCATTATTTCTAAGGTTAAATCTCTGTAGAATTTCCTCTTCAGAAAATGTTAGTTGCTTTACCTCCCCTTCCACCTTCACTAGGTTGAATAAAGACACTAATATAACATTCCCTTTTGCCAATAAACAAATAAATACAATCAAAACAAACAAGTAAACCAACAAGAACACAACAGAACCCCAAAACCCCAGTACACCAAGAGCCTGCACAAATGAAGAGAGTGAAACTGTGTGTGAAGAGAAATTAATGGAGGCTTTCCCATCATCTCCTGCATGCTTCAGCACAGTTTAGAAGTGCATAACAAGTTTAGGTAACTTATTTCCCTTATTTTAGTAATCACTGTACTACTCGATTACTAGAAACACATGTAAGTTTGGTTTGGATTCCTGCCATAGGTCAAAACCAATATTTGGGAATGCCCTTCATAGCAATCTATTAGCCAACTGCCCAACAAGGAAGAAAAGAATATCCATACTGCTGCTACCACTTAATTGATTTTTTGTATCTAATCAATTAAATTTGCACATTTCTATTTTTTCTCTGTTTGTTTTAACAAACAAACTGAGTAAAGCATAATTAAAGCTTTACAGCAAATAAAAAAGTGATTACAACGTTAGGAACTCTGGCATGGTAACTCATGATCAGACTATATTCTGTTTCAGGAAAGAATATGACCTACATAAGGAACTAGTTTAGCAGAAATTTGGTAGTCATGTATGTAAAGTGACAAGAAACAGCACTTTAGTTTTATTAGTTTTACATACATGACACTCAGTGTGAATCTGCTCTTGCTTTTTGTAATCCCTGTCTCACTCTAGGCCCATGTGTAAAAATGCAGTACTAATACTGTGATGTCTTCCCTGACATAACGATACCAATAAGGGCTAGTAAGGGATAAACAACCTCTTATTAATCAGCTGTCTACTCTTTTCCAACCATTTTTCCAAACTCAGAACAAAAGTCTGACTTTTCATCTACACATCTGTGCATATACCTTTGTGCGTGTATTTTACAAAAACGTACGTTTATGTCTATTATGTCTATTTTTTCTTTCAATTTCTGCTACTTGAGTGTCTGTTCATGCAACGCTATGGACAAGCTATAGTCCAAGGACCCCAAGCAGTACAAAGGTAAAATGTGCCATGCTGGCATCAAAGACTCGCCCTATGAAAAGACCTGGTGAGGTCAAGGGATATATGAAGCAACACTGGAAGTTGTCCTTGCAGTTCAGAGTTATTTTGGGTGGAATCTGGCTAACTACGGTCAGATATTGTCTACAAAGTAGACATCTGCTAATGAGCTAGTTATTTCTGAGTGTTTTCATACGCAGCAGCTATCAAGTCAATATACAGTGCGGATTAGAGAAAAAATTGTGCTTTTAAAAAGTAGATTCTGGAATAGTCTGATATCAGCCCACAGAGGGCTGATTTCTTTCCATCATTTGTAAAAGGACCATAGAGACCACACATTAAAAATTCTTCGGGATAGGAGTGGAGGAAGAGAGCAGTTCTCTCCCTTCATCAGCCCTACTGTGCCTGTATTTGCAACAATAAAGCATCCTCTATGACTGCTTTTCATAGCCGCTATGTTCAATGAGACATTGGGAACTTTTCTGCATTTACCCTTTGGCAGTACTTTGCCATTGCAGGACAAGGCTGGCAGAGCATTGCAGCCTCACACTGGGGACATATTATATTCGCATCACTTTAAAGCTCCCTAAAGTTGCCAACACAGGCTCTGTGCCTTACTAATGTGCATTGTTCAACAGCAGCCGTCTTGTTCCAGCCTTTCACAAGCTATGCAATGTGGTGACTCTTCTGCTGTCTTTCCCTTCCCACCCCATATACGCTTTCAATCACTGACATTATATTCAAAACAAGAGTATTCAAGAAATTAAAACCAGAATGAATTCCTCAAGTCCAGGATTCAGAACCCAGTTGTAAATGAAACATCTAGTTGTCTTTATACCATTAAAGTGGTATAATGGTAAATAAGAGTTCTCATTTAGAGAGTGATTCATGTGCCAGGGTAGAAAGGATGCGCATGCACAATGATCCAATTTGAGTCAGCTGTACTAAAATGTTCCAGTCTTTGACACGTGCAGGAGTTTCATCCCCTGCAACAACTTATTTGGGACTTTTAAATAGACAGGGAGCCTAGGCAGTCAAAGAAATAGAGGAAACAATACTGCAGCATCCACGTTAACAAGAAATGGGCTTGATCATGAAGATCTGCCAAGAGCGAGATTTTTGCGCATGACAAATCTGACTCATCCATGGCATAAAATTTCTCTTGTCCTTTGGTGACAGGGGATGAAGAACTGACCATGGTTAGTGCAATTGTAAAAGCAAAATTAATTCCAGCATTTTCCAGTATAACAGCAAATTCCCAGAGTATTTCATCTGGAAGCAGCCACAAAGCTCATACAGTGACTAAATACAGTCTTTGATTTCAACCCATCTGCCTGCTGGCAAAACTGAGAACCCCACCAAATGTATAGACCCACGAATATCACACAGCACTTGAGGTTTCTTCTTTTAATCTGCCTATGCCAATTCCAAAGAAAACCTATGAGTCTATTGTTCTCTAGAAAACCCTGGGAAAACACAGTAAAAGCATATTTCTAAGTAGATCCACTAGCTGGGTAAGTAACTCTCCACTGAATTACTGTTATTAATATGAGAAGAGTAAACGTTTAATAGTTACAGCAACACGTTAACAGAGAGATGAACTGGAACTGATTCTTTACATCTGCTCTGACTTTCCCCTGGTTGTAAGGAACCTAACACCTTCTCTCTTCCTCACTTCACACTTTTCAGTCTCCCAGAGGTATAGGGAGACTTTTCCCACTTCTGCAAATCTGAGTAGAAGGTGTTGTGTGTGCAAAGTAGTGTTTCTAAAAGAAAAAGGATGGTGATTCAGTTTCTGGGAGCAGAAGGAAGTGCTTTTGTTTGACACTGAAACAGGTGTCCAGGCATTGCATTTATAGCCTGATACACACTTTTAGTCACAGTTCACAGTAGAAGAAAACACTAAAATAACATGTTTTTCTAATTTACAGACATCAAAATTGAGAGTACAATTTAAAAGGTGCAAGTAGTTATTTGTCCTTTCCATTTAGATAGTGTATTTGAAATTCTCAAGTTCAGTCACATCTGCATTTAGCTTTGTACTGAACCAGATGTTTGTCTTGTACCAACTGTGGACATAAGGCTGCATCTCTTCAAGTTTGGGACTCTCTTAAAGTCTTTTTTTTTTTTTTCTTCTTTTTTTTTCCTTCATTTGCTTGTTTGTTTGTTTGTTTCCTCAGTGGAATGATAGCTATATTGTAGGCCTTTTCCTGCTGATAAGCTACTCCTAGAAGATGCTTCTGAGTAAACACGATATTTTCCTGCATACTACACTAAAATCTTACCTCAAATGTACAGTTGTTTTTTAAGCCACAGCATAGAAGTGTACATTCACAGTCTTGGGTGTGGAGCATGTATTTGTTGGCAGAGGTACTAAATGACTAAACTTAATGCTCAGTGCCTAGCGAAGTGCAAACTTCTCAGAGACTTTTCTGAATATCTCTAAGCTCTAAGACAATTTGCTTTGCTCAAAGGTAGTGAGTTGTGAAAATTTTACTTGTTATCTTCCTGGAGTCAGTACTTATTTGGGGAGCTAGCACTTAATTTGTGTACAGTCACACCTGCCAGAATGACCCTCTGAAACTCACACCACCCCTGAACAGAGTGTTTGAAAGCCTTCCAGAGTTTGGCCAAGGACCCCATCAATCATGGGAATGACAGGGTGTTTGGATAAGAGAGCTGACGGGCTTGCTCTCCCCTTCTGGTGTGCCCTTCCCTTCTCTCATCTTAAACCAAAAGTCCTTGAAAATACACCAGCTGTTGTTGGGGAGTAGGACCTGACAACAATTTTCCAACTGTTGTTTCGAGAATGTGGTAGAGATTTAAAAGCCACTGTCACTAATGAAACACACAGAACACAGCCCTGTTTCTCTCATAATCAAAGAAAAGGAAAAAAAGGCCAGCTATTGAGAACACTGCAATTAAAAATAAAAGCTGAAACAATGGCTTTGGGCAAATGTGATGTTGTCACCGCACATCCTGCTTTACAAACAGTCCACGCAGAGTGGGACAGTAATGAAAGGTCCAAAATTGGAGACAACACCGAGCAAAGCGTGCAGGCTGGCACAGTCCAAGTCGGCCTCCAGTGGGCAGCCAGGAGCGAGGAGAGGAAGGAAAGCAGTGTTGACACATAGATCCTCTACCATAGCTTTTTCACAGTAGCTTACCATAGGGAAGTGGAAGACAGCTTCCAAGAAATATCTTGCTCTCTGGGTGGGCCAGCCCCGCACCACACATAACTTTATTGCGCAGGGCTGCAAAGTTCAAAGGAAGCTCTGGGAAAGGGGAACTGTGGCTCACAGTGCTGAGCCCAATCTGCTGCACCACACATGGCTAAAGTACACACTATCAGTAATCAAGGGAAGGACCTCCCTGAAGCACAAATGGCAGTGGGGTACCCTTCTATAAATATCCTGAGAAATAGCAGAGTTTCCCTTTCCAGTTGCCCGAGTGACTCCACCTCCTTTGATAGCTTGCAAATGTTTCCTTGGTTTTAGTAGTTACCACCGTCGCGTGCGCTGTAGATCAAAAACAAGTGCATGGGAAAAGGGAGCTAAGCACAATAGGCGTGGGTTGAATTGTATGCAGTAGGAACTGTTTTGGGGTTGTGGTTGTTCCCTTCCCTTTTTTCCATCCTTCAAATCCCTTTCCTGTTTCAGTTATGTTCTGATTTCCTATACTTAGTCAGAGCAACTTAATGCCAATTCCAGCTCTCAGCCCCAAGGAATTAAACCCTTACACACAGACTGATAAAAGACAGTTTTAACCTGGCCCTTTTTCTCCTGCTGCAGGCAGCAGGGAAATAGAATCCTACAAAAGCCTCCAAGCCAATTCAATACCACCTGTAAACCTCCCTGGCATTCAATCAGTCTTTCTAGGGCTGCATATTCCATTCTGAGCTTTGGATTTGGATGGTGACGACCACAGTCCATAGGAGAATTTGGCCTGATACCTTTCCATCAAGCATCATAAAATCTGGTTCAGAGTCCAGCAGAATTCTGTGAGTTCACATCTATTTAAAATGGTGCAAAGTGCCAATAAAGCATGAAATATGAAAAATATGCCTAAAGACATACTTGGGTCCTTTAGAAGAAGAAACAGCAAGGAGTTCCCCTGGAACTAATATCTTTGTTCTCTAATGTAAAGAGAGAGAGGAAAATCAGTAACAATATTGCATTTACAGTATCAAAGTTAAATCAGATGTTGCATATGTTAGAAAATTGAAAAAAAAAAATCAACAAATTACTTGTGGTCTATCGACAGACCAATTTATGATCTGTTCCTTGCATGAGGTTACAAGTGAGGAGTTAGGAGACTCAGTGCTAAACATTTGCATTCAACACTCCAATTATTCTTTCTGCCTCTGTGCAAATCAGATACACTAATTCACTGGTGGATCAGCTCTAGGTAACTCTTTATCTCCCTTGAACAAGGTACCAGGGAGTGCAGAATCTTCAGCAAGTTGTCTACCATTTTTGGATAACTAAATAACTTATGGCTACTAGATTTTGTGAAGCTTACTCATCTGTGGACATAAAGTAAGTCCTAAATAGGATTTTTCCATCATTCCTCCAGTTCTTTTTCATCAGTTCCTCTTTTTTTTTTTTTTCTTTTTCTATTTCTGGTGGATAGACTGTTTCACAGTGTTCTGCTGGCTATTCTGATCACAGAATGGTTTAGGTTGGAAGGGTCTTCTGGAGGTCATTTGGTCTAATGCCCCCTGCTCAGTCAGAGCCACCCAGAGTAGGTTGCCCAGAATCATATCGAGGCAGCTTTCGAATAACTTCAAGGTGGGAAACCCCACAACCTCTCTTGGTAACATGTCACCTGCAGAGTAAAGAGGTGTTTCCTCATGTTCTGACAGTACCTCCTGTCTTCCAGTTTGTGCCTATTGCCTCTTGTCCTGCACTGGGCTCCTCTGAAAACAGCCTGGCTATGTACTCTCCCTTCAGATATATACACCGACAAGACACTTTCCCTCCCAACCCCCCCTCCACCCCAAGGCCTTCTCTTCTCTGTTCTAAACAGTCCCAAGTCTCTCAGCTGGTCCTCATAGGAGAGTTGTTCCATTCCCTTAGGGATTTTTGTGGTCCTTCCTCAGACTCTATCCAGTTTGTCCATGTCTCTCTTACACTGGGTGACCCAGAACTGTACACAGAACTCCAGGTGTGGCTTCACCAGCACTCAGTAGAGAGGAAGGTTCACTTCCCTCAACATGCTCCATCCATAGCATAATAACAGATGACACTGGAGGGAAGGGATGCCATCAAAAGGGACCTGGTCAGGCTTGAGAGGTGGGCCTGTGTGAACCTTATGAAGTTTAGCAAGACCAAGTGCAAGATCCTGCACCTGGCTGGGGCAGTCCCAAGCAGAAATCCAGGCTGGATGGAGAATGGATTGAGAGCAGCCCTGATGAGAAGGACATGGGGGTGCTGGTTGATGAGAAGCTGAACATGAGCCGGCAATGTGTGCTTGCAGCCCAGAAAGCCAACCGCATCCTGGGCTGCATCAAGAGCTGCATGGCCAACAGGTCGAGGGAGGTGATTCCCCACCTCTCCTGTGCTCTCAGGAGAACCCACCTGGAGTACTGTGTTCAACTTTAGGGCACCCAGCATAAGAAAGGCATGGACCTGTCCAAGTCCAGAGGAGGGCAACAAGGATGATCAGAGGGCTGGAGCAGCTCTCCTATGAAGAGAGGCTGAGGGAATTAGAATTGTTCAGCCTGGAGAAGGGAAGGCTCCAGGGAGACATTATAGTGGCTCCCAGTACGTAAATTGTGCCTCCAGGAAAGCTGGGGATGGACTCTATCAAGAATTGTAGGGAAGGGCGAATGGTTTTAATCTAAAAAGAGATAATTTTTGATAAGATATTAGGAAGAAGTTCTTTAACTGGAGGGCAGTGAGACACTCAAACTGGTTGCCTAGAGAAGATGTGGATGCTCCATCCCTGGAAGTGTTTAAGGCAAAGTTGGCTGGGGCTTTGGACAACCAACTAGTGAAAGGTATCCTTGCCCATGGCAGAGGCATTAGAATTGATCTTTAAGGCCCCTTCCAACCCAAACCATTCTGTGATTCTATGATTCTCAGGTGACATCTTATAGGATATGGGGAAATGACCTCAGTTTGCACCAGGGGAGGTGTAGATTGGGTATCAGGAAGAACCTCTTCACAGAAAGGGTGGTTAGGCATTGGAACAGGCTGCTCATTGAGGTGGTGGAGTTGCTGTCCCTGGAGGTATTTAAGGGACATGTGGATGTGGCACTTAGAGACTGGTGGACTTGTAGTGTTTGGACTTGATCTTGAAGGTGTTTTCCAGTGTAAATGATAGTATGACAATATGATTCTATGATCCTGTGATGTGGGCTTAAAACATTTAGAAGCCCTGTGACGACTTTGAGATTCATGGAATCATAGAGTGGCTTGGGTTGGAAAAGACCTTAAAGATCATCTGGTTCCAACCCCTGAAAAGATTGCATTTTGGGAATATCGTCCTATATATCTTCCTAATATCTAAAACTGGATTTTAGATCAGATTTAAACAAAGGTATTGTAGACCACTGCAGGTCATTCAGCTCAACCAGTTAATTTTAAAAAGTTTGCATGCTGTTAGGGATGGAGTTAATCTGGATTCATATGTAATTTATACAGGGGGATGGCAGAAAGAGAACATACCTTAAAAGCTCCCATAAAATGTAATGGAGGCCTTACTGACATCCCCTAGTAATAGGGGATTATATCCTTATTACAGAATGGGAAGATTCAGGAGATTTATGAAGGGTTCTTGCCTCTTGCTCTATAGTCACCTCACACTGCTGCAGAACAAGGTCCTGATCAGCACAGCAGATCATTTCCATCATGGTGGATTAGTTGGAAGGGTTGGGTGGTTTCTCAGATCACATCTGAAATGTATTTGATCACATCTGAAATCTGAAAGCGTTTCTTTTTCTGTATGGGTCAGAAATGGAATTAGAATTTCTTGAAGATAGCTTTACATCTGAAATTTTTGGGGACAAGCAGTGAAGACTCACAAGGATTACCTTTAAAAAGTGAGGTTTCCATTATTAATAATTTACAAGAACAGTCCTCTCATGTCTTCTGCCTGTTATGATGACATTAAGTCCTACAAAATCAGATAAGGTGATTTAAGGCCGGCCTTGAATCTACCTCTGATTCCAAGCTCCAATTTTGCCTCAAATATTGTCTTGAACCTACTCCAAGTCTGCCTGTTTGGGCCCCATGTCTTCCACATGGTATGCATATGTGGTAGATCGTTAGGTAGAAGTAGTGATAAAAATAGGCCTGTTAAATATCCCTTTCATTAGGTACATCCTACTGAACAATCACATGGACATATTAAAGTTATTACAGAAGATATTATATACCTGCAAAATAAATACTGCTTACAAAAAGTATAAATTAAATACTCTTTATTATTACTCTTTGAGCAAGCTTTCTAGCACAGCCAAGGTCTTTTCAGTTCTCATACCCACAAACTTTCTTTCATATTTAGCAGGAAAATAAATAAATGGCAGATGCCAGAGATCTCTTCCTAGAAAAACAGTTCTCCTTGGCTCTGTTTTTACCCCCAAGCCATAACACTTAGATACACATTGACAAACTCTATCCATTGCCATACTTTATCTATGCCAGAATTATCTATGCTAATATTGTAACTTAATCAGAGTTATATGGCTGCCAATTTTTTTTCAAATATATTCACTATACAACCTTGCTAATAGGGACAGTAACTGCTGTAAAGTCTCTTCTACCGAGTTCAAAAAGCTTTCAGGCTAACATGGAAATTCATTACAGCACTTTAATTCCTCCGTTACAAGAATGTGATTATCTTCATATTACAGCACACCTTTATGAGCATATTTCATTCCTGTGGCCAAGGTACAAAATCTTTTTTGTCCCTTACAGAAGTTAGCACAGCTTTTAGACAGACTTATTATGGCATAACTGGCTTCTATTTATATGCTTACTGCTGAACAAAGGTGTAGTAGAGACAAAAACCATTTTTAAACACTCAAAAGGGTTTAAAATTTTGTACCATTGAAGTTAATACTCTCAGTATCAGTAAAGAGGTTGTGTAAATGTTTGTTGGATAAGGAACTTCACACTTTAAAATAAAGTGTTCCTCTACAGCTTTTGTTGCATTTATATTTTTCAAATTAAGTTGGCCAAGGTATTTTTCTGCTGTATTTCTACTTGACCCATGGCCTTGAAAGAAATACTGTAAAGGAACTGAAATTCTATAATCATTTCCCCCTGCTTTTATATCACTTTAGTACTTAAAAAAGATAGAGTTGATAAAAACATAGAGGCCTTCTAAGGTTTCCTGCAGACATACTTTACAGGTTTGATCATGATGTATTTTTCAGGTACAGTTACTCTTTTCCTCAATGGCTCTGATGTTATCTTCATCCTGTTATAGACCCTTATCGTTGAGGGATGAAATATCAGTTGATCTCCTTGCAAGAATTACATGCTCTGTCTTTCCATGGAGTGAACCCGGTTATGACTTATACTTTGTGAATGACCTTCTAACATGGAAACAGCATGTGGGTAGCAAATGGAATTAAAAGGGTTATCTTCAATTAATGCTAATAAAAGAAAATAAATTAGAGGTACCAACTGCTTCATCCTGGTTTACAAACCTACCTTAACTCTGACTTGACCATCTAACATGCCTTTTTTTGAAGAAGTCATTGTAGTAGAAAAATCTATTTTCTCTTTGAGTGAAAGTACAAATACATAGAGAATATGTTAGCTGAGCCACGAAAATCTAGATTAAGAAGAAGAATCATCAAACTGCAGAAAACATCCTTACGTGATGTTTGGATATAGGTGTTCAGCTGTGATGGTGCTGCTGTGACCTCAGCATGGATTTCACTGGCCTGAGAGTAAAGGGAAAATGGATTATTTTCATTGGAGAGATGAGAAGAAATGAAAAAAAAAAAAAGCTGCACAGGGAGCTTACTATTTTAACACATATTTTAATTTCTGTTATCTATGATATATTTAGAAATTCAGGAAAAGTTATCCCATTTCTATAGATTTCTCCTTCAGTGAACTTCTGTCTCTTCCGTCCTTTTTTTTTTTTTTTCCATGTGTTATCTCCTTTATAGTGCACCAAGAGCACTTAGAACAATGATGAGCACACAGTTTCAAGTGCACTGACATTGGCAATTCACATTAGTATAGAGGTGTGTAGGAGAGGAGAGAAGACATAGATTTGTTTTGGGGCAGTGAGATGTATGTGAGTACAGGAGTCTGGATGCTTCTAGGGTAAAACCAGTGTGAATAGCACAAATTAATTTTTGCCGTTTAAGGCTTAGGTCACTCCCTTTTTTCTATATTCCACCTTAAACCACTCAGTTCTTTTTCAGCTCTTCCCTTTCTGCTTTCCTTTTGTTAGGTCATTCACTGGATGATAGTGCTTTAGCACCATTTTGGTTTAGGAAAATACACAAAAAAAAGTATTAACAAGGAAAGCAGGGCACACTCCTTTGCCTCCTGTCTTTGAAGAAAGATGTGCCTCATTCACAGATTCACAGATTTCTCTAGGTTGGAAGAGACCTCAAGATCATCGAGTCCAACCTCCGACCTAACACTAAGTACTCCACTAAACCATATCCCTAAGCTCTACATCTAAACGTCTTTTAAAGACCTCCAGGGATGGTGACTCCACCACCTCCCTGGGCAGCCCGTTCCAATGCTTAATAACCCTTTCGGTAAAGAAGTACTTCCTAACATCCAACCTAAAACTCCCCTGTCGCAACTTTAGCCCATTCCCCCTCGTCCTGTCACTAGGCACGTGGGAGAATAGACCAACCCCCACCTCTCTACAGCCTCCTTTCAGGTAACTGTAGAGAGCGATGAGGTCGCCCCTGAGCCTCCTCTTCTCCAGGCTGAACAAGCCCAGCTCCCTCAGCCGCTCCTCGTAAGACTTGTTCTCCAGACCCCTCACCAGCTTCGTTGCCCTTCTCTGGACTCGCTCGAGCACGTCCATGTCCTTCCTGTAGCGAGGGGCCCAAAACTGAACACAGTACTCGAGGTGCGGCCTCACCAGAGCCGAGTACAGGGGCACAATCACATCCCTCGACCTGCTGGCCACACTGCTTCTTATACAGGCCAGGATGCCGTTGGCCTTCTTGGCCACCTGAGCACACTGCTGGCTCATATTCAGCCGACTATCCACCAATACTCCCAGGTCCTTCTCGGCCAGGCAGCTTTCCAGCCACTCATCTCCCAGCCTGTAGCTCTGCTTGGGGTTGTTACGCCCCAGGTGCAGGACCCGGCACTTGGCCTTGTTGAACTTCATGCAGTTGACCTCAGCCCATCGCTCCAGCCTATCCAGATCCTCCTGCAGAGCCTTCCTGCCCTCGAGCAGATCGACACACGCACTTAGCTTGGTGTCATCTGCAAACTTACTGAGGGTGCACTGGACGCCCTCATCCAGATCATCAATAAAGATATTAAAGAGGACCGGCCCCAGTACCGAGCCCTGGGGGACTCCACTAGTGACCGGCCTCCAACCAGATTTGACTCCATTCACCACAACTCTCTGGGCCCGGCCATCCAGCCAGTTTCTAACCCAGCGAAGCGTACGCCAGTCCAAGCCCTGAGCAGCCAAGGACACATCCAAGCACCACGCTCACCACAAGAGCGACTCTCAGGAATTCCCCAGTCAGAGATAACCTGGAGGCAGTATAGGGGCTTTAACCGACTCTTCTGACTTGAAAAAATATTTTACTTATTTATTAAGAGAGAAACTATTAATTAGGAAAAGAATGGTGCCTTTTTATTGCTTTGGTCAGGGTAGCAGCCCTTTCTGTCTCTCACGATGTCCCTCAGGACTGTTGTGAGATCCCTGGATGGGGAGTGCTAAATCAGCGGTAATTACTGTGCTATGTAGTGCCATAAGGACCATATAACAAGTGCAGTCTCAGTAGCTGTTAACATCTTCTCCGAAACTCCATTTCAGTAAGGTGCTCACTTCAAATCTTTATTCTTGCTTTAGTCTTTCAAAGTGTGTGTGGATTTTTTCCTTGGCACATTCTCCCTAATGGTAAGATTCATATGATAACTCCCAACTTGTGTTGATTTTACTGTACCTTTTATGTACTTCAGTTTGCCAACTACACAGCTTGCCATAACAGAGCTTAGTATCTATTCTGAGTAATCAAAAAGAAATCTCTTTGTAAACAAACAAAGCCAGACTTGACTATGTTCACATGAATTTCATTTTACTTGTATAGTCACTAGTTGTTGCTGTTATTATTATTGTTGTTGTTATTATTATTATTGTGACATTGAAAAAGATGAGTTTTTGTGAGGACCACCAAGAGAATTGTTGCAGTCATATCCTACTGGGCTGTAATTTTTTTGAGATTCCCCAAGATCCCTCAGCACTTAATCCTTCATGAAATAATATTACAAAGTTTTGTTTGGGAGCTGATTATCCACTTGGTTTTTAACTTCCGTTCTACATAGCTTTAGGATAATTTCCTGCCTGATTTTCTTTCTGATAAGTCATAAACCTGGTGTACTGACTGCATACTAACATTAAATGCCTCTTCACGCTTGGGGAAAGAATAGGGGATGTTCTCTTGGTCAAATTACAGTTTGAAAAATTACATCCTACCTTCTTAAATTCCAGCCATACATTCAACTGGATACAGTACTTACCACTTTCTAGCTTAAAATGTAAAAATGCAGTGTGCTTTTAAACAGCTGTTACACTCCACTCTCCCTCCCCTCCAGGTGGCTGCACTTCACTGATGGGTAAAGTGATTTCTGTTTACAGAAAAAGCAGCTTTTATAGTTTGTAAATGGTTTTAGGATCCTTTGGGAGGAAAGGCATGGTGCAGGAATGTAAGCTACTCTGATTCTTGTTAAGAGAAGGGGACAAAAGCCCATAGGAATTAGACCAAAACTAAACTCCTGTAAAAACCTCCAGGTGTGCAGTCTCTCAGAGAAGAAACATTGGGGCAATAAAATGATCAGTTTTGGTTTTAATTGAAGGACTTGAAGTAATAAATAAATAAATAAATAAATAAATAAATAAATAATAAAAGCTTGGTAGTGAATAAACTAATGTTTGGGGGTTTTAGGAGAAGGGAGGGAGGAAGGTTGGTTGATAAATAGGAGGTCCCACCTTTAAGTGTGTATACAGGGACAATAAACTTATCTAAAATGTTGATGACCTGACAAAAAATTGTTCCCACTTCACAGTCAGAAGCTGGTTTTCTGCAAGCTCACTCAGACTGCACCATGTAGCATTTTCTTTGTAGGACCAAGGAGGTATCCATTAAATCTCAGTCCACTGGGATTTGTTGTTCTGAAGATGTTAATCAATGTCTGATTAACTATGCATGCAAACACAGACAGCCCCCACGGCTGTTAGCTTTGGGCTTTTAACTTAGCCCAGCACCACTGGTGAGCTTTAAATTCTGTCAGCAGCACTCTGAAGAGTCTGTCTGAAAAGCAGCCAAAATGCAGGCAGCACATTGGGAATGTTACTAAGTGGGAACTAGACACTTTACTTTCAGTACAGAATGTTTTCTTCAATTAAATAAATAAATAAATAAATACATAAATAAGAGAGAGAGAGAAAGAAAAAAAAAAAAAGAGCGGTCTGGGATTTGAATAAACTTGTTAGATTTGGATCTCCGAGCTTATGTCATTTTTTCCATGCTTCCCCTCAGAGAAACAGGTTCCACAATTTAAGTAAAGAAGTTCCCTTTTCTTGCAAAAATATTGACATTGACAACATATCCCAGAATCCTCACACTTGCCTCCCTTGTCCTCCCCTGGGCTGCTCGGCCGTGTGGCAGCTGCATGGCTGCTGGCATGGGCACCCCCGCGGCAGGGACCACGGGGACCCCCAGGAGATGCACGGTTGGACTCGTGAAGAAGTCACGTGAGCAGACTCACACTGAAGAAACATTTAGCTAATCAGGTTTAACAGGAAAACATACTGGTGAAGTCTGAAAATAATTTAAATATGCGTTGTGGAGCTACCAGGGTATTTTCTGGACGGAGTGCATACACATAGCTTTTACTGATACACTTGTCTCAGTTTGCCTGAAATGCATTAGCACGCTGCTCCCCAAAGGGACCTGACTCAAGTGTGTATTGGAATTAACTCTGGTTACCTCTCTTAGCTGCAGGTTGCCAGCCTTGCAGGTTGTGGTGGACTGGATGATCTAACCTGCCTCTCAGCTGCTTTCATTCACAGGTCAGCTATTAGCCTGCTCTGCAGTAAGCTTGTTAATTGGGTTCACAGGGACACAGTGGGCTGTGACCCGTGGTGGTTCACACAGGTTGCTCTGCTGGTTTGCAGCAGGACTAGCAGAGGCCAGCTGAGGCACAGGCTGTCAGCTGGGCCGTATCCTGCCACTGCAAAATCAGGCAAAGGAGCACGAGCCAGGGTGCGGCAGGTATCTGCAGAGGAGAGCTGCAATGGCCATCACCAGTGAAACAGTGCTCCTGAGACATTCAGGCTGGAACTGTGAGTGCAGAAAAGAGAAATAAGATGAGTCCCACTCAAGTGGCAAGATTTTATATGTGGGACCGAACTTGGCTTCAAGGCAACTCCGAGGCAGCTCAAGGTCATCCTGTAGTAAAGGAATCTGAAATCCATCATTTGGTAGCAGTTCAGAGAGCAAGTGCACCTGGCAAGTATGGACGTAGAATAAATATGGCAAGTTTGCAAGGAGAGGTGCAATTGCCTGGTCAGAAGGGCAAATGTTCATCTGGCAGTATGTTGCTTAGCAATGTTTTTTAATTGTACAAGACCAAAGGTGAAAAAAAAGCTAATTGGCTGAATTGCCTGACCCAGCACTTGCAAAACCTGGTGCAGCCTGAGGACTTCTTTTTTTTTTTTTTTTTTTTTATGGCTCACTGTGGCCATCAGGGCTCCATATTAGCCAGGTGTAGCTGAAGTATGCCACACTTGACCCCCACACAAGTCTTACAAGGAGTGACTGAGGGAGCTCGGATTGTTCAGCCTGGAAAAGAGGAGGTTCAGGGGCGACCTTATCGCACTCTACAGGTACCTTAAAGGAGGCTGTAGAGAGGTGGGGGTTGGTCTGTTCTCCCATGTGCCTGGTGACAGGACGAGGGGGAGCGGGCTAAAGTTGCGCCAGGGGAGGTTTAGGTTGGATGTTAGGAAAAACTTCTTTACTGAAAGGGTTGTTAGGCATTGGAATGGGCTGCCCAGGGAAGTGGTTCAGTCACCATCCCTGGAAGTCTTTAAAAGCCATTTAGATGTACAGCTTAGTGATATGGTTTAGTGGGGGACTTGTTAGTGTTAGGTCAGAGGTTGGACTAGGTGATCTTGGAGGTCTCTTCCAACCTAGATGATTCTGTGATTGTGTGATCTCCTGCTTCAGCGGGAAGAATGAGGTGAATCTTAATAAGAAACTTCCATGGCTTCAGTGGATCTCAATACCAGCCATCTCCTCACAAAACGTCTTGAAAAATGATGCCACTACCCAGGCTTTGGAGCTGCTGTACCATAACCTCACACTGGGCAGATGCTTTTAGAATTTGGTCCAAATCAAACTCATTTAGGATAAAAATTGAAAGAAAAGAATGGTAAGTGGTAGTCTGAACTCATTGTTTTCACCAGTTGCATAAGTTGGAATTGTAACTGTGCCATTCCTTACATCCTCTACAGATAATGAATCTGATCCAGCATGAACAACCATGGCCCTAAGAGGCAAAGTCAACCAGGACCATGTTAGATCATAACTAAGGCCAGGGGATGTTATTTCAGGGGAGGACTTCTTTTACTTACACATAATTCAGCTTTGGTTTGACAATTCACTGCTCCAAGCTGAATATGTTAAAATGTGCCAAAGCCGAAGAGAATAATGAGAAATTTCACACACACACAAAAACACTCCTTCTGAGACTCTGAAAGTGAAAGATTATTTTTTTCGAAGAGGCGTTTTATGTCAAAAGACTATACCTGGTTTTAGAGGCAGCGAAGACAAACAGTCCTCAAGAGGTACATAGCATTGGGCCTCAATGAACTAAAAACAGTTATGTCGTTTTTGTTGTTGTTGTTGTTTTCAAAGAAAATCTTTTTCTTCTTGGGTTGACCCAAAGTGTATTTTTAGCTTGTAGCTGCTTGATTGTCTAAGACAATAGGCGTCAGTAATGATGGCCATCTAAGTGCAGTGAGACAGATGGAGATAAGCCCATGGTCATGCCCTGTTATCCGCTAGTTCATGCGTTGCCAGTGCCTATTACCACAGACTTAGACAGGCAAGAAGTTGCTAAACCTCACCTGACCATGAGTAAGTGTGCACACACATCTCAGCCCCTGGCAAGTGCCAGATAATTGGTATTTGTTCTTTAGCCTTGGGCATGAGGGAGGGAGGAAGAATCGCCTAATTGCTCTTTCAGCAGTACAAGCTCTTTCAAGAGCTTTTCCACAGCGCAATTTTCTCTCTTGCAGTGGTTTACAATAACCTGGGGCTCATCTGAATGAGTGAGATGATTTGATGAGAATCCCTTTTCTTTCCTTTAGAAGTCATGGAAAACAAAGCAATGTCAGCATTTGGGCCTCAGGGGCTGTTGCAGCCTGGGTTGCTGCACGCTCAGATCTCCTTGCAGGATCCTGGACTTCCTCTGTCTGTAGGGGAATCACCCAGGGGGAAACAGCATGCTGCACTGGGACTGGGATCATGCTGGTTTGATCCCAAAGACAAGTGGCAGGGGGCTGGACCTCAGGGTCCATACCAGTGCTGATGGTGAAAGCTGGGGCAGAAAGTACTTCCCGACCACACAGAAGCCTTGCAAGTGCACAACTGTTCTTTTTCAGAAGGAGCCACGAGAGTACTTAGGAAAACACCGTAAGCGTTATGAGATGTCCCATGCCTTTCCAGCTGGTGTGGACCAACAGGGAGAAGCCAAGGGGACGCAGGCCTCCCGTCAGCCACGGCTCAGGCTGGCGCAGGTGCTGCTGCTCGTGGTGGGGCGTCATGGCCACCTCCTCTGCCCACCTCGGCATGGCGCCTGCATCCCCCTTGCTAGTGGCGCTGTGTAAACCACACGTAGCGGTATTGGTAGGTTGGTTATAAATTAAGCAAACTATATTAAAATTGATTTTGCATTGCGGGGGGGAAAAGTAAGTTATGAGGTGTTACAGTTGCAAACATTTTGTTTTATACGTTACTTCCAAGAAGAAAAATATTATGCCAAATGAAAAAGAGGTGTCAACCAATCAGACCTCCTGATGCCTGTCCCTTCCTTCAGTAGTAACAGTCCTGTCGTGCTGTTTTACAAGGCAGTAAGCCAGTCACCAAGTGGAGAAACCACCAGGCTGAAGTTCTCCTGGTTTATGCCAGCAAGGGAACCCAATTACAGCCTTGTAAAACAGTGTGACAGTGCTATTATTGCGCTGGGGCTACAGACTGCTTAGAGTTTTGAATAAATTTTTCAAAATATTCTCAGAAGCTGGTCAGGTGAGAGCGTCAGAGGCACAGAGTGAAGAAAGCAGAGCAGAGCTTGTTCTCTCTGTGCAAGCTACCATAGATCGGGCCTAGCACAACCGCACACCAGCCCTATGGAGAGCCGGGCTGGCGCCGGCCTGCGGCCTGCCAGCCCTTCCCCTTGGTTGTCAGCTCTTTCTCCTCCTTGCAGACCAGGACACAGACATTTCATGAGAAGGAAGGCCAGGATGCAGGAGGAAGAAGGCAGTTCCCAGAGGGAGCCTGTGTCCAGGTGAGAACTCCTTGCCAGCACCAGCACGTCAATGGAAAATGCAAAATATGTGCATGTCAACACATTGATTACCCAGGGAGAGCCCTGCTAATGGTATACAGGTACCCCCAAAACACATCAAGCACATGCTCTTCTCCAAAGTCTGGAGGATGGGACAGGACAGCCTGGAGCTCTTCGGTTTTTAAGTTAGCACTAACTTGTCTCCTTAATCTTTGAAAAGTCTTGGTTGCAAAAGAAGGAAAAAATAAAATAAAATCACAGTCCCCATCTGTGGAATCTGTATTTGCAGCCATGACTTATGCTCTTGTATGTAAGGAAAAACAAACTGGGAGCAAGCTGGCATTGAAGCAGAGCGGAAGGCAGATTTAACTTGTCTAATATTTGTAAATATAGTGGAGAGGAAATCTCATTGCATTTAATTCCAGGCTTTGCTTGTTTGTTGCCTCCAGTAAATTAAATTTCCAGATAAAATTACCAATGGGCATATGTGAGATTTTTTTTTATGACATCACTGCATAAGGAATCTGGCCAAGGTTCAGATAAAATAAATAACACACAAGGAAATCTATTCATTTTAATAGTCTGAATGCAACCATGGATGATGATAGGGAAAGTAAAGCTCAGATGCTTAGAAGCTCAGCAATACTGTTTAAAAAGAAGGGATAATCAAGGCCTACTCACATTGTCCAAAAAAGGATAAGAATGAACTTAGAAGCGGGATTTTGTTCAAGGCCTCAGTGTAATTATATATTTTACATCTCTTTCAACACAACACTTTGTTTGAGCATGGGAACGTTCTAGCAGACTTATAACAATATTTCCATACTGTACATTTATTGTAGCTACTCATTAAGTCAAATTGCTAGCACATGAAGTCATGTGGAAAAAAGAGGGATTTAAGACATAACATTTGCAGGATACAAACATGAGAAGTGAAGAATTTTTCATCAAACTTTCGTCTGCAGTCAAAGCAAAATTCCAGCGATCATGCAGAGCTGAGCTAAAAGGAGGGAGATATTTCTATCAATTTGAAAATGATTTTTACATTCAATTTCTTAGCACATTACAACTCCCACCAGTCTGGTACCTGTGTATTTGTTTATTGCTACTCATACAAAGCAAAGAAATAAAAGCACATGAGTAAGTCAAGTCACTTCTTCAACTAGTCTTTTGACAATTACAAAAGCACTGTTATTCTCACTCTGACAATGATCCACGTAGACAATCAACTTTGAAGTTTTCTACAAAAGATTGCAAAACATAATGCAGTTAAGCAAAAAGAACTGTTTGGTGTGTGAAGGAAACTTCAGCGATATCTCCTCCTCTCAAAGTCACGTCTATGCATGTGTGCACTTGATTCGTTCACACTACATTCATGCTACACACACACTACCTTTCCATGCTAATATTTGAATCTTAGTATTTCATTGACTACACCTAAAACTGCCACTTATACTGCTCAGTCTTCACCATCTTCTTTGCTGCTTTCCTCTCCCTTTCACAGGTGAACCAACACTAACCTGGAGAACGGGCACAGCGTGAAGTCTGGTTCCCAGCTCTCTGAACAAGCAGGCAGTAAGACCAGTTTATCTTTGTGAACATGCAGTCTTCCTTGAGGGGAAGATATCCACCCAGAAAGCCAGAAACCTGTCCCTCACCAATGCTATTTCTAAGTTGGGGACCAACAAAATGAGCTTCAGCTGGGAGAAGAGGAAAGGAAATGGGAGAAGTAACATCGGATTTGGGCAGGAGAAAAGAAGAACTATGGCAACTATATGTATATATGTACATACACATACATGCATTTTGCGGAGGAAGTGAGACTTGTGAACTGATGGAGTTAAAATACTGGCAGTGCATCCCTGCTGGGGAAAAACAGCTGTAGCAACACCAAGAGAAACAACAGCAGCCACCCTCCTGCCTAGCACCTGGGGTGGTCAGTAGTCAGACATTTCTCCTGTTCATCTCATTACAGCAAGACCAAAATATGTAGCTGTAGAAAGGCCCTTTCCACTCCCTAGTGCATATTATTTGTTATTCAGTACAGCAGAAAGTAGAGGCAATAACAGCTGCAGGAGCAATCGTAAGTGTGATGGTGAAGCAGATTTTCTGTAAGGTGAGTCCCTATCTCTCCGAATATTATCGTGTCCCAACATGGACAAATGTAGGAGTGAAAGACCTGTATTTAACAGGGGCAAGCAGGAATTAAATATAGAAAGGAGCTGATCTTACTGAGAAGACTGCAGCTGAAAGGAAGGCTCCTCACTATTTCCATACTCCTGCGCAGGTGGGACTGAAGTTACTGAAGTCCCTGAGCCACAGCAACTGGAAACCTCAAATTAGATGCACAAAAAGAAATGAGAAGCAATGGAGCAAGAAGGTGTACTTGTCTTCCTCTGACCCAAATAGTGTCACACTAATTGTCATCTGCGTAAGTTAGGAAGCTGAAGTGTAAGAAGAAGGCAGGCACACCCCAATTTCCCCAAGATTTTCAGAAGGTATCTAGTGCAGAAAGATCACCTTGGTGTACTGCCTTCCTCTGTTTCAATGTACCTCTTCCTGTTCTCTCTCTAGCATGCCAAAATTCTTTTACCATTTTAGCAAGAGTTTCACACCCAAAGGTCATAAAGTATCTCAAAAGTTCAATCACATTTTCCTTGCAAAGTAAAAAACCAGTGCCCTTTTCTACTTCATTATTAGTGGACTTACTGAATGAGAATAAGTGTGTGCATTATACACTGGTGGATGTGACAGGCTCAGTACTCAGATTTTAATCTTACACGTTCATTGGCCCAGCACAGTCAGTCTTAGAAAGCCTGCTTAGAGGCCCAGGTGTTGCTCTGTGTTCGTCTTTCCTTCCTCCACTTGTGCAAGAAAAGTCACTCACCTAAACTAACCTAGTAAGTGCATGTAGTGCTGAGCAAACTTCTGAAAGCAGCTCTGCTCTGAATAGCCTTCAGAAGCTGCTTCCCCAGGCTGTGTTGCAATTTCCCCACCTGTACAATGAACTCTTTGTGAAGGACTTCAGTGTCTACTGTATCACAGCTAGGTATTTGTAATATTACAGTTGATTTGTTTTCAGATGGAATGACTCCATTTTAGACAGCATTTCTTCAAAGCATTGATGTATTTTTCCTTTTTATCCCTGGAATGTATAAGCCCAGTGGATTGCAAATTTAAAAAATCCCAAAGAGTAATTTTATTAGCTGCTGAAATACATTAGTGTTCCTGGACTTTGAACTAGGCATAACGATAATAGCCATTCCTGAGAGTGGAATTTCTGACAGATTTTTTTTTTCTTTTTTTTCTAATGTTAGATTAAATTATCTTTGTATGGCTTTAGCTTTTGTTGTATATATATAGCTCCTCTTAGTCTGCATTTATGTGAGAAGACAGTAAATAAGGCTAGCTTTTTGATCTGAGTTACTTATTGCACTGTGATGGTTAGCCAGATGGTGGCTGTTGTTGGGCAAGCTGAAGAAAGAATCCAAGCCTGTGATCTTTCCTGTCACTTAAGAGGCCTAATTTTTATGGTGGTTGTTTTACCTGGAAGGTCTGCAAGGAATAACTAGAAGGCACAGAGTACTGGGGTCACAATGAGGAGAGAAGTTACTGATAACTTTGCCTATTTTTCTTGGTTCTGCCAGTGCTCTATGTAAAGCCCTTATGCAGAATGCTCACTCTCTGTGGACATCCAAGCCTAGTGCTGTAATACTGACACTTATGGGGACCAAAGTGATAGTAACACAGGCCAGATCTACGCTCACAAACCTCTCTATACTTTGAACCGAAACTCTGTATACCCTTTACTTCTGTTGACTTTGAAGCAAGCTCAAATGCACTTGGTGCAGTGAAGAAGCAAGACTTTCATCATACGAGCCCCAGTGGCATGCTCACTACATGAGTTATGCTCACAGGCTCCACTGAGAGAGTCATTTATTGAAAGAAAGCCAGTCATTAAATGCCTGAGACCAGGAAGAAACATCTTGTGATGGAGAAAATGTTGTGTAAGTGGATTCTACAGCAACTTTTTCTTTGACACACTGCAGGCAGAAGTGGATCTGCCTGGTATTTTGACTAGAAGCTGACTCAAATATGGACATTCCAACACACTAATAGTTATATGAAACATGGAAATTTTCATAATATAATGTAGGAATACTAATAATTGCATTAAAAAAGAAAACATTTAAAGTAAGGGCAAAATGGTTAGCAAGCTCCTGAACTAAGACAATTTCTGAAAATAAATAAATAAATTATTGCAGTCTTACCTAGAATAGAGACTAATGCAACTTGTGCTCTGTTCTTGGGCAAATTTTCAGAATCTAATGTGTGTTTTGATTCAGGAAGAGGAAGGAACTCGGGAAGATATTTCTTGAAAGGTCTGTACTCACTTGCAAAGAAAATGGACAAGTGTAAATAGAAGCATGTGAACAGTAGTGTTGAACATGAGCTAACAGCACCTTACAGAACTAACAAGACTTTATGAAGGAAAGGGTGGATAGTGTAATAAATATGCTTTGTTATTTTCTTCTCAGACTATACCAGTTATGCTGTTTTCAGTGATTACTGAAAAATTATAATAGTTTAGAATAAAGCCTGTCTTTCTATTATTGTTTGAAAGATAGACTCAAAATGACTGCTAAAGAGAGAAGAGAAATAATTCTCTCTCCAGTATTAACAGGCAAAGATTGAATCAAGGCAGAAACAGATCACCTAGCATACTATTGCTTGAGTACATACAGTTTATTATCTAGTACTGCAATTACAGAGCTGACTGGAGAAGCACATTCTTTCAGTCCATGAATTTTTAACAATACAAAGCTCAAAGCAGGTACGTTTACCATTCAGTTCATATTTTCTCACCTGGCAGGCTTGCAAGCAAACTGGATTGGTATGTGGTGCCCCTTAATCAGTCATGCATTTTCCCTCTAGCATCTCTTTCCTCATTTAGTGGAAAGTACTGAAGGGCATTTTCTTCTCTCGTTTATCACCTCCCTAAGATATGCAGAATATGGGAAAGCTGCTGTTCTGCAAGGGGCCAAGATACAGCCTCCAGGTCCCACTACAAGTTGCCCACTAATCTCCTCACCCTTCTTCTTATTTTTTTTTTCAAGTGTCCCTTGAGTACATGACAGCTGGAAACAAGTATATGGGCTGTAGCTCAGGTGAAGTAACAACTCTGGGTGCTGGTTAGATTTAGATGTGCACATTTAGGAGAAAATGGAGAGGCACGTATGACCAGTTTATTGAGGGGGCCAGAGCTGGTTCAAATGAAAGGATCATGACATTGTATTGGGTTTTCATGGCAAGGGCTTTGTAGCAGGGGAGCTGTGGGGTTGGCCTCTGTGAGCAGATCCCCACAGCTGCCCCATGTCAGATCAGAGCCAGCTCCAGCCGGCTCCAAAAGGGACCCACTGCTGGCCAGAGCTGAGCCAGTGAGCAACTCTGGTTGGGTCTCTGGGAGGGCTGATTGAAGAAAGGGGGAAAGAACTGCAGGGCAACAGCAGCTGGGAGAGTGAGGTGTGAGAAACAACCTTGCAGATACCGAGGTCAGTGCAGCAGGAGGGCAGGAGGTGCTCCAGGCAGGCAGCAGCAGTTCCCCTGCGGCCTGTGCAGGGAGAGGCCCCTGGTGGAGCAGGCTGTCCCCCTGCAGCCCACGGGTCCCACACGGAGCAGATCTCCACGCTGCAGCCCCCCCGTGGAGGAGCCCCCGGTGGAGCAGGTGGATGTGGCCTGGAGGAGGCTGCGGCCCATGGAGAGCCCCCGCAGGAGCAGGCCCCGGGCCGGAGCTGCAGCCCGTGGAGAGGAGCCCACGCAGGAGCAGGGGGTCTGGGGGGAGCTGCCGCCCACCCGTGGGGGACCCGTGCTGGAGCAGTTTGCTCCTGGGGGATGGATGGACCCCGTGGTACGGAGCCATGTGGGAGCAGGTCTTGAAGAGCTGCTGCCCGTGGGCAGCCCCCGCAGGCTCAGTTCGGGCAGGACGGCATCCCGTGGGAGGGACCCCACGGGGAGCAGGGGCAGGGAGGGACCGTGAAGGAGCGGCAGATACGAAGCGACAGGGACTGACCGCAGCCCCCATTCCCTGTTTGGAGGGAGGAGGTAGAAGAGGGTGGATGGGGGGAAGGTATTTTTAGTTTGCTTTTAGTTTCTCACTGTTCTAGTCTGCTAGCAATAGGCAATAAATTACCTTAATCTCCCTACACTGAGTCTGTTTTGCCCATGACGATAGTTCTTGAGTGATCTCCCTGTCCTTACCTCAGCCCTTGAGCCCTTTCCATCGTATTTTCTTCCTCTCTTCCTTTGTAGAGGGAGTGTGAGAGAGTGGCTCAGGTAGAGTTCAACTGCCTATCTGGGTAAAACCACCACAGACACAGAACCATCAACAGGCCACAATATAAATTGTGTCCTATGCAGTGTGTCAGTGACGGGGAGCAGTGCAAGTAAGTTGTAAATTCAGGAAAATCCTTTTGCTTATGAAGAATCTTTAACGCCTGTTTTGGCACAAAGAAGCATGAAAGCCCACTGGTAATCAATCAGACTGGAATTTCTAGAGTTAAACTGTCATTGGGCCTTCATCAGAAGCAATTAATGGATACTGAAATTCCTGTTTGTTTCCAATCATATACTGACTCTGCAGTGACAGATTTTAAATCCTGATCATATTAATTTTCAGTCAGGATCTAGTTCTTCAGCTGTACGTGCATTTTACAAGCCCTTATTTTGTACGTAGTGTTTGAAATCAAGCTAATCCCAAGTCCTTTGAACTCTTACTCTGCCCCTGAATAAAAGACAATTGAAAGTGCAAATTCTCAATGGTCCCAAATCTGGACTGAAATCTCATTTCTGTAGCTGAACACCATCTGTGCATCAGTTGCATGGTGAATAGGAAGGAAAAACAGACACAGAAATTTCCCTAACAGCCCTGTAGATCCTCATGTTCTCCAGCTTCTCTGGCTGTGACTCCTCTTCCCATCCTCTTTACCGAAGACTTTATTCAAAGCCTGCTCTGAGGCTGATGGAAATCATTCTGTTGTTTTACCAATGATTTAATAGGTGTTGGATCAAGCATAAAGACTGGAAAGAACAGACACTCCATCTTTTATACATATATGTGTAATCACAGAGAGACTGCATAGATAATTGTTATCTAATTGATTGAGTCACTGATGCATTTTCAGGTATTTTAAAGGCTGCTTTTATTTTTTAGAGTTGCTGAAGCATAGTTCAGAATATTTGGAGCCTCTTTCTTAAAGTCTTAAGCACCTGAACTGCTGAATCAAGTGGGTTTTTTTATTATTATTATTATTATTTTTTTTTTAATGTGTGGCTAGTGTCTAGACTCCCTAACTGAGGCCTGAAAACTGAAACTCTCCTTCCAGGGACAGGGAACTGAAGGATTTGGGGGGCATGTATCTCAAAGTGCACTTGTTTCTGCTGGCACAAACAGTCTTTGCAGTAGCCACAGAGTCCATCCTGTGCACGCGTGGCCATGGAAAGGCAGAGCAGGATACACACAGCTCCTGGGCATCACATTGGTGGCCAAAAGATGCGGCCCCTGATCCAGCTGAGCTGCTCCTCGCACACTTGTCTGTGCCCTTCCAGGCTGTGCAGCAGAGAAGACGCACGGGCTCCCCATGCTCCTCAGCAACCTGCGTGCGCTATAGCTATGTTAAATAAATACAAGAGCAGCCCCAGCCCCCTGCCTGGCTTCTGTGAACAAGCCTGAAGGACTGTTTGCATGACAAAGCAAGGCATAAGCAAGCATCAAAGAAAGAAAGAAAAATATAAAGAACATGACTTTTGTTATTATATTTATATTTAAAATGTGTATTTAAGGCAGTCTCATGAATTTTTGAGGCTTGATCCATTATCATTTAATCCTCAGAACTGGCAGGAAACATCTTTCCTTCTCTAAACTTCTGTTGTACAGTCCTCAGCAATTCTAGTAAAAAGTGTTACCTGACTACTCACTTTAAATGTTGTTCTTCATGTCTTTTCTGCTAATACTAAGTATTTGCCTATCTTTGCATCTTCTCTACACTGCTTTCAAACTGGGCACTTCCCATTGTCAGTTCCTTAAAGATGACCTGCAAGCTCTGTCACGTAAGCAGTAGAAACTGTAGGTATTAAACACTTGTGAAAAAGTGGTGTATCAAAATACTTGCATTTCAGAGTACAGTGTTAACCAGTGCAGGTTATACTTGCAAAAGGAGGGAAAAAAATGAAATATAATAATGCGCATAGCTGCCTGATCACAAGCCATTTTATTTTGCAAGTCTGTAATGGAGAAGTGTTATTATGAGACTCTGAGTGCCACCAGCTCCCAGCATCATACATGAAATGCAAAGCTGATAGTGGAGGGTTACAGATGTACTAAACTGGGTATATTAAACTGTCACAGACTATTTATACAGGGTGCTCAGGGGAAAATAAAATCTAGTATCTAATGTCACAGTAGATGCACTGCTTACACAGCAGAAATTAGCAAATTCAGATATTTTGTTTATCATTCATATATCAGAGTCATTCCAGCATTTCCCTGTAAAAGGAAGGGCTCTCTCCTCATCTCCTTTATGAAGACATGCCACAGCAGTAGATAGAGAAACAGCATGTGTCTTTTTTGCTTAGCCAGTAATAGATTACATATGGGAAGACAAACTGGTTTTATTTACGTGACTTTTGTTAAAATAATGTGATGCTCAGAAAAGACATTCCTGAAGGTCATTTGACAAACAGCAAGTACTTTAGGCTATTGCCTTGCCGGTGATATTTAAAGTCTACCAATCTTCTTTGGGAGGCTCAGTGCAATTTTTGCTTCCATCTGTATGGCTACTGGAAAGGGTGTCTGTTTAATATCCCATACAGAACATTACCTTTAAAAGAAAATGACCTGTCTGCAGCTATGCTTCAGTGTCAGTATAGATATGAGCCCAAGTCCTAACGTATAATCTCAGCTACATTGCCAGGTGGCCCAGAGTACATTGCACGAACACATTCCCGTGTTTAAAAGGATGTTTCTTTTTCATGGTGATGTAAGCGATACATTAACAAAGCATCTGCCCATGCTGAGGGCTGAGTTTAGAACAGCCTCACAGAGACAAATATAACAGGAAATTCTGTCAGTGAGTACATTAAAATAGGAGGATTGGTTTGAGTCTGTAATGAGGAGGCGGTACACCTGGTTTGTGAGACTTTGCACACTGTCATAATAGTGTAAGTTAAGGTGCTTTGGAGCAAAAACAAGGCTGCCTAACCTTTCCACACTCCTGAGCCAGTTAAGAAGATTTCAGAGCTGTGGGTATAAAATGCAGATAGAAAAGAGCAAGGGGACAAGGGAACTATGCGTCACGAGATTAACTAATTAGAAAAATATCAGAAGCAAAGACACACATATGAATATTATTTTCGGAAAAAGGATTTCATTAAAGTATTTTTTTTTTATAGATGGAAAATGCTTCAAGTTCAAGCCATGCTTAAAAGCATAACCATATGGGACAAGAGAGCAACAGCTGCACTCAAATATTTTCTTAAGAGATGAACATTCATACTCACTCTGCGCTATATCAAAATAACATTTCTGTGTATCAGCTTAGCTCACAAGTGCTTTTGAAAGGCAGTCATTGTTTGTCCTTTCTGAAGCCATTTTTAGCTGGAGCCATCATTGCTCACTCTTCCCTGGTGACGCACAGTATGCTGGATTCTCATAAGCAGAGTAAAATATCCCTTTTCTGGCAGTAAAGAGGGCATTGGCCCCTCAATATTGCCTGAAGAAGGAGAAAGTGAGGAGTATGTTCAGCCCACATTATTTCAATATTTATCCATCCCTGAAATAAACATTCAAGTATAACATGTTAAAAATAAAATGTTCAAGATCTTGCTCATAAATACTTTATTTATGGCTTTGAAAATATAAGTTGGAATGTCAAACTGAAATACGTCCTGCACTTACAATCATAAATTATACAGCACCATAAATTTACTGGACAACTTACAAATACAGATATTTCCCCTGTCCCAAAGAATTTATATCTAAATCAGGCATGACAAACAGAAGGCATGGCAGAGGACAATAGTTCAAGAGAGGAATGACGAGAAAACAGTAAACATTGTCTGAAGTGATGGGTTTAAAGGAGAGAGAGAGAAGATGAGTAAAAGGTCTGCTTTTAGGTGTAGGAGAGAGAGTTTTAATTTTAAACTCAGCTTTGTTCCCCAGAGAAGGACAAAACATAGTTCAGGGTGTCTTTGTTTACATGCTTACTGATAAGGTCTCTTGCTGAGTTTTGAAGGTTTGGTTGGAACTTGTTTATGTTTTGATTGTTTATAGATTATTATTCCAAGTATGCTTGCAGAAGGACACTGAATTTACAAGTCACATCTTTTGGCATAATAACAAAGTTAAAAATCTTGGAGGTAGCAGCGGGCTTTGTTTTGCTCCGCATTCCCAAAATGGAGGGCCTTTGCCAAGCACGGAGAGCAGCCACGACCATGGTGGAGAGCTGACTTCAGAGCAAGGATGGACAGAGTCAACAGCATCTGCACAAAGCTGGCTACGCGGGAACCTAGCCAGTGGCAGCCACCCAAACTTAACCTCGTTGCAATTTCTGGCTGGCAGAAGCACGGCTGATAGCACCAAACGCTAAGGGTGTACCGTGGGGTGGGACCTAGCGGAAGGGTGATGGTAGGCCTCGGTGGATCTGCAGAGAGCAGCCACTTCCACGGGTCTCTTGTCCACCTAGGGTGCAAGGAAATGATTTGAGTGAGGGGGTGGATGAAGCTTGTGGCGGGATTAAGTGCTCTGGACCTCAGAAAGGTGGGCAGTACACATTTAGAGCTCCACGCTGACCAAACTCTAGGCGTAGTGCTTTGGAATAGTCATTTCTCTAGATGTGAACTAAAAGCATGGGGAGTTATCCAACTTTTCATAGTTGATCTTTTCATCCCTCTACAATAATGCATGAATTTCCTGTTCTTAATAAATGCTTGGGGCTGGTAAAAAGCCAGAGCTGTTCCTCTACACTATAGTAATGGTGTTATAGCTAAGGTGTCTCATGGGGGACATAGTTCAACTACAGCAATAAAAGACTAGATTCTGTTGCTTTGACACAGGAGCCTACTGTGGTTTAAGACACCCTTATACACCTGAAACCCTTGTAAAGGACTTATGGGCACTCTGTGACCACCTGGGACAGCATCTGGAGGTAAGGTGTGATACCCCATAGCATCTAAACGCTAGACACCCGTGTTTAAGTTACTGAATTCTTCCCATGGTATCAAACAAAAGCAAAAGAAGGGTAAAACAAATATATATATATATATACTTTAATATATGGAACTGAACTGGTACTTTACCTCACCTGTTGTTTCCTGCTTATCATGGGGCAGTGACAAATATAGATGAATTCCCAAGCTACAAAATAGCTTGTTTATCTACTGGCAGATGGAGTCTGAACTGAACAGTTTGAAAGGGTCTCTTGCCCCATCATCCCCACCTCAGCTTTACTCTGCTGTAGGTAAAACCAGCCTCATTTTGTTGGTCTTCAGGCGCTTAGTAAAGTAGTTCAGGACGACAGGGGTAGCAGGTTGCCAGAGTTGTACAGACTGGCCTAAGCAGTGCTGGTTGGATGTGTCTTAGAATGGTGCTGCACAGATGCAGAGCAGAACATGTGATAAGACATGGCATGGGGAGCTCTGCCAACTCATACGATTGGGCAGCGTGGAAATTGTTCAGCTCTGCTGTCTGACTGCATTTCATTGGCCAACATCAACATCAAATCTCCCCCCAACAATTCTTGTTGTTCTTATTGCTTCATAGAGGGACAGCTGCATGCTGCTTCAGCCCACAGACTGTGCTTGTAATATAGTGGACATTTACCCCTCTTGATGGCAAAAGATAGCCATTGCTACTGATGGTCCAAAATCCTAGTCTGAAGTCTCCACATGAAGGGCTAGATTTACACTGGTGGATGGGTACAAACGCAAGTGATTTACTTCTACCAAGAAAGTCATGCTGGACAATTTTTTGAGATGTACGGGTTTCAGTGATACCTTGTGATTTTCAGTGGGACAGCTAAACCATCTGTAGCATATGTCCTTTTTAAAGATGGCATTAACTAAGCAACTACCAGTGCACACATGACCTCCAGTTGCAGATCCAGGATGCCTGCTGAAGGGACGGAATGTATTTACACTTGGTTGTTGAAATCGTTGTTGTCCTGAGTTATTACCTGGCTTATAGACAGAGGCAACGCTTAAAGCTGTTTTAGTGGTTTATGTGAGTCTATATCCTTTTTGTACAGTTTAGGAAGATTAGGAAGGATATGTTGATCTTTCATTACTGCCTGCTGGGGTTGCAAAACAGTCAAATTGCTAGAAGTCATGAGGCAAGAGCAGTATGGCTCCATAAGTATGTCTCTGGACAAAACTATGGTTTTCATTTCCTAGTTAGTGGATCCAGCTGCTGGTTTACAGAGATGTACCAAGGTGCACCTGAGAAAATCATGGAATAACTGTGCCTTATAGGAAATTCTTATCCTAGATTATACAACAAAATTTAAAGATGTATCGGGACCAGATTAGACTAGATTGCTACTTTGGGGATATGTCAAAAATGAAAAGTTATGGTAAATTAGCTTTGCCCATGACAGTGTCAGTGCTGCCTACAAGAAATCTAACATTGATTTTACCTAGTAACAAGCAGATGAGAAAGGCCATTGCACTCTGTTGAGATGGAATAATCAAAAAACAGGCTCACTCACTAGACTTCTACTTATGCAGTAGTGCCATGGAAACTGCCTAGAACTTAAAAGCTTAGCTTCCCAAACTTGAGAGAAGGGAAATGATAAGAAAATTGCTTATATGCTAAATACTGGTCTGTAAACTTGAATATATGGGTTTAGCACAATAGTGCTGGATGGGGCTATCAGGACAGTACTCGATCTCCTATGCATGCTAGCAAACTAACTGCATCCATTTGGTCACAGCTGTAACATGATGCTGTCCCCACTTACACTACTTTAAAATATGCAGCTTGTTTGTATGAGAAAACTTTGTGGGAATGGGGTCACAAATTTCCACAAATTTGTCAGGAAGTAGCTGGAATACATACATTAAATTTCATAATTTTGATTAAGTTGCTCGTATTTAAAAAAACAAAACAAAACAAAACAAAAAAACAACACCAAGTTTATATAATGCTGCCATCTATACGTACTGTATTAGTTACATGTTGTAGGCATAATATATCCCATGCACTAATTTATTTGAAAGTTCTGCAGATATAAAACATTAATATTGAAACAATTTTTGTTCTCAATACTACAGTAATCAAACCCCATCAGACCTTGGATTGATGGGAGTATTTTAGCATTTTGTTCTGTTTTGGAATAAGCTTTGTTTGAAACCATTGGAATTTCCTTTAGAACAGAAATCCCAATTCCCAGCCATTTTTGTTCCCATTGTTCCTGTATCCCAGATCCCAGCACCCAGAGGCTAAGCTTCTTTTCCAGTGCATGTCCCCATTCCACCTCCCCATCCCCACAAATCCTGCTGCGTAGAGTCTCACAGACTCTCTTTTTGAGAAACAGCCTCTGCAGACAGCACATGTACAAAGCCCACTGTTTGGAGCACAATTGTATTGTATAAGGTTCTTGTGCCTAGGGCTCTTTGTAGGAGAATCTCCCACAGCACTAACGTTTACCATCTGGTACTCTTTACCCCAAGAAGAGGCCTGGTGGACTACATTACCCAGAATGCTTGACAGGGGAGCTAAGGAGTGGCAAATGAGTGAAAAATAAATCCTGCTCAATCATGGTGTTTTTCAAAGTCATATTCTTTTTCTTGCATAAAAGCTACCAGTGAGAGGTACACAATGGATCATGGTGACAAAATAAATGCCAGACACAGGTTGCACTTAGATTCATCTCAATGACAAGGGAAAATTCAGACCCAGTCTTTCTGTTCAGATCCATCTCCCCAGTCATCACGGTGGAAAACTTACTTTTGCTGCATTCTGACGGAAATGTTGAAAAAGTCACAGTCATTGTAAAATTCTGTTAAAAAAAGCCCAAGTTCTATAAATAAAATACCCAATGAGATAACCAAAATTAGGGCACTAGGATAGTGGGAGGTAGTGGTTTAACACAGACAACTCTCCAGATGCCGTAACAAGACTCCCATAATAATTTCATCACAGGCACAGCTGGAGAGATGCCAGACATCCTCACTACATGTAACTGGAGCAGGTGACAGTGAATCTCTGGTTCTTCCCTAAGTTGCCACACCGCTGAAAACTTGGCATTTGCACCCTCTACTACCAGCTCTTTCAGATCAGAGTGCTGCTGCTTTCAATGCTGACAGCAGGCATCCAATTTCAGAGATGGATCACTATACTTAAAAAAAAGCTTCCTTAAAGTTTACGATGGTGGAGATGTCACATAACATTTGGCTTTTGATGTGATGCAGTGTAAATGCTGTAATCATATTTACAAGACATGATTGATAACATGCTGCACACTAACTCTTTCCTTTAAACTTTCCTGTAAAACACACTCATCTGCCATTTCCCAACCTCAACTACTCAAGTATCCAACTGAAAAAAAAAAAAAAAAGACAAAAAAAAAAATTTAAATAGGTTCAAACAGGGCAAGTAGGCCCTGAATAGCTGTTCAGGAGTAGGAGATGAAAGTTCAGCTCCAAATTTGAGTTTGCTGAATTGTTACACTCTTCCTTTATAAGTCCATGCAAATAATATTTTTATTTCACTGAACCTAGACTCACATCCCACGTAAGATTAATGTGAGAGCCCAACGAATGCTAATCCCACAGCAAAACAGTTCACTTGATTATCATTTCATTGACCTTTTTTTTCAGTAGTTCAACGTCACTGATAGAGCAGGCGACTCCTGAGTTCCTCTGCTGTACCAAGATGTATGGGAGAAGCTGTGGAGGAGGCTGTGGACTTCCTGAGCTGCTTCTCTGCCTTAAAGCATTCCCCCCCTTAGCTGCTCAGCACTCCAAACCACAGAAATCACACACATGTTGGTTAACATAGACAACTTTGCTGGCAGGGACTTAGTGAACACTGTTACTGTTGTG
Source organism: Anser cygnoides (assembly GCF_040182565.1). NCBI lineage: Eukaryota > Metazoa > Chordata > Aves > Anseriformes > Anatidae > Anser > Anser cygnoides. The sequence continues at coordinate 41,011,383 of NC_089912.1, forward strand.
TCCCCAGAGCTGGGAGGTGACAAGCTGTAATGCAGGGTAGTCACAAACGGCTGGCAGGTAGTACCACATTAGATACTAAAGACTTTCACTGCAGCCTCAACCACTGCAGCCGCTGTGTGGATAGCGAAGTTTTACACTGAGTCAATCAGTTGTGCTCACACAGTTTGCCTGAACTCCTCTTTAGCATCCACAAAGGCAAAGTGTGACTCCTGTAGAAGAAGATGGCAGTAACCAGGTCACACAATAGGAAAGGCATTAAATTCTGGTAATCAGATTAGATGGGACAATTCGACCACCAGTAAAAAATGCAAATGCATCATAGTAAAAGAAGAACACAATGAACAATCCAACTGGAGTAGCTGACAGGTCTCAATATACATTTGTGCTGCACTAGACTTTACATGATTCTGAGATTAAGGCTACCAAGTAATATATATGTATATATTATATATATATTTTATGTATATATATATAAAACAAACAACAACAACAAAAGAAAACACCACAACTCTCCAGTTACAGAAAAATCAAATTCCATTTTCTGTGTCATATTGAAATATATTATTTTGCTATAGCATGTTTGAATCATAGTCAAGAATACCTAAAATATACTGCAAGCCTTTGGGCAAATAGGACACGAGGTTAAAGTTGATGCAAAATCATCGTTCCCAGGAGTCTGGCATGTGGTAAAGTTGTGCTGGAATCATTTAAGACATCAGATTATCTCGTGTAGTAGTGGGAGACACTTTGAATGGTGGAAGGACATCCAATCTTCCAGATGTTCAGATAACAAATGTTTTCAAGGCACTTTGAAGATGAAGCACATAAATAGAAGGTTTCATTATTAGATATTAAGAAGAGTAATAAAAATAAATACAGTTCAAACTAAAGAACATCTGAAGGCTCTTTTATGAGACACAACATAGGGGTCTTTTCAAAGTAATGATTTATTTTTTCACATTACTCCTTTTCATTAGCAGAGTTCAGAAATTAGTTTGACAATTTCTGTTTCATTCGATCCAGCAGTGTCAAACATTTTTGCCAAAGAAAGACACAACTACTCAGACAGCATAAAGAAGCTTGTAAAAACCTACTAGACAGAGCTCACTCAACCACTAGCAGCACTGATTGGATCCAGAGCCACAATAAAAATGGATAGACAATATATGCCCTTACCTTAAACCATCTCAAATACCACACAAAGGAAGGGGGGCAGGGGAGAAGTAGCATGAGAGAGTACTGTAGAAAAACAAAATGAAAGCCATTCACACAACATCTCAATTTCGAACAGTTGTGCAAAAACATCTGGAAGTTGCAAATCCTGAAGAACCCATCAGCCCTCTAGTCTCCTGTTTCACCTAAAGACATCATTTTGGTCTCTAGGAACTACAGACCAGGAACAAAAAGATGCATCACACATCAAATAAGGAGCATGCACAAGCTAGAGATTTGTTGGCTTCATTACAAATCAATCCATTTTCTGTGTGATGAATGAGAAATGTCCTAGAGGTCTCTGGCTGTGAGAGTATACCTTTTATTATATGGACAGTGATAGGAAGGGAAGCTTACAACCTCAGGCTTACATCCGTAAGTATGATCTTTCAGTCACATCCTTATGGTTATTTTAAATGCATACTGCCTCCAGTCAACCTTCTGCTTCTCCAGTGATGATTATATGTAACAACAATTTTGATGGATATATCTTCAAGAAGGGAAATTCCAGTAAGATCATAGAAGTGCCTTTGAAGTAAGAAATACACTGATAGCCATTAAAATTTATGAGGTTTCCTTTACTGGTAGAAGAGAAAGCTCTGTGGTATTCGATAGACCTAAAGTGAAGCATACTGCAAATTTAAGCACCACTTACAAGAAAAGATGAGAAAGCAACTCATAGTATGTTAGGAAAAGCATGTAATATTTCATACACAGTATGAGATGATTTTTTGTAAATGCTAGTGTTATCAGAGAAGTCACTTCACTGAAATACTGGAAAGGACATCCTCAGAAAGAAGGATAGGGCAGGGAATAGAGAAGCTGAAAACAAAGCAGAAGCTAAATAACTCAACTGGATCAGCAAATGACTGTTTACAGAACTGAAAACCAAAACATGTAAGGACAAGGACAAGCCTATAAAATGCAAAGCCCTTGATTTTCCTTGTGATTTTGGAGGGAGAGAGGGTATGTTTGTCGACAATTAAATACTTATTCCCATGTTTTAGATATAGAAGATGACATGACTTAGAAAACCCACAGACATTTTTCTAGTGAAAGAGAAGACTAGGACTATAAGAAATATTTTAGGATCCTCCATTTAGTCTTAAGGACTGTAAAGCACTGCTATTGGTGATGGCAATATTTTGTATGCATGGTGCACACATGTAGAACTAAAAATACACAATGAAGTTGCAGATTAAATTCTTTAAAATGAAGAACACCAGAACGTCCAACACCCGTAAAATCTTCCTTGGGTGCACTTGTGTGTGTGCCTCAGGGAATGGTGAGGGCTTACAGACTAAGCTGCTAGTCAGCAGTTTGTCCCATCCCCATTGTTCTTCATGTGTCTTTTGCACATTTCAGACACAACTTTGAAGAAAGAATTGCTAATTTGCTTGCAGGTCTCTGTTTTACTTCTTATTATAATACTTGAATGCTTCACAGACCGTGTTTACAAGAAGCCTCTGAAATGAAGAACTGTTATAAAAAATGGGAATTGAAGCATAGGCAGATTAATGTCCAAAGGCCCCTCCCATCTGTTTTGGGTGCCTAAACTGAAGCTCCTAGATTTTTTTTTATTTTATTTCAAATTTTTTTGAGTTTTTAGCACTAGTAGGTACTTTACACTTTCCAGACACCACTTCCATTGACTTCCATGGCTATTGCAAGTTCTCTGCAGTTCTGCAAATAAGACCCCTCCACACAGCAAGCAATTACCTGTTGAATTCTTGGCAATACACTGCAGATGAAATGTGTCAGAGAGAGAGAATTCAGTTGTTAGTGGCAGTATTTCATGACCCTAGCTCAGCTTGATTCAGTAAATACCTTCCAGTTTTCTTAACAATGAAAGGTAAAAAAAGATAACAATGTCCTTCATTAAACAGTCCTGTCCCTTGTGCTATGCATTCAGTGTGCTGAATAGACCCACTCAGACTGTTACCAGAAACAGTCCCCCCTGCAAACTGAAAGTAGCATTTTTCTCCTATTATTCCAATGAGTTCCTTCCTTTTCTTGGAGAATTTCTTATATTCTTCACTGAAGAAAAAGAATCCAGTCATGAAAGCTGAAGCCTATACTGGAGTTCCTATTGGAAATCCTATTCAGCAATTTCAAACCTAAGCAAGGTAGGGGGATGGAGTTGGGAAAGTACAAATCCAGCATCGATCTATGTATTCCAATTTCCAGGAAAAAAAAAAAAAAAGTTTACTGGAAATCAGTTTTCTTGGTTTTGACAGTGTTTACAGATGAGTAAGAATGGATGATGGGAATGCCTCCTCTCATATCTCATGTTCTTGATACAGCAAAATAATATGGAAAAATCATATGGGAACAGTTGGCTTTTGGATAGCAAGATTTGCTAATTATAATGAACATTTGAAGGCTATCTATGCATATGGTGTTCTGGCCAATCTTGAAAGTGTAAAACATGGTGAAAGCTGTTTTAAGTTCTTGTATGCTTAGTGCCCTAACATAAAACAAATGAAATCCAGTGGTTGGACTAATGGTCTCTTCCAGCTTTACACTCTATGAATCTATGAAAAAGACATTAGAAAGTTACAGAGGCATTACTGTGATTAACATAAAAATTCCCCCCCTTAGTTGCATAGAAATATGTGGTTAATTCTTTCAGAGACTTGTGGTTCAGCAGCTTCACAGGACTCTGGTGTTGCTTGGAGCATAAAAGGACTGTGTTTCACAAGAACAATCATCTGAAAATATAAATTAGCTACTCTAGCTTGTTTTCAGAGCTAAAGGCATCTACAAACAATTGTTTGTGTAGATAAGTCAATCCATTTGCCATCATACACTACGGTATAGACAATGTGGAGTCATATTACACCTTGCACCAATATATCACAATATGCCATAAAATAACTTTCCAGTTCCTTCACTCTTGCAGTCTCCTGCTTCCACTGGCAAGTAACCAATATTTGCCAGTTGGTCGATAGCTGGAAATGACTATCATTAACAGTTGGTGCCATAAACAACCACATTTCTCTGTCGTTCTTAGCATAAGACCTTTACATGTACTCCTAGAACAAGGTTTAGAAGTTGGTTGTTTGCAGTGGCAGAAAATCATTTCCTACCCAGCAGCCCTTAGTAGCTGCCAAGTTCTTCTGTCACCGTGAGCATAGTTACATTCTGCTGATGTGAAAGATCAAAACGCAAAGACAGGAAAGACCTTCCACCACATGGTAAGCCTCTACTCCATACAAGAAAATCACATGTGCACCTTTCAGGCAAAGGTGAAACCTCTTCAGAAATCATGCGCTTTTTGGACTTCTCTGAAATTTTGATCCAACTCTGACATACCTGGAACTGAAGCTCCCTTTTTATTTAGGCAGGAATCCCCCCCACCTCTCTCCCTCCCTCCCCCCTTTTTTCCTAAACCCTCAGGCATTCTGGGACATATTCAATGACACTGCATGCCTGCTACAGCCTCCAAATTCAAGAGAATAATGGGTGATTCAAACCAAAGCTCGGGGGTGGGGGTGGTGAGAGAAATTCAGCACCTAATTGAGGCTCCGTAGTAGACAGTCTGCGTATCCTGTACTTCAGCAGATCAGATGAATACCCTTTTGCCACCCTCTGCCAACAAATGCCGCACTCCTGTGCTCCACAACACAGAGACTTATGCCTAATTTTCTTTCAATTACTTGTGACCTTTTCAGTAATAATACCGAAGAGAAAAAGGATTTCCCCTGTTAAAACTGCTCAGAGCATCATCATCATCATCATTATTATTATTATTATTATTATATTTGCAAATTCATCCCTCTAGTGTGCCTTTGATAGTCTGTCTGCAAAGTTAAAGCAACCATTGGGGCTGTATCAAGCCTTGCTTTAACTCTCATTTTATAACACGGTGATTATTGTTGTGTCATTGTCACAGCTGTAGAATTGCTACAACATTTTCAGCCTGTTCTGTGTTGTCACCTGCAAGCTGATGAATCCAAAATACCCTGGCATTGTCTTCCTGAAAGGCTAGCACTGACCTGCATATTTTTTGAATTTGTCCCTGTTTCTAGCAGTTTCTTCAAGGTTACTTTGAACGAATAAGCATTTGCATTGTGAGGCTGTTTCCCACAACAAAAGGACACAGTCCTTGAATGTGGTCTTTGTGCTTTCTCTTTGACCCCAGTTATTTGTTGCACAGATGACATGCCGCTGTTGCAGTTCCCTGGCATCTTTAGTTACCATCTCCCCTAATCCAGTAATTTCTAGTGCACATTTTAGGGCCAGAACAGCCCACAGCTACTATTTGATTGCCTCCTTTTGCACACCACACACTAACCCAGCCTGCAAAATAACACTGAAACTCTGCAGCGCTACATAGGTCCTTTAATTTTCTTAATTGAATCAGTTAAATTCCTTTGTTTAATTCTTATTCTGTTTAGAGACTTTAAAAAAACAACAACAACAACAACAACAACAACAACAACAAAAACCTAACAATACATAGAGACTACACAGATTCCCCATGATTTATGGCAATTGCGTTTAGTAAATACACACCCTCCTGAAGACCAGTTTCATACAAGCTACCTTTTCTGACTGCTGATGCAGCACAGAGCAAGCATCAGTAGTTGCTCAGATAATTTTTAAAGTTCTCACCAAATGCTTATATTTTGCTACATTACGCTGCAGTGTTTTAACCTGATAACTCCTTGTATGTACTGAGGAGTACATGTAAATTTTGACAAACAACAGCTCAAAGTTTGGTATTTTGGTGACATACCCTACAGAATACCAGCACAGAGAATGAACTAGAGGAAATGTTTCCCTGGGAGACAGGCATGCTGGAATGGTGGATTTTTTCCACAAAAGACTGGAAGCCTAGTCCTCCTGAAGTCTGAATGAGTTTTGCTGTAGACTCTAGCTGGACATCAGGATTACTACAGCATTTGACTTCTGGTGTTTTGCTAGAAAAAAAAAATAAAAATAAGCTGAACAGAAGCAAATCCTGTGACAGATGTGTAACCTACCTGTGAGATCTTACTTGACATTTTGTCACACCTGGTAGCATTTGCCATATATGTTTAAATGGTGCTAGGGACTGTGTGGGAGAATTTGATCAAGAAGTATGTTAACTTAAATCTTAAAATAGCATTTGACATCAAGATAGCCCCTAGGTGAGGCCTCTCCCTACACTGAAAGCTCTTGACATTCATGCTAAAGAAAAAGGAAGAAGTTAATACAAGCATATTCTATGGTTATCATATTAGTAGGCACAAAGGAATTATAAATTCGGGCTCAAAGTGTAATAGTAAATGGGGTTACATCAGTAACTGAGCCATCAGAGCCAGTTACTAGTGGGGTTCCCCAGGGCTCCATTCTAGGGACAGTTCTCTTTAACGATTCCATAGATTACTTGGATGCAGGACTTGAAGGTATACTGATTAAGTTTGCATATGGTACCAAATTTGGAGGAGCTGTTGATTCCATTGAGGCTACTCTCAATGAGGCCTCCTCAATGAGAGGCCTCACAGAGAGATCTGGACAAATTAGAGAGCTGGGCTATCACCAATACGAAGTTTAACAAGAGCAAATGCTGGATGTGTTTGCTGGAAGTGCTTGCACCTGGCAAGGGGCAACCTTGGGTGTACGTACAGGCTGGGGGATGAGAGGCTGGAGAGCAGCCCCACAGAAGGGGATCTGGGGGTTTTGGTTGACAGCAAGCTGAACATGAGCCAGCAGTGTGCCCTGGAAGCCAAGAGGGCCAGTTATATCCCAGGGAGCATCAGGCATGGCACTGTTAGCTGGTCGGGGACACGGTTGTCCTGCTCTATTCTGCACTGCTGCGGCCTCACCTTGAGTACTGTGTGCAGTTTTGGGCACCACAGTATAAGAAGGATTTACAACTTTTAGAGCGTGTCCAAAAGAGGGTAACAAAGATGGTGAAGGGTCTAGAGGGCAAGACATACGAGGAGCAGCTGAGGTGCCTTGGTTTGCTCAGCCCAGAGCAGAGCAGGCCGAGGGGAGGCCTCATGGCGGCCTGCAGCTCCCTCACGAGGGGAGCGGAGGGGCAGGCGCTGAGCTCTGCTCTCTGGGGACAGCGACAGGACCCGAGGGAACGGCATGGGGCTGGGACAGGGGAGGGTCAGGCTGGGTGTGAGGGAAAGGTTCTGCACCCAGAGGGGGGTCGGGCACTGGGACAGGCTCCCCAGGGAAGTGGTCACCGCACCGAGCCTGCCGGAGTTCAAGAAGCGTTTGGACAATGCTCGCAGACGTCTCAGGTCTGATTTTTGGGTGGTCCTGTGCAGAAAAGGACTTGGACTCAATGGTCCTTGTGGGTCCTTTCCAACTCAGGATATTCCATGTTTCTTTTAAACTGGTTTTGGTTGAGGTCCAGCAAGCCAACCTCACTCCAGGTGGAAAACTGCTAATAGGACGGTAATGGAGATACCATGAGACGAGATATTTCATCTGTGAGATAACTGGCCATTAGAACTGGAGATAATGGGCTAGGATAGAGCTGAGGTTCTGGCGGATGTATGCTGCTGGTGTTGGATAAAATCTACAGATGAGTTGGAACAGTAACTCAGGCCTCCAAAAGCACCAAGATGCCTGCTATGCTGTCAAGTTACAGAAAAGCACAGTGAAACATTAGAAAACCTCATGCTTAATATTGAAGAAATCTACAATGTTCCCTGCAAGCAGTTACTGCTTATAAAACTTTATCAACTCTCAGCAGAAAATGCTCAACCTTTCTGTTTAGTGTTTTTCTCAGATTTAATACATGTATCCTGAAAGAAATAAAAAGGTGGAGTATGGGAACGAAGCAGAGAATATAGCAAATGCAAGAAGAGAAGCACAAAGCAGAAAAAGCCAAGGAAAATATGCTGCTTTCTGGGGATTTCAAAGTCACTGTCCATTTGTTTGTTTGTTTGTTTACACAATACAGTTATGCTTCTCACTGACCAGGACAGGACTTATGAGAAGAACTCTCAGCATTTAGGAGCTTTTAAATTACAAATAAAAGTTACACGTAAAAATGCTGTATTCTCTTTTCTGCATTTCTTTCTCTCACACCCTTCTGGCACATTTTCCTCAGAGCTTCTCACCTCAGTGGCTGAGAGGTGTTTATTGCCAGGATCTTCTACCCTTATTTCTTCAAGCAGAAGAAACATACCTTAACACCTATTGCCCAGACAGAAAGAAAATCATGGAAGTGAAAAAAGTGTTTCCAAAGAGCTACAAAGACTCACTACTTAAAAGCCCTGCAAAATAGAAAAGAATTACCTGGCAAGAAAGATTGAAGAGCAGGCTGTAATGCTTAAAATCCCTGTGTTAGTGCTTCAGCCTGTGTATAAGTTATCCCTCTAGAGGCCAGCAAAGTATCAAAAAACAGTTACTGTGAACTAGACCATAATACCACTGTAGAACCAACTCTTACCAAAATTATTAACATGTAAAACTTCTTCCAGCTGTCCAAAGGCTGCCTTTTGTACTCAGACTGAACTGTCTCACAATTATAGTAAATATAAAAAGCATGCCATAGTATTATCTTTATCGTGATCTAAATTCTGTTTGTGGAGTCATAGATGTTAGAAATACAGAATACTCACTAAAACAGATATATTACCCTCATTCATATGGGAAGATTTGCTCATTTAAGAAGCATGTTTGAGATTACTGCATGCTTAGGAAAAAACGTGTGTATTGTGGATAGAGCCAGGAATGGGACTCTCTGTACTCTGGCATTGATTTGCTGTCTCTGAACTTTGTGCCTCAGTTTTACTATCTGTAAAGTAGATAGTGTAATAGTTAAAATGCACAGCAGACGTCGGAGAAACATGTCCTGTCTCACAGAATTGATACAAAGATTAATTACTGTAATCAATATACAGAACAGCCTCAATAAAAAGTGCAATGGGAATGCAAAGCAATGTGAGATTTGGCAAAAGAAACAGGTATACTCATGCCTTAGTTTTAGGGAAGTACATTTTCTTCTAACCAGCATGCTGATCTAATGCTTTCATTTAGAGTGGGTTTTACTTAAAGGCTTGTTCTTGCAGCCCTCACACAGCCACATTCCCACAGAAGTTTGCTTGAGGAAGGCCTTGAGATTCAGCTTTGTATGTTTTGTCTTGGTGCCAGGAAATATTATCCTCTTAATTAGCAGGTCCATTTCTTTGATAAGTGTTCAAGTGGCTTCGCTGCAATTTCATCTCTTCAGTTGTCATCCAGCACCTGGGAGGTAAGGAAAAAGGAAGTAAGCACTGAATTTTTCCATCGTTTCTAAAAAGTGATATTTCTGGGACACTGTTCTTGGGTGGGTGGGCGGATGGATGGATGGATAGACAGACGGAAAAGGGAGTTTCCTTTATGGGATTCCAATAATTGGTATGTGGTTTACATTCCATTCATCTGAAGGTCTCTGATTTTAATCAGAAACAGGCTTGGGCTACTAAACTACCTCTAGTGTTCAAAACATGCCCTGCTTTCAGCTAGTGACTTTTCTCACATGCATCTTTTCTTTGACACCCACAGGCCCCAAAGAGTAATGTGGTCATTTACCACCAAGAACTCAGTGTCAGGTCGCATAATAGGAGCCAGTTCAGAGCCCTCTTCCAGGCAGAGGTTTTCTGATTGCTAGCTTCACAAGTAGAAGCACTTTATAGTGTGGTATTTGAAATTGGCATTGATTTCATTAAGAGTTGGGTTTTTTTCTTTGCTTTTCCTAGGCTCATCCAACTCTGGGAAAGCCTTGTCTGGACAGTGTCATGGAGGTCTGGCAGCAGAGCTTGGTCTTAGTAGCCAGACACTAATGCAGACAACTGCCGAGAAAAGTCCCATATTCGGCAGCTGGACTTGCTGTGCATTAAGCACAAATGAATGAGGGGCTAACACCTTGTCCAGAACTAGTCAGACTAAATAAACAACAACAGAAGATGAATTTCAGCTTTGGGGCTGGTGAAAATGTGGAGAACTTCAACATAACTGCTGTTATCCAAGGCCAGGGAAAACACGTAATGACTTTTATACCACACTGGTGTACTATTATTCAGAACTCTCTTTGGAGCATTTGTGATTGGCCTGCAGAAAAACCTAAAACTTTCTTCCAATCCCACCTTTCCCCATCAGCTAAGTTGTCAATTTCTCCAGACTCACTTACCCTTAAATTTTAATTAGATATGCCCCAACATGTCTTTTCTGTGCCTACATTGACTAACCTCTCTAGATTGTAACTGCACGCACTGTAAAGATTTCCATACCATCCTTGACTGTACAAAGTGCTTCATGTCTCCTGTGCTCGCTGTTTGGGCAGTCAGCCAGTGCAGTGGAAGATCTGCCACAGGGTGCTAAACAGTCTAAGAAAAGAAGAAAAAGAAGAAAAGTTCAGGCCTGTGGCAACCTGGCTCCATCACAGGCTTTTTGTGTGTGCTGTTTACACACCTTTTGCCTCAGTTTCCCCTTGGGGTGGAGACAACTAGGGACAGATGCAAATCAGACATCAAATGGAAGGCTAAGCCCACCCTCTCCATCCCACATTGCAAGATATGATGAGGGAGGTCAGCAGCACTGGGCTACGGCCACAGATAAGAACTGCACAGCATTGCCAGTGTTTTTCTGGCTCCCTGTATCCTGTGAAGACAACATGCAACATGGCTTTGGCAATTCACCAGTTTTTGGCATGCAAGTAAGAACTGCTAATGTACTGAAGGAAGCAAAAGCATCAAGAACCTTTTTCTTCAGCACTGTGCTTCAACAACCTCTTAACATTCATTTGTCCACTGTTTATTCAGAAAGTGAGCCCCCTGGGACAGTCTTGTTCAATGAATAATACAGTGAGACTCTGACATAGGTTACTAGCAGCCACTTAGCAAACCCTATCAGGCCAAGGTTTAACATTGGCAGGTAAAAAGTATTCAAAGTTGCCCTTTGGGTTGCAAAGGTCTCAGTAAAATCCTCCAATTATAACCCAACTATTTCCCCTCTCATGCCACGCTGAAACAGAACCTCCCTCCCTGGGCAAAGGCCTTTAGCCCCGCACTCTGCTTTGAGAGGTGTGGGTCTGTCCTGTGCTAATAAGGGCAAGATCATGCTACACACCTGTCAGAGGATGCCTTGATCAAATTACATTACCATGCTTTACCCTGCATGGTGTTTCACGGATCCTGATCTCTCAGGCTCCAAGATCACTTTGAAAGAGATTCTTCCAACTTGACTTAGCTCAGACAGATAATGAAGTCAATCCTGTAAATACATGGGTCAGACAGTTGGGGCATTATCTACACTGTTAATTTAGAGTAAATTTATCAAGATCAGTGTTAGTTACTGGCCTGAAAACAATCTGCAGTACGCAGCCCTGTTCTGGTTAAATAATTTCCATTTAGAGGAATAACAATGTTTTGTAAGGCTCCCTGGTGTTGTCTTGTCATTTAGGTTTTTCCCACCCATGATTGCTCATTTGCTTCATTAGCATCCTGATTGCATTCTGGGTTTATTTTTTTTTTCTGCCATTAAATAAACCAAAAGTTATTTTGGATGCTGAGATTTAGCACTGAAGTAATATTTGCTGCAATAACTCTTTGCTGCTGGACATCCATTGTTTTCCTGGTAGCATCGTTTACTTTTGTAGGACACCAAAACAGCTTGATACAAGGTGTCTTTGGATTCATCTTTTCAAGCATGACTGTATTGGGTGCACACCACATTTGATTAAGGGAAGGTGAAATCCTGAATAAATCATGGCCAGCACACCCCATGGGTCTCCTAGCAGTACAGCCGGTTCATTTAATCTTCCCCCTGTGCTCTCCCTGGACTGATCAGACAGCACCTTTACACATCAAGAACTATAATCCAGCCTTTAATGTTAATTAAGGTGTGACTGCTTAAACTTCTGCATTTTTTCCCCTTCTCTTCCCTTGGCTGGCCACAACTGTTCAAGTGTTGCTGAAGGTTATTATGTTTAAGTATTAAAAAATGCTTAGCTAAATAAGTTAGCTTATTTGCTTTTGCTGATAGTAGCAGTCCACCCACAGAGCCCTTTCAAATCTCTTCAGTGTTTTGGAAAGTGGATAAGGGACTTATTCAGTGACGTGCAAGTTTTGCCTGAGCCAGGAATGAAGCGTGCATTTCATGAAATGAGAAATAACCTCAGACCACACACACAGTGTAATTTCTGAACTCCAACTCATGCTCTCTTCCCCTCGTCCCCACACACACATACACACACACTGCTGCTAAAAAACAAGATGATGACTGACATCCCTAAATCCTTTAAGCATTCTTCTACAGCTAACGGCAGAGGGAGGTTTTCAGAGCTTAGGTGGCTCATTATTAGCAACAAGCTGATGAAAAAATGGATTACTACAGTATGTGCATACCATGCCAAAAAGAAATAGTGAAAAGCCTATGCCATCTAAACACAGCTTTCAAGAGGAGAAACTGCTGATGCAAACATCTTAAAGCTATTTTTACTGCACAGGGAGATGACAAGGAGCCCTCCCCACAATTTTGTTAAAGAATAATGTTGGTTCTGTCACTCCTTGTTTAGTTAAGCTAAAATCAGTGAGTGTTTCAAATATTATTTTCCATTATAATCCAGTGAAGTAAAACAGATAAAGTTTATTGCATATAAGAAAACCTCACATCCTTTCCTCTCCCGAGCACAGGAATTATGTTGTATGGTGAGAACAAACTACATGCAGAATAGGCAAAGGGCAAACTTTTCCACAGCTGTTACTCTACTGCTAAAATATTATCTCCAGAGTTTAATTCCCCAGGGTCCTGAAGCAAGAGAGTGCGCTTAACCGCTGACACATTGGCCAAACCCTGCTCAGGTCTCCTTAAATATGTCCTATACGCTGATCCAAAAGTAGCAGCTTCATTGTGTTCGGCAGGTGAGGAGTTCTCATGCATGACAATTGCAGCATGTCTGCTAAGCTGCCCCCGTAGAGCTCAAAGAAGGTAAAAGTGTTTACAGACTGACTGCTGCTTCTCATTGCTTTATACCTGATCAGTAATACCAGGAACCGTCTCACCCACTGATACCTGCTCTATCATGGTGACACTGCATAGCGGCTTATGCATACAAATGTATATCTGTACATGTATTTTAAGCACGGCTGTTACTCCCACCAACAGCTAAACTTGCTTAACACTTTCCATTATAGGACCTTGCTTTCAGTTGTTTATAACTTCGCCAAACTCTCAGTGCTCCAGCTGAAATTTTCCATGCTGGGTGTCTGCATCAGGCTGATTTTTTTTTCTGTTAAGTTTCAAGTAAAATAGTACAGCTGTTCTGAATATGGGGTTAAAAGAGAGCAATCTCCTTTTTTTCCTCATTCCCTCCCTACCCCTGAAAGCTATTGAGAAGCTATTTTGTCTGTATGTTTTTTAGAGATATGGAGGGTGGGAAAATGGGTTTCTCTTCAGTAAGGCATCAAATTGTCAGGGTCACGCCTGGTACTAGCCTTCTGAAAATGTCCCAAACTTTGGCCAAGTTATAAAGTTCTAAAAATTGTGCTTTGCCCATGCTCCATATAGGTTTCATAGAGAGCAGCACCATTATTTTCTGTATATTCCTCTTCGACAGAAGGAGAACTTGACCTCATGCATCTCCTCCATGTCCATCCTCAGACCATGTGTGCATCCTTCCCACAGGCCAACTAAGCATCCTCCCAGGTAGAAAAGGATATACAGGGCAGTTTGGGACTTTTTATGCAGTTTCTAGTTCTGGCCCCCAGGAGTTGCTGTGGCACCAGAACTGAAAGCATAGAAATTCTGTTTATTACACCATCAATATCCATTGATGGTACTCATGCAGTACACTTAAAGAAGCTGCTTACCTTGAAAACAAGCAAGAAATAAATGAAAAAGCAGAGGAGACACAGAAGGATAGATGCAGTGAGAAAGTAGAATAGCCAATGCCAATACTGTAGAATAGAAACAGTAATTCACAAATCCCAGCACTCCTTTGTTTTCAGTTAGTATCTGTGACATCTACTAGCATCTATATCCTTTCTTCCTCTAAGTGTTTGGTCCGTAGAAGAGACTGCAACCTACTAGTTACTGCTATGAGCCATTCCAACTGGACAAATGTCAGAAATTGTGATTCTAAATGTTAATGATGATCCATGTGGGAATCACTCATGTTTGAATTGCTTTTCTTTTTGCTTTTTTTTCCTGAAAGTTTTCCAAAATCACAGCGTCAAAACCATGCTAGAAATATTAAGGCTATAAAAACAGCCAAAAGTGAGAAAACGCCAATGTTAAAACTGTTCATGCAAACTTCTGTATATGTACTACAGTACAATCTTTAACAGTATTCTCATTGATACTTTTTTTTTTCCCCAGGCCATCGCCCTTTTTCTTTGCGCAGAACAACATGATCCTAGAAATATGCCTTTATTTCTTTCCCTTTCAGATTTGCAGTTCTTCTGTATAAACAGTCCCAGAAGAAAGCCAAGAATGAAGAAATTCCAGTTTGCACCTCCAGTTCAGCTGCAGCCTCTCTGCGGCTGTGAAGAGGCCACAGCTGCACAGCGGCTTCCATCTCAACTCATCCAAATTAAGCTACTGGTGACTGTAATCTTTTCTAGCCCTCAGTTAATTCCTGGTTCCTACATGAACAAAACCAAAAGGTGAAGCCAGACACATATCACAGACTTCATGTCTGTCATCCTGTGATCCTGCAAGGCTAAAAATGTTCAAGTCTAAAAAGTTCTCCGCACTGGGTGGAAGAGGTTCATTCCAGCTTCCCAGCAATTCTGAACACTCACTTCTTGCCTCTGAAAGACTGAAGCATCAGAAGGCAAACTGGTGACGTGCTTAAAACATAGTAACTAAACTAAAGAGGACTTTGTGTGTTTAGAACCCAGATATCCTGAGTTTAAGAAGAATAATGGTGCTACTCTCTAGGAAATGTACATGGAACATGGACAAAACAGATTTTAGAGCTTGGCCAGAATTAGGCAGGCTTTCAGAAGGCTGGTTCCAGGCACGGCCCTGACAGTCTGATCTCTTATAGTAGGGAGACCCCTTTCCCAACCCTCAATATCCCTCTCAAAGCATGCAGACAAAATATTCCTCAATATTCCCTCCAGGTATAAAAGCGTTAAATCACGAGTAGTGTATTGTAATCCAGTAATTTGTAAAGTGCAACTACAAAACTGTGGGGGGCAGGCAGAGGCAAGAGGAGCCTGAACAGTTCTGTGCTCATACAATTTCTGCATGTAGAAGGACCAAGGCAAGTTCAAATCTGCATCTACTGTGGGGGCGATGAGACCACAGCACAAAAGAGATGTTCTAAGAAAGAAGCTTTCTCAGAGGTACGTAAATTATAGTCCCAATTAGACCACAGTATGGATTTATTTTCTTTGTCATCGAATTATGAACCAGGACAACTCGGAACTGCGCTGTAACTTCCACCAGAGCCTTAATCACAGAGAGGCCAGCACTGCCTACAGTTGTGAGCATTTACTTCAAACAACATAAATATACATCTGGTATTTGTTTTTAAAGCAATTGGCATAGAATGATTTTCAGGGTGATACAGGAGATCATGTTTACATGAGCGTCCACTTGATGGAAACAACTTAGTATCAAACCATAGAGGAAGAAAATCCCTTTAGTATAAACAGTTCTAGTGAAGTAAAACACAGATTCATTCTGAGTTGAGCTGGTATTCATTTAACATCTGAACTATCCATGCTGCTTTGCCATTGTCTTTAATGAGAGCAAAGTTAGGGATTGCTAATGTTAATATCAAACATATTACCGATACTTAGCCATCGGTACATGTTACTTTAGACGGATGCAAATTCTAACGCAATTTTGCTCTGTGTATACGCTTTCAGAAAACAGTGCTTTTGTGCAGCAGGCCTGCTCATGTTCCAGTTTGTATAGATTACTATGTATGCAATCTCAGTTGAACACAAGGTCAGAATCTGACCACTTGATTCCATCCTCTCAGCTCAAGCAAATACAAATAACTCTAAAGTATCATGCATATAGGGAATACCTACATCAAATTACTTCTTTCATTTTGGAATACAGTCTTCACTTGGTCTTTGGAAAAAAGGCAATTTAGTCTTTTAGGTGCCAATTCAACAAAGGTTAGGATGTCAGCTGAACAACTGTGAAGCCCACCAATCAGTTTGTTCAGACCCATTTTCCTCTTTTAGAATTAGTGTCTTCTGTGCAGAATCATACACAAGATACAGGTCCAATTACTATCACAAGGATGATCCTGTGGTCCACACATTTTCTGTAGCAAAAAGGGCATAACATCTTAAATGTTCTGAATCTCTGTGTACCTCTCACTTGCACAATCTAGGAGTACAATTTATATCTCAGAAATTGAATTGTCTGAGTTACGTTGAGCCAGTTACCTATTTTTTAGGCGCATTATTCAGCAAGGTAGATGCTGGCATGAAGTCTACTGAGATGGTCATTACTTTTTTCCATGGGATGCACTGAATCAAGATGTATGGAATCATGGAATGTACAAATGCAAGGAGAGAAAGTTTTCATAAGAATATTACCTCATTTGTTGCATAAGCTTGAAGGTATGCAGTGAATAAAATATGCAGGGCACTGCTGGAACAGGAAAAGACCTAATAGCAAAGGCAGTTAAATGCTTCCTTGGAAGAACAGAATCTTCTCCTTCTGCTGCAAAGATTCTTAAGCAAGTAACTTAAATCATCTTTTTCATACACGGTAACTGTATTCTCATCTTTGAAGTATCTAGTGATAATTTTTAAATTGTGATTATACTGTTAGCCATTTCCCTTCCCTAAGAATGAATTATTATTAATTAATTATTTCCCTTTCCTATTAATGCTGCTTTCACTCACTGTGCTCAGGCTATGGTGCTGGCGTTGGTCTGCCTTTCAGTGCTCGAAGTCATGACCCGCTAAAGCTGAGCAAATACATCCTTTCAAACTGCCTTTTTGTGTTCATGAAATGTTTGTATGCACACCCGGACTTTTTTAAACACATTCATTATTGGAAATTATTCATCCTCCCTCCCCCAGACTGAAAAATGAAATGTGTGGACCACATGGCTATTCCCAAATCCAGTTATAAGCATAGCTCTAATTTGTAAAACATGCTTAAGATCCGAACTGCACTTACAAAACAGACCCAGGACACACACACTGTTTTTAAGTGGGTCTGGTGACAGTTTTGTAAACAGGTTGCTGACAGAGCTGCATTTGTTACTGCAGGCAGGGTCAGATTTCTTACCATTTCACTGGCATCCTATTCCCCCCACCCCCCGTCAAAGAATTCCCACCGAAGCCAAGGGGAACTATTGGAACCTTCTGTCGGGTCAGGGACCCAGAACCAGAACCATCAGAACCCCATCAGCTACAAGAGCAAGGAAACTGCAATAAGGAACAGGAAAAAACAAACAAACAAACAAACAAACAAACAACCAAACTTGCAAGCCGTTTCCAGCTGGAAGCAAGGACAAAAAAAAAAAAAAAAAAGAGATCCTTCTCCTCTGGGCTGATTTAATCAGGTGATTTAATCAGGTTAATTGAGATCAGGTGATAACTGCCACGAAGCCATTTCCTTACGATTGGAAGCTGTTACAATTTCCCAGTAGTCTGTGCCTCACTGCAATCAAGCAGGAACCTGTGAGTGGAAGCTGTATGAATCTCACTCCACTGAAATCCTAAACACAGAATTCCCCAAAGCCTCCTTCATTTTCAAATCCAAACAAAATGATAGTCACAGATTTCCATTAAGAAAAAAGCTGTTTATTTTTAACATTTGAAGGATATGCCTTCAAAATGTCATCCTTTTTGAATTAGTTCATCTTTTTAAAATCATACACACATCTTATTCATGACAAAAATATTTTATACACACATCCCTAGGGCACTAAATTGCAGTATTTATGGGTTAAGTGATACTCCCTAGTAAAATAAGTTAAATTTGCACAGGAAGATACAGAGTAACATAAATCTTACTTCAAGACATCACCCTGTGGCTCAGCTTAATTACAGATTAAAATAAAAATGCATTTCCACAAATAAATTAGCAGTACTTGGCATAGATGTGAATAAAACATGCATTTCTGTGGAGGTTTTGACATACACATTTTGTCATCTTACAGATGAGAAGCAATTTCCTCATTACTTCAGAAATATGATGACTTCTTTCTTGGGAATTAGTTCTGCATTTCAGCCTTGTACCTGTACATTTCTACTGCATGAAAACTTCTAAAAGAAAGGAAAGAAGGAAGTGTTGACGTAACTCAATCTGATCTCATCTTCCCCATTATCTATTGATTTAGGCCATGTCTGACAATCTAGTGGTGCTTGAGTGAAATCTCTCCCTAGCACTTTGGTATAAACTAAAATAGACATTATTTAGCCCCTTCTGGCCCTCAGATTATTTGAGAAGCTACCAGCCCTTCCCTCTGCCCTAAAATATGGACAGTTATATCCATATAATTTCTAACAGATATTAGTCTCTCGCATTCTTAACGACCTCCAACATTGGCACTCCTCCCTAAGCAACATATTATACAATATTTACTCTTAGAGACTTGTCCTGTTATCTAACCTGTTATCTTTGGTGTGGCTTAAGCCACTCACCTCTTGTCTTTTCACAGTGGAAGCGAAGGAACTATGCCCTTTCTCTTTGCAGCATTTTTATGCATTTGAAGGCCATATTCTTTGTTCCACCAAATCTTCTCCTCTGTAGGATAAGCAGCAGCAGTTTGCCTCACTAAGCAGAAGAATGCTGATCTGTAAATAAAAATCAGTATTAATGCCATCAATCAAAGGCCTTAATTTATGTCCTACTTAGTAATATCAACAAGAAGGGTCCAGATATTCCCTATCTTACATTGACTTCTTTTAACTGTACATAATTCAAAAGCACCAATAACTAACAGTTTTATGGTTCCTTTATTTTCTTAGTTGAGACTAAAAAAAAAAAAAAGAAAAACAAAACAAAATAAAAACAATAAGCAGCTGCTCCAATTGACTGTACTGAATTTCATTTTGCATCTTAAATGTCATTGTATAATAAAATGCTAACAGCATAGATTCAGGGTTAAAGAAAGAGAAACAACTAGGGAACACATTTATTTTACACACATTAGTTGTCTATAAGCCTCTTACTACTTCATCATGTACATTCAGAACTGATCTCCTTTGTTCCAGGTAACTAAGTCAGATTTCCCAGTTCAGTTTTTAGATGGCTCCCACTTACAACAAGCGCATAACAGTTAACAGACAGAGCAAAGCCTACAACAGCTTCCCATGACCTAAAGTAGAAGCTGCTCCAGATCAAATTTAAGCTTATTTTCCAATGGGCAGTCATCCAGACCACAAAAACCACCACCATTCACAGACTGCTGCTGTGCAGCTTCAGTGTCCAAGGTTTTAAAATTTCATAACATTTACCCTTCACATAAAACAATTTATACAGTATACTCAATGTAAAACCCTATGCTAATACAGCATTAAATTTAAGATGTCAAAGCTTACAGAAATCAAAGATTATGGTTAAGGTTTCCAGAGCAACATGAAGTTGAAGTCTTGGCCTCTTTTGGTTGTGTGTTATGATAAGGTACTCCTTCATACGATATCGTAGTATTGAGAAACGTGACAGACTATGAGGCATACGAGACATGACATTGCTTATCTTATAACCACTTCTCTTTATCTGTGAAAAACTTTTCATTTGGAGATTTTATTACAGCCAGTGTTTCAGGAGTAAGATGACAAGTTGTGCGTATGTAGAAGTCTTCTTACTCCACATATACTGTATTGCATGTTCTCAAAAACTGACAACATAACCTCTGACTTTCTGAATTATGTGTATTATATCACCTACAGAAACAAAAGAAAGATCCAATAGGTGTTTTCCTTTAAAGTACACCTCCAAGAGTATTACTTTTACACAGATGTATGGAATTATTTTTAGCATTTTGGATGCAGAATATAAAGAACTCTTAGGGTCGTGTTCCTTAGCATCCTGGTAGAATAAATTAGTGTTCTATTGCAGAATTAGTTGGGTAGTGTACAGCCCATGTACCTCACCTTGCAATCATGACTAGATTAAAAACAAACAAACAAAAAAAACATTATTATGCATCCTTCTATTGGATAATGCATGTGTTTAATGCATGCATCAGAGAAAGGACTTATGGCTGAACCTTCAATCCTCATTTTTAAGTGCCTGAATCTGCAACCCTACATACCACTAGTGAACTGTTGTTCAAAAAGGAGGTTTAAAAAGTTCAACATAAAAATTATCTTCCCTGAAAGCTGTGAGTGAAAAGTAATAGTATATAAATTTGATGTTCTGAGAAGTGCTAATGTTAGATACTATGATCATATACAGGCACATTTCAATTCCTGTGTAGGAGGGTGAAGTCAAATGCAGAAAACGCACGTAAATATTTGCCTTGGCTGAAAAAGAGCAACCAGATCAAAACGAGCACACAGCAGCTGTCATGCCAAAACTAGAGGAACACAAAACACTCTACATTTAAGGACAGAAATCTGCAGAGAAATCTACATAGCAGAGGTTGAAATGCATTTGGTGCAAAGCTGGGAATGGCGTAAGTGCTTTCCTCAAGCATTCACAGCCGTACCAGCCTCTCCTTCAGCAGCCCTTGCAGTAGAGCCAACAGACACTGATGTGTCCACATCGAGGCCCATCACATGCCACAATGCCTACTTAGGAAACATACCCACAGCTGCCCCCCTCCTGCCCTCTTGAAAATAGGCTCAAAGGTTAAATAATGGGATATGACCACGTTACGCACAAATTCTCCTATGCTTTCAGTGGTGACAGGATTCACGGTGTGCACACACCTACTGTACTCAGTCATTTATTCCTTGGAATTGCTGACCGTCCACATAGATGAGATAATGGACCATCTTGAGAGAAAGGTCTGACTTGAAAGTGGGTGACTGAACCTTCACAATGGAGTGTGACCGATTGTTTCAGGAGCTCTCCAGGTGGCAGTTTTGGAGAGTTCTTCAAATTCCCTAAGGGAGCTCCTGCTGTCTAGTTTAATTTGTGTACTTAAAATGTATTAAGTAACATTCTTGGTGGAGCGTCCCCAGGTTCCTGCTGCAGAAACAGCTGAAGTATCGTAGTAGAGTAAACTGATGTAGTGCAGCAAGAATTACAATTACGTAATTGTATTCACTGTATTAAGCATAACACGACTGACAAAACTTCCAACTATCAGCAGAAGCTGAATTTAGGCTGCAGTGCACTTTACAGTAATATTTAGTGTCAACAGCAAAACTAACTCAACAGATTACAGTTAATTTCCTCAAAGTTATTTCATTGTTTTTTTTTAAGACTACGCAAGCCTGAGTTTAGAAAAAAAACCTGACAGTCCACATACACAGTAGCATGGTATTTTTTTAAGTGCACATAAAATACCATATCACAGTTTTAAAAAATAAAATAAAAAATTAATAAAACATTTTTATTAAAATTTTTAAATAAAATCAGGATACAGTACTTATAAAAGGAAACTTGTTTCATTTGTTAAGCTGAGCAAGAAATGACAGTTTTCAAGTATAGGCTATATTTGTTTTGCATTATTGTACTACCCGTATCTTTTCATACCAAATACATGTATGAAATGAAGAGACAACGAGTCTCAATTACTGAATGGCAATACATTCTTCTTGAAATTTGCTAGAAATCAGAATATATTTTATTCCACTTGAAAATAGAAACCTTTTTCCTTACAGTTACCAACATCAAAGTATTGTTCAGACTACATAATCTGACAAAGGCATCAGAGAAGTCTATAAAAATAAAAAAAGGGAGAAGTGTAGTGACAGATGAAATTTGAAACCTCACATCATTTAACATGCAGTAGATCTCACACTGAAGATGACAGTGAACAAACTAAAATTGGTGCTCCTTCACATCAACTAAGCTGAGGAACTCACTGCCACAGGATACTGAAGTTAATTAGAAGCTCCACAGCTTTGAAGAGAGACTGAGCAAAATCAAAGAAAAAAATCCATTGCAGTCTAGAAATCACCCATCTCTGGAAGCCCCTGAGTCCTCAGTAGCTCAGAAAATATGAAGAGTTGCTTTGTCAAATCCTGTTACCATACTCAGATGCTGCCAAGATGTCTGAGGGTAGCAAATGTGCACACAGGGAAAACTGCTTAGCACTGCTACCGACTCTAGGAATATAATCAGGATTCAAGAAAGCAAAGTGCACTCAAAACATTCAAAAAGAATTTAATCTAAAATTGTTATGTCAGCTTACGATAATATACAATTTAGTCAATGTAAAATGTACATTGGTATCATCATAAATATGATTTCATCACTTTACATTTCATTTCATGGAGGTATCATGTTTTGCTGAAGTTCTACACATTTTAATGTTAATTTAACTAAAACAATTATAGTCCAACTCATGTAGAAAATCTTCATTTTGCTACATCACAAGATGTAGCAGTGGATGGTTCATCTGGATCATCTATATTGTGTTTTTTCCATAGAAAGTTCTCATTTTTTTTCCAAAGAGAACTTTCACATACACCTCTCTTTTCTGTCACTGGTGGATGAGGTGCTCTTTCACACAGCTCCTCTATGACCGCCAGGTCCGTGAGCTTTCTGAGGCTCTCCTCATTCTGCTCATTCAGCATGTCCCAGAAGTCTTTCGGTCTCTCCTTTGATTTTTCTACTTGCCCTGAAGGGATTCTCCTTGGTGATTCCGTAGGCTCATTTCCACCATTTCCGAAGAGGTCATCAAGAATAGAGGTATCTCCAAGCAAGTCCACAAAAGGCTTCTTATAAGTCTTAGCTTTTCTCTCCTTGTTTTCTGACTGAGACAGGGATCTTTTTCTTGGCAGCTCTGTTACTTCTGAATCCTGCTGTTCTTCACAACTTTTTACAGACAGCACCTCAATTATTTCTGATTTACTGCTTAATGAACCAGATGCCATAAAATCCTTGAATGCCTGACTGTTTCTCCTTTCAATATATTGAGTAGCATCAGTGAGTGATTGTTTGTATTTTGTATTTTTAACACACACATTATCTTGCAAACAGGAGTCATTGTGAAGCTGCTCTACTTCTTCACAGCTTTGCTGTTTCTGCATTCCTGTAGTTCCACTCAGAAGTTCTTTAGCTGATGAAAGTCTAGACTTGCGTCTTCCAAAATTAACAACAGATTTTCTTTTTCTGGAGTTTCTTGCATCCGCTTCTTTTTCCACATAGTCGTGAGAAACTTGTGCTGGTATTTCAACTGGAAATAAAGATGCCATCTCTGGATGCTTTGAAATGTAAAATTCTTTCAACATCTTCTGCCGTGTTTCTGATGTAACTTTTGTAATATGTTCTGCAAGTTCTTCCACTGATCCCATATTGAAGTGGGATACCATTTCCTCAAATTGTCTCCTGTAATTATCAAGAAGAAAAAATGTTTTATAACCGACAACTTTAATTAGGAACAAAAGAAGTAATTTTCAAAATTGCTTATATACCAACTACCATAGTGATTTCCTTGTCACAAGGCCAAATTAAAAATATATACCAAATCCCAATTCCAGGTTTGCCCACTTAGCAATAGCTTTCCACTTTCTTTTCCACATACCACCTGGCTATCTATGCACCAATGGAATTTAATTATCAACATTAACAGCAACAATTTGGGGAAAAAGCAAAAATGAGACAGAAAAACTCTTATCTTTCCAAAGATGAAGGGGAAAAAAATTAAAAGAAATATTAAAAAAATACTGAGTTTCATGATAAAAAGTATATATAACGTCCAATGTTTTTACAGTCTATGAAAGTGATGAAATCTAGACAAAACCAGTAGGCAGTCAGAAGCTCACATTGTAACATTTCTTGTTTCTAAACAGCTAAAACATTAGCTTGCAATACTGCATGGTGCACATACCATGAACACTGTGGTGATGACATCTGCACAGTGTCATATAACGTATGACAGACTGAACCAACACATTAAACTGATTTGTGGGTTCCATTTGTTTTATTAATCAATTATGCTACTCCGTAAAGTTTGAGTGGAAGTGTCCCATTAGTTCTGCTCTTGCCACAGAAAATCATCAGTATTCCCTGAGTAGGGTTGAAACGAAGACAACAGTAACATTAAGTTTAGAATTTTACTTTGTTCTCACCAAAACAGACTCACCTGCGGATTTCTTTGGGTGTCTTTCCAACCAAGAAGGTGGTTGAACCCACTCTGTGTACTTTTTTGTTTTTCTGGATCACAGGATGCACAACATAGAGGTGTTGCTTACTGTTCAACATCATTTCTTTCCCTCTTTTCATAATGTTCGTCCCCACCATCTCTTCTTCAAGGGTTTCTTCATCTTTCTACCAAAACAAGACATGGAAATTGTCAAAACAGCTGTGTCTCTGAAACAACGTTGTTGTGACTGCTTCTGAAGCTCAAGAATTTGTGTGCTAGGACTGGGATTCAGAGCTGCATTGTAAACTCTCCAGTATGCCACAAGCTTCCTGGTACAGCGAAGGGAAGTCTTAGTTCTCTAAGAGTAAACTGGGATACTGTACCAAACATGTTAGTTAGGATAACTGAAAGATCACAAAGTTCTCTAATGCATTAACAGGTGTTATACAAATACTTAATCTCAGGCCACGGAACCCAAACCTCACTTAGAACCTCCAAATATAATTGGGAAAAAAAAAAAAGATTTATTTGTATGTTATAGTCTTAATAGATATATATCTTACTTGATTTATTTAGTACAATATTATTTAGATTCTCTGCTTCCTAATAATTCCTGATAATATGTATTATTATATATAGTGATACAAATAGAGATACCAAAATTAAGGTAAGAACATTTTTGTCAATATCAAAATATCTAACACACAAACAATTTATAAAACATGTAAGGTTACTTTTGAAAGTATCACTATGCTTGCCTGAAAATGTGGAGAAAACAACTATACATTCTACTTACATTATAATACATTTAAGAGCAAAACACACTGTAGACATGATGACTCTTACATGGAGATTGCGAATTTTAATTTTAATGGACATCAATTGAATTCAAGAAGACTGGTACAGGTCAACTCATCATGCATTGACAGTCAACTTCTTGCACAAAAATATTATACCTTTTTTTTTTTTTCCCCTCCCAGAAATTCACCTAAGTTCTTGTGCACTTTTCTCCTCTCCCAAAAGGCAAGCCAACAGGAATATGAAAAGTAAAGAATGCATTTGAACAGGGCGGGGGGGAACAACAAAAACAGAAAAGCTACACCATCTTTTCCCCAAAACGAGGTCAGGGAAAAAAAAAAATGCTTAATGATGTCCTCAGTCCCCCTACTGATACTATCTGAAAGATGAAAGCACAAACTGTGTTCACACCTTGTCATCTGCAGTTCAAAATTTGGTTTTGGATCTACAGTGTTTCTTCCCAATGTGTTTCTATTTGATCCATGTCCACTTCCTTTATTTCCATGGGCTGTTCACAATGTTCTTGAGCTTTAGGATTGCACATCTGTTCCCAATCCATTACTTTGGCAAGTAACCTCAAACTAGCATACAAAGAGAGTTTATACAGGTATAGATTTTCACTCTTTAAGCTACATGCACAATTCCAAACATCAGAATTTCAATACATTATTACAGTAAACAAAACTGAAACCAAGGCTCCAATTAAAATTAAGATTAAAAAACCTGTCTATATCTCAATATTACGATAACAACAAAATTAACATTGAATTAGCAGATGTCATCTGCAGCATAAATATTCTATTGTTATCTTGCTAATTCTGTATATATTTAAAATATTTACAGGTTTATTTCCTTTTTTTTTTAAAAAAAAGATTTGCACGGATGATAGAGAACTTACTTGGGAAAACATATTGGAAAAAAATAAACCAATGCCAGTTTTAAAGTATATCTGTTTTGATGTAATTTTGGCATGACTAAATAGTTATAGCATTCAGACTTTACTGTGACAATACATAGAGTATTTGTCACTCTGTCAGGAAATTGGGATTGCGTAATCTAATAATAATTGTAGAATACAAGCCCGACCATGTTAATGCCTGTCTTAAAAGCATTTAAAGCCTCCAGAAAAGTACATTCAACTACCACTTAATAAACTAGACCAAAGTATAAAAGGCAGCAACACTTTGCTTACATATCTGTTCACGCTCAGATTAAAAACTCTTTGGAGGACAAAAAGGCAAATTTTGTAGACATACTGGAAGTCGTATAATTCTGCAAAGACAGGCAATTTCTGTGAAAAACTGCTAACTGTAAATAACTTCAGAGATGGCATATTTACTTCTGGAAGTACAAAACTTAACTACACTGACTAGCAGCGCCAACCAGAAAGAAACAGCAAGGTATCACTGTATACACACAGATGGTTCCTCCTTTTCTACCCAAATTAGCAGCTCAAAGATTTTTCCTGACTCTACAAAGAGTTTGTGGAAACAAGTTACCCCAAAAGTTGTGAGAGCTAATGGCCACTGTGAGTTACTCTTGAAAATCTTATCACAGCTCTCTGGAGCAAGGCCAGTTAGTTACATGGCACCCAGTTAGGCTGAAATAAAACTGGCTCTCTTGAACTTCAGAATGTTTCTGAGAGTTTGCCAACTTAAATCCAGCCCCAAATTCATATTCATATATACACACATATATATGCATAATAAGCCTAAGCATTTTGTGCCTAAGCGTTTTATCAGTAAAACTAAAACACTTGTTTCAGTAGTTTTTCTCAAGATGGGTCAGGGCTGTCTAACGGTCCAATCTGAAGTTTGTTACTCTGAATGACACATGGCTGCTGATGTTCAAGCTACTGATAACATTTCCACATGTATAGATGAAAATATTCCCTGTATTTTTCTACTTGCATTACCATTAAAAAAGCGAAAACTTCAACCAACACTCCAGCACTGTATTTCTTAGCTTTCTTTTGAATCTGATGTCATCTGTTAATCATTAATTCTACTGTTTCCTCCCTCTCAAAAATGTTTTTTTTTGATTCCCTTTAAATGCTTGCCTTCTAACTTAACTATTCAAATCTATTTTATGATGCAAAATTCGTTTTGACAGCTATTTTCTTTTCCTCAAGTGCTTTCTCTACCATCACACCGTCATGTGTCCCTCCCGTTATCTGTTCCTACATCCAATTCCACTTTGACTTTAGAAACCTGGTCTCGTGAATCTGAATTAGCACATGTCATATGCCTCAGGCAATCCCGCAGAGTAAGACAAATCGATTGAATCTCATTCAGCTAGGAACCTCTGACTGTTGTTCTTACATTACTGACACTAGCACATTCAACAACGTATTCATACAAAGGGTCTCCCATCCAAAAATTTATGATCTGAAGAAGGGAATAATACAGGAAAAAAAATCCTTCACCCCAAGGACTCTGTGCATTGGAAGTGCACTTTACCTTTGCTTAACTTATAGTATTGTATATTAATTAATTTACTTAGATAACCACAAGCGTTGTTGAACTTCTCAAAAGAACATGCTGATGAAAAAGAATTCTTGCCAAACATTATGCCATCACACACATTACTGTGTTAATTTTTTTGTGCACTGCAGTGCACATCTTCTAATTAGCCTTCTGAAATATATGATGTAAAGCTAAAGCAATAATTAGTGTATCCCAAATGTATTTTAGAAGATTTTTTTTAAAAAGGATTGAAAGCAATTACAAAAGGAATCTTTATTAAATACTTAACTATGTTAAAGTACACACAGAAATTTCCACTGCTCGAAGTGGAAGTTTCCCTTTAAACTTCACCACATACTCACTGGTCATCTGATAAATTAAGTGCACATATACTGAATTACCTGTAACACACCTTTATATGTTACTGCATTCTTCACATTTTCTCCTTTCTCAAACCATTGTACATTGGCATGGGAAACAAGTAACACCTAAATTCCTTTTATCAAAGACAAAAAGTACTAATGTATTATTGAATTACTGAATGTGATATTTTTACCAGTGTCTTCAAACTTATGCCATTCCTCTTTGCCAAGAAAATCTCAGCACAAAGTTTAGGATAAATAGAAAATTTATCTTCAAACACAGGCATGTATATAACACACCCAAAGAGCTATAGATACAAGTTGATCAGTAGAAGCAACATTTTTTGGATTCAAAAAAGTTACACGAGAAAAGGTTACACTGCAGAAAACATCCCAGGAAATGGGGGGGTGGGGGTGTGTGTGGAATGTAAAAGAAGAACAGTAAAATGAAATTCGGAAGTGTCACTGTCAATGATGGAAAGTAACATGTAAATGAGCAGTCATTTCTTCCCGTTTTACACTTATTTTCTTATTCTGCCCCATCTTCATTTATTGCATTGGCTCTAAAGAGCCTAGGAAAGAAGAGTGGTCATTACATAACTTTGCAGAAAACAGTTTTAGAAGTATTCAGAAAACCTTGGGACTCTTACCACTCACGAAAAAATGTCAGAGAAACCATTCATTTTCACCTTTCACGTTCCGTTTAAACTCTGGGATTTTCAACTTAAACACGGTATGTACACCCTTCCTATCTTTCTGCCACAGAAGGTATTTTCCTCTATTCCTTCTTCGTTTGTTAGGTATGCTTCTTACTCATAAAACTATACCTAAGGTTCTGGATACTAATAATGAGTTTCAATTTCTTTGAGTTACATATTACATACAGGCTGTAACCATGAGTCCAGCACCTGCACCTTTGAGTCCCACATCAGTACACACTTAAAGACTCATGCTCTTCAAGGACATGCAGCTGAGAATCAAGCAAAAAATGTAAGTGCTACAGTACAGCAGTCACTTCTGCTTAGAGATTCCAACAGCTCTTGGATCTGATTGCTCCGTGCGCCTCCCACCACACAGTTACATGAGTTTTTAAAACAGCATACACATACCCAAGCCAATTCATGCCTATTTTTGATGGTATAAAACTTCTGCCTATGTCCTTCCTGCTACAGGCTGTGCTCTGTGGCAGTGACTGCAAATGCATGAGCATCCTCACATGTGACCGATCATCTTAGGCCTGTGACCTCCCCCTTTTTCTCTGTAGCCCCTTCAAGCAAAGCAATAGAGAACAATGTTCATCTTTTTAAGTACAGCAAGATGAAAACGTGTGATAGAGCAGATGAGCAGAGTCTAGGAGTGAGATGAGTAGAGAAAAAGACACAGGTGCAGGGATGATACTTATTTTTTTTAGGCTGTCTCTTCTTGCCTATGGCATTTTCTTGAGTAACCGGACTTTGAGGATAATGAAGTTCCTACAGAGGCCTGAAGATGAAAACACGTTTGCACAATTACTCCTCAGCCATAGCTGTACGACATCTGAGTATCCTCCGCTCTGCTATTGCTTAACTGAAGAATCATTATGGTAGGTACCTTGCCAGATACTGCTTTCCAGCAGCAATTCCCATCTCTGACTTCCCCACTCACATCTGGAGCAGTGTTACTAGCTTTTCTCTACACATGAAACCACTGCTGCCTGATATCCAGGATACCATCCCTTGAAGAGTTTTGTTGTCTGTTTTTGTTTCTGAAGTGAACAAGAATGGCCTTCTCAAATATCTTGTTACCTCAACCAGAAAAAAGCATGAAAACTGAGTTCAGTATGACCATCCCCTTAAAACTTGGCATGCAAGCAAATAACAGAACTGTATGCCATATTTTACCTTGCATTTTCCCACTATCCTCGAAACCTGACAAAACAGATGATTTCTCAGGTATATTACAAGTTGCAGCAGATATTGGGCAATTGTTATTATTCTGACCAAGTGATACTCATTGTATTTCACTGACTTTATCTACCCAAATTACAATTCTATATTATTTCAGTTAATCTTTTTTTCCCCATTAGTTTTCCCTTTTTTTGGTTCCCCCCACACCCACTCCCCAGTAGCCTTTTGGATAATATATATCCAAAAGTAGGACTTTCCTATATTCTGTTCTTGAATATATGCTATTCTTAGATAGTTTTTTACTTTGTCTACATTTTACATACTTGTCAGGACATTTCAGAAATAAACAGACTAAAATATTTGTTACCTGTTTGTCCTTGGTCTCATTTTCTCTCTTCTACACATACTCATGTCCAACAAGAATTTCTTCCTAAATCATTTTGCATGCCAAGGAAAACTGAGTATAATAGTGTCCTTTGAAAATTTCACGTAGTTTATCTAAAATTAAGGTCCCTCCACTCAAGATCACAGAAAAGCTACTTTCTTTGAATAATCCGAATGCTTCCACCTAATTTTTAAAAGAAAGCAGAATTGCTTTTCTACTTACAGATGATGTAATACTGAACAAATTACGTACTTCAAAGCGTTACAGTGACTTACACATCCTAGTTTGAAATATGCCTGAATCTTATCGTATATTAAATCAATTTCTAACATGTACGTTAATTTTCCTTCTAAATTTAACTTTCCTAACTGAAAGGCAGTCTTACACAGATTGAACTGGTCTATTGTTCTAGCAGAATAGGATTATAGAATGAGAATTAGAAGTAATTGTATTGCTAATGTTGAGTAGCTCAACTGTCTAGAAAATAAAGCTAACCTACTTTGGAATTTTAAAATACTCTTGAACAATTGCATTTATATTATTTCTGAATTAAAATGAATTCTATGACACCTAATATTTGATAATATCCTAGCAGACCAATAGCTGAAATACCATCCAAGCTACAAGAAAGAAGTTAGACTTAGACTTATCCAGTGTTCCAATTACTCCTCCAAAATATTCAGCCAACACACAGAGCAGGACTTGCACTTTTATATTTACCAGAGAATGGAGCTACACCTGCTGATAAAAGAAAATTTATCAGAGCACTATACAGTTATTTTCCCATTTGTCATCTCCACTTTTTTTTTCCTCACACAAACAGAGACTAGGGACTACACAGACTCTAGTATTTTGCTTGGCAGTGGAAAATAGCCTACTAAGTCAAATGAGGACAGATTGCTTTCTTTCTGTTTTGCATTTACTTCCCAGTTCCACTGTTTCTTCTCCAATACAGTACCAGCAAATTTTCTCATTAGGAGCAGTTTCTTTTAATTTGTTGATTTTTTTTTTTAAATAAAAAATTCCTATAAACCATATTACCTTTTCGCAATGAACACAATGCCATAAATCAACATACTTATTGTTAGTGTTTGGATGAGAGGAGATAATCAGCCTATCTCAAAATTCAAAGCTAAGGTTAACTTTATTCCAGCAGAAGTCTGTGGATTTTCATCTACCTTCTTTTGCACTCCCACCCCTCCATTAAACAGCAGCAAAACAGAAAGCCAGGCACGTACACCATAAAGAAAATGCAACTACTTGCATCGCAGAATGTCACTTACTTGCTCACCAAATTTAAAAATACCTACACCATACTGAAATAGTTAATTCCATTGTAAACTGAAACAGTAATCTCAATAAAGCAGCATTACAGGCCAATCATTTGGGAACAATTACTTTAAAGCTGAATGGCATTCCCCATCCCAGAAGAGCAAGCATAATGGAATGTTATCTCCCAAAAGCCTACTCATTGTAAACAACTATCTAAACTTGTTCGACCTGAAAGCTGTGCAAACACACTGCAATCAGAGTTACTATAACTGATAGAAAGTCTTTGTTTAAATAATCTACAAAATGTCAATGCAATACAAATACAATAAAGAGAAGTTCTTAATAACACAACTTTTTTATTTACAGTATTCTCAACAGCACTTAAATCTGCACTGGAAATACAAAGGGCACGTTTTTTCTCAGGCTGACAGCATGCTTAGTTCTCTCATTTACACCACATTGCAATAACATAAAGAGGGGTTTACCATTAATCCAGGTTTTACTACAAAGCATCCCGTTATTTCTCTGTCCAACACTGGCAAGACTGCCAAATGTCTGTCATCCAATTCAGAGGATTAAGTCTTCTTTTATAGTGTGATTCTTGTACCAATTTATAAAAATACAGATATAGTTTCTTAGAGCTGGTCACAGTCTATATTTTGGCCTGAATTCATGCCACAGAGGTTGAATATGACAGCTGGCAGGAAGCATAGGGGAGAATACATCCTCCCCCTTTCCAGGCACCACATTTCTGTTGCCATAGTGATTAATCCTCAACTGAATGGCTGTCTTTGTACATTTCTTTTCAGTAAAACTAAGTAAACTTAAGTTGAAAACATACAGTTGGATGAAAAAAAAAAAGACTCCACATATTCAACAGGTACAGTAGAAGTTCTATGCGACTAATTCTTTTCCACATATTAAAAGGGGCAAGTTAGCTCTAATGTGGGACATCATTTTTTCAATTTATTTAGTATGGCCTGTTCCTATTTTTGACTTTCTTATGACACATCCATGCCTTCTGTAAAGTCTTCCCCATGCTTCAGCCCCCCCTCCTCACCCTCCCTTCCCAGGATCCCTATTGAAGAAATACTTCACAAGTTCAGCTTTACAAGAAGTAAAGAAAGCCTACTTCAGACTTCTGTACTTGCGTAAAATATTTCACACGGGTTGTTTTTGCCAATTAATTAGGGAATTAATTAAGGAATGCAGTCATTTAATTCAGAATAGACTAGAAACATTAGAAGATATTTAATCTTGACTCTGGGAGGCTTCTATTCCTTATTGTACCTAAGAAAAAGCTTCACAAAAAAACAGTGCAAGTTACCCAAAAAAAACCAAAGTAAGTAACAAGCTCCTACACTGCAGGTTGCTTTGGAACCTGGAACCCACCAGGAAAAAAACCTCTAAAACACTTAGGAGATGATTAAGATTTTAGAGAAAATGTTAACACTTCCATTTTTACCTAAAATTCACAATGCCAAAAGAATTTTGAACAAAGTATCACATGAATGAATCTCAAGACTGTTTGTTTCCTGAAAGGCTGAAATAACTGTACATCTAGTCTGAGAATTACACTCTGGCTTTAGAAGGCCACCATGTCTGGTCTACAGGTTTCTTTCACAGTTTTTGATTTTAGAAGTTTTTGTTTTCAATATCCTTTTTTTCTGCAGTTACACAAGATAGCTGAAAAACCAAATAAAGAACTATTTTTTTAATAGTGATGAAGCAAGAGACAATTTTTCACTCATTTGACGAAAAGAGAATTTCTAACCAAGTCTATTTCCACAGATGCATAAACAGAAGATTTGAATTGAAAATAAAATGCAGAACAAAGATGACTCAAAGGCATTAGAGCAGCCTAAAAACAACAAAGAAAATGCAGGCAAAACAAGATCACTCTAGTATCTTTTTTTTTAAAAACATAATCTTTTTCCTTCATACTTCTATATGAAAGACCAGAAAACCCTTCTTAGAAATAATCTACTGTGAAACAGCAGATGAAGTCTCTTCTGTGTTTGTTTGAGTAAGGAGGCTGCAAAGAACAGTTCTCAGTAATTTTTACCGTGGTAGATATGTCACACTAAATGACATGCATTTTCCACTCCGGAGTTTAGAACACTGAAGTCTGGTGTGATACTCTCTGCATCATGGTATCAGACAGCTGACCATAATTTCTGTCTTGCTATGACATAATTTATGTCTTGCTATTTATGACTTGCTATGAAAGACTGCAAACTGCAATCTGAGAGACACACTTGACTGGTCTCTGAAACACTTAGTTCTAAAAATACATTGCATATCCCAGAACTTGCAGAGGATGGACTTAGTGGAAATTGAGATATAACCTGTATCTCCAAAATTTGTTCAGAACAGCTGTTTGCCACGTCTCAGCATGGAACAAGAAACTTAAACACCTCTTATTATTGACACTTCAGTGCCTTTCACATAAAGAGCACTATCAGAATCACCAGCTCTTTGGGAGACATTATCATATAACAGTATGTTCTACTCTTCTGTCCTTTCTTCTCTAAATCTACATTGATCTGACATTGCCAGTTGTGGTCAATGGGCAGAATTTGGACAATTTTCAGACACTAGGTAATGTGTATGATTCAGAAACTGTTGTTAGGAGGCTAAAATATTGTTACCATAATTCTAGATTTCTGCCTTTAAGGGATATCTAAGCGTATAAATACCATGTCTATCTAAAGTAAAAAGATTACAAATTTTAATTTATTAAGTACCTTATTATATTTGAAAACTAAATTTAAAGCAGATATACACTGCTACAGATGTCTATTTATGATAGCTCCTTCCATCAGATGACAACAGCTTCTCTCTTCACTGAAAACCACTTCTTCATCTTACCTACAGCTACAGAATCTTCTTCCATTTTTATGCATTCTGATGACCTCATCAGACAAAGGGTAGATATTCCCCAAATACAGTATCTCTTAGTTTCTTCAAGAGCATGTGATAAAGACTGCCACATTTGCTTGCTTCTTCCGTTGTCATTTACAAACTATCTTCAAATAGTTATCTTTCTTTAATTCAAATACTGGACAGGACTCAGTTTGGCTAGTACTATTCATCCAAGATGTGGTTTACTCTCTCGTTTGTCTACTTAATGCATATTTCATCTTGTTACTTTTACTAGTTTTAGATTTTATCTAATTTTTCACAGCTGAGAATTTGAGACAGCTCTCACATGTTTTACTCTTATTTCATGATGGCACACTTCATATTCTGATTTGTGTTACCCAACCCAACTGAATTTTCAGCCATCACATAGGATCTGTGGACATCCACACTAAACAAGAATACTGTATTGTACGAGTGGACATTCTAGCTAAACTAGTCAGTTTGTACAATTTATTTAAAAACAAACAAGAATTGAGAGTATGACTGTGCTCCCTAATACCTCTGCAGAAAGAAGAGTCAAAAGCTCTGCAACAGACTTAAAGGTGTATATCAGCACAGTTCCGGAACCTGGAGCACAAAGCAAACAAGAAGATAAATAGTAGCAAGAGCTGTTTCTTGTGAAAAAGAACCAAGATTTTGTTACCCTATGCCTTTAGAGGTACAGAATAATAGCAGGTTAACAGACTATGTTTCATTAATCAGACAAAAGGCAGATGATACATGAATCATAGCACAAGTAACATTAAGGACAGACTGACTATTCATTACTGGATAGAAAACACGCTCAATTGAAACCTACACTTCAAAAAACATACATTAATACCCACTGCCCAGATCTCACAGACTTTCTGAAGTCAAATTAAGAAACTATCATCAAGACACCTTTTCCTATCTTTAAGTTCAAATCTTACACTTCTTATAATCAATTCAAATCCAAGCTTATTTATTCATTAGTTACTCATGTTCTTAAGTAAGATTTTCTAAATTCCTGCAAAGCTTTCTTTGACAAACAAAAACTTCGTGTCCCCCAACCCTTCTACCTTGACTCCCAAGGACCTTCTTCCCATGGAACTTTTCCCACTTTGAAGAAAGCATCCGCATGGATGCTTGTAGGCAACTTCAGTGCCTACATTAGTCTTCATGCTTCAGCAATAAAGGACTAATAAACCTAGTTTATCCACTGTGGATAGGAAACAAGATGAATTCAACAAAATATCAATATTCTCATGAGGCTGTCTTAGTTGCTTATTACTTATTATTTTTGCTTATTACTTAATGTTTATTATGTTGTTGCTTTCTACTCCTGTTGTTCTAGATTCGTACATAAGTAGAAAGAAAAATGCTTCAGTCAGTCTGAGATCTGCAGAAAAAACAGTATTTCCAAACAGAAAACACATCCACTTCAATGGAATGCTCTGTTAGTTTTCAGTGTTCTAGCATTCCTTTCCCAAAGAGTCATTTCTTAAAAAAAATTAAAAAAATTAAAAGACAGATACACCTTATTATAGACAGATTGCAGATCAAAGCAGAAAGACAGAGTTGGCATAGATAAACTGAACAGCACAAAAAGTATTTTACGATTGTCCAAAAGAGACTTATGAATTGAAAATATCAATTTTTGTTCGGTCTTACATAGAAAATCAGAAAATTTGATTAAATGTGTTTAAAAAAAGGACATATTCATAGGGCTTCATGATGCTATCAAATAAAGCTTCAATATAAAATAACTATAAAAAAACTATTTAAAAAACTGATCATTCAAAGTGAACAGAAACAGCTACACAATAATTTTAGACCCCCCTGTTAGAATAAAGATGCTAGAAAGCAAAATCAATGAGAAATTTCAGTTGTCAAAAATTTTGTTTTTCTTTCAAGAACTATCAGCTTACAGTTAAAATCCCAGGATTTAAGACTATCACTATTTCCTTAAAATTGTGATGGAAACTTAAACTGTTAGTTGTATTTTTAATATTAGATGTAATGCTATTTTAATCTTTTGAAATCTTTTTGTGTAAGCTTCACTTGAAATCAGCCCTTTAATTATGATAAATTAGTTGCTCTGACAATGAAACCAAACTTCAGCTAATGCAAATTAAATGAAAAATGGTCTGATGGTCAGAAGAGCAAAAATGATCACGTTTTTCACAGAAACGTTTTGAAACTAAAATAATGAATAAATGAACACAATAACAGTTGCATTCTAAGTAGATACTCTTTTCAGATGGTTTTATGAGGCTTTGGAAGCTTTTTTTTTTTTTTAAGGATAGAAGAAAAAATTCCAAGCTCTGCGTTTAAGAATAGGCAGCCATAGGGGGATTATTTCTAGATTAATGTTCCTATGTCAAAGCAAGAACGGGAACTGAAATCAAGAGGCAGCCTTCTCCATAATTACTGATACCTTCCTGCCTCATTCAATCTCCAAAGGAATTGATGCTACCATTGCTTCTGAGTCAAAAAATAGACAGCTTAAACTGACTGACAAGTTAAACAAGAGAAATTAATTTACAATATTTGTAGTCACACAAACTCTAGGTAATAAAAGGTAAATTACACTAACAATACAATTGAACTCTCACAAAATAAATGTTGAGAGAGGTGGATTAACACCCATTTGCTCAAAGTTGTCTCTTCAACATCTTCTTTCTCTTATATTTTATTTTATTAATGTTACAAGCAACTGCCATTAAGAAAGCATCTTTCTACAGTATTCCTGAGTATTTTTGACCTACTTTTCTGTTAAGAAGGGACATTCTAATGCAAATGTGTTGGAATTGAAAGGCCTCACTTTACAACAGTTGGCCTGGTTTGATCTTCCCAGTGTAAAAATTCTTTGGCGTCCCTGCTAATGGCTCTATTAGTTACAGTACATCAACAACACTGGAAGAAACTCTTTTAGCCACTGTGGATGTTCAACATCCTAGAACGACAAAATCTTATATCTACAATTCCTACAATGATTGCTAATATGTTTGTAAAGACTAAACTGCTTATTCACCAATTACTTATTATATGCTTGTCGTTCATCTTAAGAATCAGTCTAGGAAAATGCAAATGTTTATAACAATGCAAACAACATCAAAGCGTCGAGATAATCAGAGTAGATTAAAACCACTACGTAATAAGAATAAAAATACACAAACTGTACCTGAATTTATTCCAGATTGTATGTATTCCAAATGTAATTAAAAAAGACGCATGACCAACAAAAAGCATAGAACGTATCTGTTGCTGCAAAGGAGCTCTCCCAGTAAACTCTAGTTTTATGTTTCAGACATTAAGCGCAGACTCTAATGACCATTAATTTAACCCATTATAGCAACTGCATGTTTCCACCCTCAAAAAAAAAAATCTTCAAACTGATTAATGTTTGACTTTCCATGCCACAGAGATTCTAGCATGTGCTGTGGAAACTGGATTTTTGTTAACTGAATCCAGGTCAAACTGAAGATTTTTCAAGCCTCAAATCAGAACAACATGGCACAGAATTTGATTTCAAACACCTAATCTTTACTCCAACTGTTTCTCTCAGAGAAAGATCACGCAGAGGGGTGCTCTGTTGCTCAATTCCCAACTCTTTCAGAGCTGACCAACATGAAAAAAAAAACTGAGGTAATTTATTAGACCACCATTTGAACCTCCTCCTCCTCCTCCCATCCTCGGTGACTTTGATCATTCATGGTGGCCATTAACAAAAAAAAACACCAAGTTTGTTAGAGCTTTTGAAGATGAAAAATGAGGATAAAAATAGACTAAAACCAGCATTTCCCAAACACTTCTCTTTACCTTGGCACTACAGACTGCTACATTAGCAGGGAGCTGGGAAAATTGCTTCAACTCAAATACATCTCGCACTGCCCACCGGCTCAAGTGATTCTCAGCCTTGCTGGATCCAACCACATTCTGATTCGAATGTATATAAGCCACTTCCTGAACACCATCTGAAATATTAGGAGAAAGATATCAAAGATCTTGGTTATTCCAAAACTCTCAAGGTACACAGTTACCCTCAAGAAGGATATGGTATCTTAAAAAAAAGTTTTACTTGAAAGTTGTAACTTTTGTTATAATTTCACTCAGCCCTAGGTTTCCCAGCTCTATGAAATTAACAACAATCATTAGATTTATCCAGTTTAATGCTGCTGCCATTTCAGTGTGGGACTTTTTCAGATTGAAAAAGGAGAAGTTTCAAAGTGTCTATGATTTAATGGCTGCAATACTAATTTTTAAAGTTCAGTCACTAACAGAATCAAATCTTCTACATGGTGTTTCAAACTCTTAAGTCACATAAATAAAAACTAAGGCACATGAGGAAAAACTACCACCCCTGTCAAGACTTTCAAGGTTTTACTGTTTAAACAGTTCAATTTGTGAATTCTTAGTAAATCTTTAATCCTAGCATTTTTCAATGGACAGTAAATGTTCAAGAAAATACTGCAGAGCAGCCCATTTCCCCAGAAGACAGGAAAGTAAGTCTAGCAGGTAGAAAGAGTAACAGAAAGACATTACTAGATAACTTAGTACATTGTAACAATATAATGAATAAAAGAACTTAAAACCTGCCAACAGTGATATATTAAACATGTTACTACTCTAGATTAAAGAAAAGCAAGGTAATTAAATGACTAGTCACCTAAATATTTGTCCATTGATTCCACTTTGTGATCCTGATGGTCAAATTCTGCTTTGTGTGCATAGGTTTTATGCCCAGCATAATTGCTGGACTTCTTTTCTGCAACAGAACACATTGTATCTTGAATAGGATGGAGGATTTTGGACCCAAACCGAACTGTCCGTCTCTGGCTTTTACACTTATAGCTTTGCTTTCTGGCATGAATCTTCTGAACCGGTAAGTTATCTTCAGAGGATGAAAATTCATCTATATTCTGAGATTCACTTTCCTTTTCTTTTCTACTGGGCTTTGATTGCAGCCGTGATTTGGAGAAGTTACCTAGTTCATTGCTATGGGCATGCCTTTGTTTCCGTCTTGGAAAGCTGAAAGTTCTCAACTTTCCCGATTCAGAATTACAGGGAATTTCAATATCATCAGACTCATCACTCACGTCACTTGCACCTTTCAAATCTCTTGCACTGTTCTTAACATCTTCAGAAGACCTGATTTTGCTGAAATTCGACTCAGTACTACAGAATCCAAGTTGCTTACCATCTCTCTTAAATACAAACCTATCTTTTGCTGACTCTACAGAATGTTCAGTTGTTGAGCTACGTATTTCAGCTCTTTTAGTAAGCACTGCTTGGTGGCATGCTGGAACTTGGGTTGGAAAGATGATATTATCATTCTCTTCAGAACTGCTTTCAGTTTCCATGACTACATCATTTTGCTTTGAAATGCACTGATCCTCATCTTCTCTGTCCTCTTCCTCCTCAGAGTTTGATAAAACAAGCCAATCTGCACTACACATTTCTTGTTTGTCAGTTCCATTTGGTGACTGAGCAGCTTTGTTGTGCTCTAAAACATGCGCATGGCTTTGACGTTTCTGAACCCCAGTGCCTTTGCTATTTACGTTTGTTCTTGTAGTCTGACCATCAGAACTTGAATGATAAGAATTGTCATTACCATCATTTTTTTTGGTAGTTTCAATTTCTCTCTGCAACAATTTAGAAAAACCACACTGCATTAAGGAAAGCTGTCCTTTTGTTACCGTTGAATTATTTACACTGCAAGGCTTCTTTCTGTCACTTCTTTTCATGGAAATTTCCAGCATTTCATCATCACTAAAATCATCATGAAAATCTATTTCTTCTCTCTCTAACTGTGCCTTAGAGCTTGGGGGATCTCCATCTCCTTCAAAGTCTGGTTGTCCATACTAAAAAAAAAAGAAAAATAAATTACAGCAGTTAGATATTGCAAACAAAATGTGGCAGAACAAAATCTTTAGCAGAACAATAATAAAGATAACACTAAAAAATCATTATGCATCTCAGCAGTGGGCAGCGTATGTTGTCTAAATCAACATTCATTTTCCTAATTCACACCCATATTTTTTCAGTTTATACTAATCTTGTTGCAACTTTCCATCTTTCAAAGGTATAGTTTGAAAAGTGACTTCATGGTTCAAGCCATAAAAAAGCCTTTTTATGAATGGTATTCATAAAAAATCTCATTGCACTATGGTCAACCTCCTTGTATAAGGCAGCTAAAAGTTTAAAGGAGCTGTAAGTATTTAAGATTCTGCTCTAAAATTAGTTGAAGCCTACTGCAATCCAACAAAAATTACCTCCAGGCAACCCTAAAACACTTAAAACCTATAGGAGTCCAGAATACAGCTCCAAAATTGTATATTACTGAGACAAGAACTATGACAATATGTAAATGGCAAATCAGAGGGTAAATACTCAACTTTTTTCCATGCAGAGAAGTTTTACAAGTTCAGTTTAATATACTAATCTTGATACAATCCTGCCTATAAAAGTATTTAACATAACACCAAAAAGTTACTGTTTGTCACCAGGTCCAATTTGAGGTCATGACCACTGTGAGGTCACACTGATTTAAATTAATATTGATAATTACCTGCAGAACCTCCCTTCCAAAGCATAATAGATAGTGGCTAATTTTCAGTATAATTCACTGTGAATATTTTCACCCTTAGAGGCCATATTCTAGACTCCATTGCTTATTTCCCAAATCAACTCAATACAGTGTTCAGTCGAAAAAAAAATTAAAAATTAAAATGTTTCCATTTAAGCCTAGCCTTTACAGAAAATCTTTTCTTGTTCCAGAAGCAAACCTTTAGATTCATTGTTTAAATTAAAAAGCCATGACTGAACAAATCACTGATGCAGTGGTAATCACTGTTTTACTCCATCAACTAAATAGCCCATGTCTTCCACAGAGGGCCAAAAAAGCCTGAAACAAGTTTTCAATCCTCTAAAACAACTCTATTCCTTTCCACAATTACCTAACCATAATCTTCCAAACAGCAGTAGGTGCCAGACTGCTAAATGACTGGTTGTTATATCAGGTCATATCATAGCATAAGGCTATCACTCTTAAGACAGTACAGAGCAATCCATCAGTAAAGAATGTTGCTGTATAGTAACAACATGTTAGTAAAACCTTCATTGCGCCTGACAACACCGAAGTATTGTAAAGGTCATAGAATACTCTAACACCAGATGTTCAAAATATTCTATTGTAAATCCAGACAGCAGAACATTACCTAATGATTTACAGTATGTACAACAAAAGGCAAGCAGCCAATGAAACACAGCAAGTGCAATCGCATGTAAAAGCATTACCAGCCTAACAACATACTGACAACATTTGCTACTGTAGCATCAGGAATTAGAGAGACTTTCACACTCTGCCCTGTATCCCCCAGAGATAACTCACCTTTTCTGAGCTGTGTAGAGGAGACTCTTCCTTTAGCCAAGTAGTTGCTGTCATAACTCCCGCTTCTACTTGCCCTTCCCTCTAAAACAATCAAAAATATATATATAACAAAAATTGTATCCTCTCAAATTAATAAAGGCAAACCTAGCAATACATTTTTTCTCCCCTTACTATAGAGGTATAAGCATCAAAAGTGTAATAAGCAAACCCCAGACTAAGACCTGCATTTTAGCAATAAACTTACTTCTCTTTTGATCCAACATGTAACCTGCAGGAGCACACAATCCACAGGAAAACTAACCTATTGCATAAATTGTATCTTACACTGTTTCAGTATTTTTTACACCTTTTTTCCCCCCCACAGCAGAATACTTGCTACAATGTTCATATTACATGCCATATTTAAATTTACATTTAATTTAGAGAAGTTTTGAGCTAAATATCCCCAAAGTACACGTATTTACATCTTTGTGTTACTCTTTTGGCTATGGTACATTTATACTGCTATAGCACATTACAAATATCCCAGCTTCTCCCCAGTCTGCTCTTAGGCAAAATGACAACATAAAGGGAAGGATAGAAAGAAGCCTGGAATAAAATTCTAAGATGCAAAATAGTTGCAACGAACATGCACAGTAGAAAAGGAATATGTACTGCATATACTTAACAATTTGCACTACACTTTTTGGAACTGGGACAATAGCCTACAGAATATGAAACCTCAGTTGTACAACTCTATCCTGTAACACTGAGAAAAAACAGCCTTAAGCAAATTTTATTAAACAGTTTTTGCCATCTCCACACGTACTATACAAAGACTACTATGATCATCAAAATATTTCACAAAAGGAATTGTAGCTTAAAATGTCACTGTGAGCTACTGATACATAAAACTTAACTGTTTGTGAAGTTGAAAGCATGCGAAAGTATCACAAAATTAAGTTAACTGCATTTTTATTAAGAAGAGAAATATATTAGCAAACTTTTGCAAATTAAAATCCAATTTTTCCCCTTTTTTTTTGATTTAAGGAAATTTTTCTAGCTTATATTCTGCTGAGAAATTGGCAGGCCTGTTTCATTTAAGGTACTACCAAGACACATGGTTAAGTTTCACCATTCTGTTTTTTAAAGTGCTTCCATTCAAAATTATGACAAAATATCTCATGAGAAAGGAAAAATATAAAACTAATAACCAAAAGTGAAAGGGAAAGACCTTCACACCTCCAGGATTTCTTTAGTAAGACAAGACCCATGAGTCCTAAGCTTGAAAAGGTTATGGATCCCAAAAAGCTCTCCCTGATGTTCCTTTGATCCTTGCACTGCCTCGAAATACCGCTTGGCATTTTCACTTCCAACCACTGCGCAGTGTAGTTGCTAAAACAGAACAACACAAGAGATTTCAGAAGTGTTTGCTCCAACAACATGTCAGAATTTCCTGGCATCTATGTTATATACACAGCTTTAGTTAGAGAAGGCAG
Source organism: Anser cygnoides (assembly GCF_040182565.1). NCBI lineage: Eukaryota > Metazoa > Chordata > Aves > Anseriformes > Anatidae > Anser > Anser cygnoides. The sequence continues at coordinate 41,054,645 of NC_089912.1, forward strand.
AAATTCCTAAAGAAGGATATTTTGCTTTAATTTCCCTGGCAGATGGTGGTATAATAGACTGTGGTATAGCATGAACCTGCTTGGTTTTACTGAATAAATGAATACACATATATTTCAAATCTTTTACTTCATTGTTATCTAGTATCAGATACCTACTATAAGAACTACTGACACCCCTCTGTATCTTGACTACTTATTTTTTACATAGCCTTTGGCATTGTATACTTACTTAGTAAACACTAAATACAGCCATAAGATTAATTCTATTGATCTCTGAATATTTTAATTACTATGTACTCTTCCAAAGTAGCTTAAACAGAAGAGACTAAAAAGCCTTCCACATGGAACAAAAACTTGTAAGTAAATAGTTTCTCAGGCAGAATTCAAGAATTCTTGAAGTCAGGGAGATTTAGTTTCATACAAATATTGAAAAATTTGCAGTCCTTGGAATAATCAGTGTATTTGACTTTAAGAAAAAATGTCAAAACTATGGTTTTATGGATACCAAAGATGTTATACTTTTTTGTATCTGTCTCTAAGCTGTTGGTAGTACTCGAGCTCTACTCACTTCTAGTTCTAGCACTGAATGGGCATTTTCCTAGACAGCATGTCTCAAATTATGTAGGCCAGTAATTATACAATCAAATTACAGTTTAACTTTAGCAATCAAAGGCACAGTTTACATCATTCTTGAATTATGCATGGTATTTACAAAAGTACACTTTAGGATACATATATAATTTGAGTTTCTGTACATTAGATTTCAATTTTATTTGCATCAGACACATGGCTAGGTCAGACAACTAAATGAAAACTGAAACACCTATAAAACCCTCTTGATTTAAAATACTTTGTGAACATTACCTGCTTATAAACTTGACGTAAGTACATCATCTCCTCCACAGTTCCCAAGGATATCAGCCTAAACACTTTAACATCCTTGCATTGACCAATCCTGTAAGCTCTGCAAAGAAAGTGACTTATTAAAAAACATTTTTTTAAATCATTAAAGAATAAAGCAAGCTGGTAGGGCAGTGAAATAAAAATCACCATTCCAACAAAATGGGAATACTCTAAATCATTTATGAGTTACTTTTCAATTTTTCCAAACTCTCTCAGTATTTAATTCCCTTTTCATTTATACTTAGTTTTCCACATTTCTTCTCAGGCCTACCCAGCTGCAAAAACTTTCATCTCTTTGTATCATAAGGCTTGTCTCCCATTTCTCTAAAAAACACTTCCACTATGTTTTTTCAGGGTCTTTTTCCTCTCCCTCTGCATCTGCTCTTGCACAAGATATTCTTGTATTTGCATTATACATGAGTTAGATCATGGATTACTTGGGGCAGTCTGTTCTTTCTTAACTTTATAAAGCACTTTGCAAGTTACATCATCATAAAAACAACCAACGAACAGGCAGTAGACTATCTAAATGGCAAATTCTGAGATTTCTAACAGATTATATTCAGAAAATTCAATGTATAAAGTTCATGAGACGCTGAACCAATTTATAGAAATGCGATCTTATGAAGACTCTTTTAAAGACGGTCCCTTTCAACAACACTTATTTCTGATACATGTATTTCTGTAGGACAGGTGCACATAAACACCTCTTAGATATCAGAAAGACTCTGAAAGCAGAATTACATAATTGGATGAGACAACAAAAAGAAGTTTGTTTCTCCTCATGAAAATACATGTATCTACTGAATTTTTAAGGCTTCCAGTGTTCTTTACTTCCACTATTCAAATGTTTGTCCTGAACTCCTAGGAAACATCCTGTGGTCAAAGAGCCTGGAAAGACAAACCAAGATTCCTAGAAATATTCCACAAATGAATACTATCATGGAAGCGAGTGCTGGTAAAAGACTAATCTCCACAAGGGTGTGGTAGAAAAGAACATAAATGTTTTTCTTAAAGGATTCTGGAATTCAAAACATCACTTGAACTAGGGTCAATGACAATGTACTTTGGCCTGACAAACACAGGAAAAATGCCATCCGGCTCTACCCAAGCACTTGTTTTTAGAGATAACAACAAGTTAGAATAACTATGACATTTTTTTTATGAGCCAACTGTAACAGTGCCACAAAAATAAAATGGAAAATAAAATACAAGATTAAGATATTAAATAAGATACAAAATAAGGATTAAAAACAAGAACGTCAAACCTAAAAAAATAATTTAACCAGACATTTCTTACTGTCTTACAGATAAGCCAGACTATGTAAAAAATTTCTCCCCTTAGGAAAACTATAGTTGGACAGTTAGATTACACAACCAAAACAAAAGAGTACAACATAGATCAAGTTATGCATTTTGAGAATATACCTGTCAATAGCCTGAAGATCATTTGCTGGGTTCCATGTCGGATCAAACAGTATAACAACATTTGCACCCACAAAATTAAGACCCAGTCCACCAGCCCTAAAAACATAAAACAAAACAAACAAAACCAGCAGAATTATGTGATAGCAAGAACACCACTTTTTTTTCCCCCCAATGTATTAGGTCCATATAAGCATGAATCTTCCTTGACTCATTAAAACAGCACAACAGAGATACTGGAAATTGGGGTATGGCTTTGTGTTAATGCTGAGTTGACAGCTTTGTGTTAATGTCGAACTGATTGCCACCAAGCACTTAAATAACCACTGCTGTGAGACACGGTCTCCTCACCTAAGTAGCAAGATGACTACGAACTGTATGACCCATTCAGTCACAACCAACTGCTGTGACCTTCACTACAGCAGAAGTCCTGAATTCTTCATGCATGCTGAGAGCTATGCAACCCAGTTCCCCCAAGGAGTATACTGTAATTCATAACCATATTTTTGACAATTAATATTATAGAACCATGACAGAAACAGGAGAAGAATAGCTTAAGTAAATAGGGACTCAAGTGTCTGCATTGAATTTTATTTCCTCTAGTCCCAGTACATGGTCTTGACAATAGTGCTATGCCTCTTGCATTGAAACGGTCAAAATCTAGGGTAAGTTGCATCTAGAAGAATGAACAACTGTCATCAGACTATTTGTACAGTATTTAAGACAACTGCTAAAAATACAGCTAGCCACACATCTGTGTATGAGCAGTACTCATAGGGGTCATTACATGGAAAAAAAGTCCTTGTAAAAAAATTTTCTACTGTTGGGGAAAAGAGTAGCAGGGGTAACAGTTAAATCACCATCATTATTTAATAGCTGTGGCACGATTACAGGTAAAGCCTACAGTCCAGCAGAGAATTAGAATATACATTTAACCTGAGGTAACTACTTAATGCCCTGGCTGAATCCAACAAAACCGCTCAGTTACTTGAATGTGAAATGTGCATAGCTGCATCAATTGATAGGAACCACAGTGAGGAAAATACAACTTCTCATCCAAATGCAAAATAAGCATATACTGAAAATTCTTTTTCACTGTCTCAACTAATGTTCCTACAAAAAAAGACAAAAACTTCTCTATATAACTACATGCTAAATAATAGCATTTAAGTACTAGAACAATTGTTTACATAGTCATAGGCAGCACTAATTTGAAAATGGGATTTTCTCAAAGACTTACTGCAAAACTTAAGAGAGTCTACTCAATTTAATTTACCAAACAACTGTTTAACAGATTACTTTATATTCTGCTTGTTCAAAGCAGTGGGAAAGATAAAGTTTAGAGGGAAGTGAACAAATGGAAACAGAAACCAAAAGCTTACAGAACCCGACCACCTTCTGGTTTACATGGAATATGCTTCTAACGTAAATACAGTTGTGGTCTCTTCCTACCAGGTGTAGTGTGGTGTAGTGTGTGTTAATAAAACCTGGAAAGGTTGAGGATGTAAAAATCTGCCAATATTAACGAAGTTTTCTGGAAGATGAGCAGTCTCAACGTTTGAAATGTTGAATAAAAACCTTTGTGTTTTTCAGAATAACTTACTGTATTTTTGAATTTTGGTGTATTTCTTTTTACTGAGGGCAGAATTCATACTCTCCTCTTACCAAGACAACCATGCAGTCAGACTGATGCATAAGTCAACACATTTTTCCAAATGCTTTCTCGTAAAAAAAATGCAGTAGTTGGAACTGAAATATTAATTCCCAGTGAAAAGCCTCAGTGCAAGTAAAATGGACTAACTGCAAAAAAATAACTAAACAGGATACTTAGCTTTATAAAGATTTTACCTTTCAGTAATTTTAGGCATGTCACAAAAATTCAGATACTCCAGAACAGAAAAACAATGTCTCCTATATCCTTCATAGACAGAATGAATGCAGTAGTTAGTTGTGCATTGTAAGAAATATCCTCCATTTTAAGTATCATTTTGATCAGCTGTTTAAGTCATACTACTGCAAGATGGTCAATGCAAATTAGTATAATATGACTTGAATGAAAAGCCCTTTATTAAGGGCCTTATAACACTTCTACTGCAAACAACTGTTTTCAAAAGATCATTTTATTTAAGACTGCACACTGCTTGTTTTTTTTTTAATATCCTGTCACTGACAACTTAATACCACAATGTTCAAAAGTTACAAAACACTATTGCATTAGGAAAGTTTCCATGAAAGCTGTGACTACTTAGTTCTATTTACTGAGGTATGCCTTTTCTAGCTTACAAGTTCTGTTTCAGTGAAATCTTGTGGCTGAGAGTTCTTTCAGTGTAATTAAATGCACACAAAATTATTTGCAATAGTTGTGAAGTTAAATGAAGCCCTGTAATCAGGTCTAAAGCAATGAATAGTCCAGTAACGGGCAGTAATTCTGAACACTGCAGGCAAAATGGAAATGTATACTGTACCTATTCACGGTAGAAACAATCTACAAATTTCTGTACCCATCATCATCATCTAAGCAAATCTCTCTCTATGATAAAAGAGAGAAGGAGGAATAGATTATCATTAAATTAATTCCTTCAGAGTAATTATAAGGCCTAGTATGGAAAACCCAGATAAAGGTGACTTAGCTGTTAAGGTGCAAATACTTGGTGTTCTTATTTCTTCCAGAAAATTGTGATAGAGCCTCACCACATAGAATTCGGTATTGTCTGTAGGCAGTTTCCCCTCTTCAGGCTAAGCAGCATCAATGGAGTTCTAAGCTCTCACTCTATCAAGTCAGAAACTCCAGCAAGTATTTAAATATTTCTAAACACTCAGGTGGCCAAGAAGGCCAACAGCATCCTGGCTTGTATAAGTAGCAGTGTGGCCAGCAGGTCTAGGGAGGTGATTGGCCCCCTGTACCCAACTCTGGTGAGGCTGCACCTTGAGTACTGTGTTCAGTTTTGGCCCCCCCGCTACAAGAAGGACATCGAGGTGCTCGAGCAAGTCCAGAGAAGGGCTACGAAGCTGGTGAGGGGTCTGGAGAACAAGTCTTATGAGGAGCGGCTGAGGGAGCTGGAGCCTGGAGAAGAGGAGGCTCAGGGGCGACCTTATCGCACTCTACAGGTACCTTAAAGGAGGCTGTAGAGAGGTGGGGGTTGGTCTGTTCTCCCACGTGCCTGGTGACAGGACAAGGGGGAATGGGCTAAAGTTGCACCAGGGGAGCTTTAGGTTGGATATTAGGAAGAACTTCTTTACTGAAAGGGTTGTTAGGCATTGGAATGGGCTGCCCAGGGAAGTCGTTCTGTCACCATCCCTGGAGGTCTTTAAAAGACTTTTAGATGTAGAGCTTAGCGATACGGTTTAGTGGAGGACTTGTTAGTGTTAGGTCAGCGGTTGGGCTAGATGATCTTGGAGGTCTCTTCCAACCTAGATGATTCGGTAATTCTGTGAAAAATACCATTCTCTTCTTCCAAATAATCATGTGATCTCCCAGCAACACCAGTGCAGAACTGAAGTACTCCAAAACAAATTTTACTTCATGAACCCTAAAAGTTCCAACAGATCTGCACCTATTTTTCCATAAAGATCAAGGATGGAATTCATGATCTGTATCTACTGGCCTGATGGAATTTACAAGCTCTGATGAACTCAACCGTATTTTCTTTCAACATACAGAGTTTACAAACATTATGAATAGTTATGTGACTGTGTTTGGTACTAACATTAAATGCAAGACCTGAGGTCAAACTATAGGGATACAACTTCAGTTTTTAACTTTACTGTTTAAGGCTCCATTTCTCAAAAACACACAAACCAATTAAAATTTGAATTTTCAAACATCTATGGGCTATACAGAGACAACTCCTGGCAAAAAGACCATTTTGCTTGAATGAAAAATGGAATACTAATGAAAAACAGGAACACCGTATGTTTAACAGTGAAGTCACCACCACTGTCTGCACTGTAACTCACTAATTTATTGATTGGTACTTCCCGTTTAAAGTTGTTAATTGTGTCAGTCAAACAAAATGGCAGACTCAAAATCACTATGCTGGGAATTCATCCTTTGCAGAACACATTTTTACAGCCAAAAGAATGCATAAGTATTTTTGGTGAAAAACAACATTTGTCTCTTTGAGCAATGGGACAGAACACATACAAATTGACTACAGAGAACAGTCAGCCAAAAAATTTGCAATACAGTATCAACAGAAGAGCATGACCCAATTCTGTCAACTTGTGTCAACTTACTATGTAGTTAGAAATAAGACAATAATATAAAGCCCTAATGCTTGAAAAATCTGAGTAAAAGGAAAATCTCTTGTATGGTAGAACGGAGATAAATAATTTTCTGATTTCCAAAGGACTACAGAACTTAGGCTGCTTCCAGTACTATATATCAATCAAGCAAAAAGATCACTTTTTGTCTTCTGTGGTGATTTACACTAAGAATTGCACCTCCTGTTTAACTTAGTAAAGATAGGTTATATTGACTGCAATTCCATCCTTGATTGTTCCTTCCATTTACTCACTAAGTTGAGAAACGCGAAAACCAGTATTATCCAGATGTGACTCTCAATCACCACTAGTAGGCATACATAGCTCACCTACCTCGGTATTCACAAGCTCAATAAGAGAAGAGAAGGTCCACCTCTATTCACCTAACCTTCAGAATTGTTTCTGTGTAAATTAATAGAAGAGGACTGAAAAGGTTATAGCTACAAAACTACACTACTTATAAGCACAGACCAGTGAGTCTTCTTATGATACGGATACAGTAACACCCTACTGTCTTTAGGGACAAAGAGCAGGGACTCCTGAAGGTCTTAGGGAAACTGATGGCCAAAATCTGCAGTTACAAGCAAAGGCACATGACCAGCACCACAAATCTCCTCAGAAGCCCCCACACATGCACCAGAAGGTATCCAAAGACAGTTCTGACACGTGTTTGCAATGTTTTTTAAGATGATATCTGACTTCTAATTAAACAGAGTTAGTATGGACCCTTCTATTTAACTCCAACACGTATGCTTTTAGCAAAGGGCCAAAGTGACTGTACAGACAAAAGCACGTTTGCACGTTTCATGGAGTTTCACTTGTTTTCTCTCTGGGCAGGGAAATTTAAGTTCCTCTTTGTTCCTTTTATATCCTTGCCTGGTAAGAAATTTCAAGTAAGATGAAACACAGAGGTAACCAGAAAAATAAATGAATCAAATAATCCTCACCATATTTTCATTGATTTTAGTTGAACAAAGTATTCTATGTCCAAAACAAACAAACAAAAAAACAAACGAAAAAACAAACAAAGACACACACACACACACACAAAAATATTCTGGCTGGGATGGGGAGTTAACCTTCCCTGCAGCAGCCCATACAGTGCTGTGCTCTGCACGAGTAGCTAGAACAGCACTGGTATCACACCAGTGTTGTTTCTACTGCTGAGCAATGCTGGCACAGCATCAGGACTTCCTCTAACCCCCCCCAGAGCCAGCAGGCTGGGGGTGGGCAAAAAGTGAGGAGGGGACATCACCAGGGCAGCTGACCTAAACCAACGAAAGGGATATTCCATACCGTATGACGTCACGCTCAGCAATAAAAGGTGGGAAGGGGGAAAGAGAACAGGGAGGCTTTCATTATATAAGCAAGTGCCTTCTTGTGCAACTGTTATGCATATTGAGGCCTTGCTTCCCAAGGCATGGCCAAACTTTGCTTGCTGATGGGAACTAGAGAATAATTTTCTCCTTTTGCATGTGTGCAACCTTTACTACTTTTTTTTCCCCTACTATTATTAGTCCTTTAATTAATTAAACTGTCTTTATCTCAACCCATGAGCCTTTTCTCAGCAAATTTTTCCCCCTTGCTGTTCTGAGGAGGGGGAATGAGAGTATTGTAGTGTTTAGCTAGCCTTCAGTGTGAAAGCATCGCATGTGTTTATACCCACTTGCTAGTTCTATTACTCATGTCCAAGAAATGGAGTCCGCCTACAATACATAGAAAGCTTTTGGTAAATAATGATATTGTGTCAATAACTGTTTCCTCACTCCTACAGGAACTGGAAATTTGAAACTGTAATTCAGAGGATCTCCTTTCTTCAGATCTTAGAAGCCCTCAAAAACAGAAGAGATGGGGAGGGCAGAAGCCTCTAGAAATTTTATAAAGCCTGAGTCCACAGCAGTTAGTCCATGTTTGCCAACAAACATACTTCGCTCTCTCCAAAAAGTTATCCCTCACAAGATCATACAGCAAAATCTAGAACAATCTATTTTTTACACAGTAGAACATCTGAGTGAAACAAAACCACAAGAAGTTAAATTCTCTTACATTGTAGATACAAGGCATATGTTAATTTCTTGAGTTTTGTTGAACTCTCTTACAATTCTCATCCTATCTTCTGATTTTGTATTTCCATCAAGTCTTCGGTAATCTAGCCCAGACGCCATACAGTACTGCTCCAGCACATCTAGCAACTGGGGAGGGGGGGGGGAGAACGGGAAGAGAGGGGAAGAAAAAAAATCAAATACTCATTGGTATCTTTTCAATTACATGTAATCACTACTGCCATCTTTCTTGAATATTTCTTATAGGCAAAGAACCAAAAATTGGAGCAAATCCTCCCCATTTTGATATCAAAGCCCTTGAACTTCTATAGCTGTGATTCTACAGCACTCTAAGGTGATTAATATTGGCCTGCTAGGGTCTCGTACTCCAACCCTGTCTGCCCATCCCACCTCTACATGATGCTGAGTCAGTTCACCTCAATAAGCTGATATGCAACTTAAAACAGTTTCCTACCATCTTAGCAAGTAAATGTGACTTTAGGTATGGTAAATGAGCACCAGAGCCAACACAGAGAAACAGGCTGGTATGCAGTCAGAGTTTAGAGGCATGGAGTAACAGAAATTGCAGTAACCAGCAGACTGGTCCTGAGCACTGAACCACAGCATAAACACCTAAATGTTAACCTGCAATCTTCCTTACAGCCACAAAGTGATAAAATATTTAAGACTCTGAATTGTCATTCACAGTATTATAATGCCTTTTTTAGTGCTATCATTACAAATGTTTAAAGAAACCAATGTTATAGATTGCACCACTTCAAGAAACTCACTATTTCCTGACAAGAAAATTATAGAGCAAGTCTCTAAAAGCAAAGTGCAAATACCACTCTAGCTCCAATTAAACAGCCTTAAGCTTAAAACAACTGGTTTGGTGTTTCAGTCTCAAAGCTGAAATTTGAGTACTGCTGATGGTCAAAAGCCAGCAAAAGAGGAAATTTAAATACTTTGCAGTGCTAACACAACAGTTGTATGATACTTCAGTCATATTTTGCAGTGATGCTGCTCTAACTCAAGATGCACCAACTGAATTCAGTATGAGCCAAACATACCTCAAGTACTAAAACAAATCTAAAAAGCTGTAAGGAAGTAAACAGAGTCTTACATCTATTTTGCAATCACCATTTTTATCATGAGATAACATAAGATTTCAACATGCTTCTGGAGTACTGTCTGCTGCCCTTCTCTATCATCATTTAGCACAGCAGAGAGAGAAAAAACAGGTGGTTGACTGCTGTTTATGTCCTTACTACTTTACACATCAGAACTTACTGCTGTGGTTAATCGATAAAAATCATAAGGAGCTCACCTTTGTGGAAAAGGAGAAAAGAAGAACTTTGTCCTTGTTTTTTCTAAAGTGATTTAAAAGCTGCTGAAGAACCTACAAATGAACCACAGAACACAAGTGAAGAGATTTCATCTACAGGTCATCTCACACGCACTTACTTGTGTTTTCAGACTTTAAACATGCTATACTAATTGTTTGCAAAGCCAAACAGAGGCATAACAAAATATTTTTTTTAAGCTAACATAACAAAGATTTCAAAGGTAACAGAGATACTGAATGTATTCATTTTCCAGTGATCTCCAAAGTAATCATACCATTAACAGGTAAATTCAGAAGCTATTTGTATCAGTGCATAGGCTGCAACAAAACGTTACTTATCTCCATGCATGCTAGGTCAGGTCGCGAATTCTTGCTTTTAACAAATGTGCAGAATTCCCCTGAAAACAGGAAGGCCTGTTTAAGTTTTCTGTACTACATCTGAGTTCAGAACTTCTTGGAACTTGTCTTCTTAAAATAAGCAGTGAGACATATGCCCCTCCCCGCTCCCACTCTTGTCTGTTGCTCTGTTTACAGTAGGATCCAGCTTCCCAGACTATGCACAGACCTTGAAATGCCAATAATCCGCCCACACACAATGTTCTTCTGGTGGGGAAGCAAATAATCTAGAGCCGTGTGTATAATAGTGATACTGTTATTTTCAAAAGAAGCATGTCCACATCTGGCAGTGGCAGCTCCAGAGTACTGCGTAGAAGCAATACACAAAGGGGAAAGAGGAATTTTCTACACCATGTCTGTAGTTTTCTCCCACTGGGCAATAAATATTTAAAAACTTGTGTTTTGTTTTCTTCTCCCAGTGATAAATACTTAAACTTTTAATTGACTCTAATTTCACTAAAAGCCTAACAAATCTTTGACAAGCAAATAATGAGGAGTGTTTATATTAATTTCACAGTTCTGGACAATATCTAAAATATAAAACAGCCATTCTACACCATTTATAAACCCATTTGTATATATTAGCCAGCAAGTTACAAGTGAAAACAACGTAGAACAAGATGTTTTACAGTTAAACCAGGCAAAAATACAAACATAAAACTGGATTTATTTTATTGGGGAAAAAAAATTGCATCAGGTAATTTAGCAAGAGTTAAATACATTCTGTTTAGCTAAATTAAAAAAAAAAGAATACAGTGACATGCTTTTAAAGCAGAAGGAATTTGGTTACTGTACTTCTGTTATTATCAGAGTAAAGTATAGGTCAAATAATTTCCTATGGGAGAACATAAAAACAAATCCGCCCAGTTTGTTTAAATAAATTGGATCAATGTCATGTCCATTGGGATTTTAGCTATTCTAGATCATAAAGAACACTGAAAAGTAATGAATGATTTTGCACCAAAGAGAAATAAATTCTATGCTTGCACATCACAGTATTATTCTGAAATCTGGTAGCTTGAAAAAGCAAATATTTGTTCATGAAAAATAATAATTGATCATTCCAAAACAAAAGTAAAGCATTTTTGTAAGAGTTCATGTGAATTTACATCACTACACATTGTGAGTTGTTTGACTATGATGAAATTTTGCCTATCGCATCTGAGAATTCTTACATATATGTGTCCATACTAGATTATAGGATTTTTAAGCCTTCAAAACAATGTGTATTTGGGTTACGTTTATATTCAGTAGTGGAAGTCACTGTTATTTGCAAGGTACTCCCCACAGACTTCCATATTCCTACTAAAATAATGACAATACGTTAAATAGAAATAACTACATAGGATTAATTTAAGGGTTTTATATTAAGAACAGTATTCCAAAACTCTGCAAATGGATGCCTGTGGAAATATATACGTGTATCTTTAAAAAAGTGCCATTTCAACTGCTCAGACATTTAATAGCCCTTCGCACTTCAAAAGCATATAGTCTTAGACAGAATTTTAGCAAAACTATAGAAATTATCAGACAAGATAGCCTTGAGGATTACTGCAGGCTTTAAAACTACTTCTCCTTTCATTTACCGTACTTCTTTTTCCAAACAGTTCCTGATGCTTTTGTATGGAGGGAGAAACTGCAATTTGTAATCTGCAATCTTTGCTTTTCAGAAGTAAAAGTGTAATTTGTCCTTATGGTCTGTAGTTCCCACTTTTTTTTTTTTTTTTTTTTTACTTCATGATGGAAAAATAGTGGTTTCCAAACAAGGCAGCACACCCCTTTTACTTCCATTCTCACATATTCAACTATTTCAGCTTAAATATCTAGGCAAGAAATTCACCTCTGCAAAACAGCTACAATTACTTTGCTATCAGTTGTAACTGTTTTGCGCTTCATTGAAGAATCCATGCCTTTTTCCCTTCCTCTCTGGAATGAATTTAAAGTAAGTGCCACAAACTTTTCCTGTGCAAATATGCTCAACTGCAGAAGATGAATCACCTGTGCCAAAATTTCTGGGAAGTACATATTAAATTTTTAATTAAAAGAACTAAATAATACCTACTATGTCTATGCTACCAGATGAAAGTTATGATAGCATTTCAATTAATTTCTAGAATGTATCTATAGAACAGAAAATTAAAGCTACTACAGTGGCACAAGGCTATTAAAGATGTTTTACTGTAATTAGTAAATATTCTATTTCTCAATAAGCATGTTAAAAATACATAAAGTAGTTTTCAAGCTCTAATATCTGATGACTCTCCTCTCTGCACTTTCTGACAGTAAGAGGTCCTTCTACTTGAAATATCCTCAAAATGACTCTGCTCAGAGAATCTAAAATAAAAATCGCAAACAGCTTCTGCTTTAAAAAAAAAAATCAGAATAGATAGACAGTCTTGTCTCAGAAAACAAACCTCCAGTACCATCAGCAGCAGTATTTGGGCCCCTCACTACAAGAAGGACATTGAGGCCCTGGAACGTATCCAGAGAAGGGCTATGAAGCTGGTGAAGGGCCTGGAACACAAGTCCTGTGAGGAGCGGCTGAGGGAGCTGGGGTTGTTTAGTCTGGAGAAGAGGAGGCTCAGGGAAGACCTCATTGCTCTCTACAACTTCCTGAAAGGAAGGTGTGGGGAGCTGGGGTTGAGCCTCTTCTCGCAGATAACTAGTGATAGGACTAGAGGGAATGGCCTCAAGTTGGGCCAGGGGAGGTTCAGGTTGGAAATGAGGAGACATTTCTTCTCAGGAAGAGCAGTCAGGCATTGGGACGGGTTGCCCAGGGAGGTGGTGGAGTCACCATCCCTGGGGTGTTCACACCCAGTACCAGATACCATGGACCATGGTACATGGACCAATTTTTGGCAGTACAATTATTCTGAAGTAAAATTCAATGGTCTCAAAAAAACCTTGTTTTTCAAAAATGGCTACTTGGCCCACAACATAAAACTTCTCTTTCCAGGCACAGAGGTACCATCATATTCTTCAGAATATTCAGACATATTTCCTGAAGTAACACATAGTAATTCTAAGATAAATTCTATACAGTTTGCAATACACCAAAACAGGTGCTACAGATTTCCAAATGAAGCATCATAAACATGAAACCAGAGGTCATCAACAATGCAAAGCCATACTATAAATCTACTTGGCTGTCATAAATGCAGCACTTGAAAATGTCTCCATTTTATAATTCATAAAGTAAAAAACAAAATAAACATGCAAGAACCCCTTGCAATAATAGATCAAAAGATCTTACGTCAGTGTCACTTCAGTGCCTGGTAAAATTATGGAGAAGATTGTTCTGGGAGTTATTGAAAAACACCTAAAGGACAACACAGTCGTTCGTCAGAGCCAACATGGGTTCACTAGGGGAAGTTATGTCTAACAAACTTCATTTCTTTCTATGACAAGATCACTCAGCTAGTTGACCAAAGGAAGTCAGTCAATGTAATCTTTCTGGATTTCTGTTTGGCTTTCAACATTGTCTGTCCTCTGAGAGACAAAACAGACATCCTTCTGGACAAAATGACCAGAATGCAGTTAGATAAAAGCATAATAGAATGGGTGAACAATTGGCTCACGGGTTGGGCCCAGAGAGTTCTTGTAAATAGGGTCACATCAGGCTGACAACCGGTCACTAGTGGGGTTCTCCAGGGCTCCATTTTAGGACCAGTGCCTTCAATGTTTTCATAATGATTTGGATTAAGGACCTGAAGGTTTTTTGAGCAAGTTTACAGACAATATCAAACTGGGTGGAGCTGTTGACTCTGTCAAGGGTGTGAGGCCTTGGAGAGAGATCTGGACAAATTAGAGAGCTGGGCTATCACCAATATGAAGTTTAACAAGAGCAAATGCTGGATGTGTTTGCTGGAAGTGCTTGCACCTGGCAAGGGGCAACCTTGGGTGTACGTACAGGCTGGGGGATGAGAGGCTGGAGAGCAGCCCCACAGAAAGGGATCTGGGGGTTTTGGTTGACAGCAAGCTGAACATGAGCCAGCAGTGTGCCCTGGCATGCAGGAGGGCCAACCATACCCTGGGGTGCATCAGGCATGGCACTGTTAGCTGGTCAGGGACATGATTGTCCTGCTCTACTCTGTGCTGGTGCGGCCTCACCTTGAGGTACTGTGTGCAGTTTTGGGTGCCACAATTCAAGACAGACATAGAAACAGGCTCTTCACTGAGAGGGTAGTTGGGCACTCGAACAGGCTCCCCAGGTCACTGGTCACAGCACCGAGCCTGCCAGAGTTCAAGAAACATTTGGACAATGCTCTCAGACACATGGTCTGATTTTTTTTGGGGGGTGATCCTTTGGGGACCCAGGAACTGGACTTGACAATCTTAGTAGGTCTCACCAAACTCAGATAATTCTATGATTCTATAATTATAGTTTCTTATGTTGGAGGAAAGAAAGGTCCACACTGCTTTGCACTTTTGCCTACTACTAAAACAATGTCTACAACTAGTACAAAAAGTCTAAGCTGACTTTTTTTGAAAGGTCATAGGGTAATAAAACGATCTGTGAAAAACACTTCAAAACTTATTACTTTTCTACAGCATTTTATATTGCACTTACCTCTCATCTACCAAAAACACTGAAAAAACACTTTTCAAAATAAATGTTTCAAAAGCAAAAGACAGCTTTAAAAATCTAGTTTTCCATAAACACTTAATATACACTGCATTTTTAAAAAATTGAAGTTCTCCATACCAATGCCCTCCTTGTGAACGTGCCTTTTTTTTTTTTTTTTTTGCATTTACCCACAGTCTGTTTACCTCGAAATATATGAAGATTGATCTGTATGGACTGATTACATGCTAAAAGGTCAAAAATGAAATAAAAAGCATAATATGGTAGGGAGGAAAGTCTCTAGCGAGACAGAGTGAAGATCAGCATTAGACTACTCACTAAATCGCCATACCCACTATTTTTAATCATTGTTTTTCCTCATTTCATACTTATGTTGGGGGTGATCTATCCAAAAAAGTAAATCAAATCTTCACTTCTGTACTGATGGCATAGAGAACAATTTTTCTAACCAAGTGGACCTCCTAGATCTCAAAGTAAACATTCAGCCTGACATCTCAACAGTATCAAGCTAACAATAAAGTTAACTTTCACGAGATAATTAACTTTATATTGCCTGTCAGATACAGGCCTCTCTCATGTATGCAATAACAGAAAAAGATGTTGCTTGCATAACAACAAATCAATATAGTGATAGCAATCATCACTGCTAAAAAAATGTGACCTTGCTTCTGCCTCCCTCCGGCCCCAGCCAGCAGTTATAAACATCCTGGTTTACAGAGAAAGCAAATATACAGCATACCTCACTCTGAATGGCTTATTCTCCAGTTACCGTCATCTCAGAAATACTCCTAAACCAGGTATAGTTTTCTTTTTAATTAACTACATTAAACATCTTTTTCAGTTATTCATCCTGTTGCTCTCTATAACCAACCAGGAAAACTCACAGTTCCTGAAATGAGGAGTTTTACAGGTTTACACTTAAGATGTTTATATTGATCACCTTTAGGCTGGCTCCTATGAGCTTCATTTGATGCCCCAAGGATTAGAAAAGACAGTAAGTGCTCAGTACATCTTCACTAACTCCATACCACTCATGATTGTGTAGAACTCTATCATTTGAAATTTTTTCTAGGTTGGAGAGTCCCAGCCCACTTGGTTCCTTCCACCCATTAGCACTGACCGCTTTTGCAACTCTCCTCTGAACCTTTTCAAGGTCTAATACACTTTTTTTGAGAGAAGGGATAGCCAAAATACTAAAGGAGGCACAAGTCATTCAATTCACAATAATTTACTTTTGCTCTATTTCTCTTTCCTAAGTATTCCTGACTGGCACCAAGTTCCTGGTTTCATAGAACCACCTGTCATAACCCCAGATTCTCATTCTTGAGTGTCAGAGTCATTTCAGTGCCCATCACCAAATATGCGAAGCAAGTATTTTAAGATATCAGTCTTAGCATCACAAATTACTCTTTTCCAGTCTTTGTATGATGCAACCCTGATCCAAGACAAGTGATCTCTGCAGTGGCACCACCACCATAAACAGAATAAGTAAGATAAAAAACATTAAGTGTACATTTTCTTACACCCATACACTATGACAGATCTATTATTACCAATACTTATTTTTCCTCTAAAGAGTAGGTTTACCTTCATTTTTCCACTGTACTTTGGATCAGAAATTGTTTCAAAGGCTGCATCTTTGCTTAACTGCACGAAATCTGGAAAACTGGAAAAGACCTCGCTGCACACCCGTTTGATATGTGCTTCCTGAAAGAAAAGCAAGAAGTCTGAATAGGCATTAAAAGTCACAGCTGCACTAGCTAACAGTAAGCCATGAAAGGAGTCAAAGAGGCTGAAACAATCTGCTGAAGCAACTCTACCAGAAAGAGTTATGTATTTTTATTCAGTTTGGTATAGAAGTATTGAATCACTCATCTCCTGTGTGTTTTGGTTTGCTTCATTTAAAAAAGACAGAAGATCCTAATGTGAAAGGAAGCAATCCAGTTGCTAGAGTAAGAGATGGTGAAGATTTCTTCTCTGGGGCAGAGACCGCAACAGGACACAGTTTAAAAGAGCTCTTCACTTGGTGTTTGTATGACCCGATAGTTGTGTACCAGAACTTCTCCTGTCTCTGTTACTGTAATTGCATTTCTACAGTCCCATTGATATAAAAGAAAACAGTATGGGAATTGCAATTGAACTGCTCAAAAGCCAAATAAAACTCTACTGCTAAAATCTGGATAGATCACACGTGTTACGTCTCTTTTTCCAGAGGACCAGAAAATATCTCATCTGTCAACTAAGAATCACTATGAAATGTTTTTACAGCAAAAACTACAAATACAACACAAAAAAACCACGTGCGTATTAACTATATATGGCCCTGGGCACTAACAGTAACACTTCCTAAAAACCAAAACTTTTTTGATAGAACAAACTTGCCAAAATTTGCTAGGACTTTCTCATTTCCTTTCCTTAGTGGTTTCTGAGAGGAAGTGATAACGTCCCTGATACCTTTGATCGTTTTGGGATATTAAGGTGCACCAGAAGTATTTTTTAAAAACCTCTGCCTTTTGTGGTTACTTGCCATAGTAACAAGAGAAACTGATACTGTTCTCCCCTTGGTCTGCCAAAACATTTCTCATTATTTACAGAAGCTCATCTCTGAAAATAAAATTCTAGAGAAAAACATAAATAAGCAATTAGAATGTGTTATTTGCACAAAGATAAGTAAACACTTATAATAGTAAACACTTTGTAAACATTTCTAATAATGCTGTTTCTGTTGCATTTATGAGAAATCACTAAAATGACTCTTTCTCCAAGAGTTCTTCAATTTTAATATAGACCCTGCTTCCAGATAATCATCAACTAAATAAACATTCCACTGTGTGCCATCTCTATCTACTAAATAATGGCTGCTTTCTAAGTTACTGAATGGAAAGAGAATTTTGCAAAATATCTGAATTACAGTTAGTTAAGACGGAGAAAGAAGACAGCAGAAATTTTTATTCAAAAGTTTTCACCCCATTTTCCACAAGTTCACCTGTTTAAAACTTCTGAAACTAACCTGCTGCTTGCTAGTGTTGTCTGTCTGCAGCAGTGCAGCATGATTTGCAACTTTCTGTAGGATTGTCAGGTAGCTGAAGCGCAGTGACTTAATTGTTTCACCATAAGCATTGGCCTACAAGAAACAAACAAACAAGAAACAACGATTGATGCAAACAAATACTCCTGAAAATAAGAAAAGCTAAAATACCATTCTAACAAGGCTCAATGCGTTAGCAATTCCGCATAGCACTAAAATTAATTCCAAACTGATGCATGCTGTATTTCTAAGAAAAATGCAGCATGTTTTTCTTCCTAGCTTCGTGGTCCTTTTAGTAGAAAACATCGTCTCAAAAAGAAAAAACAACTATGTTCATTCTTTGCTAAATACTTCAGATAGCATGATATCTGCAGAAATCAATATAACCAAGAATTCCATGGTAGGCAAAACAACAGTAACCTTACAACTGATGTAAATGTAAATCAAAGAGTTGTCTGAATTACTTCTTACCCTACAACTGCTAATTTTACTGCAAAAATTTATAAGGTTTCACAAACAACTCACGTAACATAATTCAAACAACTTGAAACGTTCTACAATGCAGCAGCAACAGCAGCAGGTATTTTTCTGATTATGGTTGGCTGTTTTGACCAATACTAGTTTTCCTTTCCCTGCTCAGGTTACTAAATTTCATTGTTAACTTTGGAATAAGACAGTCTGTAAGACCTCTCAAGTATCCCCAGACCCGTCTAATGCCCTCTGTCAATCACATTCTACTGCATTTTACTTTTTCCTATAAAACATCACAATAAACAAGAGCTTGCAAAGAGCTAATGGCAGTATTCATGGCATACTTCCAACGGGCTGACATTGTTTTTAAATAAAGATGCAGAAGACTAAATAAACTACATTACTAGGATGGGAAACAAACAAAAAACAAAAACCCAATACACGAGAACCTAAATAGGCCAGAAGTAAAACAGGGAAAAGCAAGTGTGAGATATATACTTCTAGGTGTTTAAAATACTTCTTTAACCTGAGTCTACTAAGAGATACAGAGAAAACAAACACAAAGCTGGATTAATCAACATTAAAGAAGAAGGAAGGAACCTGCAGAGCTGTTCCTAGTGAACAACATTCTGCTTGCATTGTAAGATGGCTGTTGTCACAGTTTTCCCTTCAGTAAGATAAATCAAAGCACACGTATAGTGGCAAAGAAAGACATGACCTAACTGTAGTCATGACACAGTCAAAGCCCAGACAATCTGCTGGGTCCAGGTTGCCTCTAACTTGCATCTTCTGCACTGACCAGTTAAGGTCCATGGTAGCAGCATACTTGACACACATTGAACATCCCAATGTATTACTCTTTCCAATGTCAACTGTATCACAGACGTACTTAATACAACACATCCCAAATTTACTGTATTAATAATGACTACCTGCAGAGCAGCTAACTGCTTATTAAGGCAGTTAGCAAAGCCCTAACTTTACCATGATGAAATCTCCAGTGTTTCTAGTCGGATTTCCCAAACTGACAGCCACTTCAATCTGCTCGCCTTCAGCAGGGAACCTATTGAGAAAATTCATCTACTGCTCAAATCTGAAAGTCTTATGTTCTAAAATTCAGACAGTGCAAATTCTTACTTTGTAACAACAGTGCTTCCTTTTACGGCCACTGTTGCAGTTACAGGGCTCTCCTGCTCTTAATACTAAGCTTACATCCTCTGTCTCCAGCACAGCCTGGTATATTGCTTTCTGGAATTCTGTCAGGGAACAGTACACCATCTGCCAAAGAGAAAACCCCAAAAATACAATTACATGCAGCAAACAATAACAGCAAAGAGCATTGCATCAAAAGACATAAAGCACAGAACACTGCAAGTAAAGTAGAAAAGAGTAATATATTTGCTCAAATAGTTACAGGAATTTATTCTACCCCAAATGAAAAAAAAAATCTGCATTTTGACACAAAAGTAGTATGAAACAGTATTCAAAATGTACATAAAATTGTTTTATCCTCTCCCAAAATTCTACAAAGAATATTAATGTCAAGCTATAATAACTTGCAGTTAGGTTTCTATAAACCTTTCAGTAAGGCTTTTGTGGAAGGATAAGAGGAGGGAAGAGTGAGAGAGAAAAATGTGTAATCATAATTAAGGATTCCCCTGTGCTTTGCCAGTTGCTTAATTTGCCCTTTCCTCTTCTTAGGCACTAGCTGTTTGTAGGGCAACACCACAGGCAGCACAAACAGAATAAGCACTGAGAAGGCAAGGATCTACACAGTGCTATGGCCAAAATTCTTATCCCTCCTCTCAGAGACCATGGGTGGCATCTCCATGACATCTTTAGTCTTAACCAGCAGGAGACAGAAATCCCAAGATCATTCCTTAACCCAGGCCACCCACAAAGCAACAGCAACATGCTGAGCTATAATAATACAGCAGTAACTTGAACATATACTCACATTAACAAGAGAATGAAAAGAATAAAACCTGCTAGATTTAGAAAGGCAACTGACTGACATTTGTGTTAATCTTTCCTTTAGAAGACAGTTTAGACAACATTATTATAATCTAAGGATGAAGAATAAATACCAAATTTTGAAAACAAAAATATTTTCAAATTAATGCATTCATCTACTTAGAAGGAAATATATCTAATAAGAATTAATTAGAACTCTCAGCTATAAAGTATTATTATTGTTTATATGATGTTTGCAACAGCACTAGATGAACAGGATTACAGACCTATTAATCATTTAGTTTGGGATTTTTTCTTCTACTTAATGATTGACAATGAGAGTTAAAAAAGATTAAAAGCAAGCTGTTCTACATACAATGTATCAAGTTGCAAATTCAAAAGTCCTACATAAAATTTCAAGAGATTTACACACATTGCATTGGGTTTGCAAAGGTAAGCACAGAAGTGCACATAAAATAGATGTGTAAATCACTAGTCAGAAGTCTAGCTGAGCATTTTCATGCTTGATTAACTCCATTTCAACATGCAATCATAGTAATTATGTGAACAAAGCACACTACTGCATGTGCATTTTTTTCAAGGCTCTGGATTCTTCTTAAATTCATAACTCCAAAAGAAAACCATGAACTATTAGAGGCATGACAAAAGAGGGAACAATAGTAAAGAAGAGAGATATTCATTAGCATTGTATTTGAAATGTACAGGCACTCTTACTCTGTCTTCCTTTTTTGGCAATTGATCACTGATAAGCGCTTTAGTACGTCTCAGAAACCAGCCAGACATTTTTCTTGCTAGCTTCGCCATGGCCTTACGACCTGTTGCTAGCTCTCTTTTAGTTGCAGTGTGCCTCTGACCATGCTCCACTGGATCAGAAAATTTCTTCTTGAAATGCATTCTACTACCCAAAAGTCCTGGTACAGCCCTGTTAAAAAAAAAAAAAAAGAGGAAAAAAGTAGGGAAAAAAAGAGTGGGGCAGGGGGTTGGTCTTGAAGGAATAGCAGCATTTTCTTTACACCAAGACTGCCTACCCCTTTCCACTGATTAAAAAAGCATACCATAAATTGTTTTTGGCTAACAGCAAGAGATGTTAAATTAGCAACCATTAAGGAAATGAATAAAAGTGGTGTATATAAATAGCAATATACACTACTTCCAGACATTCAATTTTTTTCGTTTACTTATTGTGATCCTCAAATTTTAAAGACGTTCCCCTTAGGAAAAGGCATGCCGTCTCCAGAAATCTACAGCGCAGCAGACCAAGTCACAAGCATACAGAAACTCCAAACTCCAAGGCTGCTCCTGTTTAAGAGCTTAAATAGGAAGCTAGACTGTCACATTTTCAATTTTTACTGTTTTTATTAAAAACAGACTACACAGATACTACAATTTACTGAATAAAATTTCAAGAAACCCAACAGGAACATGAGTTTAGTAATCACTGGCAGCACTATATATCGGAACAACCCATCAACAACATCAGCATAGTTTTAATGGACCAGATGTAACACTAAGCTTAGCACTAAAGAATTTCTTTCCTGACATTTCACTTCAGCCTGGATTTCCTTAAACTTGAAGAACGTTTCCTTTGTTCTTCCTTTGTAAAGTATCCCCAGTAAAGCTTCTATGTTTGGATTTATATTTAGGATTTCCACCTCTCCCTCAGAAGTTTCCTTGGACAAGACCGCTGCATTGTAAAATTTGCGCCTGTTCATTTTGAAAAGCAGCAAAATATTATTACTTCCAACTTCCAAGTATGTCAGATTGACCTGCACATATTGGACAAAACAAACGCATGATGTCATTCAAAGCTGTGTAATCTTTCTCAACCTAGTGTGTGGAAGGGACAAGAGCAAAAAAAATAGTGTCCTTAGAAAAGAAAGATAAATGAAGGGGAAAAAAAAACACTAAATGCTTCCCAAATTCCTCAAAGAAGGAATCATAGAATAGAATGAATCATAGAATGACTTGGAAGGGACCTCAAAGATCATCTAGTTCCAACCTTCTTGCCATAGGCAGGGATGCCACCCACTAGATCAGGTTGCTCAGGGCCTCATCTAAGCTGACCTTGAACACCTCCAGGGATGGGGCATCCACAACCTCTCTGGGCAACCTGTGCCAGTGCCTCATCACCCACTAAACTAAGGAAGGTTAAGAGGAACTCCAAATCTATTAAATTCATGCAAAATACATATTACAAGCAGTTCTAGCAAGAGTTTACTTCAAATTCATATATGGAAAAATATTTACATTCTCACAAATATGCTGTATTTTCTTGTCTTGTCAGAGACAAGTCCAAATCCAGCTCTATCCCAATCCCACTGCATAATTAAGATATACAGATGTTTTACCATAAAAAAAAAAAAGATATTTACCAGTCCATAACACACCAAAGTTCCTTCATATTGTTTTGAAGAATGGTTCCAGTAAGGCCTATGCGAACACTGCATTTTAAGGACTTCATGGTTTGAGTTATTTGAGCTTTTGGATTCTTGATTCTATGCGCTTCATCCACTATGACAGCAGACCACTCTACACTATAGAAGAGCAGAAGAAATACTGTCTTAACTGAAACTACGTATCCCATCAGTCCACATACACATAAAAATTTACATCAATCACACACATACCCCTGATAATTATAGCCTAAAAATATGTATTTTTTTTTTGTATTTTACACTGTGTTATACAAAGCAGTTTCCTCATATTCTATTTGTTTACTAAATTCAATTGCCATAGTTAAGTATAACAGCTAAAATACTTCGACAAACAGATGAACTAATGTCAACTCTATCAACGTTTTCTGTGAAGAAAGCTTTCCATCTCCGGAGCAGTCGACTACAGCACACCTCACCAGCACTATCAATCAGCACATCTTACCAGCACTAATTCCACTCATTAAGAAGATTTATAAAAACTGAATAAATCTCTTACTGTGAACGTCTGAACCATGATTAACATAGGTATGCCTCATTTCTTCCTCCCCAAAAAACTATCCACTGTAACTAGAAATACACTCAAAGCATTTCTAACTGCAGTTTCCTAAGTGAAAGCATCACACAACTTCTTCAATATCTATATAAAACCAACATGGCAGAGGTGTCTTAGAATTTCAAGATTTTGAGACCAAGGGGCATATAACTGCAGAAGCAGGGACTGAATGATAGTTTGCAACCAGTTCAAGTATAAAATTTGGAGGCAAAATGAACTGTATACTGTGATATAAATTTCAAATCATCAAGTCCCTAGGAAGAAATTTAATAATTTTGTAAGATTGCTTTACATATATGAATGAATATTTCAAACAAATTCTTTGTTATTTGAAGCAGCAAAAAGATGAAGCAGACACATTTATATAAAACCTTTTTCCTGAGCAGGTCTTAACGCATTTTACGTGACTACTGTGGAAATTATCTTGTAACATTTTTGATGCCCACTAAATACTCATATCCAAGTTTCTTACATTCCTAAAGTCTGCTAATAATTTACATGAAGAACAGAGTCTATGTATTCTTTCTTTCTCTTTACAGAACTTCTACACACCCAATCTAAAGCTTGGCTAACTTCAAGGATATGAAATTAGCTATGAAGAGCTTTCACAGCTGACCTATTTATTACAAAAGCCTGGAAGCCAACTAGAGCATTTGAGAACAAAATCTTGTCAAGCCTTCCTTAGTAATAATTACTTAAAACCAGTCTGAGGCCAATCCATCATTCTAGCTAAGCATGACACCTCTCAGTGTCAAAAGAATATCAAGCCCATCTACTCACATGCTCTGCAGAAATGGTTTGGTAAATCCATACACTAAAGCAATGTATTTATTCACACGTGGGAACTGCTGTGCTGACATGGGCTGTGCACATGCACCTACTTCCTGGCCATTGGCTATTCAATCTCCACGTGTGAAGAATTCCTCAGAAAGACAAGAGGAAGAAGAGAGGGTACTGCTAGCATAACTCCTTTAGTCTTCTCCTATCTGCGCTTCTTTTTCAGCCCTGCACACAGACAGATCTGGAGATAGATTGTTTTGGTGATGGCTGTCCAGAACAGCAGGACACTGGGGCCCTGCGCCTTTCCCATCACCTGGCACGAGAAGGTCTGCAAAGCCACTGACAAACCACACTAGCTGCTAAGGGCAGGCTGCTACTACTAACAGAGAGCTGTTCATGCAGCTTGTACGCTACTTCCAAGATGAAACAGGGAAAGAGGACCACTAGGATCAGGTGAAAAGCAAAGTACTCCCAAAGATAACAAAGGGAAAGGCAAAACTCCTCATTTTAAAACACTGGCAGCCATGAGGCAATTAAAGTAGGACTTCTAATATGATCTAATCTCGTAAAGACTTTGATTCAGCTAAGTCGATTGTGTATTTAAAACTGGACACCCATATACCCCCTCTCGTATATCTAAGTTTTTAGGACTCAGACATTTCATCAAGCAGGTGAAAAATACAAATAAGAAGGAAAACTCCTTGTGAACATTTGCTAAAAAAATTCCACAACTCTTTTTCCTTAAACTGTATTGAAACATAGAAATATCTTCTGCGTATCTTTATCTACCCCTGTTTCAGGAAGGCAATTCCTGCAGTTGTTAGAGAACACTTTGTGAATGGGTTAAACAGCAAAGACTAGTTTTATGAAAACTATTCAAACACTTCTCCCAAGCATCCTATTACAAAGATAGTACAGGGTAAACTCTCTGAAGACATTTAAATGGGATTCACTTCTTCCATGCAATGAGTCATTGGATTTAACAGTAAATACATCACACAGAAAAAATATGTACTTTGAAGGAGTAACACAGAATAAAACACACATTTAAAGCTGCACGTGTAGAAAAATGCATTAAAATCATTACCTGTTAAGTTCATCTAAATACAAGCGAAGTGTCTCGTATGTTGTAAGGGCAACTTCACATTTCCCCTGCTTGATGCGGCTCAAGTCATCATCCTTTTTACTGCCATGTAAGATGGAGACTTTGAAGTACCCCCACGTGTCTAACTCATCCTTCCAGTTGTACAGCACTGAAAGAGGGGCCACTATGAGGAAAGGCTGAAAACAAATAGCCGTTATAGTATTACTGAAAATCTTCAACACAGAACTTTCTTAATAAGGAATGTCAAAATCTTGAGATTTATTTTACTACTTTGTAGTTTGAACTGTTTAATTCTGTCACTTCAAGGAACAGCATAGAAAATATCTGAAGTCAATATAAATTAAAAAGTAATAAGTTTACTGATTGTGTAAATACTACAGGAAAAAAATCACTGTAATGCTACAAAAAATAGCCAAAGTAGTACTGGTATTTATTCAAATTATACTCAATCAACTGCAGTAAGACATGATATACTATCACACTGCTTTGTTATAGCATCTGTATCCATATACCATTTAATGTTTAACAGATGCTAAAAACAGAAGAATGAAGAAGTTAAGCAGCTTCCTCCAATCCATAATTCTGGTCAATACATGACTAAAACAGAAAGCATAAAAAAATAAAAATTAAAGACAATCTGTATAATTCATTTGTTATCACAGAAAAATAACATCAGTGAGATGGGAAGGGACCTCATGAAGTTTCTAATCCAACTTTCTGGTCAAAGCAGAGGCAACACTGAATCCAGACAAGGTCATTTACAGCTTTTCCCACTCAGGTCTTGAAAACACTCAAGGGATGGACCTGTCTCTGTGACCTGTTCCAATACTTAATTGCCTCTGGAGTAGAATTCTTCCTGTCCTGTAGCCAGTCAGAAGCACCCCTGTTATCTCACATTACATGCTATCCCTTCACCTCTTCCTGCTTGCCTGAATTTCTCAATGAACCCATAACCATTGTTCACAAAGCTATTGTCATACAGGTCGTTCTGCTAGTCAAATATTCCAATCATTCCAATAGCATAAGCACTGAACAACAGAAATTGCATGGGTCCTCTGACGCGTAAGATTACAAACGTCCTATTTCTCTCATTCACACAGAATAGTTACATATATCCCTATTTGCTGTAACAGTATTTGATTACGTAGATGATCAATCAACCTTATTTATGACATTACAATAGTCATTCAAGACAACAGGCAGGGTCACAAGAATATTAGCAATAACTTTTCCAAATACATGCATTAGTCTTAAATATTTAAATACTATTAACATATTCACTCATATACATACAACATTTGTTGTAGTTTAGGAACACAATCACACAAAACTATTATGTTCTGCTTACTGACACAGACTTTTTAAAGTACTTTAGCCACAAATCTCAGCCAGATACTTCCAAATGTTTTGCACTACTACATACTGAGAGCATTAACAGACTAGGTAACTGTTAGACAATGTGCTGTGACAATCTGGAAAACTGAAGGCTTCCCTGACACATCCAGAAAGGCCACGAACCCCTAACATACCAAATTAACTAAACACTGAAAATGAACATACGAGAACTCCTAAAGCAAACAAACAACAACAAAAAACAACTATTGCCTTTTATCAAAATCCTTAAAAGTTTATCCTTAAAAGATGTACCTTCTTAGGACTATACTTTGATTCTTTTTTCATTGTCCTCCGTAAAAATTCTGGCATATTATTTTCAATATCTTCACGTGTTCCCTTCTTGTGCAACACTGCAGCCAGAAACGAAATGACCTTGAGAAAGAAAACAATTCTCAGCAATTACGTAAAAAAAAATACAAACAGAAAATGAACAAGTTCTTCTGAAAATAAACATTTCAGACAAAATCCTGCATGGGATTTAGTATTTTTATATATACTATAATATTTATATATTTATTTTATTTTAAATCAATCTCAGTTTTTAAAATGGAAACTACTCCCTTTGGAGAATCCTGAATTTACAAGGGCATTTATAAATTTATTAATTGCTCTGTTTTGCTCTTTAATCTTTTGAGTAGAAATGCCTCAAAATTACAGAAGAAATGATAAAGAAGACAGGAAGGGATAAGGCACATCTTGCAGTCTTCCTGAACATGAAGGGCACATGAATGTTGGATGAGGAGAGAAGGAAAAGATGCTTGCTAACCGTACTCCAACCCCACTTCTGCAAAAGGAAGAGGTTTCTGGTATCTGGCCAGAACATTTAAATCTGTAACACCCACTTGGGACAAATGACATCCATGCAGCTAAGCAGCAGCAAGAACCAATGCATCATCAGAGAGGTGCCCTTCTTTTCAAAGTTCACCGGGCTCCCTTTACTCAGAACAGCCAGGACTTTTGCAGCTGCTTCACAGCTGCTCATAGCAAGGCAGAGGTAAAGCTGTCAGCTGTTGATTTCAAAAAAGAAAAAAAAATAGCCAAAGCTTTCTCTCTCCAGTGATGGGGGGGAACAGCCAGCCAAGAGCACAATAGTTGGTTGAAAAATATCTGAAAAGAATAGAGTTAGATGAGAAGAACACAGGGAAACCCATCATATATAGGACTAGATGGGAAAAAGATATATGGAAAAAGTAATTGAATGCATAATATTTCATATATCCTGAGCCTAAGAGGCAAGCTTGCACATGTTGTTTGACTTTACTATCTTTTTAAATCCTATCAAGAATAAGAATAAAATTCTACCAAACAAAATCTGCATGTGCCTTCCAGATCCTCCAGTTTCAGAAGAATTATGCATCACACATTTGTAACGATAGCAAAGGCTATAAAAGAGCAACTCTGCCGAGAAACCTTTGGCTCTTTCAGATAATGCAGGAAGCAATCTAAAGGCTTTGATAGAAAACTTTAAATTACTGCAGTCATATTAAAAACATTATTGCACTTGTTTCCACTTCAACTTGAAAAGAGAGAGCCATGCGCTCAAGCCAATTTAAGCAAAAAACGGAAGTAGAAAGAACACTGCAATGCAAAAATCTTACAGAAAAGTCTAGCTCAGATATTATCCTATAATTTAGAAATGGTAAGACTCAGACAATTGATAAACAAAAGCAAAACTTTCTGTAACACTAAGTAAGTTATCTGGTACTCGATCAAGTCTAAGTAGTATTTATTCTTTCATACATCGTAATCTGTACTGAACAAGTGAACTCATCTTTTAATTCTTATCTTACTTATCAACTTACTTCTTATCAAACTGCTTTCCCACACTCCATTAGAAGAACATAGATACTGTGTTTTAATAAGGTAGATTTTTTGAAGAATATCTTACGTATTACTTCCTTATGTAAACTTGACACTGTGATTAGAAGGCATAACATCACATCCAAATTCTACAAAGGAACACAGTCGCTGTATGCTCAGTATGACCTGGTCATCACAGTATCAGCTATGACACTCAAGAAATACAAGAGATAGAAGCAAGATAACTCAACTTTATTTTTTTTCTGTTTTAATACTGTCTTATGTGGATGCTTCAACAATATTAAATCAGATATTTGCAATTCTTGCATAACTACTTAGTTCTTAGGCTGCCATTGACAAGGGATGGGGCCAAGACTAGGTGAAGCACAAAGTAAATGGATCCAGTTTAGTTTTAATAACTGCTTTAACAGATCAGTAGCACCTCTGCTCATCCATGATACACCTCTAAATGCCCTATCCAGACAGGTTTTGCCAATTTAGTTTACTCATTTCTCTAAACGCTTCGCTACAGAACAAGCTTCTGCACACTGAAGCATCAGCTGACATTCTCCTAAATGGAAGCGCAACAGACAGCACTTGCCAGCAAGGGAATGAGCTGGCATTTCACATGTGGAAGGAGAGCAATGAGACAGGGATAAAGACTAGTCACTACTGCATTGTGTGCTAAATTAAAACCAGACAGATTAAAGAGAATTGTTTCAAACAAAACCACCGTAATTAAAAAAAAAAAATGAATAATTTGAATCACTATTCACAGCATAAGGGAAAAATCCAGCTATACTTTGTCCTTTCATCAACAAAAGTTGTACTTCCAACAGAGTGATAAAAGTAACATGGAACATCTAAGCACTTTTTCCCAGATAGGGGAGTAAACATGGCTGCTTCTTCCAGTTCCCAGTGCAAATTATTCATTTCCAGGAAAAAAGGGAAAAAGACATTTTAAGACCTACAGTCAGTTAAAAGGTGTATGTACTTTTAGCATTTGCCTGTGCAAATTACTTTCATTATGTGCAGGTATCAAGCCTTAAAATACATTCAACATGAAACAAATACTAACATTTTAACTACTGTAATTACCCAGCCTTACACTAAAAGTGGTCACATGCCAGTTCTGTGGCCTGTTAGGGGCTGATTTAAATTAGCAAAGGTTTCTGCCTCTAAGTACTGTTCTGAATGGTCACATCCTGCCTCCTCCAATTTCACACCAAGAAAGGAAGGTTAAACTCCACTGAGGTGGCTTTTCTTAAATAAGTCAATTTAAAAATAAAAAAAAATGATTTACCTCTCATAGATAACACGCTGCAAAAAAAAAAACAAACACCTTTTGTCTCAATGTAGTCACAAAGAATAAAATAAATACCTGTATTGTCTTTCCAAGGCCCATATCATCTCCAAGAATACATCCCCTTTTATTAGCATAGTGTCCATACAGAAACTGGGCTCCTTCCCTTTGATAATCACGTAGGTATCTGTTAATTGTATATGGGATAGAGTCGCCATTGTCAGATAACTTAAAAGCCACTGCTGAAGACAGAAGATTTCGGTAAGGAAAAAAAGGCTTTTCCAGATCACCATCATCAAATATCACGCTTTTCCAGGGACCTCTACCAGCTTCAACTCTACAGAGTTTAGATACTAGTATTTTCTTTTCTTCAGACTCCAGGAATGATACAGTAGCAAATGATTTTCCATTCTTGTCCTTTTCAATAGATGATATTGTTCCTTCACGAAGTTTCCCATTTTCAGTACCAGGTGCAAGGCATTTATCTCCAATGTGCCACCTACCTATGGAGGGAAAAAAAAGCAGAACAAAAACATAATGAAAAACTAGCCAAAAGCACAAAGTATTGCATTTGTCATACTAATCTAAATATTAGATACAAATTTGTTTGAAAAATGCATATAACTTAAGATGTAAGATTTTATTGATGGCAGCACTAGAATTAGTGTTTAGAAACCGCTTAGTGCTTAGAACAAAACCCTGAGCTAGGTATATTATAGTTTGCTGAAGCATTGCTGTTTTATAAATGCCTGAAAATCTATATGAAAAATATCCTTTGTAAAAGCCAAACTCTGATAGATTACATTGTTCTGTGATGGCTTCACTCAGCCCACACAAACACTAAAAGGCCGATACCTGCAGATTTAGCATCCAATTAACAGTCCATGTAATCTGGTTAAAAGGATCTTACATACATTTCTTATCCACCTGAATCTAGCATTGCACCTTCAGTAAGTTGTTTTACAAATATAATCATGTATGAAAACATCACCTTTCTCCTTACAAAGTCTAGCATTAGGTTAAAAAAACAAACATGTTTAGAAACAACACTAAGTGTATTGTAAGAACATATAGTATCTTAGCATATGCCTATGTTGGTCACTGAAACAGCTAATTATTTACCAAATTCCTTATGCAGCCGTCAGGTCTTAAACTGTTAAAATCTGTTCCTCTGTATGGTCTCTGTAAAATCGTACAGCCTTCATACAGCATATCAAATACTAACAACAGAGAAGATTGATCTGCTTTATTTACAGCTATCTCATATATTTCATATACAAAGACAATTTAAAAATGGTATATATATATGCTGCTAACAGAAAAAGCTAAGAACAGCAGTGTATCAGTTGAAAGAATCCACATCATGTTGACAAGGAAACATCCAACAAAATATCTTCATTAGAAAAAATAGGGCATTCACTTTTTATAGTCAAAAGAGAAAGTCCTAGTAAATTAATGATTGCATGAAAAGGTTTTCAAATCTGAACTGAGGAAGCAGGCCTCCGAGTTTGTGGAAACAACTTCTAGCCTTGCCCTGCTCAGCTTTCCAAAAACTAAGTGACAAATACAATTCATTTCAGAACTTTTGTTTCTTATTTATTTGTTGGAATAAGTTTGTTGCATCTGGGAAAGTCATTACCAGAAGCAGGCAGTGAGTTTTTTTGCCAAGGAGCAAGACAGAATCCTGCAACAATTTGTACTTCATATCCGCTATCAGTGGCAATACATACACCCTTCCACACTCCAATTCTTTGCAAATGTAGAGGAAAAAAAAAGTGATCTGAGTGCTGAGTAAATGAAAGAAACAGAAATACAACCAAGTTTATTTTCTAAAGTAAGGAATAGAAAAGAGGAAGTGCTGAAGGCAAGAAACTCCACCTTCCCCCACTTTTATGTCTCAGTGCAAAAAGCTGATGGAGGAGACAGGTTGTTCTCACCAGTCCCCGAGCTCCTGAAGTGTATACTCACAAGATTATTCTCTACACCTTATTAGTTAGTAATAAGTATACTTCATTCAATTAATTAAATTGCATATAGTAAAAGAAAACAGAAACATCCACGTAGCCTTCTATTCTGTAACTAGCAGTGGCCAAAAATTGACTTTCAGGTCACAATAAAAAAATCACAAGTGTACAGAATGCCTCTCTTGGAACATTCTTTAGCCTTAAAGATTTTTTTTGAACTATGGAGATTTCTTGGGCCAGGCGTCTGTTTAGTAAACCACAGTGGACCTCTCTTCCAAGTAGCTTAATTCCCCTTTCAACGCATGCAAATTTCTTGCATTTGGTGTCTTCTGACTAGGAGGTTCACAGGTCTGGTCTCTCTCACCTGAGAGAGACTTGCATCCTAAACCCGTGGCCCACTAGTTCTTACACTATTGAGATCATAAACTGGGATCACTCCATTAGATTCATGATTCTGCAGATCTCTCATGCTGCCCCTGCATCATCCTTGCTTGGGATGAGAAGTTCCACCCCACACCCTGTGCCCTGTACATAAGGCTCTACATACCTTCAGTCATGCCCGAAGATCCTCCCCGAAATTTGAAGCTCAAGTATATCTTTCTGAGGCAAAGGCTGATGTACAGACAGCACATTCAACAAATCACATACAATCTCTTAAACTTTAAGGTATTTGTACTGTCTTACACACATGCCTAAATCCATGAAAAAAAAAAAAAAGAGGGAGAGAGCATATGACTTTCTCCCCTTAGCATTTGAATCTTTGGGCAATTTCTCAAAACTGAGAAGCAAGACTGAAATATGAAACTAGTGATACCCAGCTCAGTACTAAATATGCAAAATAGAATTTAAAATACATGAGTATTTCCGATTTTACTTTCTTTTTCAGTAATATCTGTGACATGTAGCATTTGAAGACACTCAGGTTAAAGCTATGATAAGATGACAGTGCCTTAGTTGCTAAGTCATTTACTTCAGTTTTACGAGTCACTTCTGACTTGACAGAATTAGAGTTCCAGGTGCAAAGCAGAATAGAGAGTATTGGACAGTAACTTCAGAAATACAAAACTCCAGACCTAGTAAGCAAGAAGAAAAATGGGAAAAATGGCAAAATAATGGTATTAAGAATACCACCGCTACAAGATTCCAGAAAATAACGCTGTACAAGCTGAAGTAAGAACTGCTACTTCAACTAGCCTGATTCACTACCTTCTTTTTTTGGAACCAGAAAACAATCATTTATGTAGGGTAAAACCTTTACAGATGACAAAAATTATCCAGTATGGCTTCCAAGTATAGATGCAGCACACTTGCCATCCATGGAAAAAGAGAACATTTAAGATGCTTGCCTATATCTATCCCATCACCACTTATGAGAAAATGCAAAGCGTAACGGCCTACTGTCACTCACGAGCCCACTTTAACAACTA
This sequence comes from Anser cygnoides, assembly GCF_040182565.1. Taxonomy (NCBI): domain Eukaryota; kingdom Metazoa; phylum Chordata; class Aves; order Anseriformes; family Anatidae; genus Anser; species Anser cygnoides. Next base: position 41,087,839 of record NC_089912.1, read on the forward strand.
TTATTGTAGAAAACAGGCAAAATCACTGCGAATCCTCTGTAAATACTGAGGTTGAACCACTTAATGTAAAGCGCGAAGTTTTTACACTCCGACAACCTACCTTCAGAGCACACTCAACACACTACGAAGCAAAGCCACGACTTTTCCTAAAAGTCCTAAAAATTGCTAAACGTTGGAGGCTAATATAAACGTTGTCTTCCAAAAAGATGACGAAGCAGGGAGCTTCGGGTTCACTTAAACACACACTACCCCTTATCCAAAGGAAAAATAATAAACAATAAGTCCAGGACAAGGCCGTTCGTCTCAAAAATAACCGTCTCTCAGAGCCTCCCCCGTCACCCCCGACACCCCCCCCCCACCCTCAGCGACCCCCGGCCCCGGGACGCCCCGGCCGCCAGCCCTCACCTGCGGTCGCCTCGCACATCCCGGCCGCGGGGCCGCGCCTCAAGCTCCCCGGGGGCGGCCGCGGGGACGACACCGCCCGCTTCGCCCCGGGCAGGACGGGCCCGGCGGAGCGCTCCGGAGCCCGGCGGGACGCCCGGAGGGACGCCCAGGAGGGCCCGGAGCCGCGGCGGCCATCTTGGGGCCCGGCACCACCCCGCGGGGCACGGCCAGGCCGCGGGAAGGGTGTGGGGGGGGAACCGGGAGGGGGAGAGGGGGTGACGGGAGGGGGAGATCTCGCGAGAAGTGCGGGGCTGGCGGGGCCGCGGCGCTAAGCATCGCGAGGTTTGGGGGTTGTGTCGCGAAAGGAGGGGCGGAGAGGGGACGGTGGGGCGGTGTGTTAGGCTCGTGGTCCTCTGAGGCATGAGCGTGGGAGGTATCCCTGAGACAATAAAGTGCGTATCAGGCACCGCATATATTGGGGGAGATTGTTCGAAAATACACCACTAATAAAAGACATTGTCTTAAAAATACCCATGTAGTCTTGTAGTTACCTGCATTGGTTCTAAAGGAATGTGACAAGAACCATCACAAAACCAAGGCTGAGAACAGCACCACGTTTCAGATTTTGGAGCTTTGGCAAAATAATTACACTAACCCCACTGCGACCTCACATACTTAACAAACCTCAGCCCTCAGAACGTCTTAGATCAGCAAGAATATAAGCTGTGATTCTAAGGCAAACTTTTAAAGGGGATCATGCTTGAAGATAAAGGTTTGTTTATACCACAAGGTGTTTATTTAATTAATATTATGTTGCATTTGATTCTTCTACAGAGATATTTGTACTTAATAAGGATTCTTCCCAGCAGAGTACATCTGTTATTTTACTGTAATAAATACAGTATCATAGTTCCCCAATAGGAGGAAATAAGAAATAGGTTAAAATCCTTAAACACTTTAAATCTTAAACACTTTAATTCTTCTAACAGCGACTAACATTCTGACTACACTCCAATGGTCCCATTCAGTGGTAAGACTTCAGTGGCTTATCTGGAGCCAGAATTGCACGTGAAAACCCAACTGATGTTACTCGGATGAGTCTCTATTACACTTAGGTATGCTCTTGTAACTTTTCTTAAGATGGCCAACAAAGGGAGGAAAGCATCCTTACTTAGCTTTTTAGTTGGTTAGCTTTTATCTCATCAGATAGCTTTCCTCTGCTGTTAAAATTCCTCTCACAAATTACAAGCAGTTTCTGTAACTTTACAACACTTCAGGGAAAAAAATATTAAATAAATAAACATAAAAAATGGAAGCTGGACAGAGAGAGAGAACTTCTTTCACCAGGACATTCCTTCCTTGTAGGACCAGGCCCATCATGAAAATGTTTTCAGAAGTCAGTGAATTAATTACTTATGTAATCTATCTGTTACAGCTTTTAGAATATAGAAGTCCTTCCAGGAAATCATTCTAGCTCAAGTTAGAAGCTAGGATATTAAAAATATCTCACACCATGTTTCTGCAGGAAAAGATTTGTAAGATTTTATTTTGAAAAGCAGTTGATATTACTGAAAAGTTCAATATATCCAAACTCCATATGACAATTGGAACTTTGCTCATATTTAATTTTAGATCTCATAAGACTAAGTGTTAGACTCAGGTAATAACCAAAATGAATAGGATAATGGGGATAAGCACTTGGAAAAGATGTGCTGTATCCCTGAAAGCATTTCACATGTAACTTTTGGCTTTCCTGTTCAGTCTTCTTTGACACAGAGAGGAAATAAACTAATTGATGTGTATCTAAAAAGGGCAGCTTAGTTACTTTTTACAGCATCCTCCATGTCAGCATGTCTGAAAACAAAACAGGTTAGTGGTTCTCAGATGCACTGTTTGCAAATTGAGCTGAAATCCATAGAAAGCACAAGCACCTAGAATTTTTGGAAATATAAGACAATTGTCTAATTCTGTACCAGAACAAAAAAGGGGTCATTCAATTCAGTGATATTAATTAAGCATGATAGCATTAAAAGTGCTAGTAAGAGGAACTTGGTTATGTGATATGTGCTGAATTAACATTTTGGAATGCCTTTTGTCTCTGCCTAAAGCTTGTTTGTCACACTGTTTTACACATCCCCCATTAATAATATTCAAGAAGCTCCTGCAGTTCTTGTTGGATATTGGTCTGCTGGGGCACTATGAAGTGTCTGTGCACTAATACACACTTCTTAGGAAACATAAAAGAAAAATTAGAGCTCTTGTGTGCAGCTGTTGGGCTACACAGTCTGGTTGTGATCAGTGTGGTGAAATAGCTCACACAAATGGAGTGCTGGTGTGGACATACAGGGGCCGTTCAGGATGGATGGACCAGGACAGGGCGGAGTGGGACTGTCTGTTTCCTTGAGAGAGCTCTGCCTGGGGACAGATCCCAAGCCAGCTGAGAGTTTATAGGTTAGGAGTAGAGAGCAGACCAAAGGGGGCAACATTTTAGTGGATGTCTGCTGCAGACTGCCAGATCAGAAAGAAATAGGAGAGGTGTTTTTCTGGATAATTGGAGGAACCCCCTTGTTTGCAGGCCATTTTCCTCATGGGGACTTTAGCCACCCCAGTAATGTTCAAAAGACAAGTGCTGTAGCATAGAAGCAATCCAGAAGGGTTTTTTTTTTTCCACAAGTGCAATCCAGGAGTGCACTGATGACACCTTTCTGACACATGTGATCTCCACAGATAGAGCTGCTCTGTTGAGTCTCATACCTACAAGGAAGATCTGGCTGGTAATGTGAAGGTTGGGGGCAGCATCGGTGGTAGCAGCCGTGAGATGGTGGAGTCCAGGATCTGGAGAGAAGGGAAGGTAAATAGCAGGATCATAATTTTGTACTTCAGGAGATCAGGCTCATGCTTGACCAGCCTTCTGAAATGACTGGCCTAGTGGACTAAGGGAGAGCAGTGTATGTTATTTATCTTGACGTCAGCAAGGATTTCAGAACTTTCTCCCATAACATCTTTTATAGACGGAGTAATGAACTATGGATTAGATAAAGGAGTAGTGAGGTGGATTGAAAACTAGATGAACTTCAGAGCTCAAAGGATTGTGAGCAGCTCAATGTCCAGCTGCAGTCCCATTACTAGTGGTATGTGTTGGGGTCAATACTGGGGCCAGTACTGGCCAGAACATTTTCATGCAGATGGTGGGACAGTGTACATCCTCAGCAAATTTACACGTGATACACAATTGGAAGGAGTGTTTGACAGACCGGATAATTGTGCTGCCATCCAGGAGGGACTTCAATAGGCTGGAAAGCAACTTTGCAGAGAAGAACCTATGGTTCTTAGTGGACAGCAAGTTGGCCATGAGGTAGCAGGGGAGGCTCACAGCACAGAAGGCCAACATGCTGGGCTGCACAGGGAAGGGCATCTCCAAATGGTCAAAAGGTGGTGATTCTCCTACAGCATAGTTTGCTCAGGGATACCAATGTTTGGAGATACTCAAATCCCAGCTGGGCATATGCATAAGCAACCTGCTTAAGGTGACTCACTCTGAGCAGGTGAGGTTGGACTAGATGATCTCTGTAGCCTTCCAACCTTAACCATGCTGTGAAGTATGTAGGACAAACTGAATTCTGGCTAACTGCTTGTGCTACTACTTAAAAATGAAGAGCTTTAGATACCAGGCAGATTGCTTAGCCAGAGACCAGTTTGTCCCGTGTAGCCCAGTGTCAGAACACAGGACAATAATTCTAACCTAACTACATGCATACTTCCAATCTCATTTTCCTGTTAATAACTCACAAGATCTTCAAGTCATTCTTCTCTTACTTGCCCTCAGTCATAAAACAAAATCCTGAAAATGCTAACTAAGTGTGTCTGGAAATGCTGCACAACATGTAAAACGTATGCATAACACATAAAACTAGATAACACCTTGAGAGTTTAACTCAATAAATCAGATATAACTTGTATTGCTAACTCATTCTTTCTCAAAAACAGACTAGACAGTCTTAAATCTTCTGAGCTCTTAGAAGCCAGGGCAGTATAATTCTTATAACATGCTGCAAAATTGTCCTTTAAAGTTTGTCTGCCAGATGATGTGTTATTCAGCTAGAATAAACCTGAGAGACTGATTCCACAAGTGTTACAAAGTATTGATTCATTTCCTTCAAGTGTCTGGTTAAAGGGTAACTTGAGGAAAATGTAAAGTTTTGTCCTTAAATAAATATTGTATATAAATGGATCATGTCAGCAACACTCAGATTTCATGATTGCCTGGAGTGGGAACTGGCTAATGAGACTTGTCAGCTCCATTGGATTTGTAGCAGATATTTGTGTAGAGCAGTTTTGAATGTTTCAGAAAAATATGTGAACATTTGAAAGGCTTGTGGAACAGTCTCAGTTTTGCCCTGGGCCTGGTTAAACCGAATCAGCATAATTGTTCTTCAGAGGATCTTTTATTATGTGTTACACGTTTCACTTTACAAATATAAATTATTTCAGAAATGGAACAGAGCTTTCCATTAGGAGCAGTAGTCATAGAAATGTTTTATGGAGATTACGGTTGAGTTTGGTTCCCGTAATCCCTTTTTTTCCTTCAGGAAAAAATAAAAAACATTTGCTTCCTCATGCTTGATTTTACTTTTTTGAATTTTGATTGACACCAAATCATGAAGGGAAAGACTTTAAAGTAGTGCACATGCAAAAAGAGAGTGAAAAAGGCTAGAAGTGGAAAGACACATTTTTTTTTCCTTTTTTGGGGGGGTGGGTGGGGTGGAGTCAGGAGGTACATAGCGAGTTGTCCTCAAGCAACAAGAAAGTCATGATTTAAACCTTCCTAACCAGGTAACATGCAAATGCAGTGTGATATATGAGACTGGACATACAGCTTTCATAGCTACAATCAGAAAACCTGGAATGCACAACTCTTGTAAACAGGCCATCTGACTTAATCATCAGGTCAAACCTAGCCAAAGTATTGCTCATCAAATAAAACTGTAGGGTTGCCTTGGAATTGTGATGCCAGCTGTGAATTGTTAGGCTCCTATGATGTTCAAAAACGAAGAAAAATCTGCATATAGCTGTAAGCATAAAGAAAAATTTTTATTCTTTCTGACTTGTTTTAAGCAATTTGCCTCAATTGTGTGAAACATAACATGATGTGTTACACTTTTAAGGAAACATGCAGAGACATACTCTCACGTCACTCCCTCCCCAGCCCCCCCCCAAAAACCCTACAACATGTTGGAAAGCAACTCTGAAGCTCCATTAAAAGATACAACTCCTGTTTAAACAAACAAACAAAAAAATCTATTCTAACAATGTGAGTAGAATGTAGTGTTTTATACAAGTTATTTCCTGTGTTTCTTTGCATTATTCATACACCACATCTAGCAAAATGGGGTAGCTTGATGAAGTGGCAGGTTTTAGAAGAACATTATAGCTGTGTACAAATATGTTGAAGATGCAAATTGAGCTAAACAAGCTAAATTGGAGGCTTGTCGAACAACTCACTAGTCAGGTCCCCTGAAGCATGTAAGAATGCTATATGTTCGTGTAGAAGGCAGGGATATTTTTGTTCATGGGGTATTTTTCCCCAATACCGAAGTCTGTTAACCTCCTTTACTATGAGGATCAGCCTGCCACTGCTGCCAGAAACCACAAACGTCTGAGCCAGTATGTCAGAGATTATTTCTGCAGAATCAGCTCTTAATGTAACAAATATATTAAACCAGTAACCCAAGCACAGAGACATTTCATAACATGATGTGAACTGCACTGCAAACTGTATCTTCGATTCAGATGAATTCTGAGCCCCTTTCCAATAGTTACAGTTACATATAAAGATGAAACTTCTTGTGACATCAGCAACAGAAAACAGTACTAGTAAAACTACTGGTGGATATTTTCAAGTCTTTGGTTATGGGTGAAATTGCAAATGGAACTATGATTGGAGAAATTCTGTGATATGATTTCATAGCATCAAAAAAATCATTACGCCAGTTAAATTAATTTAATGAAATAATCAAAAACCTTTTGTGTTTTATATGAGAAAACTAAGTTGTCATGTATGCCTTTTCTTGGGTTAATATCATTTACAGCTGTTGTCAGGTACCTGATCGCTGTAGTATGTCACATTTCTGTTTCAAAGCAATATGTAACCTGCAAGTTTGTGCACATACAGGTACATGCATATACTGTGGCACTGACCTCCAAACAAACTGAAACCCATTCCTAGTTTATAATTAAGCATGTCCAAATGCAAGTATCAATAATTAAAACTTTGTAAAACCACAAAATAGTAAACTTAATTCAAATGCCATAAAAGTCTTGCTGTCCAAAGCAAACATATGTCTTCCTGAGCCATGAACAAATTGTCCGTAACTTTGAGCTGTACCATTCTAACAGTTTCTGTGGATCACTTTAACCAGTAAACTCCATGTTGGTACCATTTTTTTCAGGTTGTAGCATATAGAATAAGCTATCTATAAACCACAAAATAATCCATGACTTGCAAAAGTAATTGCTGTTACTGTTAAAAGCACACTTTTTTTTTTTTTTAACCTTTAATTTACCTCAAGAAGATGTAATAGGCTTCCTTATTAAATAAATAAATAAATAAATGAAATCAGTCTTATTTAGGGATTGGATCCCAACCTTAATATTTTTTTCTTATTTTTAAATAGAATAGACTTTTCTTTATGTGTTCATGTGTAGTATTTGATATTAAATTAGTTTAAAATGATTGGTTTTGCTAGCACATTTTGCTAGCATAAATCAGTGCCAAAGAGTAGGAGAATTTACTGCATTTGGAAGAATATTTTTCTTTCTGAGCGTGATGGCTTGCTGACCTGAAATAGACTTTCAATCAAGTTGGTCGCACTGCATGGTGGACCTGCCTGCCCCTGCACAGTGCTCTCTTGCACTGAAAGCTACATTCCCCGCTCTGTAAACAAAAATGCTTAAAGTATGGTAAGTAAAGCAAGCCAAAAAGAAAAGAACAGCCACAGATAAAGACAAAAATAAAGATAAAGATGCTGAGTTTCTTCTGCTTGCTGTACAGACCAGAGTATTCCCACAACATGAAAGGTTACAGCCAGCCCAAAGCTTTCCAGCCCTGTTTCAAATTCTTGTGTTCCTCTCTGTCTGTCCTAGAGGCTGGTTCTGCCAGCATGACACAGACTGTAAGTGTAAGGCAGAAGTCCCTGTCTACCTTGGCCAACTGTCAAGTGTTTTCCATTGACCTCAACCCAGATGAAAAGAACATGGAGAAAATACAGTCTTAGGTATAACAAAATGGAAAAAAATAGCAGAAAAAAGAGCTCCCAAGAGCATTCTTATCACAGTCACTGCTCATACATACCATTTTTTTATCTTAAAGAAGAGATTAACTCATCACTTGTACAAGCTCCATGTGTGTAGATGGGAGGGAAAAATTGTGTGTTTGAGAGATATGCAGTTGTTATGCCTTCAATGATGCTTATCACCCAACTGCTACAGCTACGGAAGCCATAAAAATAAATGGAGTGGCTGCAGCCATCATAGAAAATGAAGCAGAGGAGAGAACTTCCTGGCCAAAAGTGTTTCAAAGTTCTCCACCTTCTGTGTGGTATGAATAGCTTTTGCACCAGTGTGATGTTTTCTTAGAACCCCTTAGAACCCCTTAGGCAAAATAAAGACAGATTACAAAATCACTGTAAGTGGCTGTATCTATCTATCTATCTATATATATATGTATATTAAGTTAATATAACCAGTACAAAGAAGCACAGTTAAGTTGGTTTTCTACAGAATCTGTTTTGTATTAAAAAAAAAGGCAAAAAAAAGCTGTATAGATATACAGAACAAAAAACCTAAGTGCCTAAGCAGTTAATGCAAATTTTCTGATCAGTACCATCCTTTCTCAACAAGACATTTAAATTCTTTCAGCTGAATGAGACTTATGTGATTTTCTAAAACAGAATGAGATTAGTAAGTACTTCGTGCTGGGACAAATTAGAGCCTAAATTATTACATCATCTCAGAAAGACCACAAAAGGGAGAGAGACTCTACTTTGTTTCTAGAAAGACACACAGTCTTGATTCCTTAAAAGAAAAAAAAAAAAAAAAAAGAAAAAAAAGGAAAAAGAAAAAAGTAAAACTATTAACCCTTATGTGGTAATAGATTGTTTTGACAATGTCATTACCTAGATTTATGTATGTATCTTTCAGCTTCACTCAAGATCTAATTCTCCTCAGTCACTCCGAAGGCTTGAGGACTAGTAATTGTTAGAGTCCTCCATGGATTACTCCTGATCCTCAAAGATGTGAGAGCAATTCCAAATTAACTTCCAAATACATTTATGTAAACTGTGTATCCCGTCTCAGAAAGAATAATCCACTACATTCACATATAAACAGAACCTTTAAATATGCAACAGATGTTCCATTTTTTGTAAAGCTCTTGAATTCATTGACAGGCCTTTGGCTAAACTGATGAATTAATTTGTTCAGGGCGGATTTCATAAATCCTCTAATAATTCTTACCCTTACACATCTTGACTTGATTTCTGAGATCTACAGCATGTGTTTTAAATGTTTTAACCTTTACTACTTTAATCAGGTAACATTTATTTCAGGACTGGATGATGATCGGTCATTGAAAGATATAGTTGACTGGGAAATAAAATCCAATTTGTCAGTTAAACAAATGTCCTCTATATCCGAAATAAGAAGAAATCAGTCTGTATTACTGGATCCCTGAAATGATTAGCTGTTTTGATGTCACTCTCCCTTTCAAGAACATACAGTGCTGGATTGCCAAGTATTGCTGAATGCAGTGCTGGTATGCAGAAAACCACAGTTACCATGCTTATGTGTAGTGGATTTTTAGGGGTGGTTTGAATGTAAGCCTTTGCCTCTATGCTGAGATTTAGTTGTATCTTTTAAAGATATTTTTTCTTTAATACTCAGAGGTTAGGTATCAATTTAAACAGCAATGAAATTAGTCTGAAAAGCAATTTCTGTTTAAGAGGCTTGCTTTGGAGAGGTCTTTTGCTATGGTAATGCATCTGATGCAATTATATCAAACAACTTAAGGGGGGTTATTGACAGATGTGCAATAAAATGTGCATGTAGAAAAATTTTTGTATTTCATTGCTAGGTAACTGGCATGCCAGCAGCCCACTGAATAAACCTGTATATGTTTTCTTACTATAATGGACATTCAGAGGCCCACAAGTTTACAGTCTTTCAGAAATTATAGGAATGTCTTATAGTATTTTTATTTCTGGCGAAAACCTTTAACAGAGCAAGAGGTCTTTTTTTGACTTTTCTATAATGTTTGTCAGCATTTGGAATATATATTACGTGGACTTTTCTGAACCACCATGAAAAAATATGAACATAAATTTCCATATTAGCAGTGCTTAATTTTTATTCTACTGATCTTATCAGTCATTTGGTACATTCCCAAAAATCTCAGGTGCTTCTGTGTGTTCTCACATGCCTTAGTTATATGCCCTAGTTCCACCTCTATAATGACTTTTATAATTTTATTCTTTTACCAAAAATAAAATAGTTGTGGACACGTGTAAACATTAAAATTCAACAGTAGTACCAAACACATTTGGTAGTGTTCCATATTTAAATTAGGAAAATATTGTTCTCATCCTAAATGTAGTAACATCTAATATTATCTGAAGAAGTCAGAAAATTTCTGTAAGACTTTAAATTGAACTTGTAATTGGTGTATTCTTGAATATGATGCTGTCTTGTAATCCTAATTCTAGCTCTTAAATCTATGTTTATCTATGTTTAGAAAGGTCTGAATACATCAGCGCTGGGTGTTAGTAGTCCCAACCTGTATGAATCCACAGAATTACTCATGTGTTACAACCTAACTGGGGAAGCTAAAATCCACTCTATAGCAGTTGATGCTTTCTTGCTCTGGAGCATTTCTAAATGAACTCTGTTGTATCAAGCACAATTAGGAACTTGTAAGAATTGTAGGATTAAACAATATATAATGAAAACAAACCAGCACGTCTGCATTCTGCCTTCAGAAATAAACTGAATCCTAGTTAAAATCAACCTAGGTGGTTTAAGTTTATTTGAAGGATGTCGGCAAATAAGAGTTTTTAATCTGGGCCAATTACGTATCTTGTATCTTGCTTCCTGTATCTCCACTGTGAAGATGTTTTTCATGAAGGGGAACTCCATTTCACTGGAGAATAAATAGTTGAAAATGAAACTTCTGCTTATGATGTTTTATTCATTTTATAGGTCAAAATGAACAAACAAACAAAACCAAAACAACAACAGCAACAGTAAGAGTAAGCAAGCAAACAAGCAAGCAACCAACTAACCAAAAAAAAAAAAAAAAAAAATTCCAAACTATTTGGGAAACAGGAGACCTAAAAAGTTTTATTTATTTATTTATTTGTTTGTATGTTTGTTTCTTCGTTTATTTTCCTTTTGATATTGTCCATCAGGTTCTTGCCAGTTCCTCCACAGGGCACAATATTAATCTCAGCTATGATCTGACTGGCTAACTAATAGAAGTGAAACAAAATGTTTATTAACTGCCTCCTGTCTGCCTTGCCTTTGACAAAGCCACTCATACTGGCCTACCTACCCAGGTGATAAATTTCATTAGACCTTAGATATGTAGTTTTCACAGAGATTTTTTAGGAGGTAAAGAATCCATTCTTAGTGATTCTTAAAACTTGACTGGATGAAGAACTGAGCAACATAATCTTGGATGAAGACCTGAGCAACATAATCTAACTTGAAATTAGTCCTGCTTTCAGCAAGAGGTTGGATGTAGAACCTCTTGCAACTAAGCTTGACAAAGATTTTGTGGTTCTGTCTCCATTTTGGGTGAAATTGGTCCAAAGATTTGAATATTATTAGGGAAGACTGGTAGCTGGTGTAATCACATCTCATCACTTCGCAGTTATATAGAAGATTACAATACATAAAATTCAACATAAAGTGCAGTTTGCACATAACTAAGTATTATTTGTCCTCTTAACTGCTGTACTGCTCACTCTGGAACAATCAGAATTCATTGTAATCAAAGATCCTTTAAAAGCTATGATCTGGAGAAGTCAGTCAAAATCTCCCGGAGTATAATTTGATTCATAGGTCATATTTACCACACTGGTTCTATTCTATAAATGGCAAGAAATGATAATATCTGCGAAATGAACTGCCTTTGTCTCATGCACCAGAGGGAATGTCCTGTGGGGTAAATCTAGGCTATTTTTTTTCAGGGATCAGGACTATTGCTAATGTGCCATCTAATTATCAATTAGAAGGCAAACAGGTCTTGTGCCTTTAAATTGCTCACCAAAACCAAACCTAGCCACTAGAGAAAATGCCTAGAGGAATTTTCAAAGTGTTGTCAGACACCATAGTTTCTAAATACAAAATGAACTGCAGTATGCTGTAGAAACAACTCTGTGATTGAACAATTGCTGTATTACCAACTTTGGCATATATTTGTGCAAAATAGGTGATAGGATAAACCTGTAATTGAAAACCAAATGCACCATAAGCTGCAGGAAGTTGTTAACTAATTTTCATCAAATACTTTACTTCATATTAACAATATTTCCTGTCACGGCATCTCTGACACCCAACAAGTAACATATTGCAGCATACGCTGACAGCAGCAATACATTTTACAACTAGACAACCAAATAAAGGGAGGCTGAATGAAAGAATTGCCCCAGAGAACACAGAACACTTACAGCAACCAGGAAAAAAAAATCCTTTGTTTCTTAGTTTCTTATTTCAAAGCTTCAGATTCACATCGCTAAACTCAAGTTCCAAGATCAGCTTTTATTGTTATGTATTGTTTTTTACCAAAAATTAGAGTTCCATACAGAGTCAATATATAAATCTGCAATGAAATAGAATCATTCATGCCAAGACTGGTTAAAGTAATTTTGTATAAACACAGAAATCATTTTACTGCATCAGCTAAAGTGGATGCAGTCATTTGCATAAGATAATCAGAGAAGACTGTACTGCTCAGTCATTGACTCTGTGCTTTTTGTTTTGGAATGAATGTGCCTCTAAGCTGAGAAAATAGAGCACTGTTTCAGTCTGCATACCACTTTCAGTGAAAACACATTACCAAAAGTAGCTACCATCATTTAGGAAAGGCTGTTTCAACTGGCAAAAACAGCTGGTTTACATGTATACTGAAAACTTATGCTAGTATTGCAATATAAGTAGTATGATATCTAACAATATATTTAGACTAAAAATTACTGAAATAATTTGTTTAGGTAAATATGGTAAGTTATTCTAAACAAGACCGCTCGTGCCAGCATAGCTCATATCTAAATTAGAAGAATCCCCAGGTATAGCCATAAAAATAACTGCATCAAAAAGTGTGCCCTTCTGCTTGCCTACAGTGACATGGCTTTATATTAGCTGACCGGGATATCAAGTAGTAGTTTAACCACATCGACGCAGCAAGTGTGGGCTTTTGTATTATTTCAGGTAGGCTTTGCAGTCTGCACTGTGCTCTGTCTTATTGAAATAAAGCCAATAACTGCCTGCAAGAAAGTCAGTTTAAATATAGCTTAGCTTATTTAGTATCCAATGATAGCTAAAACTCTTAGATGTGTATGGTAATACCTACCTAGTTTATGATGTGTACTTTCTGATGCATCACAGCTGTGGCCTCTTAGGATGAGCAGTAGCACAGGCATTTAGACAGGGAGAAAAGACTTGTCCATGTAGCTAGTTCCTACAGAATTCCTATCATTTTCTGAGGAAAACAAATACAAAAATGAAAACAAATGAACAAAAAAAAACAACACACATTTATTCTAACAACAATTATAGCAGTCTATCACTTTAAAATATTGTCTATCATTGGAGTTGACAAAGAAGAAGTCTTAAGGTGCAGAAACCAAACCTTGAAAAGCGTTCCAGGCACACCATAAACCTGAATTTTATAAAAAGCCTTAATCTAAATTCTGATACATATATATGTAAAATATATGTAAGACAGTTCAGATAACTGGGATGAAGACATGGAACATGATCTTACTTTTATTTCCATCTCATCTTCCCTTTGCCCTGTTTTCCTTCTGACTTCAGAAAGGAATTCTAGGGCCAGAGGAGAGCTAGAATTAGAGACCTAATTTGTAAACTCCAGGCTTTCAAAAAGAGATACAAGAAATGCCAGAGCTGAGAGACATATCCATATGTATATTTGCTGACTCACAAAATTATTTATGTCCAAGCTTCCTACAGATGGAGCTATAATGCAGTCTGTAAGGGCCTGTTTTCTTTCACAGCAGATAAAGGGATGACATCTCCACAAATGGGATCCTTGTTTAGATGCCTTATGTCATATTTTCAATTTACTTGTTTTACTTGAATTAACTTCTTCAGAAAAGGTTAGTTTTAAAGGCATAGCTTTTGCTAGGTCAACTTTTATGCAGAAAAGTGGCTTTTGAGGTTGCTGATATTCATTTTGTTGCCATTTAATACTAATGCATTTAGCTTATTAATTCCTTCAATCCTTTCTTCAATATGGCAGCTAATACTGAAGGATAAAAACAAACACACAAACAAACAACAAATGTATTTGTAGAAAAAAGGCAAAGACACAAGCTCAGTGTCATTGCTATAACATCCTACTATTGTTGCATGACTTCTGCTATTTTATCTTTTATCTGTCTATATTATAGGCTTTCTGGATCAAAACCATTTTCTGCACATGTGGAGTTTTATGAATAGTATTTTAAAGCCTTTATTTTAGGAAAAAAAAAAAAGGCAAATGTCTGTAATTTGATGGGTTTGTATTCCTGCAGAAGACTAAAGAAACATATTACATGGTGTCTTTCAGATTCTTCAGACACTATATCCTAAGTATTCATCCTTTCTAGTCTTCTGTTGTGCCACTTACCTAACAGCAAATAAGAAAATGCCTCAGCTGGCACCATGGACAGAGCCCCCTGTGAGGTGTCTGGAGTTGTAGATAGTACACTCCTGACAATGCTTACTTGTGTATAAATAGCAGACCTAAATTATTTTGTTAGATTCACTGAATTATCTGCATTGGGAGACTTTGAAGGTGAATAATTCTTCACCAAGAATTGGACAAAAAGAACAATTCCTCCTATTATGAAATATCTTTAGTTTGGGGGATGAGGGGGAGAGGAGGTTCAAATTATCAAATGATAACTGGAAGAATCTCTGGTCATACCCCCTACCACATGATAGGAGAATAATTGAAAACACCGTTATGAAACTATAGTCCAAACTTTTAACATGACACTGGCAGACTTCATTTTTTGGTAGTCGTTCCTCTGCCTTCCAAAATATACTTTCAGCTCACTGCAATGTCCTCCATTGCTACATCTAATAACAACATACAGTTCTAACTCCATGATTCACACAATCCACAGAACCATAGAGTGACTGAGGTTGTAAGAAACCTCTGGATGTCATCTGGTCCAAACCACTGCTCAAGCAGAACCACCTGAAGCTGTTTGTCCAGGACTGTGTCCAGGCAGCTTTTGAAGATCTCTGGGGGGGGAGAGTCCACAACTAGAGAGGGAGCCTCTCTGTGCCAGTGTTCAGTCACCCACAGAGTAAAGTAAAGAAGTGTTTCCTGAGGTTCAGGGAGTATTTCCTGTGTTTCAGTTTGTGTCCTTTGCCTCTTGTTCTTCAACTGGCCACCTCTGGTTTCCAACTAGCTGCATCCTCTTTGCAACCTCCCTTAAATCCAGACCCACTTCATGAGGCGAGCAGGGACTTCCATTTTTATTTCCTTCATGAAAAATGGAGCAGTGATGGAAGATATTTGCTATCCCCAAATGACACCATAATTCAAACACAGCTTCTGGAATTTCAGCTCTGCACTGTAACTCACCATTGCCACTGACATGAAAAAATAGAACATCTGTTTGTGTGTGTGTTGGGGGCCAAGGATTGTATTTGTCCTACAAATATTATCATTCATTTCCTGTTCAGCATTTTATCACACTGTCTATAGATGTAGATGCCTTGTTGATACAAAGGGGTTAAAGAATTCACTCCTTTATACGGGAACTTTTTGGTCATAGACAGCTTTACATCTGCCACACCTGCAGGACTTGTGCAGGCAGGTTCTCAAGACTGGATAGAGATGATGTACCACTCAGCCCTGAGACAAAGCATTGTGTCCTAACTCAGTGCCAATCATCAAACCTTTTTGCATATGAAGTTAGGCTCCCTTTTCTTAGTGTAGTCTTCCATAAGATTGTATTTTGTTCATCATATGCAAGATACAAGCAAAAAAAATCCTCTGCTAGGGGCCCTAGGATTCCGTTTTGGGTGGGCTGCTAATTTTGCCTAAATCCTAAGGGCTGAGGAGAGATTCTAGAATGAACAGGAGATTCTTGCTTGGCAGAATATAGGCCTGAGGCCTGCAGAATAGCAAGAGAGAATAATTTCTAGTTGAATTTATGATCCATAGTGGTGGTAATGTAAGGCTGCAGTCCTGCACAGTGTTTATAGCAAATACTTCTTACTGAACACGATGATCTATTGGCAGCCAAATTTTACTCATCTGACATGCTCCAAACAATGGAAATGTTTTTGTGTAGAGAGACGAGCCCCAAAAGTGCCCACTGTGGCTATAAGTAGCAAAAAAATGCCTTCCAAGTGTCTATATACGAACCAATTAGAGCTATGGGCCTACTAGTCTTGTGTTCGTGAGTACACAGTGACTCTGAGAAATATTACAGAACATGGAAATTATTTTCTACTGAAAACAAACACTTCAAGATGTGAATCACAGAAGATCTGAATATTTGAATCATAAGTAGTCCTTGAGTGAGTGATTCAGTTGATATTGAAACAGTATGGTGCTGACTTTAGGAAAATTGAGGCTCTGAGGCTCTGAGAAGGCAAATCCTCTTTCACATATTCTATCCTGTGTATCTTGATTTAAGACAATTCTTCCTTTTGAACATACATTAAAGTTTGCACCTACAGACAGCACCACTGAACCTTCTCTGACAGGTATTATTGAGAATATGAACTAAAGATAACTCTATGGTAAAATAAAGTACTTCTTGAAAAGCAGCTTGTGTTGATAACTCATCGTTTTCAATATAAAATTTTATATTTTTTTTTTATTATTTTTTATTATTAAAATTTTATCTCCCTGGGATATGCTCCTCATATAGATCTGAGGACATTTTCAGAAAAGAAAAATTGATAATATCTCCCATATAACTGAGTACAGTATCTCCCATAGTATCTCCCATATAACTGAGAGCTGCTTAGAAAAGAAGGTTTGCAATTCAGCTGAGGCGTTGGCTTTAGAGATCTTTGTATTTTATTTAAGGAATACTTTTTCTGTGTTACAGTAATGCCTGAACATGATGAACGAAACACTCTCTCTTTCCTTCTACTTTCTGCCTGAGGCACTGTTATTTACCATTTCAGCATTGTGCCTTCTGAGTTCATAGGAGGGCCATTGAAACTTAATCTTGTGAGGGTTAGTGAATGAGGCTTAGCAGTGAGGCAGTAAGCCCTGTCTTGACATTGGAATATGCATTGAAATATGCAGTGGAATATGCATCATATCTCATAGAATCACAGAATATCACGAGTTGGAAGGGACCCACAATGATCATCGAGTCCAACTTCTCGCTCCACACAGGTCTACCCAAAAATTCAGAGCATATGACTAAAAGCACAGTCCAAACGCTTCTTAAACTCCGACAGGCTTGGTGCAGTGACTACATCCCCGGGGAGCCTGTTCCACCACGCGACAACCCTCTCAGTGAAGAAGTTCTTCGTGATATCCAGCCTGAACCTCCCCTATCACAGCTTGACGTCATTCCCTCAGGTCCTATCACTGGTCACCAGAGAGAATAGATCAGCACCTGTCCCTCCTCTCCCCCTCGTGTTGAAGCTGTAAACCACAATGAGGTCAGCCCTCAGCCTCCTCTTTTCCAGGCTGAACAGGCCAAGTGACCTCAGCTGCTCCTCGTATGTCTTTCCCTCTAGGCCCTTCACCATCTTTGTAGCCCTTCTGTGGACACTTTCCAATAGTTTCACATCCTTTCTGTACTGTGGTGCTCAGAACTGCACACAGTACTTGAGCTGAGGCCACACCAGTGCAGAGTAGAGCAGGACTTTCCTTGACCAACTAGCAATGCCGTGCTTGATGCACCCCAGGATACGGTTGGCCCTCCTGGCTGCCAGGGCGCACTGCTGGCTCATATTCAGCTCGCTATCAACCACAACCCCCAGATCCCTCTCTGCGGGGCTGCTCTCCAGCATCTTATCCCCCAGTCTGTATGTATAACCATTGTTGCCCCGTCACAGGTGTAGGACCCAGCACTTGCTCTTGTTAAACTTCATGCGGTTGGTGATCGCCCAGCTCTCCAATCTGTCCAGATCTCTCTGCAAGGCCTTTCCAACCTCAACAGAGTCAACAGCTCCTCCAAGTTTAGTATCATCAGCAAACTTACTCAAAACACCTTCTAGTCTTACATCCAAATCATTTATGAAAACACTGAAAAGAACTGGCCCTAAAATGGAGCCCTGGAGGACCTCACTGGTGACTGGCCACCAGCCTGATGTAGCCCCGTTTACAATAACCCTTTGGGCCCTACTTGTCAGCCAATTGTTCACCCAGCATGTTATGTTTTTATCTAGCTGTATGCTGGACATTTTGTCCAGTAGGATCCTACAGGAAACTGTATCAAAAGCTTTACTGAAATCCAAAAAGATTACATCAACTGGCTTCCCTTTATCAACTAGATGGATTATTTTATCATGAAAGGAAATTAAGTTTGTTAAGCAGCACCTACCCCTTGTGAACCCATGTTGGCTGGGACCAATGACTGCATTGTCCCTCAGGTGCGCTTCAATAACTCCCAGGATAATCTTCTCCATAATTTTACCAGGTCCTGATGTGAGACTAACAGGCCTGTAGTTACCATGGTCTTCTTTCTTGCCCTTCTTGAAAATTGGCACATTTGCCAGCTTCCAGTCTACTGGGACATCTCCAGATTCCCAAGACTGTTGAAAAATAATTGAGAGAGGTCCCTCAATGATGTCAGCCAGCTCTCTGCGCACCCTGGGATGAATCCCACCCAGACCAATGGACTTGTATGGATCCAGGTGGAGCAGCAAATCCCACACACGTTCAAGGTTGGTTGGGGTTTATCATTCCCACTGTCACGGTCCTCCAGCTCAGTGCACCGGGGTCCTGAAGCCCATCATTGGCGTTGAAGACAGATGCAAAGAAGGCATTAAATGTCTCTGCTTTGCCTATGTCCTTGTTTGTGAGGTGACCATCCCCATCAAGTAGCAGACCTATGTTTTCTCTGGTCCTCCTTTTTATGTTCATATATCTAAAAAAATATGTTTTTATTGTCTTCCACAGACCTGGCCAGCTTCAACTCTAATTGGGCTTTGGCCACAAAAATTTTCTCCCTACAAAGGCGAACAGTGTCCCTGTATTCCTTCCATGTTGCCTGACCCTGCTTCCAGCAGCCATACACTTTCTTTTTGTCCCTAAGCTCTAGAAGAATATCCCTGGTCAGCCAAGCTGGCCTTCTGCCCCACCTGCTAGGCTTCCAATATTTTGGAATTGCCTGATCCTGTGCTTTTAGGAGGCAGTGCTTAAAGACTGACCAGCACTGATGGATGCTGACACCTTCAAAAGCAGTTTCCCAGGGGACCTTGCTAACTAGTTCCCTGAGCAGCCTGAAGTCTGCTCTCCCCATATCCAGGGTTGATGTTTTGGGGGCAGTTTTTCTCCTGCCACTAAAAACTTTGAACTCAATGCTTCATGGTCACTATGACCATGGTTGCTATGACCAAGACAGCTGCCAATTGGTGCATCACCCACGTCACCCACATCTCCATCAACCAGAGAAGTAGGTTATCCAAAGAGAGGATACTAAACTGGACAATGAAAGAGTTGAAGCAAGACATTGCAACACTGAAACATTGCAGGTTGCATGCAGCTTCTACTTTCTAATCTTCTCTTACTTTTGTTGGGCAAAAGAGCTGCAGCCTTCATCAGGACTCTGACACTCCTGTGTGAGCCTCTCATTGGTACTACTTGCAAAGTTTATACTGTATAGACTAGCAAGAAGGCTGAGTGCTCTGACAAGGTAGACTGCCACCAAACTAAAGTAGCCATCATAAGAAACATGAGATGCCAGACTCAGCCTCATGGATTAATTATTCTGTACTGTATTTGTCTCTTAAAAATATAGCATATCTGTGGTACCTGCCATCTACTGAAGAGTTTGCTTTTTTAATAGAGACTAATATGCTGTCTATTGTTATTTATTCAACTTACCACAGTCTATTAACTTTTTCAGTTTACTCCACAGGCTTTTGTCTCTCAGTTCACATTTTGTTCCCTAAATTATTTGGTCTAACATCTAGCTCTTAGCTCAGTGTCAAGTACAGAAGCCTTGATGCCACTCTGTAGTATTAAAATAAAAAATTAAAAGCACCCTGAGAAGACCTGATAATTATTAAACATTTGGTGCCAGCATTGTCTCAGTTCTTCATGGAATAGTAGCTGAGGAGAATTCTTATCTAAAGTTTATTGGAAGTCATAGAGCCAGCTCCTACTGATATCAATTAGATGCATTTCATTAGAAAACTTATGAGGCCCTGGAGCTGAACTTTATGTATACTGTCAAAATCCTTTTGGCTCTACAAG
The DNA here is from genome assembly GCF_040182565.1 of Anser cygnoides. Classification (NCBI taxonomy): domain Eukaryota; kingdom Metazoa; phylum Chordata; class Aves; order Anseriformes; family Anatidae; genus Anser; species Anser cygnoides. The sequence goes on from NC_089912.1 coordinate 41,107,910, forward strand.
TTTATAAAGATGTGCATTCAGGTGTTACAGATAAAGATTTGGTTTCAGATTAGAAAGTTAAGCTATGGAGTTTATTTCTGCATCAAATAACTCATCTTTCATTCTCTGTGCCACATAGCCTCCAGAAGAATCCTGCTAAGCAGCCAAAAGAAATCACTCTGCACTTGCCTGATATTTAACACCATCAAGTGGGAGGGCAACCTAGGTGTCGAGTGAGAGGAAATGGCAACACCCCATTTAGCTAGAGTGCACCATCCAATCTTACGTCTCTTTTCTGCTTCTTGTCAAGCAAGTTCTCAATTTTGGTTTGAAATGTCTGTTCCTTTTCCTTAATAAACAACTCCCACTTGGAAGGTGGAGTGCTAAAGCACAAGCCTATGCTCAGGAAGAAAGCCTTCCTATCCTCAGTAAGTTAGCATGGAGAGCATCCAAGTACAGGAAGATAAGGAGAAAAGGCTTGAAAGCAATCTTCCAATGGATCCGTGCCACCCTAGTCTTGTGAAAGATACTGAATGATAAACAGATGATGAAAATGGGTGGAAAGGAAGAGAGAAGTGGGAGCGGAAACTGAAAGCTTTATCAGGAATAGAAGCTACATGCAATGGAAGATGTAGAGATCACTCAGGTATAAACATTCCTCCAGTCTTACTTTCATTGTAGTCTAATATGGAAATAAAATGATTGATTTTTATATTAATCATATTTTAAACTGTGAACCAAGCAGAAGAAAATTGCACATCAATAGATCATTAATTGCATAACTGAATTTTGTTTTCCTTTTTTCTTTCTCTGGATAAGACCCCTACCTTTGTCATAGGCATAGTTTACATTTCAGTGTATTCTTCTGTTATTTCCTATTCTCACCTCCTTCTTGGAAGGAGGGAACTTCCACAATTGAAATGTTTGTTGATTTCAGACCCCACAAACTTTAGTGTTGCTTGGAGTAGCGTGCTGTCTGTCTCTTCTTGTTTGGATTTATGACCATTACTTCTATTGAAGAAAAGAGTTTGAGTCATTTGGTACAGTATATTGAATTGCAGGATCACATATGTATCACATATGTATTGCAAAGATTGCATTGTTAATCATGGAAAGAATGGAAGGCTGAATGCAGGATCTGCTTCCAGGAAGGGTGCAGAACTGATGAGAGGAGAGCACAAATCAGGATTATTTTGATGACCAATTCCAAAGATGTCTCTTGGGACCACAGACTAGAAGTAAACATAAACTGAGAAATGCACTCAGTACACTGCATGAGTACCAGATCATAGAAAGCAAAGGCTTCATATATATGTCTTTCCTCAACAGTGATTACAACTTCCTTGCTGCAAATGAGTATGTAGGTCAGGAAGTCCATATTGCATCCAGCTAATTAAATTGAATGAAATATTCAGTAATATCAAATAATTCGATACTCTGGATAGGATAGGATTTTGGTCAGAAGGCAGTAGCAGCTATCCCAACTCCTGGAAAAAAAAAAAAAAGAGTCCTTTAATTATTATAATTATTATATCTGGACATAATGTATGTTTTAGACTTGGTTGAAAAGTGGAGTCTGTTATGTCACAATATTTGCAATATATATGCAGGATGTTGTAAATATTAATTACAGTAGGGGTTTACCCTCCAAGAGCTGGTGAGGACCTACTTTGATCTGTACAAAATCATTCCTTGGCTAAGAATACCCCAAACTGTAGAAGTTTGGCTTACATTTCTTTTTTCTATACAGATTAACAAAATGTGTGAAAAAAAAGCTGTTCTATTACTAAGACTGAGTAACTTCATGATATGTTATGATTCACAATTACATCACATATAGGAAGCAGCCAACCAGCACTGGAGGGCCATTAGTTAAAGCTCTGGCTGTGTTCTGTTATTTGAAAGATGCATGTGTCATGAGTGGAGCTAGGACAGCTTGGCAAAAAATTTTAATAGTAATGTTTCTGGCTTCTCAGAACTTGCTTGCTATTGCAATACTTCCAGCTTCCATACCTGTCGTTACCAAGTTGTCCACCAATATGAACAAGCATATGGGGCATTCAAGTGCATTTAAGAATCAACAGTGATATAATCCTGTGATCTGCAATGGAGCTGGCACAGCCAATATATAGTACATCTTTCAGTAAAGAGCAAACCAAGAAAAAAAAAGGGGATAAACAATGGAGATTTTTATTTGCAATATACAGAGTAAGTTGGCCACGGAAGGTACCAATAGCCTGAAGAACTATTTTACATGATAAACCCTGATACTAAAACTTGAGTTGTTAGGGATGTCAACAGATCCCAGTATAGGTGTATCTTACTGTGAGGTGGAACTGCCGTGCTGAATTCTATGCTGCCAGAGTTTTAGCATATAGTTAGAGCTTCCCAAACTGTGTTTATGTATCAGTTCTACTTTGGGATGAGATTGGAACAGCAAGCAACAATTGCAGAATCAGAAAATCTTATCAGATTGTCCCCTTTGCACACTTTTCATTGTGAACCCGTACCCTTACCTGTTAGGGCATTCCTATTTATACCTCAGCTAACACAAGGATGTAAGCTGTTTGGTTTGATACTTTCACATGTGTATCTTTTAAATTTCCTTAGTTCAATGAAGTATTTGGAACATTTATTCCCCCATCCCTCCCTGCACCTTCCCCCGGTATGTTTGCATATGTGATATAAATGCAATTTTTACACTTTAAAACATTTCTTGAAATTATTTGCATCAAAATTTGTGGTGCAAGTCATGCACAATGATGTGGTCTTCATTTCACCACTGGTAGAAACATCTTTTTCTAAAAAAATAAAAATAAAAATAAAAAATGCAATCTATCTTTATTTTTCTTGAATCAGGCATTCCAAGATTAAGAAAACTCCATCCTGTAAGGCTGATTTGTCAGGTACTTTCTGTGCCCTGTTTTACTTAAGAAACATACAGTGAGCCACTAAAGGTCCTAATTAGCTCTGGAGCTGCTGAGACCAATATTAAATTTTTTCTTGGGAGATTCCAAGGGAGAAGCCTAACACTGATTTTTTTTCCACTTTGAGAATGGGAAGAGGTTTTTGTTTTCTTTTCTTTTATTTTCTTTTAAATCTGTTACCGTGGGAGTAAAAACACTGGCTGAGTGCCAGGACCTAAAGAAGATTGCTCCCTGTGGAAAGGTAGAGCTTGATAGGAGATGATTGCTTATTTAGCTGCCAAAGAAACAACTTAGGCTTGCCTGAACCTGGGCAGGATAGAAATGTTTGTAGAGTCTTGCAGTGGTGAAGAGTCTAATGAAAGTCTGGTCCCAAAAGTGGTGAAAGAAGTGGGGGGTTTTTATTTTGTTTTGGTTTTCTGTGTGTGTGTGTTTGTTCTGGACTCAGAGTATCCAAGAGTTTTTTATGACCCTGTAAGAGAGCTGCTTTGGAGGCCTGATGTATCAGATGAAAGTGCAAGAATGGAAAAAAAATGGTACTTACTGTGCCCTGTCAATAGTGAGAGTACAGACAAAAACTTTGTGCTGTTCTTCAGTGTTATTTTAGAGTGCTGAGCATACCTATTGCAGCTGCATGAGTGACGTGTAATGAAATTGATCATCACGATGATGATTTCTTTTTTCTTTTCATTATGCAGATCTGATAAACACAGAAGACATCTAAACTCTTGTGTCCAGAAATATGCCATGAAGAATTTGTCTGTTATGTATCCTGTGTATGTGTCCATATGCTAAAACACACATTCCCAAATTCATTATTCTTTATAAACTATATGGTTATTTGATTATATGCTTATTTATTCTTTCAACAAGATGGGCAAAATAGTCTTCTGTGACTATTCACATTAATATCTTTCCTACCTATTGAGAACCATAAAATGGGAAATAAAAAGAGCTTAAAAAATTTTTGCAGAAATAAAATTTGCCAGTGTTAATACGCAGCAGAAATATTTTGCCTTATACCGACAAAGGATGGTGACTTGTCTTATGCTTTCAAGTTTAATTTCTAATTTTTAAATCATTATTAAGCCTGGTGCCTCAGTAATATTCCTGGTATTCCTGCCTAATAATGTAATGGTGTCCCCGTCCTTATTTCAAATCTCCTGAGATTTGGAGTAGGAAACTGATATGAATTCTGTTTTCAGTTACATTGGTGAGTAGTATTATAGCATTGAATTACCACCGTTGCCCTTGTTAAGCTTGTTCTGCCTTGCTCAAGCCATGCTGTCACACAAAATCTGAAAGGTTTTATTAACAGTAGTGTAATTTTCCTGAGATGGGAGAATTGGACAACTGACCTTAATCTTTAGCAACTGTCAAATGCTCCAGGAAAGGTATGTTTCCTAACCATAAAAAATAATAAAACAAACAAGCAAAACCCAAAACAGGAACAACAATAACAGTTTACCTCTCCATGCCAGAAGAACTAAGGTTTCAAGAAAGATGTTGGTCTTTCAGGGAGGACGACTGCAAGTGGGTTCAGTTTGCATACAAAAATAGCAAGCAAGTTAAGCTTAATTGTGAATTGAAAACAAAGCCAAAAGCATATCTAAAAAATGTAAATGTTTGAGTAATGAAATCTAAAAATAAGATACACATTGGGTGGTAATTCAGACTCCCAATGTGATGTCTTGTGATTTTTTTTACTATTTACACAAAAATTAGTTGGCAATCTTGAACAAGTTTCAATACTGTCAGAAACGCAAACGTTGTGGAAACAATTTTCTTAAGGAAAAATACAAAAGACACGGGCTATACAAATACTAAAATTTGGTAATAAGCAAAGTTTATCATGTACTTTTTATACAATCTAAAATTATTTAAACAGTAATGAACATATAAATTATATTCTTTCTTTAATGTGAGTTAGAGTTACACATTGTTTTCCCATGACTGGTATCTCTTGAGTCAATCTGAAAGAGAAAAGAAAGGAAAGCAATAACATTCAGTTATAATGACAATGTATCATGAAGTATGTGATTCTAAAAGCTGAAACTTTAGTTGTAAAAAGTTTAGTCTATATTTTTAAAAGAGAAAGGATAAAACTCTTTATATCTCATTTCTCTGCTCAGTGGTGAGAAGAGTGTACTGAAATGAATATTCACATAAGTCTGCTGGAGACAATATGAACTATATGGTACAGCAAGAAATTGTGTAAATAATGGTTTTCTCAACTCACTAGCTACAAATTCTTGAGAAGATAAAAGAGGCATAACGTGGACAGAGACTAAATTAGTATTAGAAATTCAAATAATTACACTAGATAGGAATTGAAGTGTCCATGAATACTCACACGAAACATTGAGGGCCTCTTTTTCTGATCCACTAAGCATTTTTAATTGTAAAATGAATGCTTACCAAAAAAAAATAAATAAAAATGACATCAAGATCCAGGATAGTCTCTTAGAACATAGCATCATAGCTTCATTCGATTTATCTGTCTGCAAAGGAAGACAATCATACTGATCTATATTAGTGTGAGAAATTAAATCGTTGCCATCTGAAGATTTTTTTCTCCTAAAATGGTCTGAAGTCTTTCAACCTGAGTTATTATTATGTTACTGAAATCTTGCTTAGTCATTTTCAGTTTATACAACCAAAATTTTAACCTGGAAATAAACATTCAACTTGTTTTCATTAATACAAAATGTTTTCACACTTTTTCAAAGGAGTGGACACATTTTCCCCAGTTGCTGATGGGAAAAAAAGTCACCATTATGACAGATAATATTGCAAGGATTTTAATTAAATCTGACACTGCTTTCTGTTATGGTGTGAAGTTTTTGTATCACAGACAATATAAAGGTCACAATAGACTTTCTTTATTAGCAAAATAACTCCCTATGTGTTAAACATTGCCCAGAGTCAAAAAGAGGAAGTCAAAGTTAGCCTTAATAGCATAGAAAAGAAACTCTTGGACATGCTTAAAAATCCCTAATGTCAAATATATAATTTCTGTGATTTTCTTTTGAAAAGATTTTCCACATTACAAAGCTTGATGAAGTTACAATTATTTCATCAAAACTAAACACAAAGATTTCATAGAACTATAGAACCATAGAATGGGTTGGGTTGGAAGGGACCTTAAAGATCATATAGTTCCAACCACCCTGCCATTGGTAAGGACATCTTTCACTAGATCAGATTACTCAAAGCCCCATCCAGCCTAGCGTTAAACACTGTCAGGAATGGAGCATTCACAATGTCTATGGGCAACACATTCCACTGCCTCACCACACTCACAGTAAAGAATGTCTTCCTTATATTTAATCTAAACCTAACCTTCTTATTTTAAAGCCTTTATCCATTGTCCTATCACTCCACTCCCTGACAAAGAGTGCCTTCACATCTTTTCTGTAGTCACCCTCCAGGTATTGGAAAGATGCTATAAGGTCTCCCTGGAGCCTTCTCTTCTCCAGGCTGAACAACCTCAACTCTTAGCCTTCCTTTGTAAGAAAGGTGCTCCAGCCATCTGATCATTTTCATGGCCCTCCTCTGGACTTGCTCCAACAGGTCCATGTCTTTCTTATGCTGGGAGCTCTAGAGTTGAACACAGTACTCCAGGTGGGGTCTCACAAGAGCAGAGTAGAGGGAGAGAATCACCTCCCTCACCCTACTGGCCATGTAGCTTTTGATGCAGCCTAGGATATGGTTGGCTTTCTAGGCTGCAAGCGCACATTGCTGGCTCATGTTGAGCTTCTTGTCAACCAGCACCCCCAGGTCCTTCTCCTCAGGGCTGCTCTCAATCCATTCTCTGCCCGGCCTGTATTTGTGCTTGGGATTGCCTCAACCCAGGTGCAGGACCTTGCACTTGCCCTTGTTGAACTTCATGAGGTTTGCATAGGGTCACCTCTGAAGCCTGTCCCTCCGAAAGGCATCCCTTCCCTTGAGCATGTTGACCGCACAACACAGCTTGATGTCATCTTCAAGTTTGCTGAGGGTGCACTCAATTGCACTGTCCATGTCACTGACAAAGATGTTAAACAGTGCCAGTCCCAATACTGGTCCCTGAGGAACACCATTTGTTACTGATCTCCACTGGGACATTGATCCATTGGCTACAACTCTTTGAGTATGACCATACAGCCAATTCCTAATCCAACAAATGGTTCGTTTGTCAAGTTCATATCTCTCCAATTTAGAGACCACTCTCATAGGAAAAGGGGAAGAAAATACGATAGAAAGAAGCTCAAGAGTTGAGATAAGAACAGGGAGATTCCTGACCGATTACCGTCATGGACAAGACAGCATAGGGAGTTTAATGTAATTTATTGCCTATCACTAGCAAACTACAACAGTGAGAAACTAAAAGAAAACTAAAAACATCTTCTCCCCATACACCCTCTTCCACCTCCGCCCCCCCCCCCCCCCCCCCCCCCCGAGCGGCCCAGGGGAATGGGGAAGTGGGGGTTGCAGTCACTCTATAGCACTTTGTCTCTGCCGCTCCTTCACGGTCCCTCTCTGCCCCTGCTCCCCGTGGGGTCCCTCCCACGGGATGCCGTCCTTCCCGAACTGAGCCTGCGGGGGCTGCCCACAGGCAGCAGCTCTTCAAGCACTGCTCCCACACGGCTCCGTACCACGGGGTCCATCCATCCCCCAGGAGCAAACTGCTCCAGCACGGGTCCCCCACGGGTGGGCGGCAGCTCCCCCCAGACCCCCTGCTCCTGCGTGGGCTCCTCTCCACGGGCTGCAGCTCCGGCCCGGGGCCTGCTCCTGCGGGGGCTCTCCATGGGCCGCAGCCTCCTCCAGGCCACATCCACCTGCTCCACCGGGGGCTCCTCCACGGGGGGGCTGCAGCGTGGAGATCTGCTCCGTGTGGGACCCATGGGCTGCAGGGGGACAGCCTGCTCCACCAGGGGCCTCTCCCTGCACAGGCTTCAGGGGAACTGCTGCTGCCTGCCTGGAGCACCTCCTGCCCTCCTGCTGCACTCACCTTGGGGGCTGCAGGGCTGCTTCTCTCTCATTTCTCACTTCTCCCTCCCAGCTGCTTCTGTTGCACAGTTTTTGCCTTTCTTCAGTCTGCTCTCCCAGAGGCCCAACCAGCACCACTCCCTGGCTCAGCTCTGGCCAGCAGCAGGTCCCTTTCAGGGCCAGCTGGAGCTGGCTCTGCTCTGACATGGGGCAGCTGCTGGGCTCTGCTCACAGAGGCAACCCCTGCAGCCCCCTTGCTACCAAAACCTTGCCATGTAAACACAATATAAACCCCATCATAGAAGGTCATGAAACTTGTCAGGCACGATCTGCCCTTAGTGAAGCCAGGTTGGCCGTCACCAATCACCTCCTTATCTTCCATGTGCCTTGGCATAGTTTCCAGGAGGATCTGCTCCATGATCTTGCCAGGCACAGAAGTGAGATTGACTGGCCTGTAGTTCTCCAGGTCTTCATTTTTTTCCTTTTTAAAAATAGGGGTTATGTTTCCCCTCTTCCTTTCAGTGGGAACTTTACCAGACTGCCATGAGTTCTCAAATATGATGGACAGTGGCTTAGCAACTACAGCCGCCAGTTCACTCAGAACCTCAGGATGTTACTCATCAGCTCCCAAGGGCTTGTTCACCTTTGGGTTCCTTACATGATCTTGAACATGATCTTCTCCTCCCATTGGCAGTTCTTCATTCTCCCAGTCCCTGCCTTATGGGGCTTGGGCTATATAGCTATACGTTTTGCCAGTGAAGACTGAGGCAAAAAAGCCATTGAGTGCCTCAGTCTTCTCTGTATCCCAGGTAACCAGGTCTCCCATTTCCTTCTGGAGAAGGCCCACAATTTCCCTAGTTTTCTTTTATCACTGAGGTACCTATGGAAGCTTTTCCTGTTGCTGACTTCCCTGGCCAAATTTAACTCTAAAAGGGCTTGCTTTAACTTTCCTAACCTGATCCCTGCCTGCTCAGACAATGTCTCTGTATTCCTCCCTATCTGTCCTTACTTCCACCCTCTGTAGACCTTTTTCTGTTAAAGTTTCTCCAGGAACTCCTTGTTCGTCCATGCAGGCCTCCCGGTGTTTTTGCATGGTTTTGTCTTTGTTGGGGTGCATCCCGTCTGAGCTTGGAGGAGGTGAGCCTTGAATATTAACCAGCCTTCTTGGCCTCCCCACCTGCAAGGCTTTGTCCCATAGTGGTCTACCAAGCAGATCCCTGAAAAGGCCAAAATCTGCTCTCCTGAACTCTTGAGTAGAGAGCTCTTTTCCAAGCTTGCTGTGCTGTTTTTTTCACATAAGCCATCAAAATAGTCAAGAACTGGGTGAGAAATACACCAAATATCAAACTTTGTTTAACTGACTAACTGAAGCCTGAATTAATGTTACAGAATGGGGGCCTATACATAATAGATTTTTAAAATCATTTACTTTTTACTTAATACAAAAGGGAAGTGGAAAGAAGGAATCCGTAGTAAACACCATGGAAATATAACATAAGGTGATTTGAAAAGTACATCTGAGACCATTCCAACTCCAAGTTTAATTTTAGCCTTTTCTTCATGTCCAGTTTGTCATTAAGAACCTTTCTTTCTTGTCCTCATGTATGCAGAGAGATAGGATTAAAAAAAAAAAAAAAGTATGTGAGTGTATGTAATCTTTTATTTATGGCCTGAAAATTTGTTTCTAATGCTGAGGCATTTTCTTCTGCCCACCTTGTGATGTGTCGGGAAGTTGCAGCAGCAAGCTGCTGGTTCAGTGTAAGTAATGTCACTTTTGGGTCCTGCCTGCTGACGGAGGAGCTAAAGGAGTGGGTAGCGTCGTCCAGAAGGGGGCATAACTAGGATGATTAACAAAGGTGTCGACTCGGAGCCTACTGCCGGCAGCACTCCCGTCAACCACCACATACCCCCAACCCCCCCCCCCCCCATGATGAATTGCCCCCTCTGGCATAGGAGGGTTGGCTGATGTTAGGAAGTGTAAATTACATATCCCTGTGGCAGCTTGTCTAAAACTGAACCTTTAATTTTAATTAAGTGATGAATACATTCCCTTCATTTTTGTTTTGTTTTGGTGAATTCAGCTCTGATAAAGGTGACAGATTAATTGCACTGGGGAATGAAGTAATTGAAGCTGGTTGAGAAATGGCTCAAAAAAATATTTCATTAACTTTTTTTCCCCCCCTTGAATTATCTAAAAAATGTTTCAGCTAGATCTAAACAATCACAGTTTATTAACAGCAGGATCGTCCTTCCTGTCTACCTACATCCAGATATCTGTACCACACCTTGAAATGCTATTTGTATAGTGCAGCCAGGCAAAAGCCACATGTTTTGGCTGTCTCATCAGAAGGACATGCATCTTAAAAATATTTCAGAATGGCCAGGCACATATTCACATGGAAATCTCTCCTCCTGAGGATTCACAGGATTTTCCTGTTCTTTGTTAAAAGAGATAAAAATCTCAGAATGTTTATGAAAGCACACTGAAATGAATAGACAATATATACCCATGTTTGTAAGGCTTTACTTGAACGAACAGCTGTGAGAGGTGTTTGGCAGAAAACTCTGTGGTCACTGATAGTTTAAATTGCTTTCCCCTAAGGGCTTGAGAGCAAGAGAGTCTAGGAAAGACCTGGCAGCCTCCTCCAGGGCCCTCATTGGAACAAAAAGATGGCATTGCAGGCAAGGTGCCACTGCCTTTTTTTCACCCGTGCCAGAAGAGGTGCAGCTTTCCCTCTGATTCCAAATGAGGAGGGAATGTTGGGGATCATTTAAAGAAATTGCTATATCCTAAATTGCTATATCCTAATTGCTACACTTCAGCTTATTTTTCTTTTAGCGACTACTCCGTGGCATAAACAAAGCATAGAATGAGAGTAAGCATGTGTGAATTAATACATCATGCTTTAGAAATTATTGTGGAACATTTCCTGGTCATCTAGTATTACTCCGTAGAGCAATACTACTGATTCACTACTACTTCTCATGCCTTATTTTAATAACGATAGTAGGGAATTGTACTTAAGATGATAAAGTGACAGCAGTTATGTGTGTTCTATTTATTCCATGCAAGTAACACAAAGAGGTAGCTTTGTGCAATGTAGTCACTTTTTTTTAGTTCTTTTTTTTTTCCCCAAATAATTGTCATTTTCAGACCAAGTTAATATTTTCTGTTATACAGAATTTTACATACAAAGTTTAGATAAGTGACAAAGGATTCAATATTTTATGACCAAACGTTTCTGCATGTGTATTCTCTGTCTTATCTAATCCATTTCTTTTTCTTTTTTTTTTTTCTTTCTTCCTTTCTTTCTTTTTTTTTTTTTTCTTTTTTCCAGGCAAGTTGTTTTTATTGGCCTACGAGTAGCAAATTCCTACAATTTTATAGCCATGTGACATTGTTGTCATTGCTTTTAGCACAGGAAATGGTACATCTGTTAGTAAAGAGACCAAAAGAACTCTCCCATGAGTCACCAAAAAGCATTTGCCAAAACTAATTAAACTAATGCCAAATATGACAAGTCAGTTTAAGAGCTGTAACAATTTACAGTACACTGGGTTTGCGGGAAAGGAGTAGTATATGGGGATGAAGGTAATGGAGGGATAAGGATCTCAAGTATAATTTAGTAGGAGAGGGAAAGCTCTCTTGTCTGCTTTTTTTTTTTTTCTCAATAATTCATCTACTATTGTTGAGCTAACCCAACCATCATGTTTAGAGCCTTTGTTTTCCAGTTTTATTAATTTACCACTAAATTGTAAATAAGAACAGGAAAATTGTTGGTTAGATTTGAAGTCACATTTAATATTTTCCCAAGAACAAAATTTTAAATATTATTCTAAGACAAGAACTGTTCTAAGACAAAATTGCTTTTATACCTGGATGTTAATATAGTAGCATAAATAAATCATTAAGTTTGGAAAAGACCTCCAAATCATCTGGTCCAACCATCGCCTTCCAGGAGTTTTAAAATATTAATTTGTTAATTAATAATATTTACTAGTTTAATTAAAAATTCCTGTGACTATCATGAGAATCAGCTAAACTTATGCTTTAATCTTGATTTTCTTCAGGAAATGCAGAATGAAATATAGAGTTTCTAAGAAGAGAAATATACATTTTGCTGACAAAGACTGGAGAAATATATATTTTTTTCTATTATACAAGCAAAATTGAAATATTACATATTAAAAGCTAGTAAAGTACTGTGGTCTGATTTTAACTTGAAAAACATGTAAACAATACATCAACAAAGTTGAAATATCATTAATAATCAACCTGATTTCCACAAGCAGTTGGAAGTAATACTTAAAAAATGACTCCTTTTGTAGTCTATTTTTTCTACTCTTACAGTTTATGAGATGAAAATTTATTTTCTGTTTTTATAATAACTTACAGCAGTGTAAGTAAAACTACGATGTTATATAAATATATTTAAAATATATATATATAGGTACTTTTAAAATAAAATCTGTGGAATAAAATACACAGAAAACTGCATAGCAACAAAAGGAATATATGAGACAGATATTCAGGTTTTACTGCTTGGAAAAATAAAAAAAAGGGGGGAGGGGTGTCCAGTCTATATTTGTGTTGCATGTTACTAATGGAAATATCATGTGATTATATATGTCTTATATTAGTCACAGCAGTCCGCTACAGTGTTACACACATGGGAGAGATGGTTATTCACCCTCAATCATTTACTTAAAAAAAAATTTGTGTGGTTGACAGTACAAGTACAGGGTAGCCAAATTTGACACTGTATGTCTTAGCATTTCTCAAACTCCTTTGACATGAAGTTTTTAATACTTAAACCTTTACATACACATATACCGGAAATCTAGCCCAAATATTGCAGTGTTGTTAATGTTACAAAACACAAAGTTATTATAATACAGCTATAAGAGTGTTGTAGAATAACTTCATCTAGTTGAGTCATTACCTTTATTTTTGTATCCCTAAGAGCATTATTGTCTCGTTGCAATTTTTTTGGACCAGAATGCATTGTAGAACCTATGAGGACACAAGAAGAGATGGGTTGATGTTGAGATAAGAACAAGACTCTATCACATCTGACTTTTTAGATAACAAATGTTCCTCCAATAACTCCACCTTGTATCACCTGCCATCTTTCATTTTTCTTTCCAAGTCTTGTATCAAAAGCTCCTGGAGAGCTGAGACCCTGTTTTTCTTTTACCTTGTATTTGTCTCCAATGTCTACCTGAACTGACAAGCTTTGTGCTGTCAGTGCTATAAGATCTTTCATTTCTTACTTTTGTGCATCAAAAGTATTACTTTTAGTGATATTTTAGTTGGGAATTAACCCAACTGGCTAACACTCACCGTCAGAAATCCTTTCACTAGTAAATGTTCTGTGCTGTTCTTGTATTATTCTATTTTTCTATTATTCTAAATATTTCTATTTTTCTATTATTCTAAATATTTCTATTTTTCTATTATTCTAAATCACCTCAGTAATTTATCGCTCTCCATCTTTTTTTCTGATTACCTTTGTGTCCTCAGCCTTCCTGTTCATGTTGATATATCTGCTAAATTAACTTCAAGGAGACCAAGCAATTATTATGAATCCGTTTTCCAACTTCATTTAAAACCAGTGTCTCATATGTTTAAATTTGGCAGTTTGTACTTTTTTCACTCAAGTAAGGATTTTGTGATATCCAAAAATGTTGTTTTCCTAAAAATATTCCAAACTCCCACCACCATTGCTACAAGCCATTGATCCACCTTCAACACTAATCATGTGAAAAATCTCTGGCACAAAGGAGTTGTCATTTTCAGGTGTCTCTAAAGCACTCTGTAAAAATGTTTACTTATACTCAGTTTTCCATGATGGTGTAACTTCTTACTCTGCTGCAGCTCTGTCCTGCACACAGATTTCCTGTTTATAAAGGGAATATCTTCTGATCATTTAGAGTACTTAATATTCTTAAATTAATGTCTAATCCCATTATGTGGGAGGAAGTTTGTCATGCTACTTTCATTAACTAAATTGAAACATCTGTGGCTCAAACATCCCTGGCATGGACTCAGTGATCAAGATCTCCTTAATCATTTTAGTGGTTCATGATTATTTTTCTATGATAAGAACTTTTGGCCCTAACACCTCCTGTCTGGATTACTACTGTCTTCTTAACCAGGTCTAAATGATGACATTCCTTTAAAAATATAGCTAACTCAAAATATAAAACCTTTTTTATGACATGAAAAACACTTAGAAATCTACAGTAATATTGCTGTAGACATAATTATATATGTCCAGACTAAGCTTACTATCTGGAGGTTAGAAATCCTGCAGTTTCTGAGCATTAGATTTTGAAATGGTTGCTTTTTCTAACCGCATTGCTTGAAAATGCAGTCATTCTTCAGGCTTCTGTTTCCCTGAAACAAAAGTTTCACAGAAATTCCAAACTCACTGATTATTCACTGAGTACTCCAAACTCATTGATTTTAGGAACTTTGCATACAGAACATTCATTCTCTCAATTTCTACTGAAAGGTGTGATAAATAACTTGCATTGTTATAAAATGGAAACTCCCAGTCTTAAGGAAAGCATAATCCTGACTCCCAGATTTTGTTTTTTAAATAAAAACAACTTTAGGGAGAGAAGATGTCCCTTTGTAAACAGCACTGGTGAGACTGCACTTCAACTACTGTGTTCAGTTTTGGGCTCCTCACTACAAGACGGAAAATGAGTTTCTCAAGCATGTGCAGAGCAACCAAGCTAGTGAAGGATCTAGAAAACAAGACATATAAGGGGGAGTTGGGGCTGTTTGGAGTTTCTTCACAGAAAGGGTGATCAAGCATTGGAATGGGCTGCCCAGCGAAGCGGTGGAGTCACCACCCCGTGGATGTATTCAAGAGATGTGTGGACATGGCACTGAGGTACCCATTTTAGAGGTAGGACACAGTAGGTCAGGTTGGTGGTTGAACTTGATGATCTTCAATGTCTTTTCCAGCCTAGATGATTCTATGATTATTCTGTGATTCTAAGGTAAGGGAGGTAATTACAAGAGTTAAAGCTATAATATGAATTAATTCTCTACCTAGTTGCAAACATAGTAATTTTTTGGTCAATGTGAAAGATAAAAATCTATTGTGGTAAGGGCTAGAAAATTTTTTAGGTAATCAAATGCAAATTTCATGCAGCAATAAAAGCATCTATACTCTAAAACTGAGACTTAAATGTAACTCTTCTATGTCATAGACAGCTTTAAGGGTGTTTATATAGGTAACAATAACACTACAAATTTCCTTAGAATTCTGTTTAAGGTATAGATGGCAGGATCACTTCAGAAGAATATTTTATAAGTCACACCAGAATTGCAGCTTTTACATAGTAGTACAATAGTATAGCAAGCCATATACATATCCACATACTTTTTAAGGCATTGGTTAAGTAATTAATGCCTTCCTAGTAACTTCATACAATGTTACCCAGAAATATATTTGTTAGTTCAAAAATCAGTGTATAATTTGATATTTGATGACTTTTATTAGTGAGATTTTTCTTGAGAGTAAAACAGCACATTGTGGAATGAAGGAGAGCCTAGATGATTTGGACGTAGATGAAAAGCCTTTTAAGCAGTTTTGGCAGAAATGTAATAGTCTCAAAGGCAAGTATAAAATAAGGACTCAGTATTAAATAAGGACTAAAGTCAGAGCAAAACAAGCAAACAACAAACAAGCAGTTCCTTTGAAGAGTGAGACAACATTTCTATTTATTTGTAAGTCTTTGTTATTCATCATTTAAGATGTACTGATTATATCCAGATAAAGCTGCTCATATAGTGTAAGTTAAAACTTCAAGGGAACACTACTTGTTGCAAAACATAAATACCCATAGATAAAGCCTAGCCTGTTATACCTGTAAATCCAGAGGAAGTCCACTGACTTCACTAGAGATTTTTGGTACTGAACCTTACAACTAAAAGTAGGATTTGGCCTAATGTATTTTTCAAAGGAAAAAAAAATATACATCTGTGTTAGAAGCCATGCAAGTTTATGTATCACTCCTTTCTCTTTCTCCTTCCCCTATACAAAAGCACACTAAATAAAATGCAGTAGAAATTCACAGAATTAAAGGAAAAGTTTAAGTTATAATAAAAAGGAGAGGATGTTTTCTTACTATCAGCTTCCAAAAAACTCCCCAAAGTGTATGTTAAAGTGAATTAAATCTCCAAGGAATGTTTTTCTTTGTCAAAACAAGAAAACAAAAAAATTACAAAACACATACCAATTTTCAAAATAAGGTTATGATTTAGTAGGACAAAAACAAAGCCTTTCGTATTGTGTTTGTTTATTTGCTTTGGCACACTCATAACCTTCTGATTGTGCTTGAAATACTTGTTTTTGCCCATCTATATTTCTTGCTAGCTATTTTTTGGTCTGTAAAGTAAGAAACCTCTTGAAAATAGGCTCTGGATAAACTTGAATAATAAGCATAATTGTATGTCAAAAGAAACTGTCAGACAATCTAGTCTATTTGCACCCCAATATTCTTCATGAAATAAATAAATTTATATAAAGCAGTTTAGAGCTCTTTTGCTCCAGTTATGTTGTTTTCTCTGTTTCAGCCACATTAGGAAACAAGCAATACTCAAAAGAAATAGAAAAGGTGTAAGACTTCTACATCTGTGGTATTGCTGTATCCTGAGGAGAGAGATTGAATTATATGTCTTGTTCCAAAAAAGATGTTTTTTTATTCAGTGAATGAAAAGACTCAAGTTCATGAGCCCCTCGTAAACAGACCCTTTAGACTGGATAAGCCATAGTTCTTCCTTAATATTTCTTCAATTATTCTTAAATATTAAAGACTTTGTGTTTTCTTTGGCAGGGATAATGAAAGGGTATATATTCATAAATGGAAACGAGATGCTTGGTGGAGTTTTCCACGCAGTAGAAAGGGACTGGAGAAATCAACTATACATCTAACGTGCTTCTAACATTTTGCAGTGTATCATGATGAATCATCCTGACAAATCTCTGAAATCCTTTAATATGACCTTGTCTTTGTTGCTTTTTTAGAATCTTTTACACTGAAGGAGACATCCAGGCTCCAACTCCCCCTCCAAGAAATGCATTTTCAAAGTACAATCATGTAGGCTGTGTCACCAGCAAGAGAGGAGAAACAAAAACCACACCCATGTTCTTTTAAAAGCTTTTTTTCCTCACAGAATCTATTTGTTCTTAACAATAGTCAAACAAAATACAATTGCAATTGAAAACAGAAGTCAGAAACTTCCCAGCTTTGACTAACCAAGGAAAGAAGGAAGGAAGGAAGGAAGACCTTTTCTCTAAATCTCCCCACCTCCATTTTCTAATACAAGTACAATTTTAGAAGAGCCAGACTGCAGTCTTTTTCAAGCAACTTTTTTTTTTCTTTTACATCATGCTGGTTGATAAGCTTTTGCATAACTAGAAGAAGCTCTAGTCAGTCAGAAATCACCAGTTCAGAAGAAGCAGAAGTGGGGAACAACTACACTTGATGGATTTGTAAGGAGTGAGCAGGGCTGGAGGTTAGTGAGTTGTTTACTCAGGGAATATTTGACATTCTGCCTCATTTGGTGACACATTTTTGAGGTAGCCCCTTGTGAAAGGCTTGAAACCATACCATTACGCCTGGGTCAAAGCAGTGTATTACAAATGCAGGTCTGTCTTAAAAGGAAGAATATTCTAATTAATTCCAAAGAAACTAGTCATCAGGCATTAGGAATTTCACACCAGAGGTGGAAAAGAGTTTGGATCATCACAGCCATGGGAAGATGCAGACATGTTCTGGAAGTCCAGGAAAAGAGTAATTGAAAGTATGCAAAACACTCAGAACAGAGAAAGTATGAGGGTTATACTGAAAGGTATTGGTGTTCCTAAAACTAAACATTTTGCACAGTAACCTTGCCCTATATTGCTATAAAGTACCTTGTTAATGTGCTGTTATGTTAGTGTAAGAATTTGCCAAGAAAATCTGTCTGTATGCTTCCTTACTTAGGAACTAGTACGGTATATTTTCCAAGTGCCCTATTTAGCAGTGTAGTTGCAAAGACTAAGCTGACACTGGAAAGGTGGCACCCGAAAACAATTTTTGCTTCTACTCCATGCTTAGACGATGCATCATATAAAGCATTCAGTAATCATTTTCAGGAATAAAATAAACAAATCTAAAAAATTCTGGAATGCTTACTGCCATCTCTAATCACTGGCCCCTGTGCATCTACATGTAAACTTGAGGAGCAATGTAGCTGTGTTCACAAAAACACAGGGTAGCAAAGACAAAACTGTGCAAAGGCAGAAGAAATGTGCCAAAAGATGGGATTTATCCAGAAAGAAGAAACTGCCAAAGGTTTTGAATTAATATTTTTTAATGCAAGAGGATTCTTTAGATCTGATCATGCTGAAAAAATATTAAAGACTGGTTAATTTTAAATAAAAAGGTCAACTTTGCTTTATCTGTAAGTTACAGTGGAACAGATGTAAATTTATTTAGCTGTTTTTTTTTTTCCCCATGCTAATTCACAACTGTAATTACATGATTAGTAGGAAATCTCCTATAATCTTCGGTTCAAAAGAATAAGTGTCTTTCTTTTTTTCCTTTTTTTTTTTTGGTTGGTTGGTTTGTTTTTTTTTTGCTTGTGTGTGTGTGTGTTGTTTTTGAAAGAAGATCTGATTTTGTAATTCTGAAGTATTCTTTAGTATTTAATAATACTATCTGAGTATATTACATTTATCCTCAAAAATCTAAAAAATTTGATAATGCTTTAACTTTTGGTTAGCCCTGAATTGGTCAGGCAGTTGGACTAGGTGATGTTAAAGTTAGTGTGAAATAGTCCAAGTCCTAAAATTTAACCCAAAAATTAGAGTGAATACAGAATTTTGAGTCAGTTTCAGATCCAAAATATAAAGTCCACAGTGAAATATCAGTGTTATGAGTCTGCAGACCTGGAAGTTGGCTTTGCATTCTGGAGAGGAACTGAAATACATGAAAAAATTTGAAAAATTATCTTCTGGAAAAGCAAACCAACCAACCTTCCATTTCCTAGTCCAGCTCATCTTTTGTTGGTGCTTTGCACCTCAAATTTTATTTATTTGCAGGCACCCGAGGAAAGAAAGTCTTTGAAAACCAAAGTAGTGTAGTTTTGAAGGATGAACAAAACAGGATTCATTCACATAATATTGGGTGTGCAGAAATGCTACAAAGCTCAAAGCAGAGATCACTAATTAAGATTAAAGAGGGCAATGGCAAACATTTGACATCGCAGCCAGTATCAAATGCATCAGGAAGCCTGCTTCCCATGAAATGGGGATGCTTACAAACTGATGACAAAAATTATTTTTCTCCTCAAATGATGATGTTGCGAAGTGTTGACCTGAATTGGGACAATCCTCTTTGTTCTGCACTGGGACGGAAACATCGAAAATGTATTTACAACTGAACTGCAGCTCATTATACAGTGACCTCGTACAGAGACCTTTTGTTTAGCAGCAGAGACAAAGTTAGCATGCCAGCCAGACAGTATAACTGCCTGTTTCATCTGTCTGTACATGAAAGGCTTTTGAGTCTCCTTTGGCTGCAACCACGACAGAACAGCAGCTGAAGCCGGGTAGAATGCCATGGATGGGAGTGAAGATCCCACACAGGAGTCTGCTGGACTCAGACACGCTATGTTCAGCTTATTCCAGAGGTCATGCTGATATAAAACCACCCATGAATTGCTTATTTCAAAATGTAACTTTCCTTTTTTTTTTTTTTTTTTTTTTGTCGTCCTCTTTCCCATTTTCTCTTCACTCATCCTAATGTTTTGGTATCATCTACTGGGAAGCATGGGGGGAGAGGAGCTGCAGTGAGTACTGTACTTGGTTTGTATTCACAAACACAGGGTTACTTCTTAAAATGTAAGTTCTTAATGTCTTACTGCACAACAGATAATAGACGTCCTTTCTGTTCTTTTTCCAAGTGGTAATCACTCAGGAGAGTGAAAATTCGTATTCACAAATGCTAAATGGTTGAATTTATTTCTTTTGATACTGAGTTCTTCCCATGACTCTTGTCCTCAAAGTTCACTAACTCTTGAATAACTTTTGGGTTCTTTTCTGGATCATTGGCATCCCAAAACTTGGACAACAGCAACCTATGTTGCCTTTACACTAATTACTGATCTTGTAATTAATTAAAAAATAATAATAATAATTTATCCTCAAAATGTGTTTCCAGAAAGAATAGTTTCTTTTTAACTTTTCAGGATAACTCAAGGCATTCTCCTATTTAGTGAGTTAATGTTTTCCATCTCTGACCATTCCTAGGTTAATCAAACTCCACATAACTTCTAATATACCATCATACCAAATGTCTTACTGAACCCATTTGAATTTTATCTACCTGTTTTATCTATCTAAAGATTTATTCTTTAGAAATGACAATTTCCTCATTAAAAGATAAAAACTGAGTTAATGTCACATGGCCTAACATCTCCTTAGCTGCAAACTGATGTTAGTTAAGCTAGACACTACTAAACACAAGCCCCTGGCTCTCTTTGATAGTGTTAAAGGACCCTGCTTCTCCAGGTGCTTACATACACGTTGAACTGCAAAAATGGTCTCACTGACAGCAGTGTTATTCATAGAGGAATACATTTCATGGAAGTTTAGCATGTGTGTAAATTCTTACCAGCGTCAGGACCAAAATCATTTTGTTGAAGCTTCAAGAAATGTGGCCACTGAGCCTGACAAAGAACCTAAAGTAAATAGACATAGCTGTTAGAGTAAACAGAGATGGGTCTGTTGAAAACAAATATGAGAACAGAAGAGGCCTATAGAATAGTTCTAAGGTGTCAAAATACAAGTTTTTAGGCTGTCTAGGCTTTTAAAATCCAGATTTTGATGTGTAGCATGCTGAACAGGATGTTCTTTGCAGCCCCTCTCCTGTTACCTCCCCCTGAAAGCCGAACCAGGATGCTTGCTTTGAATCGGAATTCCTTCCTGCTTGATACTAAAACGAATTTAGCTCACTTGTGCCCATTTTTAAGTCTCCTCTATGTTCTGCTTCCTTAACTTGTCCTAACTGAAGTCTGCACAGAGCTACACTTGCAACCTTTAAAAGAAAATACGTACGCTCTTTGCTACTGAAAAACAGGTATTTCTGGCATAGTAGTATTTCCAGCTTTTACCTGAATAAATGTGTTCCAGAGAGATAATATTAAAAAGAACTAATCTGGTTTTAAAACATTTTTGAAGAGTTCTATATAAAAAAATATATATTTTTGCTTGTCCAAAGTTACAAGAAGTATAACTTTATATAAATCTATTATTAAATGGTGTTTTTTGTTTTGTTTTGTTTTTTTACTGACACTGTTGTACTAACTGCTAAGGGTTATTAAGTCAGGTGATTACTCCTGTTGCATTGACTTTCATGATGCAGAAATGCCATTGATGACTTAGAGGTGTAACACATATTTCTGGAAGGAAAATTCACTACCTACACTTCTATTCAGCAGTTATGAGTACCCTGTTGTACTAAGAAGTTGTTTCCCATGACTGAGTTTTCTTGTCTTTTTAGCAACATCTGACATCCATTTGAATAAATAAGCCAATTTCCTATGTCATTTATGCAGAAATTGCAGCAAGAAATACAACCTTTTGTTGAATCTGCTCCTGACTACTTAGAAATTAACTGCAGTAAAATTTGGACCTTATTAAATGAGACAATTACTTCATCATTTCTGCCACTAGTGCTGTTACAAGTATGCTTCAAGAGAACTTGTGGGCTTTACCAAAGTGTTTTATGATCTTAAGATTTATGAAGGAGGAAGGGCATGCTTCTGAACCATGAGCGCCTTCCTGTTCTCAAAAAAAAAGGTAAAGCTGAGTACAACGCAAAATTTTCATTATCCAATATCCATCTAGCTCTGAGTTTGTCTTTTTTTGGATTTCCAACCAGCAATGCGAATTTATCTTTAAGCTGTCCACCATTCATTAATAATTGAGCTAAAAGTACTAGTGGACTTCTAATTTAACACACTTTCATCTAGTTACTTTTCTTAGTCTTTCTGTTAAAAATGTCTTTATATTTTTGACGTAAGAGCATCTCTGAAGTAGCATTTTGCTCAATGCCAGATTTCTGGTATTAAAATCTTCTATCTATTTTTATTTTCTAAATAATGTATAACGCCCGTTTACCAGGTTAAAAAAATTAAAACATTAAAGGTATGTGATAAAACTCAAAATATTTATGAGCAATAACCTAGCTGATATCTACCTTACTCTGCTAGATTAAATGATGCATTGATTTCTTCTATGAAATAGGCACTGCCATGTTTATGTCAGCAACCACATCCAGATTCATCAAAACCAGAACCTGCTATTCTAAATCTCTGCCAGTTTGAAGAGTTAAGTTCTCCTTTAAGTAATTGCCCTCTGGGGTGAGTTGTCCCTGGCCATCAGCTAAGCTAAGTGTTATTCAGCAATGGTCAGTGCTGCAGATTGTGCCCCTTCCCCTGGCATGTGTGCTGGGAGAGCAGAGCGACAAAAAGAGAAATCCTTGACTCTGTACAAGCACTGCTCAGCACCAGCCAAAACCCTAGTGTGCTATTGACACCACTTTGGACACAAATCCAAAATGGAGCACCATATGGCCACTGTGAAGGAAGTTATCTCCATCCTGGCCAGACCCAGCAAACATTCCTAGCCGCATCTCACCTGTGCTGAGTGAGTGCAGTAAGAACACTGACAGGTGAGGAAGATGACCGCACGGGAAGAAGTTCAGGGCTCCAAGTGGTGCTTAATTTCACTATGTGCTTTCCAGATATTCTTTGTCTCACTCCCTTAGCAGCGCCTAACGTAAGTCATTGCCAATATTTCATACAATCCCTTTCCAAAAAATAGAGTTAAGGAACTTAGGCCCCTTATATCCAAAAGCAGGATGTCCTAGGCTTACTGCAGTGTGCTACAGCACAAACACAACCCAGTGTAGGCATAATCCAGTGCACATACAATTCTATGCTGCCTGTGAGCTCCTGGGGGACCACAGCAAGGCAGCAGTGCAGCCCGTGGGGACATGCCTCAAGCTAGGCGAGCAGAGCAGCGTAGGTAGTGTCACAGTCAGAGATGTAGAGACTCCTAACCCAAGTATCCGCAAGTCTGAAAAGCAAGTAGATTGCTTGCTGCTTTTTATAAAGCAAAAGCTGATGCAGTTTTAACTTCATGCTAGAATTCGTTGCCTGTCAGAAAACACTACATGCCGGTTATGTCTCTGTTGTTAGAAAACTAAGTGTGGTTTTCAATGAAGAATCCATACATATTTCTTCTTCCTTGTTAATGCCATGTAACTACTTTTGGATAAACAATCAAGACCACCAGCACAAGAATTTACTTCTTATATCCATACCAAAAGCATACTAGATTGAGAATAGTTTCATAGTTCATATAACCAACCACTACTTTTGTCAACCTCTGTATTTTTTCATATTTATGAGGAAGGAATGTCTGGGAATTAATTACTTGGGTGCTTTTCTTTCACAAATTCACCTATAGTAAGACACATTCAATAGCTAGAAACAAGTTAAAAAATATTCAGTCCTGGTCTGTAGCTTCATGCAGAGGCCTCTCTTCTCACAGGGACTGATGCCCTCTGGTTAAATGTTCTCCTTCTTCGTAAACTGGAAAGAAGCATCTGAAATAAAAGTGTCATCAGGCTAAATTTACAGACACAGACCATTTTATAGGTACATCCTCAAAAAAAAAAAAAAATGGAGAGAAAAGGGGAAATTTGGAATCCACTGAGACAAAAGCTAAAAAGACCTAGGATACCACCAGAAACATTGATGAGGTTTCTCCAGCAGGTACTGTGCACCAAGCATTGCACTGGGAGAGGTAAGTACCAGTACCAGTTTTCCAGATGGCTAAGAATCCTTCCCACTTTTGAGCACCTTTTTCCTCACCCACACAAATAAATGCTGTGTGCAGAGTTCAGCTTTGGAAGAGACAAAGAACTTGTGGTTCCCGGCCGTGTGCTTAATCATTTCAGAGCAGCTTTGAGGTGGTAATAGAAATACACTAGAAGAATCTGAGCAATCTGCCTGCCCATACTGGAAGCAGTAATGGCTAACGGAAAGTCATTAGACCAGCAAAACTCTGAAACTGTTGTGAAAGTCTTCCCTCAACTACAGTTTCCCTAGCAGAAAAATGGGTCTAAAACACTTGCCACTTTTTGTGATAAAAAAAATAAATGAAAGACTGCATTCAAACACTGTGTATTGTGCTCTGGAACAACCTCTGGAATAAGGTTTTTGAACTACTCACAATAAAGTAGATATCAATTATCTCAGATTCCAAAGTAGACCAATTTAATTTTCAATGTACTGGCAGTGAAGTGTTTTATGCTTCCTTATTTTTGCTAATGAACTTTATATGCCAGAAACTACTGTAGATTAGAATTGCTTGCACTGATAATTAACTCCACAGATTTCTAGTGGTGAGTATGCACAGTAAGCATGCATGAGGAAGACATTAAACAAATCCATTCCAAGGTTTTATAACAATCATTTCATAAAGGTGTTTGAACTATTGGTTTGTGATGGTTTTACTTGGTGTCTTATTTATTCATGTAGAAGAAATAGTTTAATAGGATAGAGATAGGACCTTGTTTCCATGGTCCATGAAGTAGATGTCCTGTGTAATTCTGTAAAAAGTTCATCCATGCAACCTCTGAGGAATCAGAAACTTAAATCGGTGACATGTGCTGGGAAAGGAGTGCCATGAGTGAAGGAAATACAGCAAATGGACTGGTGGTTGAGTGCATTTGGAGGCAGGAGGCAGAAACATGCATGGAGGAACAGTCCTAGTAGGTGGTCACAGAGTGAAGGAGTTTGAAGCATCTGCTTTGTGAGACAATGAGCAATAGTGTATTTCCAGTGTCCTGACTCTCTCTTCTCATCTCTGCTGTGCCTGTGCTGTAGTGTTAGAGGACTTGTGGCTGCCCCTAAGAAAAACATACAGCAAAATTGGAGAGGAGACTCACTGAGGGCCAAAGTGTGCACATATAAAAGAAATAATGGACAAATAGCTATTCTGCTTAGTTACAGTAGAAAGATGTTTTCTACACAGGCAGAGAGGGTGGTTTAGAGAGCCCTCGGGGTAAATGGCACTTTATATTCACACAGGCCACACACAGGGATGATGCACGCATATGCACACAAATACTTGCAAAAACAAATCCTTCGCACAGCCTGTCTCTCAGCAAACATCTTAAAAATCTCCACTGCACTCACAGTGCCAAAGGACTCCTTAAAACCTTTTTTACTCTTATTCAGGCAGCACAACAGATGTCAAGAAATACAGCATGTAAAACAGAGAAAGAGATCCAACAAAATGAAAAGAACAAACTTTACATTAGAAATAAACATAGCGTGAGCTTGCTGTGTATGCAAGACGTTCATGGGACAGGTGGGCTTCGAGGCATTTCAAGATGAAGAAGCAATATATCTTTGTCAATTTCACTTTTTCCAAGCAGATGTAATAATGTGTAATTATTAACTCTTTCCTGGAAGCCTTAAGCTAGGCATGCTTTGTCTGTGTGTGTGCCCTCTACAACTAATAAACGAAATAAAGCTGAATAGCCCACTGCTATGTCAGTTGCCTACAAGGCAATAAAACAAGCTGCAAGAAGGAAAGTCCCACAACATTTCAAGGTTTTATGTGGGAGCCCAGACACTTTTATTTGTAAAATGAATTCTTCTTTTTGGCTCTTGTGACACAGCACTTTGCCAGATTTGCCTGAAGTAAGAGGCACAAGAAACCATTAACCTGTATTTGTCTTCTCATACAATTTTCAAGTGAGTAACTGGGTAGAGTGGGATCAATGCTTTTTGGGTCTTCTGCATGTATCAGTCCTTTCTATGCATGGTCCCTCTGCCCCCTCATAGACTGGAACCTGTGGCCTCATGATCCATAGCCAGCACTTAGAGAAAACCAGCGAGAACTTGTCAGCGTCTTTTTCTTTCCCAGGACATCCTGCCTGAGAATCCACACCCAGTTCTGGCCCACGTGGGATTTCATGTCTGGAGCAGAGAGCCCTTTGCATCCCAGAGCAGCCTGCAGCCTCACTGGAGACCAGGTCACAGAGTGCTTGACACATGGGTGTCCACCTGAATTTCCCACCTTTCAAGTGCTTTAAACAAGACCTGCTGGTTCTTCAAGGTGAAGATGTTGTAGTTAATAAGCAGGGGGTATTTGTAGCACCAGGACTTTAATTTTCTTTCCACACCTTAGTTTATTGCCACAATTTCTGAGGATGAGGTCTTGTACTGTTTCTCCCTTTTACCACTGTTTATTTTAAATCAAATATATAAAATTCTTTGAACAACAACAGCAGCAAAAAATCAACTGTGTAAATTTTGCTGAAGTAAGCAATTTAAGGGTGTTATCTTTCCAGGGCAATGAATTGTTGTTACTAGTACTGCAGAACCACTGAAACACTATATGGCAAGGTGCTCACTACGTGAGAGTTCAGTGCCTGGTCTCCATGGCCCTGGTGAGCTGTGGGTTGGTGATGTTTCCTGCTCCCCACAGGTATGGAGCCCTCTGATGGCTGAAGGGTGATCAGGAGGATAAAACAAAGCTCAGGAAAGCAGAGAGTTGATTACAAAGCTGTAGCTATTAGGGGAAGTGTTTGAATTCTGGGAAAATCTGCAGGCCAGAGCTTTGTCCACTGATAAAAGACAGGGAAAGACTGTAGTTTGGGTAGCTGCTTGAGATAAGCAAATAAAAAACTACTTCTGCTCAAGCTAAAGAAGCAAAAAGTTGAACAATGCAGAACTTGTGTTTGGCTTACAGGTTCCCTGTGGGTATCAAAGGCCAGGCTTACTTTCTCTATCTCCTCCTTCTGCTCTAGGTACAGGAAGAATTAGTCTTATAAATAAGTCTTATATATTGTCTCTGCAAATAAGGTTGTGGTGTTGTTCAGTTCATATGCATTTCAAAAAGGAAATGAAAGAATATTTGAATTGAAATTCCTGAAAGAAGTGTGACTTTTAGAGGGGTATAGAAGATCATAATTCTTAAAGTTACTGTTCCTTGATTCTATTTTAATGTAACTTATTTTATGAGGTATAGACTCTGAATTTAGAAAGAGCCAGTATTCTATACTTCAAGTTAATATTGATATATTCAAAAATTGGTGGTCACTGCAACACACATGACTCATAACCCAACTATAAATATACGTACTTAGCTTTTTTGCAGACTTTGCTTGCTAAACTATTATCGACAAAGAAATAGAGTTACAGACAAGAACAGACTGTACAAGAAGGTGTCACCAGCAAGCTGGAGTAACTCATAGCAAATGGAGCGTTTCTGAGGTGTGCAGCCAGTTACACAGTGTTAGCACAGCGGTTTGCGATGGCCAGTACAACCAGCTGCAGCGAGCAGTCTGCTGCCCCTCTGCTCTGTCCTGCTGGGTAATGTACTAGCAAAGTGTCAGTTCTGCCTGGTTGCTGAGATGACCAGAGATCTCCATGTCTGACAGTAGTTGGCTGTTCCCACCTGAAGGAAAAGAGAAAAACATGCTTTTCTGTGAAGTTCGTGGTGTCTGTTTTCTTTTTGTGTATGATTAATGCCCCAAGAGTCCATAACGCACTACTCCATTATTTAGTTTCCTTTAGCTTATTATACTCTGACTGAAACCAATGGAGTGTCTCCTTGAATGGAAGCCATGTAACACTTAATTAGAGATTAGAGTGGGATATGAGTAGGGGGTGGATACACTGCCCATATGACTATCCGTTTCCTTTCAACTAGGTTGATGTTAGCCTTTTTGTTTACAGTGATCTGCTGCAGGTAATAGCACAGCTAGTCTCTCATCCTAGCTCTTCCCCTGCTGAGCTGGATTTCAGGAAGGACTGAAAGAGGAATTAAATCATAATATTCCTCCTCCATTTTAATGCCCACATGATTTGGGGTAATGAAAAGCTTTCTGCAAATCTCAACCCATCTTTAACAGACTACACAATTGTTTCCATGACATAATGACTTTCAGCTACTGCTATCCTGGCCTGGATTCAAGCTGATGATCTGCATCTATTTGCAATTCACAGCTATAAAATTTAGTGTTCATTTTCATTTTGTTTCTGCAACTGCATGCTCAAGGACACAGACTTGCATATGAAAAGTTCTAGACATTCCACTAAATTATTCCAGGGGATGTTTATCCTCTTTCAGTTGTTGTTGCTGTATTTCCTTTCTTCGTCTGCTGTATGCATTCATCAGAAATTATTTGATAAATAAGAATTTGATTGATGGCTTAATTTTACTTAGGTTTCAGAAACTTCATTCAGTTTCCAAGCTCCCTGCCACCTGACTCAACCAGGTTATACTGAAATCTGTGTGGGGCCTCATCAGGTCCATTTCTTGCTGTCTGAGTTCTTGCAGCATTGAAGCAAAATTCCAGAGCTTCACCAAAGCCACAGAGGGTATACTCAGCATAAATATTTGATACTAGATACTTAAAAGTTAATCAGCGATACTAAGTAGTAGGAGAAGATTCTTTGCTAGAGGTTGACAGGGAAACAGGTGGTTAGCATTGCCTCAGGGATGAAGCCTCTTGTTTAGTAAAATAAGAGAAAATGTTAAATCTGTTGATTCTTTACAAATGACAAAATGGTGCAATGTATTCTGGTGGTTATGTGATTCATGACCAAATTAGACAATTGCTTTGAAGACACGGTCAGCCATCAGAGAGAGTATAAGATACCCTTCTTAGCAAGGGTCATGGGGTTGAAGCTCAAGGAATTCATGAAGAATCAACAGGAAGAAAGAAGCAATGATTACAAGGAGAGAGACTGCCACTCGAAGTTCAGTTAAGAGTCAACTTAAAAAAAAATTGTTTCCCAAACATTAATTTTCAAAGTTGTGATTTTAAAGTTCTGAAATTTTCAGATGTTTTCTCAGATGATGTTGCCTAGTACACCTGAAACACTGCTGCTAGAAACATATGAAATATTTGCAATAAAAAGTAACACTTTTCAACAATTTTCACACTTCATTTCTAGTCCATAAATGAGCCTGTGTTGCCAAAAACATTGTTTTGTTTTCTGAAAGTTTTAAAAAGGGGTTTTGCTAATGGAAAAATATCTACTTTCCAGGAAAACTGAAGTTCATCTGAACAGAAAGTACTGCTGAAATTAAAAAGGTTAGAATAGTGAGAGAGCTTTAATTGGGAGAAATAGCAAAAGCCTTTTGTGATCTTTGCAGGCACAGAGCCCCAAGCTTTCATTCCTCAGCTAATCAGAGCAAGAAAAATTTTCCACACTAAAAAGCAGTGTTGCCACCATTGCAATACAATTTCACTTACAGAATTGCTGCAACAGATTGGACCTAAGTCCACTTAGCTCTGCAGACAATCCTGAAAAATGTCAGTTGTATTTATGGTGAGGGAGGGGACACTAATCCTACTGTATATTGTGCAGTCTCCTGTAGTCAACATCTGAAACATCATAAAACTCCAAGTTCCACAACTTACAGGTATGTAAGAAGACACTACTTCCTTTGTTAATTAGTCTGTGCATGATAATTTTGCTGGATGTCCCTAATTTCATTAGATTTAGACCTCTTCACTACAGTAATTCTTTCATTGACCCCTGTGATTTCTTTCCTGTTCATTTAGCCTGCCTCAGTCAGACCTTCCCAAACTGAAGAAACATTCTCACTTATCTTTTACCATATGATAACTGTTTCACACCTTCTCTGTTTTTCCCTTATTCTCTGATAGTCTTTCTGAGACAGCAATAACAAAAACACTGCAAAATGTCCAATCAGGACACAGATTTCCATAGCATAAAACTTGCTAGGTCTTCTGGATGATGATCTGAGAGATGAAATTGAGATGTTAATTCCTAACTAAATTTTCAAGAAGTCATCACGAATAAAGGTGTGGTTCAAACACCGCCCACTGCTCCACCAGTGAGTGGCTGTTGGTTAAACATTAATACCAGTACTCATGCTTTGCCTAAGGGATAAGAAACAAACTATCATAGCCAGTAACAGGCAATAGTAAGGAATATTTCCTGTGCTAAATAGCACCAAATCGAACAATTTGTCCCTAGATGTCTGCAGAGTTGTGTAACTACACAATACAGCTTTTACAAGATTTCCAGGTGAGAATAGTTTTATCAAATACAGAAAGGTGACCTTGAAGGGGCTGAATTGCAAAACCAATGTGGTAAGCAATATGTGGAAAATTCTTCAGTATTATTTTTGCCAGTTATAACTGTTAAGGGTTTTTTCTACATGCCTGTATATCACAAAAAAAGATTCTACTAGTATTTTTCTAAATATCAGACTTTCTTGAAAGATAATCTCATTAGTACAAGAGTATTATAGGCAAGAATTCACAACCTTGATAGTTTAAACCAAACCCAATAAGCGGTTAATATATAAGAATACAATTTCAAGGACAAGTTCACTGAAAATACAAACTAAAATTATTATATTTTTTTTTTCCTGAATGGGATGTGCAAAGCTAACAGGGCTAATTGCATGCAGGAAGAGTTGCTTCTCTTTTTTTCTTGTTTTGGAAGCCAATAAGTGCTGATCTTTGGACTTAAGTAACAAATAAGTGAGAATTTAAGCCAAAACATCGAAACATCACATATCATACAAAATATCCAGTTCTAGAAGAGTCTAATTTTCTTTCAGATCTGCCATGACATAGGAGCAACTACGAAACTATTATAAAGTGAATGCCTTTAATGAACAATGTAAGAATTAAACAGCTGTAATTGGATGTGGAGATACCTTCATATTCACCTGATTCTTCTATACAAAATATGTTTTTCCACTCAATGTTAGTCCATTTAAACTAGTAACATGTGTAAGTTTACTTCTTCTTTTTTTTTTTTTTTTTTGGATTCATTATGTCGATGTCACTGGAGGTTGACATATCAGCATTTCCACGATACCTCCGGAGGCTGCAAATTGCCTGAATGTGGTGGCTATCCTTACATTTTTTTTCTGAACTAAACCAAGCTTTCACACCTGGGCAACAGACTATGGCAAAGATGAAGCAGAAAATGCAAGGCAAAGATAAGGCTATCTTTGACATAATCTGTTAAAGAAGAAATATCACCTGCCTGCATTCTTTCTTATCCTACCCCCCACCTTACCCCAACATACATAGCCCCCATCCCAAAACAGTAATTGTGACATCCTGTAACTTGAAACCTATACTTTAAAGCAGTTTAGTGTAGTGTAAATTACAGTCTGCTATACAAATAATTTGCACTGAAATGTTTATCAGCTCTCTGACATAGCTGCTTCCATTTATAGCTTATAAACTGTTTTTTACTGGTTTGTTCACATCTGATAACGTCGCTTCAGGACAGGTGGTGAAAATGTTAGGCAATTATGAGAGCCTCTGTTTGTGTGTGTGTGGTCTCTTGGTTTGTAAGGCCACTGACCACATACGAAGGCATTATAAAAATCTCCAGTTTAGCCTTAGTTGTTGTGTATTGCCCTAGTTATTGCCCTAGTTGCAGCTGGAGTATTTCTGGACTCAAAATAGTTTCATTGAAGGGTTAGAAGTTCAAAATTATGAATACCTGCATTTAAGAACAAAACTTACTCAAAGTAAATCACAAAATATTTTTAAATCCCAGTTGTGTAAATACTGTGGCATTGCATAACTGTACAATATTCTATTGTAATATTGGTTTCTTAGTAAGGGTGGGAAAGTGGTATGTTTGCCAAGGTAGGAGTGGTTATATTTGTCTCACGTACCTTTCCACCTTTAGAAATTTAGCAGCAAACCTTTCTGGAATAAGTTGGTTGTACAGAGATAAATTAGGATCAAGCTTATATTATATTATCTCAGGCTAGGAGAGGAAAGGTTGGTTTTCTATGCAGGGAGGAATAAAGGCCTTCTGCAATTTTATCATGGAAATATACTCCAGGAGATTCTTTGCAAATTCTTTCTCAGTTAGAAATATCCACCTTTAGAGGCAGAAAATAGTTCAAGATGAAAATTCCACAAAACACTCAGAATTTTCTTTTAGTAACAAATAAACAAAGTGCTATGATTCACAATCTCTGATCAAGAAAGGGTCAAACCAATGGTAAAATCTTGTAAAGTATTACTTACTGATATAAAGCTCCTTAGCCAAAGTAAAGACCTACGGCTTTTTGTAATTTAAAATGCTTTCAATTCTTTGTGCTGTTATTGTAATTATCCCTACAGCCACAATAGAGACGTACATCTTAGATTTCAACAGACATTAAAATAGCCTTTATAATAGTAAGGAATAAAGAAGAATTGGTAGAGAAGGTATTTTACAGATAGTGAAGTCTTGCACTACTCCATCCATCTCTGTACTCCCTCCCAACATATCTGCCCAGGTCCCCTTCCCATTTAGTGTGTATTCATCAAAACCTCTAGAAAAAGAACATGCTCTAGTTAGGGTTTTAAATAAAATTCATGTTCTTTTAAGAGGAATTAAACAGGTCTATGCAGTTTATTTTATCAAAATATTTCCAGTACGTTTCCAATATGACTGACTGATTTGGAAAACAGGTAGCAGGTCTGTAAACAAAAAGTACATGAAACATAATTGTCTTGAAAGAAGCATGAATCAAATGGAATAAAGACAGAATTCCTTTGGGAACCATGAAAGTACAATATACCCTGAACTCATTGTACTCATGTCTCTAAGGACAAATTTAGATTGTTACATTTTTTTCTTTATTGCAATTCTGGTTGCAAAAAGTCCTAAGAGTAAGTTAGTGTATGACAATAAAAATCACTTTGTGTTCCTATCAATAATTTCTAAAATTCCAGGCAAGCAAGACATGTCTGCTGCTCTCACTTAGATCAAAATTACTGTGAAGATCAGTTTGCAGCTGTTTGGGCATGAAAGTATTTTTAACAATCTACCACTTTTCTGTAGACTCATTTCTGGTTATATCTATATCCCATTATCCATTCAGTACATTCATTTATATATCTGAGTTTACAAAAAAGGGTGTGTCCAAATAGAGAGAAACTTTGAAATGCCTGTGGTTGTATATTTGAAAAGATTTTTTTCGATGTATACTGTTCTAACAAGCATAAGCATGAGTTTATATTGGAGTTCTAGCTTACCTACCAAATGCATTTTAGAAAAGAAAAAAAATAATTTTCATATTCTCACTGACAAAAAAATGTGTTGTATTTTGTTTCATACCCATGTCAAATAGTGTCTATCAAAAATATTTTAAGGCTGCAAAATCACAAGTCTGGAAATTAGGAAGTACTGGAATTAAAGTCGTCTGTCAACTCAAACTTCTATTCCTTTAGGAATATTTTGAAAAAGTTTTCCAGAAAATGGTCAGTTATTTTTCCACTAGACCCTCAATGTCAGCAAAGCAGACTACAGATATTATTCAGCAAATGCAACATGTGGTGAAAATTTCAGAAGTCCTCCTGCACTTAACTTTAACAAAACCCCTTTTCATTTCCATTCTCCAATATTTGCATATGGGAAAGGGTTTTTTGTTGTTGTTGAAGCTTCTCTTAAGAAATTTCAATCTGCAGTGAACACTAAAGCCGGAACTTTTAGTTCAAGTAATTAGTTTATCAGCATCATGAAATGATTGAAAATAGAGGATAAAAAACAAAAAAGGCTACTTGCACAACTTGTCCTGTCACCACAGCAGTAATTATGTGTTCTTAACTGATCAAATTCATTAATACAATTTAAGATAATTAATATAGTGGACTATGGTGGCTTTGCAGTGCAGGATATAGCTGCAAAGTATTACCTGTTTCTATTTCCACCTATTCCTTTTATTCTCACACTGAGAATTTGTCCCTGTTCAGGAATCTTGAGGAAAACAATGGAGAGATGTATGGCCAACCCTTCCTGCTGCAGATGGACTGTGTGGCCTGAAGGCTCCAAACATTTGAAGAAAACAAGGACAAGGAAAACAGAAATTTTCAAAAGCTTGATGTTAAATGCGTGCGTCTACCTAATGGTCTTGTGAGATAAGACTGGAAGTGACCATGCCACTGATCTTGACAGTAACTTTCCTCAGAACTTTTTGTTGTTGCTCTTCTACTTACCTTGATTCTTAGCTCTGGAGAAGCTGAAATATAAACCGGTACTGGACAAGTACTTCTCTGTTTACTGTGATTTCATTATTCAATTTTTCACAATCTGTCATGCAACAGAAATAGTTAAGTCAATGGTATAAGTTGTAACTGGTTTCTTAATATTAAACAATTTTATTTTTTGGAGCAGAACTAAGCAGAAAATTGTCACATATTTGCAAGGGACTGGGATATGAGACTGAAAAAAGCCAACAAATACTGTGAACCTTGTGGTGCAGTGCAAATGGTGTTTAAGGTCATCTTTCATCCCTTAATGGTAGTATTTCTTGTTGTGGTTACATGATTGTATAAGAATCAATGTACGCACAAGCTCAGTATAACAAATGCAAAGATATATGCTAAAGTCTTAAAGGGTCTAAAAGAACATGTTTAAAAATGTTGCCTAACTCATATGACAATGTTACTTTATGTGACAACCTTATTAATCATTTGTAGTTCAAATGTCAAAAAAGTTTAAATGTGATAACAAATTGTGAAAAATTGTTTCAAGATCTCTGTGTAATTAGGCACTAGGAACTTTTGGAGTACAGGTGGAAAATAGATAAACTGACCTGTATTTGATATGCAACAAATTGTAGGGTTATTAGTGAGGGCATTATAGGTTTAACCTTCCTAAAGGAAGGCTTCTTTTTGGAAAATAAGCAAATAGATTCCTGCAATAAAAAACCCAAGCTCTGCTTTTCGTTTTCCCAACTACAGAACCTCACTCATGGGACAAGTAGTAGGGTTTTTGGTGTATAGCCAATTTGTCCCTAAAAGCTGCATAGATTGTCATCTGTAGAAAATGATGGCGTGGAACTGGTTTCTATGGAGACTTCAGCTTGCATCAGAAGCTCTATATGAAAATGTTGTAGGGTATTCAGAAAATCATAGTGATGTATAGCAGGAAGAAGGGGATTGTTCTTTTTTGTTTTGTTCCTTTTATTTATTCACTAGTTTTATAATATGCTTCAGAACTTCAGCTTGGGAAATGAAGCCTAGCCATAGTTTACATAACTGTATAAATAATGCCAGCTGTAGAAGCATTTACACAACATTGACAGCAATGGATAAAAATACATAAAAAACTCAATTGCTCAAACATTGCCTTTTAAGTACAGTAAATCAATGAGCATAAGTTCTCTGAAACATCAACTGAGTAGAAACATGAATGTTTATAAAATATGGGGCTCCCAAGCAGATGGGTTAAGGGCTTCTTGGCAGTTTGCATGTAAAAGCAAAAATTTCCCAAATGGCCACTGTTCTGGATCCTTTTACATGTAAGCTACAAACTGCAGATACCATGATCCAAGTCTGTAGGACTGCTAACCAACCACAACTTCACCTGAGGTTGGTGGGAACTTCAAGGGTTCACTGTTCTTGAAAAACAAGATAAAATGTCACACATTAGTCGCCCAGAAGTGTATAGCTGGTTGATTCTTTTCCCTTTTGCCTTTTTGTTGTAGAATTTTCATTGATAATCAAGTTAATTAAACTTCATTTTCTGTTCTATTGATATTAAGGGAAAAAAACATCCTTTCTGAAATCTGAACTGCTTGTATGCTGACAGGAAGCAATGACTGGAGAACATTTGCAACCCTGGGCATTCTTGAGTAGTTTTGAATTGTGTGTTAGAATGAAAAATTAGATGTATAAAATGTTTTGTTTTGTTTTTTTTTTAATTTTATTTTATTTTATCTACTGCAGTCCCGTGGACTGTAAGATGTAATAAAGTTAATTCAGGAATTTAAACCGTACGTTCAGCTAGCTGGCAGTTTTGTCTACTCTGCTGCTCCCTTACAGCCCCAGAACCAGTACAGTTCTGATATTTATATTGCTGTCCACTGAAATATTTTGGAGTCAATCAACATGTTAAAAATATATTTTTCCAACAAGCTATATGTAAGGGACTTATACGTGATCAGGCCCCAAAATACACACAGTTTGATTTTGTATAGGAGTTTTGGACTCAAACTCATAAGAACGGAGAATACAAGTGTTACAAAAGGACAGGCAAACACAAAGAATCAGGGCTGCAACACCTCCAACTCCCCACATTGATGAAGAGTGCAGAACAATAGAATTGAATTTCCAAGCAGATATACATGAAAATAAATATCTCATGCCCAATTTTGCAACTCATTCCTTTAGCCTTAGCAAAGTCTTCCATTTCTAACATATTGTTCTAACAGATGGATAAAATTAAACTAAACTCTTACGCATCTTTAAACCTTTATTTAAGCATTTTTTAAAAAAACAGAGAAATTGTTCAATGATTAACAGCTCTCCACAACTACTTTTCAACTATGTACCTATCATCACATACTTTGTGAAACAGGCTAAGAACTTGCCTTTAAGTAATTAAGTTAGATAACTTAAGTTTAAAATTAAGTTAGATAACTTAATTACTTAAAATTGCTTTTCTCAACTACTTATGCTTTACTGGTATCACTGATAGTTACAAATGGGGATGCAGTGATAGAATGAAACCTATTTCAGTATGGGGAGAATTTAAGAGCTATTTTCTATAGTTTTATGAAATAATGTGTATATTTTGTTAACACTTCTCCACATTCTCTGCCTTATCTCAGCCATGCATTCCTGGACATCTAAAAACTCATCAGAAATATGAGTGGACCAGATCTTGTTTCCAATAGATGACATTTTTATTTGCATGAATTTGTAGAGGTTTTCCTTTTAACCTGCTAATGGGTAAAATTATGGAGTTCTTTTTAAATGCTTGGTCATGCCAAAAGGTTACACATGCAGACTGAAGGAGCGTTTCTTTCTGTATTCTGCTAACAGTCTAATATCCTTCATACCTGCATAAAATTTAGTTTGTGGTTCCCTTCCCACCCCCTTTTTATTTTGTTTATATTTCAAGATAAAAACAAACAAACAAAAAAGCAAACAAAAAACAGGACTATTTTGCTCACGTGGTCTCACTGTATAGCTATTACAGACTAGAGCACTTTTTAAATTTTTCCTTCACATTTTATGAAGGCCCATATATATATATATATGTATATATATATATTTAACATAATAAAACTAAGCAACCTGAAAAAACTCATGGGAAGCCTGTAGATTTTATTGGAGGTCAATTTTACCTAAAACACAAGATTCTCTCTACAGCAGACTTTATTTGCTACATTGAACTTGAATTTCAAAAAAAGAGGACTATGCATAGGTATAAAGACTGACACATTTCCCTTAGGGAATCATAAGACACCCTGGCAAAAAAAAAAAGTAAAAAAAAATCATCCTATAAGATAATCAGTTTCTCGCACTCTTATGATTTTAAGTTATATGATTTTTTTTTTAATTCATTTTTGGGGAGGTGTCTACTCTTCCCCCCCCCTCCCCTCCCCCCCCCTTTTTGTGTTTTGGAACTCAAGATTCTACAGGAAAAAGAATGCTATGTCAGTAATGTATATAGTGCAAATCTCAAGAACAGTAGTTTAGCATACGATAATAACAGATCTGAACAAGAAGCTGTGTTCTCCCTTAAAAAAAAAAAAAAAGAAAAAGAAAAAAAAGAAAAATTCTCATCTCACAATAGTACAAACAAAGAGTATGCAGATTTTCCCAGGACCTTTAGGTATTTATTGATAAAGCAGAATGGGGAAAAGGTAATTTACAACAGTATAGTTGCTCAGCCCAAAGCCATGTTTCAAATTCTTCAGTTGAACTAGGTGGAACAGGCTGGTTACTGACATTGTCAGTAAGTTCCTTGAATATTTTCCTTCAGTAGTGTGTTTTTGTATGGCTTATTTGTCAAAAATGCCATATACTTGAAAGTTTCATATTTTGTAATTTTTGATGAAATACCAGTTCACCTGAAAATATCCGACTAGTTCTAGTGAAAGCACATGAAGTTTTTAATTTCTTTATTGATGTCTGTTGGGTCTTAATATAGTTAATGTCCTTTTATTAGGTATCCTGTCCATGGTATAGTATCTAGTAGACTAGTTACAAAAATTGAGCCCCATTCCTTTAGTCATTTCAACTGGCTTTTATCCAAATGAAAACCTCATTTTAGGCAGTAGAAAAATTGCAGTATCTAATCTGGGTTAAGGTTTCATATGAAAAGGTCCTTTTATGCTAAGCAGATAAGTACTATTTCACCAATAATCTGTTTTTCACTGTAATATAAAATTAATTTTAATGCACTTTTTTTGCAGAACTCTGCAAGTACGATCAAGTCATTAGGCATTTGAATAAAAGGCGTATATGGTGAGGCCTAATCATTCAATTCATTAACTTCAGTAGATGGAGACTGTATCTTCTGTTTATATTCAAGGAAATGAATGTCAAAGATTGCCATGTGTGTGGTGTAAATAGGAAAGGCCACCAGTGGAGAGCTTCCATTTTTGTGATGAGAACATAAAAGTCAGTTGCTTCTGTTCCAGAGGTGATATTTTACTTAGACGTCTGCTCTGTTTGCAAAAAGGAGGCAAAATGTCTTTTGTTATTGATTTGCAGGCTGAGAGGGTTTGGACATCAATTAACTTTAAGCCTTTCCAAAGTCCTTCTGTAAACCTTTATGTTTTAATGATAGACTCAACAGTTCTCTGTAAAAATACAGCTCAGACAAGAGACAGAGGGAATAAAGCAAATAAAGGGTGTGGGTTATCATGAGAATAATTCTACTACATCCCTAGAGAATTTTGCTTCTTGTCATTAATTTGCCTAGACTGTAATTCTACTACAAAAATTTTGCCATGGGAAATTATATCATACTGTTCTAAAGTCTTAACCATAGAAGAATGCAATTTTTGTATATGCTTACCAGGAATGAAAAAAAAAAAAAAAAAAAAAAAAAAGGATGAATCTGGCAATTTAAAATGGCAAAAGATGATGACTGGATTTTAATGGAATTAATTCAAGGGATTTTGTATAATGTGCTTTTCTTGATATGTGGAATACAAGTTCCTTATTCTTTGAAATAATTCTTGTATGAATAAAAACAAGACCAGTGATGAATATTAGAATTTTAATTATAATTATATGGCTCAAATAGCTTTGAAAATGCTGCAAAATGAAATATATTGTTACTATGCATTTATCCTACATCCATCATTCATATAATAAATAGAGAAAATAACTTTTCTGTAAAATATATTCAAATTTCTGTACTCATGCTTTATGGTTAAATCACCATGATTTACAAGAAAATGGTAGATGCTGACTTTTGTTTATTTGAACATGTACTTTTCTCTACAGTCAAAGAATGACCAGTCATCCAAGATATGTAAGCAATAGTTAATAAAAACACTTGAATCTCATCTCTTCACTGCATCTTCTTCACTGTAAGAACAAAATCTCTATTTCAGGTTTTTTCTATGTGAGGATAATCTCAGCAGCCACGTTAACTCTGATATCAGTATAAGCACTACCATTAACCTCAGTAACAAATGAGTAAACAATACATTCTCTATGTCTCTGTTACTAACCTTGGAGATGGTTCTTTCATTACTCTGACTTACTTTCATTTTTGCTCAATGATTGTAAGGTACTATGAAAATAAAACTTTTTATTCCATTAACATCATTGCAATTGATAAAGTGCAATATAATGTAGACTCAAGCTCTTTTAACATTTCCCTGTTTGCACATGATACAATTCTTTATGTTGTTATGATACATGAAGAAATCCATTACACTATAGATAATATTCATTGATTGGATTACTGGAAAATTATTATTTAATTCCCGGAAATTTTATTCTGTTAATATTTCCTAATGTAAATAGTTAAGTTAAATAAGAAAACACAAAATACAGAGGGAATGCTGCTTAAAAAAATCTGTGATAAAACATTTGACACTGGGACAATTTGACATTCCATTCTAGCAAAATGGGAGTTTGCTAGAATAAAAAATAATAAATGAGGGACCCAAGACAGTGACTGCCGATGCCTTGATGACTGCTTTCATTTCTAATTTTGTGTGTATAAGGATATGGTTTTCCCCACTTGGTAATTTTGATGAACTCATTATAATTTGAAATCCATATACTTTTATTCTGCAATACACCCATAGTACTGCAATTTTGACAGGTAATTAGTAATACATTCTGCTACAACTGTCTGACCTAAACAAAGACCACTACATCAATAGACAGCCTGCTGTAGTAAACTCACAACCATGTGTTTAACAGAAATGGTTTGTTTGACATCTCTGAAAGTGATAAATGTTACTTCACAAAAACAAAAAACCTCAGTGTTATAGTTAATAAGCATACAGAAAACACTTGCATCTTCTTTTAGAGTTGTTTTGTAAATATTCTTTAATTAAATAGATTTCAGCAGAAAAATAATTTGATTCCTGTACAGGAGAAAATTAAATTCGTTTTCCATTTTGACTACAGTGCTCTCAATCCTGCCTTTACAAAAATCACACATACCCTTCATTTCATCATTATTATGAATCAGATTCTTCCTTCATTTGCAAGTCACCATCCC
This sequence comes from Anser cygnoides, assembly GCF_040182565.1. Classification (NCBI taxonomy): domain Eukaryota; kingdom Metazoa; phylum Chordata; class Aves; order Anseriformes; family Anatidae; genus Anser; species Anser cygnoides. Next base: position 41,148,371 of record NC_089912.1, read on the forward strand.
AATTCAGAAAATAAATACTTTATGTTAATTTTCATTTGAACACAAAATTTTATGAAAATCCTAGACTTATACAATGGTACGTTATTTTGAGGTCGCCTGTGACTACAGTTATTGATAAGCAAAATGGTTATAAATGGTTGCCACTGTAATACCAAATAAACACCCCTAGCTTTGCCATTCATCATCTTATACAGGCTTTTTATAACCCTGAACAGTCATTTCTTAGAACAGTGAATACATCAGTGTATGCTGACATACTTTAACTATTTCATTGACGTGGAAGCCTAAATTTTATGATAAATTTCAACACCTGAAAAACATCCAGTCCTTCTGGATGTATGATTACCAGGTATGCAAAACAATAAATAAACGTTGCATGGATTAATTTAATATTCTTCACTTTATAAATCCACTATACAGACATCCCATTAGAAAATTAATTTCTTAACAAAAAATCAAAGCCAGTTGAATATTCTCAGCATAAGTGCAAAATAAACCAATCAATTATGCAGCAATAATAATATTTTTTCCTGAGGTCTAACTACAAAGAGTTTTATCATTAGTTATGACGCAAATGTCAGAATATTATGCTGTGAAGCTGTCAAGTGGTTTGCAATGTTGAAAGTCACAATAAATACATTTTAATTTAATTTAATTTAAGTTGAATTTAACATGAAAATAATAGAGGCAGAATTAGCAAAGTATGCTTTAGAACACCAGTCATTCTACGTTTCCCTATTTTCTTCTTTTCCGCTTGTCAGTACAGTTGAAAATGTTTAAATCTGGCTCTGCCTTTTAAATGTCAAGTTAGTTTCAAAGTAATTTGTGTAATGTATGGCCAGTTCATGAGCTGGTTTCATAAAGTTTTAACATTGTTTTTTAGTTTTGTGACAAAAATCAAAAGAGATTAAATGTTGCAATTCTATTTCCAGCATTTTAAAGTGGGTTGGTGTCCTTCTACTTTGGAACCATTTATAGTTACTGTCTGTTATTGCTGCAACGTGAATATTGTTAAGGTTTAGGTTTAACTGGCAGTCAAGCTGACAGTCTACGTTGCGGTTACTTGAAACTATTTCTTTCCTTCTTGGATTATTTTTATTTAATTGCTGAAAGCCTGCAAACTAGCCATTTCAGAGTGCGAGGTCTTTCTAATATGGAGCTGCAAAGTTGCTCATAAAAATGGAATAAAAACAATCTCATGTGTCCAGAAGAACCTGTGAACAGCTCAGGATGAGTGTTATTTACAAATATCTCACTGCAATATTTTGCTTTCTTTGTTCAAAGCAAAGGAAAAAGGCAGTATGATGAAGAAATACACAGAATTACTGTGTCTCTGCACACTTACAAAATGCAGGGCAAGGCAATTACCTAGAAAGGCCCAGAAACATCTGGGAAAAAAAGCATGACAGATCCTGGATACGCCTAGTATAATGCAACTGTATTTTGTGTTTTATTCACGAGTAAGCTGTGTCATACTCAGCCACTGAGAAAAATTAAATGCTTAGTACCTTTTGGGGAAAAAAAAAAAAAAAAAAAAAAGCATCACAGACTGTCTTGCAGGCTCAGCATTGCCTACAGAGAAGACAATCCCCGTCTGATCATTTCAAATGCAGACAACAAACTGCTGTTCTACCAGCAAGACCAGCTGACTATGAGCACAAGGACCACCAGCATGCTATCTATTGGGAAATCACCAGCCGTTTGTGTGTTGAAAATCTTTTGGGATATTTTCAAAAAGCTATGAGACCTGTTTTTCTATTCTGGCCTCAGGGAGTCCAGTGACACACTCTGCCTCCTATGCAGAAGTCATCTGTGGAATACGATCAGAGAGTCGTGTTTATGTATGTGGGCTAAAGTAAACATTAATGTCACACAGAAAATTTTCATTTAAATTTAGGTGTGTAGCAACAACAACAAAGAAATCGTTGATGTTTATCGAAGTCTGAATATGGTTGTTATGATCAGCATTTCTAAAATATAATTCAGAAACTGAAACAAAAGGAAAGTTGATTTTCATGTTTGTGTATACACAGGGAAAAGCTTGTATACACATTCCCTAAAAAATCATCATTATCCCTCATAGGTCAGCATTCTTTACTGTTTTGAAACTGTGAAGTATGGCCAGTCATTTTAGTAGTTGTCAGTATGACAAACTTGTGCTTAGCCAGGCAGAGCATTTTAAGCTCTCAAGTTCACAAACTGTCTGAAAGTAATACAGAAGTGGAGGAACTCAAAATTAAAATTTGCAGGCTAGAAGTTTCCATCTGCCATCATACCAAATATACATTGGTCTGAAATACTGGTATCTAAGGTGTTCTTTTTATGTAAAACACACACAAAAAAAATGTTCTCTGAACTGAAAACTGAGGGTTCATAACAGAAATATAACACATCTCTCACTGAACTCCACATCTCATATCTCCATTGAGGACTTCCTGTGTGCTAAGTTGGAGACAGGAAAGAAAATTAACATTGTCTTTGTTGAAATAATTCTCAATAGAAAAAGGTATATCGTTATAGATGATCTTCAACACAGTGATTCTAGCTTGAGTCTCTGTTATTCCTACAAGACGCTGTAGTTGGAGCCTTGCCATTAGGAAATCTCCCTGCAGTTCATATGGCTACTGTTTTACTTTGCTTGGCTCAAAAGAAAGGAAAAAAGCTGTGTGGAAAATCACGGGTCATAGCTGGAATTACAGTGTCTCTGCAAACCCACCAAGTGCATGGCAAGGCAAATACCTAGAAAGGCTCAGAAACATCTAGGAATATAGCCTGGTGGTAACTGCACATGCCCAGCCTAGGAGCTTCATTGTACAGGCAGGCAAGCTATCTGATGGGTGACTGTCAACCAGAGAGTAGGTCACATAGTTTCCAGTCCAAAGGAAGAGGAGGCGGCTTTAACTGTAATGGAGGCAGAGGTGTCACAGCACATACAGTAGTCCACAACACAGTGTGAAGTTACCACATGCAGAATTTTAGTGAGGTAGCTTAGTTGTCGGAGGCAATCTACCTCCAGCTCACAGCACCCATGTCATCTGGTTCTCAAGGCTCACTGCTAAGACTGCACCTATTGCATAGCCTTTGACTCCTGTGTCTCTTGAACAGTTTCAGCCCTGCAGAATACCTTATTCTGTTTTCCTCTGGTTAGATCTCTTCTAGTCTCCAGCCAATATATTTGGTGATGGAGACCAAGTATCCTCCGTGACATTGGAGGAATGAAATGATCTACTGAGTGAATTTTCTGTTTTCTCTCAATTGTCTCGTAAGCACCAGGCTCTAAACAGCGTCAAAGGCCAAGGAAATAGAGTGGTTTGAACATAAAGTTGCTTTTCCATGCCAAAACCAGAAAAAAAAAAAAAAAAGGGTTTCAGTCAGCTCAGTAGCTCAGTTTGTTCCTAGACTGATCTGAAGTCTAACTAGTACGGTAATATTCTACTTATCACTTCCAAATAAATATGGGCTAAAATGGAACCTTGCAATTGAATAGAAGCTGTGAAATTCACTGGTATTTAGTGCAAGATTTTTCAAGGATTCCAGATCTGCAGAGTAGCACAGACCTCATATTATGTGTATGGGTGGGTTTTAGGGTTCTATGTGTTTGTGCTTTAAGTGTTTTCAGATCTGAAGACATCTCAAATAGCTAACTGTCACAAAGTGTATGCATTTTCATTACAAAACTGAAAGGAAAAAAACACCCCAACCTATTTTAATTGCTAAGCTCACATTTGTCTGACACTTTAAGACCATTCTATTTTACTATTCATATCTAGGGAAACATCCATATCTCATAGTTGGAATGAATGACTTTCATATTTCATGTTTATTTCATAGAAAATATTAAAAGTGACTTAATAGTTGTCTAAATTTCAATGGTTGCAGTTTGAATAGGACATCAAAGTCCATCAATAAATTTATGTCTATGTGTTGACAGAAGTTTGAGGAGCCAGTGTACTGTAATCTATAACAAGTTAAATATTGGACTTAAACAGCAACTTTTGTGAACATTTGTAAACTGTGTGGCCAGTTATGGCAGACATGCACATGCACCTCATATGCATATGAGGTGCCTGCAATGCCAATACAACATTTAATTCTCAAGGCAAGACTATAGTTCTGCAAAAATACAGAGGCAGATCAAGGAATATAAAAGCATACAGAGATAAGTTTTTCCAATATCCTTCTTAACGTGCGATGTACATTAATCATACAGTTCAAATAGTTTCTGCTTTTAGTGCAACATGTTGGAAGTGTGTCTCATCCTTTATTGGACGAAAGAGATGGTTCCAGAAAAAGTGCAATTATCAGCTGCCACTCTGAAGCCAAAAGTTAGGCATTGCCCACAAGCACAAATCAACCTGCTTCCCAAATATATGTCAGCAGAATAAGGGAGATTTTCTTTTCCACATTAACACCATGTAACACCTGCTGGACTGATCAGCTTTCTCAAGAGGGAAGTGCTCATTGGTCACCAGCAGCTAAAAGTAGTTAAGAGCCAATGAACATGGTTTTGCCATATGTGTAAAGAAGTGTCCGCAAAAGCCTGTACTGCTGGTGGTCCTTCAAGCTGGAAGAAAACTGTCACACAGAGATTATGTATTTACAAGACACAGTCCTACATCAAAAGACGAAGAAGAGAATTTCTTGTAACTCTTTTCTTTTTCCTTGCCTAAGTATATTTGACTTACAGACAGATCTGATTAGGTGGTGTATTTTCTTTTATGTTTTTCTTTTTTGCCTTTACTGGATTTTTGAAGACTATGAAAAATATTACTCAGGCATATTCAAAGCCTCAAAAAAGAAAATTATAATAATTTTCTCAGCAAAAACCTTTACTGAGAACACCAACAAACAATATTTTTTCCCCTTCAGAATGTTCACATGAAAAAACAAAGCAGAACCCACAAATGGATCCTATTCAGCACTCTTAGAAAACTTCTTAGTCGAGCAAATCTCTCACCAGTCTCAATGGGATGTTGATATGTGGTTTGCTGTGGGCTAAACTAAAAGGGGTAGTGCAGGGGAATCTTAACCAAATGGGAGTTTGAGAGGACGTCTTGCCTGATGCAGTAAAAATTTGGCAGAGCTCTGCATGCTACAAACACACAACAGTTTTGCCAGTCTTTGGAAAAAGTAAGTGTCCTCTCACACTGAGATCTCTAGCAGTGCCAGAGACCCTTAGGTCTACAGTACAGTGACTGCTGTAGTACCTAATTATTAGGTACCATGCCAGCTCTTGGAACTCGTTGTCCTGGTTGTCTGTGTCTGGGTTTCCTATGCCAAAGCCCAAAATTGAGAGAGAGACACTTAAAGACCTGCGGTAGCCATTGTGCTGTTCAGAGAATAGGACTTTCCATTGTTTATGCTTAAGCTGCTCCAGTTTTAGGTAGAATAATCAAACAAGCTTTGAAACCAGAAATAGAACAACAGAATTTGTCTCTCTTTTCTAGCTGCAGGAGGCATGTTTTTATGCCATGCCAAACTGCATTTTCCCTGCACGAAGAACCTACAGTGTTCTTTGCTGAAAGCAGGAAGCCTGCAAGAGATAATGCACAGAGCACACCAGTCCCTTGTGAAAGAGGATTTAGCACACAACCTGTTCACTTCATATTGGTCTTGGCAGGAATGGACATTTCATGTAAGCCAAATATAAAATTATAAGAGAAAAGGTTTATGTAAGGTTACAGAAGACATCCGTTATTTCACAAACAGAAAAATTACTTTTCCCCCTGAGTTTTCTGAATCTTAAGGTATTGGAAAAGGCAGTGGAATTGATAAAGGTGCTGAAGAAGAACAGAATGCATTCTCGTCTTTGTAAAAGAGCTCTGCAGTCAATGAAAATTTTAATATAAAAGAGGAACCTATTTAGTGATGGAATGCTGGCTCAAAAATTATGAAATCCTTGGCTTACCAATGCTCATAGCTGTAACAATATCTCCTTGCATATGAAGAAGGGAGTGAGAAGCTGGCACTACTATCCTCGGATTTAAGTGGGGAGGGAACTCTCTTTAGGACTCAAGAATACCAGAAGTTTTTTCAAACATGTAATAAGAACCTGCAACAGAGACTTGCCCAGCTTTACCAACAGAATTCTGAGTCTTAAGAGTGTTTTAATGGAAGAGAACTCTTCTCTCAGAAAGCTCAAGTACAACCACTGAGAAGTCAATAATCCATTGCAATGGTATAGGATTCAGGTAGGACTTTAAGTAAGGCGTAGAATTTTTGTGTGGCTGTGCAAAGAAGCAAAGTGAAATTAGTTTGTGGTTCACAGAAAGGGTTGAATTCTGCCCTCACTGATTAATTCTTTCAATTCTAAGTAGCTGTAATACCTCATCTATATCTCCTACTAGTAGGCATTTATGAGCCTCAGTCATCACACTATCAGAAAATAGAAGCAATTATTTCCCTCCTTGGGTTTTCTTTCTTCCAGGCAGTTAGTAGAAAGGATTGATTCATTTGCAAGGTGTTTACTTTTGCATTGGCTGACTTGTTGCTGTGATTTCCTTGTATGCCGAGAACCGGTGATGTGCTCTGTACTGTATGATATTAATTAATTATGATATTTAGCAAAAGTCTGTTATCCTTTCCAAGACAACAATGGGCATTAAAGATTTCCAAAATTTTGAAAATTTTGCAGCAGAAAATTTGTTTTCATAGGATTACCAAAATAAAATACTTTAGATTTTCTTTTCTCACATCCCCAGCAAAAGATCTGTAGTTTAAAGACCTCCCTGTTACTGTCAGCCATCAAGTAGAACAAGAGTTTCTAGACATTCTGGGCATGAAGTTGGTTCCTATCAATTTTAGGACTAGGGACCTTAAAAAAGTGGGTTAAGAAATGATTACATTTAAGTCAAAGCAGTAGCTGAGGTGAATAGATTTGAAGAAAATGTGGTTTTCACCATTGATATTTACAACATTGTTAATGAAGAAATGCAAAAGCTTGTTGGTAAAACAAATAATGTTTTCCATATACCTTTACATCACATTACTATCTATCTTTACACATACAGGTCAATCAAAATATTCATATTAAAACAAACAAACAAACAAAAAATACTGAGAAAACTGTAAGAATTTGCTTATAGATAACTTTTTGTAATATAACTCACAGTTATTTGGTCATTCCTGGAGATTTCCAGATTTTTTTCTGCCATTTTCTCTCACATGCAGAAAACTGTTATGTTAAAGCAAAATAAACCAGCTTTTTCCAAGCTGTTGGTCCACCTGTCTACTTCTTAGGTAATCACTTCCCTCCAAAGACACAGCCTTGGAAAAAAATAAAGAACAGCTCCAGAAGCAGTGGTTTAGAGGTTGGGAAGCAACTAGTCTACACAGCAGCCTCCACTCTCTCATGATTCATGGTACCTATCTTGGTGCACATTTCAGGCAACTTCAGGTTATGCATCTTTTTCCCATAATTCTGCTTGCTGTCCATCACCTCCTATGCCTTCAACTGATGAAGTTGTTTGGTGTCTGAATATAATTTCTATGCTGAAAAAAATCATATTTTGACATCACTTATATGTATTCCAGACTGTGGCAAGTCCGTTTACATTGATGTATTTCCATGGAGGCTGAACATTTGTTAATATACTATATTTGTGTAGACTTACAATGTCTGTCACCTGTTTTTCCTGTACTAACAGTACTAAAAACTCATTTGCCCTGTTCATAAATTTGAAGAGAGGGAAAAGAGTGGTTTAATGTTACTTGATAACTCATTTATTTCAGCCTTTCTTAGTCTGCAACATCCAGTCTCTGCTACCAAATTCATATTGTTAATTATGTATCTTTCCTACATTGTTCAATCAATTTTTAACAAGGGTGTGGCAAAAAGTGTAAAATGGTTCATTAAGATAAAAGAATTTATTATTATTATTATTATTATTATTATTATTAATAATAATAATAATAATAATAATTGTTGTTGTTGTTGTTGTTGTCTTTCATTCTTTCCCAGCTCCTCTGGTCTCTCATTATATACAATATATTATGTCACAAGATCTCTCCATAAGAGTAATGCCACATCCACAGCCAGCTCTTGAAGTGTCCATTTTCATGATGATAGGAAACAGGACAGCCAGTGAAGCCCTGATCTTTTATAGTCCTGCTCTTAAAAGTACAGAATGTCTTCATGTCTGCATTGTGTGACAAACATAAAACAGTAATAGGGCTCACTTCTGAAAGCAGTGCTTAATTAAAACAATATTTACATCATTATTTTATTTAATAATAATAAAAATATGGAAAAATCTTAAACTATTTGAAACACTTCTGTTCAAAAATAGACCTCCTGAGAGTAGGTCTAGTCCTTCTCACTAGTATAAAGATTTAACTGATTCCCTTCAAACATTTTTTAATAAGGACCTTGAGGATGTCACATCATCTGGGGAAAAATATCCATGATACTAGAATTTCTCTAGAGAAAATAGAATGGGTCAAAAACATTCTTAATATGAAAATGTTCTTCTAACCTGTGATGTTCTTCATGTAAATACTACAATATAATTCCTTGAAGACAAATGTACCACAATTGTCCTGGAAACATAACAAAAAAAAAAAACACAACCTTCTTAGACCAAGACTGTTTAATTAATCTCCACATGGAGTGGGTGAAGTGTGGTGTAACTAAAGATGGATTTGAACAGCAAACAGTGAAGGTCTAATTCAGAGGGAAGGTGAGGGAAAAGACCAAAAGAGAGAGCCAGGTTACTTATGTACACAAAAATTTTACTCAAGAAACTTTATTTTTCAGAAAAGCTGTGTTCTCATGAGGAAGTGTATTGGCTGGATAAAAAAGGTATACACAAAAATAATATTCTAATACCAGTGTTCTTTACAGTTCTAAAAACTGTCTTTACAGTGCTGATAAACTGTTCATCTTCTTACCTTAAATTTTCTTTTGAGCTTATCTCCTTCCGTTCATTATTTTAACAAGATGGACCCAACTAAAAGCATTACAAAGCCATACCTAATGAGCAAAAAACACTCTGGAGAGCAGTAGGGCTGAGCTTGCCCGTGTGGGAATGCAAGCCCAGAGCTGAGAACGGCAGCAAGGCAGGTGGGAGAGTAGCTTTACTGGCAAGGGGCCCAGTTCCACATTACCAGAAAAAGAAGAGCGGAACAAGTCTGATCAGGATGGTTAAGGTTGGCGGGGACCTCCAGAGCCCACCTGGCCCAACCCCCTGCCCAAGCAGGGCCACCCAGAGCAGGCTGCCCAGGGCCACATCCAGGGGCTTTTGCAGATCTCCAAGGAGGAGCCTGCACTGCTGATCTGGGCAGCCTGTGCCTGTGCTCCGTCACCTGCACGGTAAGGACGTGCCTCCTGATGATCAGATGGTGATAACCAGGGTCAGCCATGAGTTCAACGGTTACAAGGCAAGTTCCCAGATGAGAAAGATCTAAAGTCAAACCATGGAGTCAAGTTCAATCAGAAAAATACGTGGTCAAGGCGATGGATGAGGGCCTGACCTTATCTGCTGCTCCTAAGCAAAGCAAAGAGCACTGCTGATGCGTCTCACTGCTCTTTCATGGCACTATTCACACCAGTTTGACCCCAGGTTATGCAGCTGCACAGTATCACAACTAGCCTTGAGCACAGGCAGTCAAACCCATAGCAGGGGTAAAATACATGGCGCTTCAGGCTCCTGGGTTTGTATGAGGCTCCTCTGGGACAAAGATTCTCCTTTCATTTCATGAACTTCAGAAACTGTATTTTTATATATCTCACTCTAATGACTTCTTCAGACATATTGTCCACTTTGTAATTTTATGGTGATATAGGATAAACATCTCTATGGACAAGGAACTACACAGAAAGCCCTTTGACATCCAGAACGGGAAATGCGATCAAATAGCAGTGCTAGTTCAGTAAATATTTAATGGCTTATTTGGTAAACATCCATGTGAGGTGCAATACATTCTGTTTTAATTTGTCGGAACCAATTGAAAACAACAAAAAATCTATGGTTAGAAGGAATTAGCTCCTGTAATGAGATAGGGAATTTACCTTTGGTACCATCACCTGGACACGAGAGCCAGAATCAAATATTTCTTTTCACGCATTTTTTGATATTCACCACTTTCTCCTTTTCAGTTGAGACCTACTAGGATACAAGAAGAAAAACTGTTAGACACTAAAAAGATTGTGGTATCCAGCTGCTCAAAGGTGGGACAACCATCCCAAAATCTGGAGAAAAACAAATTTTTTCCTTCCCTCATATTTAATCTGTTAGACATAAGAATGAGAAACCCTCAGGCATGTCTTCTCTCTCAGAAGGCCCAACTGAGATTTTGGTTTTCCCTCTGCAGCTGGAGCTTAGATGGACAATTGTGGACAAAAGCCACACAGTTCTGCCCCTTACAGCAGTGTTTAAGAAATCAGTTTTTCAACCCACAACTAGTCCAGCAGACAACATAAGGGCTGGGCATTCTTTCCAAAGCAATCGGAATGGTGTCAAGGGTGTATAACATCTCCCAGGACAGTCATTTTTTAAGAGGTTAGAGTGACAAAGTCAGAAGAGGCCTACCAAAATTTTAAAAATCTATTTTAAATTTATTTCCTGAATTCAACATTATTAAATTAGTGAAAATGTTGAAAGATGACTGTGTATGCTATGCGTATTACAGTAGTGATCGCAGATGTAGGAAACAAGCTAGATACAAATCTCAGAACAACGATGTTTCAGTAATTCTGCTGCCCTGACTGCAGCTACCTGTGTGAGCAAGAAGAAGAAACTAGTCTGCCGTGTGTAATGCTCTTCTTTCAAATATAATTTATTTAAGTCTTTCTTACTTACTTTGTGGTGCATTTCTGTCAGGATAATTTGATGCAGGCTAAAAGATCTGCAATTGATAGAAACAATTAGTAAAGCTTTTGCTTGGCTTTAGTGTAAAAGTTGAATTAATCTGTCCCAACACTGATGACAGAAGTATTTTGAATACCTCATATGTGTGGATAAGTAAAGAGCATGGTGTCTTCCTCTGCCTCTTGTTTTCTACAGCACCGTGAACCTCCACAGACACTCTGCAGAGAAAAATTCAAACAGTTCAGCAAACCAGGTGCTGTCACAGGATGTGACTATTCTTTGTTTGGCACACTGAGAACACAGTCCTTAAACCAGCCAATGAGACTGGAAACAGACCTGGATGCATAAAACAAAAAATCCATAGCTGAGCCTATAAACAGCTCTGTGTTTTTTATTTAGCTAATTTAATTACTTGAACTTAAAACAGACCAAGTGTGTGCAAACAGCAACATTCTTCTATAACTTGATGCATTTTAAATTCTGAGAGTGTTTTCTTGTGGGAGAGAGAAGAGAGACACACTGAGCTCTCTGAAAGCAATTAAATACTAATAACGGGGGGGGGGAGGGAGGGAGGGAAGAAGGGAGGGGGAGGTGGTGACATCATGCTGCATGACTTCTTCAATTAGAACACCAAGTCATTTCTGGCTTAATCATTCCCACTTGTTAATTTGTTCTCTGGAAGACTTAACAGACCTGCTTCTTGCCCTCATTTTAAAAAGGATATCTGATCCTGACACCTTTTAAAAAGAATTCCTCTTGGAAGTGGTCTTGTATTAAAACAGAATCTAGTTTTCTTCTTACAGCAGAACAAGACAGCAGTAGTTCAAAAAAATAAAGAAAAAAAAAAGAAAGAAATTAAATAAATGAGCATGATTGTTTTCATTTGCTATTTAGCAAGAAGAGGAACTGAATCGTCCACCTGCAGAAATTAAAAAGAAGTTTTGACATTTGCAACAGTAGAAAGTAATTGTAGCCCAGTGTATGTAAATTACCATACAGCTCCCCAAGGGCTTACCTTATAATTTGTAACAGAATCATGATTTTATGTCTATTTATGTGTTGAATGTGTTTGGGGTCAATAATGAGAACTTGTAACATTGGGCATTTAAAGAACGTAACCAGAGTAGAAATAAGTAGGGATATTCCTATTAATTAGGAGTCAGTATGTGTTTTGAATCTTGTTTTGCATTATTAATTCTGGTTCTATATTATTTTCACTCCAAAAAGGATATTCTTAAGATGTTTTCCATGTTAGGAGGAAAAAAAAAAAAAAAGCAGTATAAAAACATCTAACTTAAAGTCCGATTAATCCACTAAAATCACATTCTTTAATCTTATTTGTGAATATTCTTGAATGTTGCTGTAGCCTTCAATTATTTTTTTTTGACCTTTTTTACTCCATATATCTTTAGATCTAAATGACTGATGTTGCAGTTACCTCTCTAATGAAATCACCATTTATTTTAAGGTAACTAGAGCAGCTAGTTACTACACTTTTCCTTAAAGTTAAAAGTAGTGAATAAAATAAACCAAATCTCCTTTCCATCCTCAAACCAGGCTTTATTTTTAGAATTCATTTTTGACTGAAGTCATTGCACACTACCAGTTTCAAGATCCTTTCTAATATGCAAGAAGCCTCTCTGACAGTTGTTGCAGCTCCTTATCTTGTGCAAGATTTTGGCTGATTTGTTGGTGTTTGTCAGCATAACTGCTTAGAAAAATATAAGGACAATAATCAGGCCTGTCAGGTGTATTGGGGCTTGCCAGAGCTGAACATATCCTGCACAATTACCATCACCTCCATCCTGAACTAAGTAAAGAATGATACATATGACAATCTTTTGCAGAAAATATAAAAAGAGAGGAGGAAAAATTCTTCTGAGAAGAAAGGAGATTCACAGGAAGGATTTAGGTTGTTGAATAAAGAACAAATGTCAGCAGCAAGAGAAAAAAGAACAGGATCCATGATACATTGGAAGGAAAGAGAACATCATTTTATTGGAAAGGAATTGGACAGACTTTTTAACTTGAATTTTGAATATCCATTTAATAAAATATAATAAGATCAGTAACTTCTAAACGAAATTTAGATAAATGTAGGCAAATCACCAGAATTTCAAGATCTCACATGGACTGAAGAAACTGTTTACATTTTTAAAGGACATCTTCATTTTTTTTGTTTGTGAACTAATTCAGAAACTAAGATAAAAAGCCTTTCATATGGCCCTGCAACATATATATTAGCACCCCCATTTTACAGGTGAAGAAAGGTTAAGTAATTTGGCTTGGGTCAAAGAAAATGATGTATCAGAGCCAAATTAGAAGTTTATAGTTTTTAGATCTGTGCTCACGCCATTAAATCACAACACAGTCCAGCAATCACTATTAGCAAATTATCTTCTAAATTAACAGTGATCATGAAGAACCTTCTGCAGTATCTTTCTCATCCCTTCCTCCTTTTTCACCAGAGTGCTCACAGACTATTGAAAGTTAAAATACTGAGATCTACTTTGAGTATGACATTAATGTTTAAAAGTCCCTGCACAACAGAAGTGATCCAGAGTTTTCTGTAGTGCAGAAGGTCGTGCATCTGGCATCTGCACCTGGTGAAAAAACATTCAAAAGAAAAGAGTAGAGCCATTTTCCAAGGTTACATATGTGCCTCCCACAGAGAGCTGCAGCTTCTGGCTCAAGATAAAGACAGGAACTCTGTTACCTCTCTGTATTCTTTCAACATGAAAAACTATAATACCAATTTAAGTGACTCTTCATTACTAAGTAGATTGGACTGTACATCTGTCTTAAGTCACCTTTCTTTTCACTTAATAAAAGGCAAAATTTTCTAGTAATCATCTTCATTAAGCGTTATTGTATTTCATTTTACAACAGAGTGGAGTAAAATAAATGAATGTATGTTCAAATTAGACAAGCAAGTACCCATATTTTTTCAGGTTACTGAAACCAATAATTCAGTGAACTCCTAAAAATTTCACTAGATTTTTATTTCTAGCATTCTGCTCTTTCTTATCATTCATTTTTGTGTAGCCATTTTATGTCCACTTGAAACGCATGGGAGAAATCCTAATCCAATGGTGAATATGCCCCTTGCTTCAAGGTTTTATCATATGCATGTGCAAGCAGCACAAAGTCCAAATCTGCTTGATATTTTACAGCATTACAAAAACACTCTCTTTCTGTCTGTGAGGCACAGATTTGTTATATACCTTGGAGCAGTAGATCTTCAATTAAAAAGGGAGAAATTGGTCCAGGCATAATTCCAGTGGAGTAAGTAGAGTTATACTGGGACTGCATTTGTCCCACAGCACCTGGCTCAGGAGTTACGAGCCATCTTACCAGGACCTGAAGACAAGAAGAATTTACCACAGGAAGAAGACCAACACTTTTTAATTCCTTCTCCTGGCTTGCCATATCCTTTGAAGAATATCGTTGGTGAGCTGAAAATAAATGTTAATTGTTCAGTAGGTGGTACAGTCTAATTGCATAGAGATATACTAGGTACAACAATATGAAGAAGATACAGATCCCAAGTAGAAAATCTCAGAATATAAGGGAAAGGAGAATGTTGTTGGGTGAATGGGTAGGTAGGTAGGTCTGCAGGGAGACAGACAGAGAGATCAGTTATGATCTGAATTTTTTTTGTTGTTTGGTTGGTTGTTTTTAATTTTTTATTTTATTTCATTTTTATGATCAGTTTCTTTCAAAGACTGCCTTCTTGTAAATGGATAGTTGCTCTGCTAAGGCAGGAGACATCCTTGTGGAAGAGGGAGAAAACCTCACTGAAGAAGTTGGGCAAAATTCCTCATACCTTTGCTTGTTCTGCAGACTGAGGGGAAGTAAGGTCATGTGTTACCTCAAAGCCTTGCGGTCTGGATCCTCTCCCACCCACCACAGCTGTTGCTGGACAGAGGAGGAAGCCAGGTCCAGATATTTAATTCCTGTTTAGTAGCGGGTAAGAGGAATTGCATCCAGCTTTGCTGCCAAGGTGGAAACCACAAGAAGTTTGCCAGTTGTGGCAATTGGTTTCAGCCCCATCCTTCTCGCCCTTCATTAAGTTACTAGACAGCTGGTAAGATCAGGGCAGCGGGCTTGGAAAAGATTTTTCCCAAATGACCAAATGACCCAGAAATTTGTCCATTCTGTCTGTGGATGTGAAGTGTGGGTGCTGCAGTAGTGTCCAATGCAGATGGGGACACAGTCCAGCTGGTTAACCAGGACATGCTGTAGCACTGTCTCTCATTTTAGCAGTGCAGAGTGAAGGAGTGTGTTTGCGTGTCTTATGCACTGTGAGGTTACCCTTCTCTTGCTTATCTTACCTTTTATATGACAAAAAGTCAGGAGGCTAGACAGTATTTAAGCTCCTGAGAGGAGAGTGGGGGCACCGCCTTCAGAGCCACCCAGGTGCTGGGTCTTCTTGACAAGTAGTGTGGGCTGAAGGATCATATAATTTTAAGAAAATTATGATCTCTGAATTTAATCATATGCTTGTGTCTGCGTCTGGTTGCTTCTGTGTTTGCATCAGACATGCTGTGCCAAAACAAAGACCACAAAACACGAAATATTTGAGAGCCTCATGGGTGTGTTAATATTCCAAGATAAATATATCTTTCTTTTACCAAGAGTTCTACCTCAAGCACTGACTGAGAACAGTTTTTAGAGGCATATGTATTAAATTGGTCTAAGGGTAAAAAAGAACCCACAGAAAGGATAGCAAAGTTTACTGTATTTTTTTTTTTTACAGTTAAGATTCTTTTCTAGTATCAAACTATAGCTCCAGTTATAAAAAATCTCAGCCATGATATTGGTTATGGACAGAAGTCGACAAATTCAGCCTAGCATACAAACATTCAGCTTCCACTGAAATCAAAAGGCGTTGTGCCCACTTACACCATTCTTGAATTCGGTCTAATGACTTTCAGAGTTCCAAAGTGGCTTCCACTGCAAATGAAAGAAATATTTATAACAAATTGTTATTATTTCTATTATCCTAGCACTTGGTGGGGCCACTTGAATGTGAAGTTCCCTACAGTACACACCATTGCATGTTATTAAATTTTATGAGTAGACAAGAAAAGTGCTATGGTTTTCCCAAGGCCACTTGGCAAGTTTACGAAGTTTGGAGTAGTTGTGTGCTTGTCTTCTTCAGGCAGGCTGCCTGTGACTGTTTACCCAGCTTCTGCTCAGGTTTTGGCTAAGACAAAACTCACATTAAGGCCTGAGCAGCTCCGTTAACTCAAAGTGATAGCAACAAGTGGGCTGGACATGAAGGCCTGGAAGAGCTAAAGGTCATTACACAGCTGCTGTCACCTACGGGTCACTGTGTTCTTCATCCTTCATCCTTCCATATCAATTATCTGGCAGTTTCTTCAGAATCCAGTGACTCATGGAGCTGATGTAGGCCAAAATTCCAGACTGGAAGGTATAAATACGTCAGCTTACTCAAAAAACTTTTGAAGTGGGTTCAACAGCAGTCGTACTGGTGAGATTTTCGTACTTCCTGGCGTGATGCAGGGAATGCCTGCACTGTGATGGAGGAGGAAGGATGCGTCTTCTCATCATCAGCAAGGTAAGAAACTTGCTCATAGGTGCACAGGTTATGAGTAGCAAGTTATGAATTAGATAACTAGAGAGTTAGAAACCTCATTAATTCATGAGTTCATGTGTTAGACCAGTCATTAAAAAAAGGATTGAGACCTTTTTGACACACTTGTTTTTTTTTTCCTAATGAGCTCATAGAATAGAGTTCAGTTTACAGAATACCTTCTCTATATTTAACAGATCCAAACAGACAATGATGGCTACAGTAGTTTTCTTTTATTGTTATGTCTTCACAAATATTAGTTGAACACTTCATGTGTTGTAGAATATATTTTTTTGCATTCTTTGGCAGGACAGGAGGAACGTTATGACCTAAACCGTACCTTTCCACCAGCTTTGCATGTCCATCTGTGTCCAGATCAGCAAGATTCAGGCTGGAATTTCCCTTAGCACAGTCTGTAATCAATGTGGACATCTTACTCTGATAGTAAGATGTCAGTAACAATCCCATTGATTTTACCTGTATTGGAGCACAGTAAGCCAAAATTTCATTGCAGTTGGACACCATTTCATCTGCAAGAGTTATATCGTGACATAACATATTCAGGCTGCTTACCAGAGCTGCCCTGTGGTGATAACCAGACAAAAACCAGCAGCAAGACTCCATTTTTTCAGTCCCAGCTAAATTTATCAGAGATTGAGCTTGGTCATGTCTTGGGCAATGTGAGGTCAGCCACAACAGGCTTCACCTCTAAGAGACCAATATGAGATGTTTGTGCTTCACTAGGCCTTACTCTTCTTGCTAATTACCTTGCTAATCTGATATTCTCTAACTGAAAATAAGTTTTTTCTTCCCTGCAGATGACATAGAATTCTCCTGAGCACAACAAACATTGCACAGTTCTGTGGGTGCTTCCAAACATACAACACCCAAAAAATAAACCTCTGATCTTCCCATGATGGCCTTCAAATTGTGTGAGCACTTAGCTGTACTTTTTTTTTAAAAAAATGAATGTTTGCTCGGGTTCAAATCAGACTCCAGCCCGTGACCCACTGGCAAGAAGTCAGTGAGAAAAGAGGGGATTCTAGAGTCACTGTAAACACATTTCCCAGATGCCTTACGCTTCAGCTGGGATTTGTATAAATGGCTTTTCAGGCTAAATGGACCCCACTAATCTGTAGCGCAAAACTGTCTCTACCGCATTTTCTGTTTGTTGCCACAAGCAGTAGGATGACAGTTTGATTATGTTTATGACATTTATAGAGCCAGAACTTTTCTTCTATTACCAGAAGAAGAAGATAAATCACTTGCTTTGAAAGAAAAGAGACTGAAAGTTCATTTTTTTAGCTTGAGAATTAATCAATAGCTCTTCATTACCCTTTTATTTTAGAAATTAGAGGAAATTATCTCAGACTAAAAATATGTGGTTATACATGAAGGGGAAAAAATAAATAAAAAAATATTCCATGCTAACACACCATTCAAGAATTGCAGTCAAATCTAAAAAGAGTAAAAGTCACCATGTCATATTTGTGACTGTGACTGAAATGCATGACCTTCTTGTAGTACAAGAGCCTTTCTTAGAGCAAATCCATAACAAATCCAAGGACTGAGACAGAACATGTGACTCAAGTGAAAAGTGATGAATTTAAAAGGAGATCTGATTCAAATAATGGCTGCAGTGTATTTTAAAACTTGAGTCTGCCTTTACTGCATTTTCACAGCTCACACTGACATCTGTGAAGTGTGCAGTGGATAAGGGAAATAATGGGCTTGATCTTGAAGTCATAGCTTCAAGAGGGACAAAAACCTTAACTAAATTCATGATGAGATGGGTCTACTCAGTGGGATTTTTTTTCTGTAGGGTGAATGCAGCATGTCATTCTGTACTGATTTTAAATGGTTAATCATATCATCAATCCTTCTGAGTATACATTTTGTTTTTCAGATGAATTATTTTAGGAAAAAAATCACTTGCTCTGGAATCAAAACAATATTTTCTGTCAAGAGAGGTAAGAATCATAGACTCATAGAATCATACAATCACATAATGGTTTGCGTTGGAAGGGACCTTAAAGATCATCTAGTCCCGCCCCCCAGCCATAGGCAGGGACACCTCCCACCAGATCAGATTGCCCAGGGCCTTGTCCAACCTGGTCTTGAACACCTCCAGGGATGGGGTATCCACAGCTTTTCTGGGCAACTTGGTCCTGTGCCTAAGGAAAAAAAATTCCTCCTAACTTCTAATCTAAATCTCCCTTCCGTTTGTTTAAAGCCATTCCCTCTTGTCCTATCATTATCTGCCTGAGCAAAGAGTTGCTCTCCATCTTTTTTTTTTAAGCCCCCCTTAAGTATTGAAAAGCTGCAATGAAGTCTCCCCAGAATGTCCATTATTAGTTTATTCCAGAAAAAAAATGTCAATTTTATTTAGTCTCTGCTGCTTCTTGCCAAAATTTCTTCCTGGCTGTGAAAAGAGAGGGAAGACTTGGAATGGTTGGAAGGGACTGTGGAGGTGATAATCTCCATGAAGATTGTTAAATCTTTTACACTAGTAATAAATCTGGCAGTGCTATCTGGTGATGTTCTTTTATTTGGTATTTCCTTTGGAAATTATCAAGAGAACCTGCTGCTTAGGATGGATGTTCTCTTTCCTAGTTACATATCTATATAGAAATAGAGTTTATTTTTTCAATAATTCACACAGTAGGTAAATATTAGTTTGGTAATATCAGCAACATCCATCCCATCATTCTATTTTTCTGTCAACTTCAGAAAGTACCACATCATTCAGAGCTTATAAATGACTGCTCAGCACTCTGGTACAAATTTTATTAAGTAAAATAAGTTAGTTTCTATTGCAGTAGTACTTCAAAACCCAGAAAAAAAAAAAAAAAAAGCTTCATTTCAATAAGAGCTGTAAAGCAACAGGAAGGTTTTGAAGATGACAGTAATTAACCCTGTTTTGTTATCAAGAGCAGGGACAAGAGAATATGGCAAAGGTACATCACATGGCAAAGCTACAAAGTTAATTTTGGTTCCTGCAGTCACTGGGTCACAGCTGGCTAGCTATTGATCAATGTAAGTCATTCTTGTCATCCTGGCAAAAATAGATGTCTAAGTTTTAATGAAAAAAAAAAAACTTCTAAAATACTGGAAGATAAAAAATTGAAAGTTTCCTGGAAAAAGTGAATTGAAAGCAGAGAAGTCCAATTGTTTATTGTCTATAAACAAAATAAATGTATTTATTTCTGTGAGTCTCGAGTCACTGACAATTGTAATTCTCCCTGGTTCTGGTGCTCTAATTTTAATTTCCACTGACATTCATTTTTCAGTCTTGTCATCTTATTTCCATGCAGAAACAAGAAGGAACAAAAATAATTATCTCCATGTGCAAATACATGCCTCTGTTTTATATTTCTACTCTTTTTGCAGGCTAATAAATGCCATTTAATATTTTCAAGATGATCTATTTTAAACATAATGAAGTTTATTTTAAGAAGGTTTTTCAGATTAAGACCAAAGATAGTCTCTGTCAATCTAGTTGTGCAAATCAAAGATGGCCTCCACGCCATAATTTTTTGCCTTCATCTCTATGCCAGAGTTTACCAGACCTGCAGTTCTGCTGACAGAATGTACCAACTGTCCCCTTGTCAGCTAGAAATTTATTTGCCTAGTGAATATTTAACTAGCAAATGTGAAAAACATTAGTTTTTCATGCTTATACAAAAATATTGTGAATGCAACATCTTGTAATGTTGCACTCCTTTGGCCAATCTAATAGTTTTCTGACTTATAAATGACATAAACTGCTTAGTGAAAATATTATATCCTGATACTGCTATGATGTGTAAATAACAACAGACACTGTAGTAATTCAGCAAATAAGAAATACAACAAATGTGTGTTTAACTTGGGTTATGATAACCAATTTTTTAAAGTAACACAAACAT
This sequence comes from Anser cygnoides, assembly GCF_040182565.1. NCBI lineage: Eukaryota > Metazoa > Chordata > Aves > Anseriformes > Anatidae > Anser > Anser cygnoides. Next base: position 41,168,686 of record NC_089912.1, read on the forward strand.
AAATAAGATCCAGTTGAGCACGCTTCCTGTATGTTGATAGAACTGTTGCTTCTGATTCTGTGATGTCTTTTTCATAATATTAGTGCCAAATAGTGATATTTGTCTTCCAACTATTTTTCTCAAAACATTTTTTTATTTTTTATTTTTCTTAGGCATTAAACTATTTTACAAAATACATATTAATTGTGAGCAATTGAGTTTTTTAGTTATTCAGTAGTGAACCACACATTAAGAGCTATGTCATTTCTGGTATTCTGGTTAGTTTCAGCTAATTCATATCACATTGTTACTGGTCCCAGACTACATTAATATGCAGCAATATTTTTGACAAGTATACTTAAAATTCCTATTTTAAATCTTCATCATCTTTAATAGCTTTGAATAAGACTCTTAAATTCATTCTTTTGGGCCACTATGTCTCAGTTGCATGAGTGCTTACAGAAGACCAATATAGGTCATAGGGAAATAATATAAAACTAAAGCAGGCATTGCATGTTTTTATACTCATCCATTCATCTCAACTCTGTAGAACTGTACAGCTCTTTTAGAAACATTTACTCCTTATTCTTAGGATTCCAAACTACATACCAGGACAGGTTACAAAAGAGAAACTAGCAGAGGAACTTTGCCTGTGACATGCAGGGATGGTGCATGTCACATGATGGGTTTGGGATGTATTGGGATGAACCCAATGATGAGCCAAAGCTCAGAGTTGAGTTGTAGAGCTGTAACTAGAAAGAGGTGACAATAAAAGCTTCTGTACCTACTTTAGCAAAGCAAAAATAAACAAGGAAAACATCTTGGCAGAGGACTATGAAACTTGCTTTGGTCAGGCTGAACTAGATGACATCCAAAGGTCCCTTCCAACAAGCAGAAATACTCTCCATCAAAACTATGCCAAGGCAGAAGAAAATTTTACAGCAAACTTCTTCATTCCAATCTGTTTTTGACAGCAGTCAGGTTTTGTTCTTTGAAAGTATTTATGTCTGAAGCTATCTTTTTATCCAAATGCAACTTCTTGCTTTTGTATACATCATTCCTTGTGGATATCACAGTAAGAATTTTGAAAGGAGAAACATATTCCTAAAAACATCCCCCAAACTGTTTCTAATTTGAGCATACAGTGAATAACTTGAACATGAGTGTTACAAACTCACTTAACTTTAAACATGTGAATCATCAACAGAACAACTCAGAAATTGAACATTAAAGCATATTTAGGTGTTACATTTGGATTGCAGATCTAGAAAGCAATGAGAAACACTATCATTGCTCCCCTTTTGATTCTGAGGAATACCAGTCTTTATAGTAAGATAAACAGTTTGTGTATCCTTAACCACTGGAAGCCAGGTAGTCACTGACTGGAAGCCTAAAAGAAGTTCTGAGGAATTCCTGCAGGGCTATTTAAAAAAGGCATGATTCCTAGCCATCAAAAGTTATGAGCTTTCCAAGACAGAGAGAAATTTGAGACATGAAAATGAACTAGACATCTTGTTGGATATACCAAGCAGAAGAACAGAATTGAACAGAACTTGTACATAAACATAAAGACATATGAGTAGCAGTGGAGGTCCCTTGGTCCCGCCATGAGGGTAGGCCTCATGGCGGCCTGCAGCTCCCTCACGAGGGGAGCGGAGGGGCAGGCGCTGAGCTCTGCTCTCTGGGGACAGCGACAGGACCCGAGGGAACGGCATGGAGCTGGGACAGGGGAGGGTCAGGCTGGGTGCTAGGGAAAGGTTCTGCACTGAGAGGGCCGTCGGGCACTGGGACAGGCTCCCCAGGGTCATGGTCCTTCATGCCAGTTGGAAAGGCACCAAACCTTCCAGAGTTCAAGAAGTATTTGGACAATGCTCTCAGACACAGGATTCGATTTTTGGGTGGTCCTGTGTGGAGCCAAGAGTTAGATTTGATGATCTTTGTGGGTTCCTTCCAACTCAGGGTATTCTATGATTCTATGACTTTACATTACTAATATAATATTGTTGAATAGATGTTTATAGTATCTTAAGCCAAAAATAACCTGGTCCCTAGGAAACTAAATGAAGACTTAACAATGGCTTATATATATATATATATATATATATTATATATATATATATTGTTTCAGTGCATTCTTAAAATCAAAACAAATCAGGTGAAATCTGTGATCAACTTTGTCTGGAGTCATGTGATCCACATTACTATACTGATAGAGAAACCAATTCACTCAGAAAGGTGAAGACCTCCTTAGCATTGCAGGACGTATTCAAATATGCCTTTCCTCAGAAACTAGAGATCTGTAGGACAAACTTTAATCCTTGTGCAGTATAATTATATGTCAGGCTATCAAATTGTCCAAAAATATCATGGTTACAAAGAAAGCAACAGCCTTGTAAACAGTTTGTCCCATATGATTATGAATGTCAGGAATACTAGAATTCAGACAGAATTTAGCACTATTCTGACCCCTTTACTCTCCTGAACATTTCTAGGCAAGTAAATAGTTGGTTTCAGGATTCATCTAATGAGGCGAGAAAGCTTCAGGTTCTTCTGGCCTCCACCAGTTTGTAGTGAGACGGGAATTCCTGGGAGGGCTCAGGAGAGAGACAGGGAACCCAGCTTTGGTGTCGCTGTACCCAGGATTCAAACAGAGTTTCTGGGGGCTCTGGATGGTTTATGATTGCTCCAAGATGCAATAGGGGTGGATTCGGTCTTTCAGCATCTTATAGTTCAAAGCCTTTCTGAGTATCTTCCATCTTTGGTGTCCAGACTCTGGTGAAGGTTATACACCATTCTCGAGGAGGAAATATGGGGTTTCTTCTTGAATTTGTATAGCCATGTTGTTCACTCATATGACTAGAGATAATTCCTTTACTTGAATGTGATTTTTTACTTTTATACAAATAAAGTAAAAATATAAAGGGAAAGAGAAAAGATAATTTCAGTTCCTAAAGCATCCACTTGGCAAATGCCATCTGGTATTTATCTATGTCATTAATTGACTTCACAGCTGAAGACTTCAAAGAGGAGCTGTGTGGGAATTGGAAATTAGGTTATTTCAAAATTTGTTTTTGTTTTAACTCAGATCAACATGTTATATTTAGAAATGTCTTTAAAAAAAAGCATTTCAATATATAATTTCAGCCTCATAGCCTCATTTCAAGAGGAAATCAGAACATCTCTTCTTAATATTTTTATTCTATTTTCTAGTTTAGTTAGTGAAATCTTTTTTTTTTTCAAATTGGTTTTCCATTTTCTATCAAAAAATCCTAATATTTTCTTCAAACCTCTGAAATATTTCACAATGTTTTATTTATTTATTTATTTATTTATTTATTTATTTATTTATTTTTAATGGACTCTCCTCCAAATCACATCATTTCTATGCTGCTGTTCAGACTGAATTCCGCTTTGTTTCACTGGAGAACTTTACAAGATTTACAACTGTCAGCTGCCTAGAAGATGCAATTAAACACTCTTTGAAGGAAAAAGAGAAATTCTGCAGATATTTGTGCTGACTGTCCCTGATCTTTCTTGGTGGTCATCACAGTAATTTCACATGCATGTCCTGCGGATATTCCATTTAATCTGTGCTCCAGTCTGCTCAGTCACATTTTCTGCTCCCCAGGCATGAGATATTCCACCTTGCAGCTTTCAGGAGTGTTTCTTTAAAATTGGGCATACCTTACATGCAGAATTCATCTTGCCGTACCTGCTACGTGGTATTCCAAAAAAAAAGAAAAAAAGTCTCTGGTAGAATCTTAGTTTACATTTGCCAAGTGCGTCTACTAGAATAAGCCAGTACTGGTTGTTTGATTTGCTGTTGTCTCATTTTGTTTCAAACAAGGCAAAGTATGCCACTATTTATTAACAATTTGCACTACAAAGACTACATCATTAAAATATATAGATATATATATATTTACCAGAGAGCTTAAGCTTTTCCAAGTCAAGAAAAGAACATGTTTAGGGAAAGCATGAGCAGTTTCCAAGTCACAGTTTTGTTGGAAGTAAGAGCGTGCAAAATTGCAGTAGAAGTTAATGTGCATTTTTAACTTTAGTGGAAGCCAATAGGTAGCTTTGGTATTACAGCTGCAAAACACAAATATTTCATGTGATGTGTTGTTGTGATAGAGTAATTTTATGCTTTCCACTTTGCAGATTAGGAAAGAAAAAAATCAGAGTCCAGTGTGTTCCCCTCACAACAATTATTTGCAGAGCTTCTAGAAGCATATTCCACATGTGCCTGTGATGCATGCCAGAAACAGTAAATGCATGTCATTATGGTGGCTCTGTTGTTATCTACAGCTACAGAGAGCACAGAATAGATCTATGCTTTTGAAAGTTTGTAAAAAGCATAATTATTTTTAAAGTTCTGTTTTAGTTAGAGCTGTGAGTGGGGGGAGAAATAGGCTACCCCATGAGGGATTTTAAAGGTGTGGCTGGGATGAAAACACAGGCCTGAATTTAGAAGAGCTCCAAAGGGTTGTATCATGTACAGTAGCCGCTGCCTATGGTATGGTGTGTATATACAAATATACACTGATGCGTAGGCCTAGATTTTCAAAACATTTATTATCCAAGTTTGGAATCATTTTTTTGCAGATAACATGTCTCAACCTAGCCAATTTAGTTCAGAGTACTTCCAAAATATATCCCAGTTCACTTGCCTAAATGGGAGCTAAGCTTTTTACAACATCTGACCCCAAATGCCGGCTCCAAACACTTGAAAATCTGGCCCTATAGCGCGTATGTGCACAGCACGCATCATTGTGTTTGCAATTATGTGCTATGTACAGATGAACAGATAGTGAGACATTTGATTATGATTAAACAGATCACATTCATTTTTAGCAAATGTTAAGAAAAAACTGGTAAGAAAATCCAGCTGAGTCCCAGTGAATGTCTGAAACCTGTGTTCACAGCAAATGTGGGTGGGCGGTCCTGAACTGTTTATGTATGCTGGCCGAGAGACAACAACACAACCAACTCCAACTGCTGGAAACCAGATGAGAAGGTACAGCTAGCTTAGCAGGATAGGGAATATGCCTCTAGAAGGGAACGTTACAAGAAAAAACAACAGGTCAAAGTCACGACATGCGTTAACACTTGGAGACCTCTCCTCAACTGCTGTTTGACAAACTGTTTTCAAAAAGCATGACTTATTAGAAAATAAAGTGATTATAAAAATAACTACAGTACAATTCAGAACAGAAATAGAAGAATTGGAATGGGAAAAAAAAACACAAAAAAAACAAAAACAAAACAAAAACAAAAAAACTTTCCCCATTATTTTACAATACACTTGTAAAGTTAGAAAGGCTAGAAGAGCTGTTTCCAGGGCTAACACATTTAACCATGCTACAATCTGTTTACAAGTTGTTAACTTTTCATCATATTCTCCTTCCAAGAAAAAGGGGGAGGAGGAAAGTCTCATCAAAAAAAGTGTATTTCTTAAAAAAAAAAAAAAAAGAAGATGACAAAGCTGTGCTCAGATTTCTTATAAAAAAGCTGCTATTTGGATTCTTTAAATATTTGTTCTCTGGATAGTTTGTCATGAAAAAAAAAAAGAAAAGTGAACCAGCACTCTTATATTGATAGCATACACCCTCCAGCCACAGTCCCCCCATCAAAGGTAGCTACCTTGCAGGATGATTCAGTGGAAAAGGCAAAGAGGGATGGCTGGGTAGAAATTTACGCTGTAATAAATTTTGACATTCTTGATTGGTCAGTACCCTTTCAGTATGCTTTGGAAACAAAACCCAGTCATCTTTCTGGGAAAAATGAAGCACTGTATTAACACACTGATATTTAGATTCTGACAGTGAGAAAAGTCCAATTCTCTAGAGAATAGAAGAGACAAAAGAAGATCCATCCCCGTGCCATCAGGACTGCAGCCATGTTCCATTTGTTATCCAACAGAGAGAATGAGTACTTATTCTTTTTCCCTTCCCTTCCCTTCCCTTTCCTTCCCTCAGCATCCCATGCTTTGAAATGCTACATTGAAATTTTTTTTTTTCAGTAACATCTTCAGCTTCCTGCAGATTAAAACTAGTAAGAGAAAGAACCGTGCTATTATTATTTTTGTTTTCCCTGGGGTTTATTTGCTGGTAACCAGATTCTCTAAATGTTCTGGCTTTGGCTGGACATAGGTTGGCAAATTAACTGGGTTAGACAAGAGAGGGAAGCTTGCCTTTTTTTTTTTCTGAAATGCATACTTGTCTTCATCTCAGGATGTTCTAGGTACCAATGAAAATAACCATGATCACAGAATAATAACCATAAAGAAAACAAGTACCATGGGTGCATATGCTTGCAATGTATATGCAGGATTACCCTGCGCAGTAGTTTCATTAATAAACCTCAATTTCTAGTTTTAGCTGGTAGGTTTCCCATGTGTCTCCTGGAGTTAACAGTCCAGAGACATGCAGGTCACACCATTAAGAAGTTTTCTCTTTTTCTCTCCTTCAATTTGGCTTGTCTTTGTCTTTAATTTAATTCTACTGACTTGTCCCCAGATTATATTTTTTCCTGGTTGCCTACCATCTCAAAATGCTTGAAGTATCCTGGTGACCCATTATACTTGTCTTCATTAAGCCCAATAATTATTTCGCAGAAGGCAGCTTCTGTGGTCAAGAGGATCCTATTGGACTTGGTAACTAGAAATACACTCCTACTTTTCTTTTAAGACCAAGTCCCTATTTTTTTCTCAAAACATACAAACTTTGCTCTTAGCATGTTTACTTAACTTGCCATTCTATAAATTTCTGTAACGCTACACCACTGAAAAACAAATCTTGCTATCCAGCTACGAAACCATCAGTAATGTCACTAGATCCCCCAGTCAGAAGGCAAAGGTAGATGTAATGAAATTTAGTCTTCTGCGAAAGTAAGTTCCACTCCAGTTTCTCCCAGTCAAAATCTTTGATCCTCAAAGATTTCCAGGAGATCTGGTGTGTTCTTCAACTCAGCAGGTTTCTGCTGAAGCTGGTGGATGTTAAATTGGTACAGGTGAGCTTATACATAACTTCAGAGTGATTTGCATGAAAGAAGTAGGAATTTCAGCTGACCTGGGACATCTTCAGCCATACTATTCTCCGCGAGATCCTTTCCTCAGAACAGAATCTCTGAATGGAAAGTGATTGCTAGCACCAAGAAGGTAGATATGTTTATTTAGAAGAAAGCTGTCTTTTCTGAGCATACAAGGTCTTGAAGAGCTTTCTTTTTCAGAAGTGTAAGCTGAAAAATTACCAGCACATACATTCTTAAACCAAACATTGTGAGTTTTTTAAGCTGTCCTACTTTGATGTATTTGCCAAAGCCCCATTTCAAGATTCAATATTTCCTCTGTTGTCATCATTAGCAGTACCATTAAGTGTTTCAAAGGAGCCAAAGACTTGAGTGTTAAGTCTTCAGAAGTAAAAGCATGGAAGGAAGACTCTTAAACTGAGGTGGCATTAAGCAAAAACTTCCAAAATAGAAATTGAAGTGAAAATTAAAAATAACTTCTTTTTCTGAGGTACAGAAACATTATACACTGATGTGTTGTTATACATTAAGACAAATGTCAGTCCATCACAGTGTGTAACCACTAGTATTTTAACTGTGAACAGATAATGAAGAGGTAAGAAATTCCTGGCAGCAAAAACTTTCCAGGTGGGATTTGTTGTGAATATTTGTATGCATAAATTCAGCAAGCTTTTAGAATAGCTGTAAATAGCCTGGTTTGATATTTGTTATAGGAGGTTTAACCTCATGACTGAAAAAGGAAAACAACAAAATAAATCCTTTCTCACCCCCACTCAAAAAGAAAAAAAAAGTTATGAAGGATGACTGAAAGTTAAAACAAGAAAGAACTCTGTGGGTATGGGGAAGGGGAGGGTGCAGTTTGTAATCTGGCACATTTACTTAAAAATATCTGATTGATTTGCAAAACACTAAACCACCCTCGGGTCAGCCTGTTTCTGAGGCAAGGTAAATACAAAACGATAAGCTGTAACCTTGTCCTTTCTTACAATAAGTAAATAAATAAATAAATTAAAATGATAATATTTTAAAGAAAATTCTTTTTTACTCTGAAATCTGTCTTTCAATATGGATAATACAAAGAACCTTACAGGTATTTACATGTATGTGTATAAAAGAGGGGTGTTTTAAGAAAAGGAGAAAGTATATTATCCAGATAATAATGAAAAAGGCCAGACAACATTTCATTCTCAGAGAGAATATCTTTTTTCATTGTTGATTAGTGACTAATGCTTATGTTGGACCTGTATTGAAATACATTTTAAGCTAGGATCGTAACAGTAGGCTTTGTTTTCAGACTAGTTTAAAACTACTTTTCAGCTCCTCGCTTTTCCCCTTTAAAGCAATTGTTTGTAACAAAAATTCTGTATGCAAAACTTTGGTGCCTGTGCTGACTGAGATTCAGTGTAAGATGTCTGGCTGAGCAAATGTGTTGCTAATACATGACCAAAAAAAGAATCTAGCTGTGTTAATGCCACATTGCTAATTGGAGTAAACTGTAAGAGGGGAAGGTCCCTTCAGAAAAGCAAATATGTATTTCCTGAAGTACTTATTAGAAGCAGATCTGTGAAATTAAGAAGCAAGCAAATCAGAAAGGAAACACACAACCAACTTTATGCTCATTTTAAAGAAATGTTGTAATCATAAAAACCAAATGATATTAAGGAATGCTGTAAGCACAGCAGTTAGGTCATTTAGTAAATAGGACTCCACTGTTCTGAACACAGAAAAGCTGATGTGAAGTTCTACACCCGGGCAAGCATAGCATCACCTTCCATTGCCAAAATGTCTGGCAACAGTTACTTCTTAAAGAGCTGCTTCCTAAAAATAGATCTGCCAGTTGAGACTGAAACTGTTAAGTGCTTTGGTTAGTCACCATAGACTAATGAGCTGCTTTTGAATAAGATTGGTAGTTTAAAATTACTTAGCATACTGGAAGTTCTTGTGTCGCATAGAAAAAGGTGATGAAAAAGAAAAGATGCTGTGATAGAAAAAGCATTGTGATAGCAGTTATACTCTCAATGAAAGGTTGATGGAGACCACCATGAAAAGGGGGGAAAAAAACAAACAAACAAACAAACAAAAAACCAGCAATGACAACAACAACAACAAAACCAAGCTGCCAGAAAGGTCAGGAATGCACCAATCTTCAAACTTAATAAAATAATATAAATGTTGGCAGAGATCAGAGGAATTGAAATAAGTAATTTTACTACTTTAACTCTTTTGAAACAGCAATAAAAATTATCACAATAGGGGCCTCACAAAAGCTACACATATTTGTTTTGCCTTTAAAAAAAAAAAAAAAAGAATCTTTTCAACATTTGTTTTTATTTTCACTTGTTAAAAATGGCTTTAACAAATGACAGAATTTCATCCTCTATAATTCTGGAAGCAAGTTTTCCCCTCCTGATATTCTTATTCTTTAAAAAAAATGAGCCAAAATCTACAAAAAACTGTCATGAACTTCAGTAGAAATAGAATTCATTCACAATTGGTTTATGAAAAGTTTCCATTCCGGATGTTTGGATACAAGGAGGACATCCAGCTAGATTACTCAGATAGACTCTCTGTGTGACCACAGTTAGTGTACTCATATACATATGTATGTGTAACAAATGCAATGTTGGCAACTCACAGTGAATCTTACAACACTAGAGTTTTGTTTTTTTCTTCAATTGACAAGACAAGACACCTTCAAAATTTACTTGCAGAAAAATCTGTTGATAAAAAATTAGAAGGTAAAGGAAAAAAATGTTAAATCTTTCTTTTCCTTATATATTTGATTTTTAAATACTAGGAGAGTAGCAAAATGGGGAAAGAATATCAGCCCAGATCTACCCCTTAATAATAGTCTTTCACAAAAACTTCAGGGATCATTGAATTCTGAAGAAATGTCACAAATCTCTAGGCAAAGTCTCGCCACTGTTTCATCAGGTATAGTCTAATTAGCGACAAATACTAAGCCCCTTTATAGTCTCTTACACCATAGGAACAATTCATACTCTGAAATCTAGAACCACTCCACAGATACCAACTACCAAGTAGTTAGTAGCATCTAACCAAGGATATTACCATGTACATCTTGGATAGAGAGAGTGTTGTGCAGGCAAAATGTAATATTGGAGCACAGCATAAAAGTTAAGAGTAACCTGTTTATGCCAAAGGCTGGAGAGTGGAGAAGATCTGGGGGAAAACTCTGGGGAGTTGAGTGGCTGTAGTTGGTCTTAGAAATATGGGAAGGATGAGGATTGTTGAATATTCTTTTAGAAAAAGTGACCACTATGCTCTGGAGATGTACTTCACTGATTCAGATCCCTCTTGAGGCCACAGCTGTACCAAATAAACTTTCCAAGACTTGGAAATGGGCTAAAGGACTCCTGCTGTTTTTTGCTGCTGCCACACTAGACTGTTGCCTGCTTTCCTCATGTTTAGATTCACAAAGCCGTGATTCATTGCAAAATAGCACTACAGAATGAGGTTCATCTGTTTCTTCCATAAGAGGAATATATTGAAATGAAATCTTAAAAAAGCATGACTTGTGCTTGATAAGTGTTCAAATACAGGTCCAGGGGTTTATGAACTTTGTAGGATGTGTTTGTCTATATAATGCAACAAATATTTTCTATTTTGTTTGGTAGAAAATGTACAAGGTGTTTGCAACAGGAACAGTCTTTCCTTTGCAGAGAAGTAACAGAATTTAGCCACACCTCCATCACGCTGCTGAGGCTTAGATGATTTTTGAGAATGAATTCCAGGATGAGGTAGATTTTTAATGGCACTGGACTTCCATACACTGTAAAAGATACTGAGGCATTCAATATCAGGTTTACATGGAACTGGATTATTAGCCATACTCTGGCCATTGTTCTAAATCAACTCTCTTTTATGTCCTTGATGTTAGCAACATTTCTGAATGCCTCTGTATTGATTAAAAGCAACACTATTCAAATTAGGATGTCCTTTTCTTTCCTCTCTCCTTTAGATTCTAGTAATAGAAGTTTGATTCTCTGTAAAGAGATTTACTTGAATGAAAAGTTCAAAGTACTGTCAAATAATATAAAATGCAGATTGCTTAGAGTAGTTCTCAGAGTCAAATGCATAATTTTACTTCTGAGCAATTGTTTATAGCAGCTGCTCTCTTTATTAATTTTTATGTGAGAGAAAGCACTGTGACTATTTAGATAAGAACTGAAATTGCTACCAAGACGGTGTTACAGTCACCTCTCTCTTCTGTATCTCTCAGCTGACAATGCAGTGTCATTGTTTATGCTCCAAACTGCTTTACTACTTCTGCTACTTTCCACTCTTATGAGATCCTACCAAAGTAGATATCACAGTCTGGTTGGCTGTGATTCCAAGCAGAGTCCATCTTACTGACCCCATAGTCGGGGTAGCCCAGCAGTATTCCTCCAGGTTCTTCACCTTGTGAGAAACAGCAGCAGCAGCAAGAAGTAACACAACTATGCTCTGGGTAAGAAGAAAAGAGTTGTGTTTGGGCTTTATGTAAAATATTCTGAAGTAAACATGAAGTTAGCATGAGCCATGTGGACAAAAGATTGTGTTATCTGTGTGCTCCTACAAGTATAGTGTATGGACCAAATCTGTCAAAACAAAGTCTGGTTTTTCTGATTTTTCACAATGTGGCCAGGAGTGAGGCTTCACTGTTTGACCAAGAAATTAGGTGTATCCCTATAACACACACTGTCACAAAGACATTGAAGATATATCCACAGTACTTCATCAGAATTCAAACCTCAAAAAATATTTATTTTGAAAGAGAGTGAGTCTTTTAAAACATAGTCCTCTAATTTATTTAATGTCCTGAGTTCAAAGCATGAATACTGTAGAATCATAGAATGGTTTGGGCTGGAAGAGACCTTAAAGATTACCCAGTTCCAACCCCCCTGCCATAAGGCAGGGACACCTCCCACCAGACCAGGCTGCCCAAAGCCCCATCCAGCCTGGCCTTGAACACTTCCAGGGATGAGGCAGCCACAGCTTCTCTGAGCAACATGTGCCAGTGCCTCACCACCCTCTGAGTGAAGAATTTCTTCCTTACATCTAATTTGAATCTATCCTTTTTTAGTTTAAAGCCATTACTCCTTGTCCAATCACTCCACTCCATGTCAAAGTGTCATTCCCCTGCTTTCCTGTAGGTCCCCTTTAGCTACTGGAATCTGCTATAAGGTCTCCCTGGGGCCTTCTCTTCTCCAAGATGAACAACACCGACTCTCTCAACCTCTTTTCATAGGAGAGGTGCTCCAGCCTTCTGGTCATCTCCATGGTCCTCCTTCTGGACTCACTCTAACAGGGCTGCAAGCGCACATTGTCAGCTTATGTGGAGCTTCTTATCAGACAACACCCCAGGCTCTTCTCCTCAGGGCTGCTCTCAATCTGTTCTCCACCCAGCCTGTATTTGTGCTTGGGACTGCCCCTGCCCAGATGCAGGACCTTGCTCTTGGCCTTGCTGAACTGCAGGAGGTTCACACAGGCCTACCTCTCAGGCCTGTCCAGGTCCCTCTGGATGGCATCCCTTCTCTCAAGCATGTTGACTGCATCCACAGCTTGGTGTTATTTGCAAGTTTGCTGAAGGGTGCTCTTGATCCCACTGTCCATGTCGCAGACAAAGATGTTAAACAGTGCCGGTCCCAATACTGGCCCCTGAGGAACACCTTTTGTTACTGACCTCCTCTTGGACGTTGAACTGTTGACCTCTTTGAGTGTGACCATACAGCCAATTCCTTAACCACCGAGTGGTCCATCCACCAAAACCATGTCTCTCCAGTTTAGAGACAAGTATATCATGGGGGACAGTGTCAAATGCTCTGCACAAGTCCAGGCAGATGATGTCAGTTGCTCTAACCATATCCACCAATGCTGTAACCCTGTCACAGAAGGCCACCAGATTTGTCAGGCACGATCTGCCCTTAGTGAAGCCATGTTGGCTTTCACCATTCACCTCTTATTTTCCATGTGCCTTAGCACAATGTCCAGAAGGATCTACCCCATGATCTTGCCAGGCACAGAGATGAGACTGACTGGCCTGTAGTGCCCCAGGTCTTCCTTTTTTTTCTTTTTTAAAAGTGAAAGTTATGTTTCCCCTCTTCCAAGTCAGTGGGTCTTCACTGGATTGCCATGACTTCTCAGATATGATGGACAGTGGCTTAGCAAATTCATCTGCCAGTTCCCACAGGACTTTATGCATTTAATATGTATTAATTTATTCCAGAATACCTACTAAATTTTTAATTCACTAGTTATTAGCTTTTGTGCATTATCCTTTAAAAAGCAAGCTTTTCTGTTATGAAGTGATTTGATTATCCTACTTTGGTGACAAATTCAATTAAAAATAATACATGTTTCTCAGCTACCATGATTAAAATAGCCTATAATCAATATATTGATTCAGTTATGAAACAACAATATTAAAGAGAAAACTTTGCAACCTCAGAATAAGCAGAAAAATATTTCAAGAAAGGAGATTGCTAAAAAACAGATACAGCATATCACAAAAAATGTTAGGCAGATAATCATTGCAGGAGTCCAATATCTGTGTTTCAGATTTTACCATCACAAAGTTAATTTTGTACCTACTAAAACTGATTTAATGAAACATAGTGCATATCTTCAAGTATGTATGCAACTTTTTAAACTACAAGTCAATCTTGCAAATCTCAATTTTAATGTAGATTTCTTTCTTAAATTTACCCTTATAGAAAAAGAGTAAGATCCCATTTTCACAGTTTTAAATTACATCGTAAGTTAAATTCCGGGGAAAAAAATAATATATGTATATATATATATGTATATATAATGAAATAGGAGATAAATCTACAGTAACTAGAAACCTGGCTATGAATTCAGTAAAGAAAAGTGATTGTTTTTTCTGGGATCAGAGATAGCTTTGAATGTACAGTATCTCATTTGTAATTGAATGCATAACTGCTGGTAAATAAGAGACCTGCTTCATTATGGCTGCCCCACAGTTACTCTAAACCTTATTTTGCAACAGTGTGGGGAAAATAAAACTTTTTAAGTTGGTTGTCCTTCGCTCTGAGACAGGATAATCTTTGAGAAACATTTTACAGTGCATCTTTTGAAGAAAAGTGCACCGGTCTTTAATGAAAAAAAAAATAATTTGGTTGACCTTGAAAATAAAGCATTCATGAGAAGTATGAGCAGAGGTTTTCATTATTCCCTGAGCCCTCCCTCCAGAGAGACAAAAAATTGCACCCTCCATTGCAGCTCCACAATGCCAAGTTACCAGGCAACAGATCCTTTGTGGTGGATCACCAAGGCGACTGGGATAAACAACATCATAAATCCCATTACCTAGCTAAACACCAGGACTGAGCTATAGAAGGAGAAGGAGTCACTGAGGAGTCTGAAGAGATAATGTGAAAGAGTGACAATGGGATTGAAAATAAATAAATTGCTGTGGGTGATGTTATAGTTAATATGGTGGTTAGTGTGGTTCTCATTCCCATACTTTCTCTTTCCATGTTCCTGAAAGCCATTCCAAACCACAATTCTCTTAATTTAGAAAGTACATTATCAGAATAATCAAGGTGGCTAAGGAAAACCTCTACACTCGACAGGTAAACCTTCAGCCATAGTAAAACCAAACTACACAGAATTGTGCTAGCTTTGTAACAGTGGGTTGAAAATCATTTGGGGCAGACAAATCAGAGCTAAAGATGTTTGGTAGCCTACAGTGCCTGAGCAGATGCTTCCATGACTCGCAGAAAGTCAGAATAAATAGTCTTTGCACAACAGAACAAAACACAGCCCATTCTTATGGACTCCTTGAGCATAGTGAGAAATTCAGGTTGGCCACAGAAGCAGGTCAGATGTGAGAGCATGCACATGCACCCTCCGGAAGGGTCTTGTAGCTGAAGAGACTGCAGCAAAAGACCAGAACAAGTCAAAGACCTGAGCTGTGCAAGTGGAGTTTTCCTGAACTCAGCGGTAGTAGATCTAATATCAGTTTGGACACCCATGTCAACAAGTCACATCAGCAGCACCCTTAAAAGATGGAAGAGATACAGTTTTGCACCTTTGAGTGGAAAAAGTGCGTTTGTCTACTTAATATCTATTTAATTGTATACTTCAGTGTATGTCACAGCTGAGGAACTTTGGAACTTTTACCTTCTTAAATCCTACTTCCTTTTAGGTTGACTGTCTTTTTTAAATACCTTTTGGTGCCACAAGCTCCCTTAATATTGTATCTGTTTAGTTCACTATACTTTTTGTTGCAACCCTTGCATCTAGAGATTGATCCAATGACATTTTTTGTGACTCTTACTATAATTGCAAGTATGATCAACATATAATACTTATGTAATTCTTTCAAGTATATGTAAATTGATATACATGTACATCTACTTGAGTTCTGTTTTTAGTCTGACCTTATGATTTCTTTCTTGAGTTGTGCACATTTGTTCACTCCCAAGAAGGAAAGAAATTATTGTACCCCAAAGATGCATAACACTTTTCTTATCTGTATTTATAGTGCAGATGAGCTGAACAACTTTACAAGTAGATACACAATCTGCTATTGCATATTTAATGATTAAAAAAAAAAAAAAAAAAACACAAAACAAGTATACAAAAGTTAAGATGTATTTACAACAGCAAACTAATAATAGCACTGAGGGTTATATCTTTTTGAGTGTATACAGTTTATGTTAGAGCACTGCTTATTCCATACATTACCAACTCCAGGCTTTTAAAAGTATACTACTTTATAAATATTTTGCAAAGATCCAGCAATAATATAAGGAAAAAAATATTTTATGGACATCTTCATTGGAACAAATTGCAGATTTCTTCTGCTCTGACCCACCCCCCCCCCCACCCGAGAAACATCTCTCAAAAATGGATTAGTTAATGAAGCAAGAGCAGAAGGCTCTATTTCTTGATCCATATAGTTATACATTCTAGGGTAAACTATATACATTTCAGTTTATATTCATCATGGTATTATTGTATTTAATAGCCAAAATTAGACAATGAGGTACACTGACTTTTAGAAAGTTGAAGTGAAATTCACAGTACTCCATGTCAAAGGTAATTCATTAATTCATTAGCAGCTTTCTAACCTCTAAGTCTTACTTCAATATTGAGAGGTCTGACATACCAAAAGTGTCCTAAAACATCTTTCCAGTTGTGACTGTGTTCAGAGTCTGTTTCCATTTATGAATGTTTTTTTGTTTATTTGTTTGTTTGTTTTAGGTCTCATCTCTCTCTTTCTTGATTAAATTCTTCTCCAACTGCTTTACAAATGCATTTTGAGTGAGAGATTGATTGGAACAGCAAATCCTCTTCTGAATCTTCAATGTTGCACAAAATGGGCATGAACACAAGACAAGCATACAGGCCAACAAAGGACAGTACAGAAACATTGTCATTTATTGTTTGGATGAGGAAAGCTTTGCATGCATGCAGAAGCACAAGCTCTTCTTGGGTATTACCAAAATTGTCAAGACAGCTTGAGAAATTATGGCTATGCTACGGCTATGCCACTGTCTGAATAGATCTGAGCTTGACAGCTGATGTTTTGAAAATAGTAACTGGAAGATATTGTTCCTTCTTACGCCATTGTGGAGTTTAGGAATAATAAAGAAGACTTCTGTCATGAGACAGCAGAGATAGAAATAAATTAAAAAAAAAAAAAAAAAGACTTCTGTCATAAGACAGCTGCAAAGACCAGAATTCAGGTCAGAATTCAGAATTCAGACCAGGTCAGCTGCTGCTGACCAGAATTAATGTCTGCTAATGGAGAGAAAGAATTTTCTTCTGTTGGAAGGAAATAGTTTCATCCTTCTCCCTATTCTTTATCACTTGTGGAACTCATGTGGAGAACTTTGTCCAGCCTTCTCCCACAGTCCTTGCAGGTATATGTTTAACAAAAAGCTTCTGCAATATAAATTACCCTGGTTTACATTCATGCAAAATATAGCAGATAAATGAAATGTATGTACAGATACTAGGATACTTCAGAATTTAGAGGACTTTAAACTGAAATAATGTCTAGTCTGATGGATGGATGCCCTGGAGTTTCTCATGTAAATAGAGAAGAAAAACAACAGAATTAAGTGCTGAAAAGATAACAAAAAGGGAGGATATTCTTAAGTTTTTCCTCTCAAAATTCTAACTGTAGGATAAAGTAGAATTAGATTCCTTTCAAAATGAAAAACAGGGTGTCTGTGGAACATGAAAATATTGGCCTAAAATGAACATAACAGAAAACCATTCTAGATATTCCACTATTATTATTATTATTTTTCATTTTTTCCCTCATGCATACTTAAAAAGCTGGACCATAACTAAATCTGTCTTATAGATTTTCCACCCAAGTGTTTTGCTGAATCCATCTAACCTTCTAACCACAGCATTAATGACTGGAGTTTTTTCTGGCGTTATGTGCAGATTCTCCCAGCTTTGTCGGTCAGTCTGAAATTATAATAAATGGAGTTGGGTTGTGTAAGGGAAGTATGAACAGGCAAGAATAATAAAGGTAACCAAATACTTGAGCTTTTGCTTGTCTTCATGTAGTTTGGATGAAAATAATAAAAAAGGACTTGTAGCAGCAATTGGCATTTTTCCACATCACAAAACCACCACAGAATTTAACACAATTCAACACAATTTCTGTTTCTGACAGACCCAGGACCGGAAGCACAATGATGCTGTAGAAAACAAATACTTTAACAGACCGGGTACAACAAACTTACAATGTACATGACTGTCCTTTCACAATCAGAACAAAAGGAAAAGATTACACCTCTAAGGAAGCGTGGTATTCCCCCACTGTTCTGGAGGGCAATGAATAGGCAGGAGATCTGGTGATAAATCAGGTCCATAGTGCACTCTGTACTGACCGGTCTAATTAAAATCTCCAGAATTAAGTTGGGCACTCCCCATACACTGCTGCAAACAGGCATTCTACACCCCGGACAGCTGTACAGAAACAGCTGCTATCCTCCCCACTCTTTTTTGGTGCACTCACCTCTGCATATTCTACCTATGCTGGTGCACACGATTTAGTAAAAGAAACTAGAGATCTCAAAAAAAGTTGAAAACCTTGACTTAATCTGTGATTCTCTCTACCAAAATCAAGTGCCATTTCTTTATAAGCAATAAGAACTTTGTTTCCCTTTTTTTTTTTTTTTTTTTTTTTTTTTAATCTAGAGAAAGTCAGACTAGGAGAAGCCGTCTGTTGCTAGAGCATTATTAAGTAAAATAACCCACTTGAGCAATGGTAAAAAATGGCTGGGGGGGCATTTGAAAGCATATTCATAAGGAGAAGAAGAGGTACTGCTCAGTATTAGGAGCCCCGAGGGCTTTACAGCTTTCAAAATCATGAATTGTTGCTGCTTGAAAAAGGTTTGAAGAAAAGATAAGCTTGTTATTTTGATTGACTCAGCTGGCAGAGATATCTTCATTTCTATTTTTTTTTTGGTATTTTATGGGATATTCCTGCTCTGTTAATGAGAATAATGTTTTGCCCTCATATGAAGGACACTTGGAGGAGGTATTTATCATTCCTGTTGCTATGATCCACTACAGCAGTAATTATTATTTGGATTTTACCTGTGAGTGAAAAAATACGACAGATCTTCCTGCCTTGCTCTAAGGTCAAATCGCCCCATGTTCTGGTTTCTCAGGAGGTCTCGTCTTCCCATTTGGAGAGCAGTACCCATACAGCAATGTAAGAAATGACCATGATTTCCAGGGATATTCCTAATAGCACATGACCAATCCTTCTGTTGGAAATAATTTTTCAAATTCCAATTTAAAGCAATAAAACTCTCACCTTGGTTTCTTCTAAGACCTTTGTAAGTCTCCCAAGACCTCTTAAGAGTATATCCTCATTTTTAAACTTGACACTAGAACGAAATGAATGCAATTCCTATGCCCACCTGATTATCACAGAGAAAATATTGTTTTTATACTGTTATACCTATTCTGACCAGTCCAGAGAAGAAATATTTCCTTCATGAATATCATATCCCATCCTTACTGTATCAGTAGTGGACAGAAGAGAAAGTGGCTTGTTGCCATTTGTTGTTTTTTAGATTTTTTTCCTGAAGAATCTTTACACCATGTTAATGCTACTTTTAACTACTGTGTCTTATAAAGAAACCTAAAGAAAAACAGAAGGTTATAGGAACAGACCAGTGCTCACAGAGTTTATAGGCCAATACTTTCACCTCCAGAAATTACCAAATACCCAAGAAATCTACAGCATGTAGCTAGGTTCTCAAATACCATTTGCATTTGTTCTGAGGAGAACATGTGTGTTATACATTACTATGGCTCAAAGATGATCTTCACATGCACACATTCACAACCAGAGAAATAGATCACATCTCTGAACCTACCACCCAAATAAAACATGCAGATGTACCAGACCCTACATGAATCCCATACCTTCAGATAAAGAAACAGTCTATTTCTTTCAGTACATTGAGAGATCTGATGGAAAAGAAATGGAGGAAGCAAATATCATTTGACCAGAATGCACAGCAGTGAGTGAAAGCAATAGGGGAACAACTTTCACAGTCATAGTTCCACTTCAGTCTCTCAAGAAAAGTGTAAAAAGCTTATAGTTTTACAGAAAAAAAGCAGCACATTTTTCAACAGATGTACTGATTTTATGGCACTTCATAAAATTCCCGGTACTCCTTCCCCATTGCATAAGCATTAACAACTTTTTTCCTTCTATTCCACCATTTCTCTCAACTTTTCTATGTTCTGTCTGTCCTCGGAACAAGCATCTCTTGCTTACTATTACTAATGGCCTTTCTCAGGTGTTCTAATTAAGCAACATTACCATAGTTAACTAAAAGCAATTACACCTAACTTATATTTAGGTTAGACTTTCCTGCTTCTTCTCAAACTTGGTGGAGGAATGCTGGACTTGAAAGCTTTGTCTGTTTTTCCACCTGTAGCATCTCATCTAACAAGATATGACCTCTTCCTATAATCTTCTGTGAACAAAGGATCTCTCTATGTTAAGAATATGTTAAGAATAAACAGTATATTGACTAGACTTATCTTCATCGTATACTGTTTATATCAACATTTTTAAATGTTTAGAAGTTTAAGAGAGAAGACCTAAACAACTGACTAGTTTCAATAAATTACACCCCTTTATTTGCTTTTAGATGCTTTTTAGGGGCAAAATCTTTGCTTCCATGTCCCTCCTGCACAACTGCATAGTTCCTTGGTGGTATGAGCAATGTTTGGATATGGCAGAATACCAATTGTGTGTGCAGCCAAGAGCTTAGCAGGATTCAAGAAAGGATTAGACATTTCTATGGATAATGAGAATACCCAAAGTTACATTAAACAGGACAAAAAAAAAATAAAGGAATAAATCTTAATTCTTAAATTCTGAAAACAAACACTATCCGGTTGGGAGCTAAGTAAAAACTTTTACCAGTTAGTAGGTTGCAGCATATTTTTGGTACCCCATTTTCTGCAGGAATGGAAGATGATATATGCATTCTGTTTAGGAAGACTAGCTTAGTGAAATAGTAATATATTTCCGATATTCCTTCATTGCCATGTAATCAACCTTGTTTCAGTTGCATTAAGTTTTAAAACAGATTGTCACCTAAAAGAAAACGGATGCAATTGTGTCTTGAAAAATAGGTATATTTTAGAATAACGGAGACAGTAAGATACTGCAGAAAAAGTGCCAAGGTTAAATGTTACAAGTATACTGAAAGTAGAACAAATACTCCCTTCTTTTTTCATAAAGGAAAATCACCCCCCCTTTTTTTTTTATTCATTTATTTTTGATTGGTGCTAGATAGTATAAACCTCTTGTTCCCTTCTATAAACAGTGAAGATTAGAAATAAGATAAACAATAGAACAAACAACACAGTTAAGAGAAGTTCAGCCTGGAAAAGAATTACTTTTTTTCTCAGTTTTATAAATAAAAACTAATAGTTTGGTGATGGTTTTTTATTATTTTTTGTTTTTTAATTATATATATATATATAAAAGAGAGATAACTGCTTCAGAGATTTCCTGTGATTTCTAACAGTTGAAACAAAATTAGATCACAAAATCTTTTTTGTTTTCTTGTACCCCTCTCTAAAGAAGAGGAAAGTCAGAACAAATGAAAACACAAGGCTCATATACCTCCAGGAAATGCTTGCGTAAGGCTTATTTATCTTTTAACTAACATTTGTTAACCATGGATTAGGGGAACAGCCTCTTGTAATTATGGTTACTGTTCCATTTGTGGCTATCTTCATGAGGCCAGTGAATCTTTAAATTACAGGCTGACCACCCGGGAGCACAAGTATTGAATCAGCCACATCTCCATAGGCACCACATTTGGACAATTATCCCAAAAGATGACATGCTAACACACACATACACAACAAAGAAGGTTTATGCTCACAGCTTCAGTCACTTTCAGTCCCTGTAGTGGTTTCAAGTTCAATAAAACCAGGGTGGCCTCGGACATAATGTGTTCCATTTTAGTAAGGGAGAAATAGCTGGTGAAGACAGTCTTTGTTAAATACTTCTCATTCTGATACCTATCACAGAGTCCTTCAGCTATATAATCTCTGAAATTAGGCTGCAAGAGAAGTTAGGAAACCAGCTTAAGGAAAAATGTTTTAGTTTGCTTAAAGGTTTTTTGAATTTGCAATATGTGTACATATAAAGATATGCATGTGTGTATATACATACTCAGATATACATATATATATATGGCATGTACATATATATATACCAAGTACGAAGAGAAAGAAAACAGCTTTTTTATTCCTAAGAGTCTCTATAGCTGAACATATTTTGCTATGTGTTTGTCTTTACCAGTGCCTCAGGGCTTACTATTCAAATCACTACTTCCAAGATAAAAGACTATGATCTTTATTGAACAGATCATTCTTCTGAGATTTAATCTTGCTATAGTCCTTTGGGATCAGATCACAGATCTTGCTTTCAAATGCCTGGGTCCAAAGAAATCCAGTCAGTCAGCAAGGGGCATTTAGAGACTGTGGTACACCAGCCTTCACATCTCTCATAGCTCCATGTAAGTTGTGCACCCAGATATCGTTTGAAAAACTTTCAAAGAAAATAGTTTCATCTCAGTCTGAGATCTACAATTATTAAATTATGAAGCCACACATATTCTTGACCAAAGGGCTTTCTGTGACCTTGCCTTAGCCCAGGACATAACTAGAGCTGGGTAGGTAACATCATATAAAACCAACTATTCCAGAAAATTTGGCCTCATATACTTATTGTCTAATAAATTAGCCCTTTAGAATAGCATTTCAGCGAGAGATCCAGTAGTCTTCAAAAGTCACACTCTAAGTAAATAACAATAAGGAATCTGTCTCTTACTTACTTGTCATTCAGTCCTTCTATAATGCATAAATAACATGTGGGTGATATATACACACTTAGAGACACATTTTGATGGCATCTAGGAATTCAAAGAGGATTTGGTTTCCCATTGTGCAGGGCATTATATAAACACTGATTTAAAAGGTGGTCCTGTCTCCAGAGGCCTTACAACATAGTCTTCATGTTATGCTGATGGATGTCTCACCATCTGTGCAAACTCAGTTACAAAAAGATTGCCTAATTATACATGGACAAAGCACATCTAGTTCTGAAATGTTACAGTGTAGAGTGGACAGGAGGGCAGTCTAAATCTGCTGTGATTTTACAGTTATAATAAATATTTTGAATTACTTCTGGAATACGCAAAATTCAATAAATAGCAGAGCTCTGAATGGGATCATCTGTGCTGCAAATGAGGGTTTGGCTCTTTGTTTATATAATATTTCTTGTATTTGGGGGACAAGGAGAATCTTTATCATCTTTCAATACAAAAATTGTCATACATAACCTGAAATCAGAGTGGCTGTACACAGTCTAGAGCTGATGTACCTTCATTGTATACAGTAACCTCTGTCTAGAAGTCCACCTCCTATTTGCCTCCTAGCTTCATACTGGGTTGAGATCTGAGTACACTGCTACCACGCAGTACTCGCCCTCTGGTTTTCTTTGGAAGGAGAGCCCTTGACATTCAGGAGTCCTAAGTTGCTGCTATGGTTCCTCTGTTTTGGAGGAGCAGGCTTTCAGGTGCACTCGTGGATCATGCCTGTCCTGCCCCAAGGATATAGCAGGTGTCCCAGGACCACAGCATCAGGAGTGTGGTGGAGCTTCCCATGGTCACTCAGCAGATTACAGACCTGGTGTTACCTGCTCCCTCTCCTTTCAAAGACTGGTGAGAAGTAGAGAGTAGAAATAAGGACCTGATTCTCTGGAATTATTGACTCCTCTGAGTTTCTTTCCTTCAGTGGCCTGTTCTTCCACGAAATGTCACTACTTGCTCCCCCATCTTACGTCGAGAATATAAATAGACAGAAAACAGTTATTTGTCCTCAGGTTTTTGCCCTTTCTCTGCATGCTTATTCTCTGTTCCCATTACCATTATCTACCACTTCTCTAAAATTTCTGCTCTGGATTTAGAGTTTCGTCCTTTACAACAAACTATATTTTATTTACTACATGGCATTTTTGTAAAACTGATGTCATTTCATTTTCTTTCTGACAAAAGGAAAACGATATTGAGGCTCTCAACTTCATACTGTTTTTGTTTGTTTGTTTGTTTGTTTGTTTGTTTGTTTGTTTTTCCCCTTGGTCTGTATACCCACAAGTGTATTTATCTACCATGAACTTTACTCCTTAGATTGTTTCTTTCTGGCAACAAAATGATGTCTATGGAGAATGGTTCATCCTATTGTTTCCCTATCAAAAAGAATTTGAGGGAGGGACAGAAAAAGTGGAACAGTTACAAGAGAAAATAGCCACAGCTGAGATGTTGCTGCATTCTTTTCAGGCTTCTGCAGCATTTAAAGGTAGCTTGCTCTGGATGCCAAAATGGTTGGAAAGTGTTACTGAGGCATGATATACAAAATCTGCCATCTACACCAAAAAATATTTCTGTCTGATATGGCAGATGAACAAATTGCCAAGGTTAAGACTGCAGTTAGGTGCACTGGAAGATGAAAGTCTGTCATATCAAAAAATTTCTGTAACAGTTCTAGGCAATACCGCTACAAGTTATTATTAGTAGTAGTATTTGTTATTATTATTATTTTTAAAGAATGGATAGGAAATCAAATGAACAATTTGATTAACTTGAGCTCATTAAAGAGGTTAAGATTAGAGGAAGCCTGGGTTGCAGTGACCATGCCCTGGTTGAGTTTGTGATCTTGAGGGATATGGGCCTGGCTAAGAACAAAATCAGGACCCTGAACTTCAGAAAAGCCAAATTACAGCTGTTCAGATAATTAGTGGATGAGATCCCATGGGACACTGTCCTTAAGACAGAGGATCTGATCAGAGCTGGTAACACTTTAAGGATATTTTCCTTGGAGCGCATGAGCTCTCTATTCCCATATGTAACAAATCAATCAGGGAAGGTAGGAAACCAGTATGGCAGAATAAGAACATGCTGGTCAAACTTAAGCAAAAGAAGGAAATTCACAGATGGTGGAAATAGGGCCATGTGCCCTGGGAAGAATACAGAAATGCTGTCCAGATGTGCAGGGATGGGATCGGGAAAGCCAATGCACTGACAGAACTAAATTTGGCAAGGGATGCAGAGAATAACAAGAAGGGGTTCTACAGGTACGTTGGCCACAAATGACTAGAGAGGGTGTAGTGCCTCTGACAAATGAAGATGGAGAACTGGTAATGACAGATGAGGAGAAGGCAGATGTACTTAACAACTTTGCCTTGGTCTTCACTATAGGTCAGACTTCCCACATCTCTTGAGTCCCCGAACCTGTAGGTGGGAGCTGAGGGAGTAGGGTCCCTCCCACT
Organism: Anser cygnoides; assembly: GCF_040182565.1. NCBI lineage: Eukaryota > Metazoa > Chordata > Aves > Anseriformes > Anatidae > Anser > Anser cygnoides. The sequence continues at coordinate 41,193,566 of NC_089912.1, forward strand.
GTAAGTGAAGTGCAAGTTTAGGACCTCCTAATTCAGCTTACCAACTACAAGTCTATGGGCCCTGATGACATGCATCCCAGGTTCCTGAGGGAACTGGCTGATGTATTCGCCAAGTCTCTCTCCATCATATTCGAAGAATCATGGCAGTCAGGTGAAGTTCATGGTGACTGAGAAAGGGAAACATCACTCCCATTTTTAAAAAGGGTAGAAAGGAAGACCTAGGGAACTACAGACCAGTGAGCCTCACCTCTGTGCCTGGCAAGATCATGGAACAAATCCTCCTGGAGGCAATGTTGAGGCACATGCAGGACAAGGAGGTGATCTGAGACAGTCAGAATGGCTTCAGCAAGGGCAAGTCATGCCCGGCCAATCTGGTGGCTGTCTATGATGGAGTGACTGCATCAGTCGACAAGGAAATAGTCTGTCATCTACTGAGATTTCTGTGAGGCCTTTGACAAGGTCCCACATGACATCCTAATCTCTAGATTGGAAAGATATGGATTTGAAGGGTGGACCATCTGGTGGATAAGGAATTGACTCGATGGCCACACCCAGAGAGTGGTGGTCAATGGCTTTATGTCCAGGTGGAGACCAGTGACGAGCAGTGTCCCTCAGGAATCTGTCTTGGGACCAGTGCATTTCAATATCTTCATCAATGACATAGATGATGGGGTTGAGTGCACCCTCAGCAAGTTTGCAGATGACACCAAGCTGAGTGGTGTAGTTGATACCAAAGAAGAAAAAGGTGCCATTCAAAGGGACCTGGACAGGCTGGAGAAGTGGGCCCATGTGAACCTAATGAGGTTCCACAAGTCCAAGTGCAGAGTGCTAAACCTGGGTCAGGGCAATCCCAGACATGAGTACAGACTGGAAGAAGAACTCATTGAGAACAGCCCTGTGGAGAAGGACTTGGGGGTTCTAGTAGACAAAAGGTTCAAAATGAGCCAGCAGTGTGTGCTTGCAGCCCAGAAGGCCAACTACATCCTGGGCTACATCAAAAGAGGAGTGGCCAGCAGGTTGAGGGAGGTGATTGTCCCCCTTTGCTCTGTTTTCGTGAGGCCCCACCTGGAGTACTGAGTCCAGGTTTGGGGGGCCCAGCACAAGAACGATGTGGACCTGTTCCAGCGAGTCCAGAGGAGGGCTACAAAGATGATGGAGCACCTCTCCTATGAAGAAAGGCTGAGCGAGCTGGGGCTGTTCAGTCTGAAGAAGAGAAGGCTTCAGGGAGACCTCATTGTGACCTTTCACTACTTAAAAAGGTCTTACAAAAAAGATCGAGAAGGACTATTTACTTGGGTAGATAATGAAAGGACAAGGGGGAATGGTCTTAAACTAAATTAGGATAGATTTAGACTAGACATTAAGAGGAAATTCTTCACTGTAAGGGTGGTTAGGCACTGGAACAGGTTGCCCAGAGAAGTTGTGGCTGCCGCATCCCTGTAGGTGTGGGTGTGTGCCGTGGATGGTGCTGGATGGGGTCTTGGCCAACCTGATCAAGGGTGTCATCCCTGCCTGTGGCAAAGGATTGGAGTTAGATGATCTTTAAGGTCCCTTGTGACCCTAGCTATGATTCTATGATTAATGCATATTTATAGAAACGTGTTTGAGTGCCTTGTTGTCTTGGCATTGTAAAAAAAAAAAAAAAAAAAAACACTCTAAACATAATTCTAAGATATTTTACCTGTCTTTGTTCTCTTGCAGGAGTAGAGAAGTGTGTTAATTCTACATTCAACCTCACTAGAGCTACAGATAGGACTATGGCCAAAGATGAAATCAAAAATTATACACAGAACAGACTTTTTAAGATGTCTTAGTACTGTTTAAAGATTCTGAAGAAGTTGGATATCACAGTTTCTAGGACTGCTGCCACAAGAAGCTGGCTACACCTGAAGTGCAAAATCTCGCACAGCCCAGAATCAATAAGTTACATATGAACTGAGCAGCCCAGGATTGGGTGTATGACTGAGCAGATGCACGACAGACATACAGAATGAAATTCAACATGTTTTACTACAGTCTTCCTCTACCTTCACAATAAAAAATTTTTCAGACAACTAAACCTGAATTAACATGTCTATCTGTCACAAAATGAGTGGAAAGAACTGTGTCCCACGTGTTCTTCATGTTGGAGTGGAAATTGACTGTAAACTATGAAAAACTATATAAAATCTGGAGCACATTGTGTCTGGCAAGGAGTCTCAAGAGCCTTTGTAGACTGGACCACTCGAATTCAGTGGGGTTGTGCCTCATGTGTGCACCAGGGCAGCTGTTTACAGAAGGGTTTTTGTGCTTTGCTTGTCCCTCATTTTGTGACTGAGTGAAGGAGTGGTTAAGAATCAGTGACTGGCAACTGCTCTGAAGTTGAAGCTTAAGCTAAAATTAATCTTAGAACCACAAACTATTTCATAACATCTTTCATAATAACAGCATTTTATTACTTTGTGATGCTAAGTCCTTCCCTGTTTCTTCACTCTGAAAAACCTCTATTGTACTGGCTTCTTCCTGTTTCATTGAACGGAACAGCTTGTATGAATCAGGGATGAACCAGTCTCCAAAGTTATGAATACCCAGCTATCACTCTTTGTCTTGACTGTCCAGAAAGACCAGAGTTGCATCTTCAAACATCCATTTCCATTCTTCCACTCTTTTCCCTCTGTGTAAGGAAGCCGTGACTGAAACCAGGATATTGGCCAAGTTAGTGTATAATAGTATGAGAAGTACATAGCTGTCAGTTTGTGTCCCATACTCAGGAGAAAAAAAAAAAAAGAAAAAAAAAAAAGAAAGAAAAAAAAGAAAGGCAATTTCTGTTTATAATTTTCTTGTATTCTTTTTACATTAAATTGAACTCTTTGTGAAGGCACAGGCAGAGCTTTTTAAATTGAGACCCCCTCATCAAGATGTCTTTTACTGAAACTTTAAAGATCACTTGAAGATATCTCAAAGTCTTATGAAAAGCAAACATCAAAGATCCCAACTCTCTAACATCTCAAGAAAAAATGGGCTGAGTCAGCTGATAACAAAATTAGTATTATTTATGCAGTTGTCAGTCTTTTAAGAGCTTACTCAGTCTTTTTTCAGATTTTATAATTCTTCAGTACTCTGGAAAAAAGCGGATTGCTTAACAATGCCTTAAACTTTTCAATTCCTTTGATGGTACAGAATCTCCTGCTAGCTCTCCTCTGTTCTTCTGGTAGTCAATGTTCTCACAGCCAGACTGAAACAGTTAATGAGCAAACTGTTTTAACTTAGTACAAATATGGGAATTAGAGCACAAATAGAAAAATGTAAATCATTACTATATCCACTTTTTCCCCCACACCAAAATAAAACCACTAATGTTAAAGGGTGGATATGACAGGCTCGTCTACAGAGCTTTCACAGTCAGTTACAGTATAATACCAAGTGTAGAGTATTTATTGCATGCAATACTGGACACTGTAGGGTTTCATTGTGAATCTGCAAGCAAATGACTGTTCAGCATTTGGATGGAGTACACAGCCAACTAATATTACCACAGAAAACATGGGACATGAGAAGAATATTGTTTTCTGACCATGAAAAGACCACACACATGGTCCATGTGGAATGCACACTGGACCATCTTCAAAAACATAGAAGTTGCATTCTCAGTTATGCTCACAGGCTGGTTTAATTAAATATAGGCATTAGACAGTAAATGTGTTGGCAGTTTCACACTGAAATGCTGCTGTTCTACAAGTAACTTCCTCACTGTAGTTTATTCTTTTAAAATGGGACCATATTTTTTCATTCTACTTAAGACTGTAGAGGCTTCTGAGGGGAGACGTTTCTGTAAGTCAGAATCTTGAAAAATACAACATAAAAAAATCAAAAGTTAATTAAATTAACAAATATGAATTAATTAAGAAAATAAAAAAGACATTTACAAAGTTTAAACTTCAAAAGATAGATAAAAGATAAACTCATATCTCATAACTCATAAACTCATAAAAGATAAAAGATAAACATATTATAGATTCAATTGGCTATCATTTTTTTCATAAACATTTTTTTTCTGGAGTAGTATTTACCATATAATAGTTCTACATTTTATATACGTATAGATTTTTATACATACTTGAGTAAAATGACATTAACATTTTATTCGGTTTAGAGAGTCAAATCTAGACCACGACTAAAAAAAGTGTTAAAATATTTCCAACCAAAAATGTAATTAAATAAAACCTGTTATATGACCTTTGAAAATTTTAAGAACATAAACCTGATCTGTTCTCTTGGCACAGTCATTTTTTGGCTTGAAATTTCCAGATCTGTTTACAGATCTGAAATGGTCCATATAACATTACTTTTCTTCTCCCAGAAACATCCTTTCATGAATCAAAGCAAACACTGATAACAAAGTTTTTTTGTTTAAAGTACATTTTCTAACTGCAGACTATATATTTACCTAACAGGCTGCTATGAAGTCATGATTTATACAGCTTGCTGATTTACATGGCTGGAAGCTTACAGTTGTATCATTATTCTATTTAGCACAAGCAGATAGACAGGGAGTGTGAAGGTAGTCTTTTCCATTTTTCCCCATTATAATCAGGAAAGACAAAACCTGACAGAAGGAGATGCATGGACTGAAAGGGACATAGACATTAGCTGGTTTGCCTGTTAAGAGGATGTCTTGCCTGGGGAAACCCAATGCCCCTTTTTACAGTCACGTATGCATACACTCATCAGCTAAAAGCTAAACACTGTTCTTACAGTATGAAAGAAGCTGTATCTCTCATGAATTCAGGAAGCAGTAAACTTATGGCAGAAAAAGATACTGACTCCTGTTGAACAAAACTTTTTTGTTCAGATTTGCAGATTTGACCTGCCTGTAGACTTCCAATTGGCCATGGGCAAATTAGCGTGGGCCAGGCAAAGAAGAAAAGTTAATGAGAAATAGGCATGAAAAACTGATCAGACAAGACAAGATCAGTAACAAGAGGGGCATGAAGACTTCCAAGCTCCGGAATCAGCTGTAGCCCAGACAGCTCCTGCTCAGTGGCAAAGCTGGAGAAGGGGTACACCAACCACCCTTAGCATCTAGCAGTTTGTCTAGTAGTTTGTATGGGGATGGTCTTCCCCAGTTGTGTGCTGTCCTGCTTGTAAATCACATTACATCTTATCCTTTGACTTTTTCCATTTTGGGAGTTAACCTCTGAATTTGGGCCAGGTCTTTCTACTGGGACAGCCAGCTGTTAGCACCTTTTATCCCACGGAACAAACATTTCCAGGTGTTTTAGCTTTCTATCTCTGTGTTTAAGTTTGGGAGTATTTTTAAGGTGCGTATCTTGTTGAAAAGGCGTGGTTAAGCATTATTTTTATATCAATTTTTTAGCTATACTAGTCCTGCTGCCGTTTTAGGACTAAGAGTAAAACTCACCTAAACTCACTTCTTTGAAGCTGGTTCTTTGAGACAAGCCCTTTGAATTCCACTTGGTTACCAAATCACGTCTGAGGTCGGACTGACTCTGCTTGGGATACCACTTCCCACCAGCATTACTGTCTTTGAGGAGATGTCCTGTGGGCTTTAGGAGGTATGCTTTATTTCCCCCCTCCTGTCCCCCACCTTACCATATCCCACAGATCTAGAAGCTCTCATGAAAGACAGCAGTGTGCTGAACAACCTATTTCCAGGCTACGCTGACGTGATAAACACATTGAGCAGTGCAGCTTGTGTGTAAGTGGCTTTGTAGCTGAGGTACCAGCGCTGGCCTGAATGAAGCATTCACGTTCCCTGGTAGCTGCGGATATACATCACTGAGTAAATAAATGCTCTTTGGGAGGCACAGCGCTGTTTATTCCTGCTCTGAGGAAAAAAGGTTATTTAAATAGATGGCATAGATGGAGCCAAAATATTTGGAGGAATGGAATGAGTGTGCCGGCCTTTACAACTGAAGTCACACCTCTCCTGTGCTTCCCTGGTCGTCTGTGCAGGCCCTGGGGCACAGCGTCTCCTGGTTCTTGTGATGTAGGACTGCCGAACCAGCTGCCGTCTTGCCAAATTGACAGCAGTATATTTCTTCTGTTTTCAGCCTGCATCCATGCACATCTCAAGTCAGAGTTTAGTACTGAAAACATATGTTGTTTTAATCTGCTTTATGTCTAGTATCGGTAATAACAGCAGCAACATAACCCATTTATTTCGCCTGAATGAAAGAAGCCAAAAGGCACTCTTTTAATGATTTTTCCATTCCTGCTGTTTATATTTTTATAGTGTCTATTAATTGGAGACTATTAGTAAAACAATACTGTGTACGTTATTTAGGAGCCCTGTTTAAAAAGAACTCATTAGCTGACAAGTTGTTACAGAGAAATACTTCGGTGTTTAAAATAAATAAATAAAGAACGCATGTGCTTCAATCCAGTGTTGTGTAGCTGGCACTAAAAGGAGTTCCCCCATTTTCTAAGAGCCCTTCCATGGGGGAGAGTGAGCTTACTTCCTAAGGAAATTACTGTAGAGGTGTCTGTAAGAGAAAACCAGGCACCGCTTTGCAGCTCTACAACTGCAATGAGAGCAGTCATGAATGAATGTTGAGCCAAAAGAATGATGCATGTTTACATTATGCTTACTATATTATTCCTGCAAATGCATAAAAATGTAGCTGCCATGAACAACTGCCATGTATAGCACTTAGTATTTGGGAAAGCATTTGGTGCTGGGTACGGGGCTCCCCATCAAAATTCTGCTTTAAAAAACCCTCTTCCAGACGGCTGCAGACTTTGGAGAGGTGACTGCTCTGGCACGCAGCACAAACTGCAGGGGACGAGCAGTGTCTGCGGGTGGGTTTCACCAGAAGATACGATCTTGTCTGCGTGGGGCTTTCATTCAGAGAAACCCCACTGCCCCTTGCTCTGCCCTGTGACTTTAGTGGGAGCAAAGCTCGCTTTGTGCTTTGCAGTCACTTTGCACCATCCCAGTGACAGAGAAGAGGGAGGTGAAGGACAACGTGTGTGTATCCTTTGGCACCTGGAGAGATGCCCCCCTTCCACCTGGCACAGGTTGTGCTGGGACTACGGTTTATGGAACCATGTGATGGACTGGGCCAATGAGTGAGACAAGTTTGAAATCATCCTTATTAAAAATTGAGAGAGAGAGAGAGAGAGGGAGACCAAAAAAAGAGAGAAAGGAAGATTATTTTTAAACTTGGTATATTCATTGGGTACTTTATTTTGTGGCTTCATAAGCACTTGAGCACTTACACTGACACCACTGAGAGGGTGGCAAAGGACAAAAAAAAAAGCAGGTGGAAGCCACATAAATGGTACTGCCATTGAAAAACAGGCATGTGTAAACCATGCTCTTAGCATAGAAAAAAACCCACAGGTATGTCTTGTGATTCCTTTGGAAACAGGCAACGATATTTTCTTTCCATATTGTGAGTTCCCTTATTCATTGTAACCATGAGGTTTCCCAGAGTGATACATTTAGAGAAGCCAAAAAAAAAAAAAATTTAAAAGTTTATTTAGAGGATGACTGAAAAAAAAAAATGCAGTTTAATTATTTTTTCAAGACTGGCAAATCAGTCTGATAACTCAGAAACTTGTGTTACCAAGCCTATAATACACTGGAAATCAGAAGCTATTAACAGAAGATATGGTGTTTGGGGATTTTGGTTTTTGTTTTTAATTGCATAGCTCTGAAAAATAAATAAATAAATAAATAAATAAATAAATAAATAAATAAATAAATGTCTTCACTAAGTCTATCTTGGAGAAAAAATGTTTCCAGGATCAATTCCTGCTTTCTGTTTTGCATATTTTCTTTGTGACTAGTGTGTTAGTGTTTTAACATTCATCATGCAGTTAGTGTGCCAGCTGACTGACTGCTTAAATAGGAGCAGAAATGCACGTTGATTAAATTCTTTCAAACTCCTCAACAAGAAAATGAGTGTTATAAAAGAGTGCTGAAATGGAATGATTCAAGTAGTGCTACATTCACAAGTTAATTCCTTGAGCCTGCCTATTTCCTCTGGACTTATTAACTTCCAAAAACCCTTCCATGTCCCATGTGGGCCAGTACAGAGAAAATTAACCCAGGTCTGAGGCAAGCTGGCATTCGGGCACACCTGTACATCCTGACACAGGTAATACACCTACTGTGAAGTTCTGTGGTCAGCAAAACAGGAGCCTCCAGGCAAACAGATTGACGAGCACTGCACCTAATTTCTTAATCTATTATGCAACTTGAGTAGCCCAACCCAACAACATTCTGTGCTTCTTGGGTCCTTCAGGAAGTCTGAAGTCAGCTAGTTCTCTCTTTCCTTGGTCACCCTCACTGTATTTACATGCCAAAGTAATGAGAGTGCATGACAAGCTGCTGTTCTTCCTCAGAAACTTTACAGATCCCTCAGCAAAGAGGTTTTAGGAGCTGATAAGCTCTGCTTTTCGAGGTCCAACTTCAAGTGAATAGGCAGGAAAAAACAGTAAAATGTAGTGGATGTAAAGCTGGGGAGAGAAGAGAGTCAGCAGAGGTTTAGACATCATTGGGAAATGAAGCTGTTAGGTTACACCAATTATAAAAGGCAAGACAGGGAAGGGAGGGTGAAATACATTATTTATATGTGCTTTCTGCAATGTTCTCTGAAAGTCAGCTTCACTGGAAACTTTCCTGCTCCGTATTCAAAGCTGGATATTTTTACATCCACACAGAACGATGTGAAGTGTCAGGTCTTGAAGATTTAGCCCAGTTCTCACTTACGGACTGCACTGGGGCAGTAGAGGTCTGGGGCACCAGATCTTAAGATCAAGTACATGGAAGCAAGGAACGTTAAGGCAGTTTTTGGAAAAGAGTAGTTTAAAGCTCTTCAGAGTAATTTGTCCAAAGAGTTATGTATGAGGGATTTGCATTGCTTAAAAGACAAACTAATCCCAACATAACTTTTCATTGACAAATGAGTGTCAACAGAAGCATAGTTTGTAAGATGTCTAAATATTAACCTGTTTTATCTTAATATTCTGTTTACTTCTCAAGCAGACTCCACCATATTTATTTCACAGCAACAAGTCATCTTGCTCCCAAAAGGCAGTCTGCCCACAATACTATCCTTTCCCTGTTTGTTGTTGTTGTTTTGTTTTTTTTGTTTTGTTTGTTTGTTTGTTTTGATTTTCCAACTTATATTATGTGGAGATGGCCTTGGAAAAAAAAATAATATGCTGCAACTCAGGCAAGATGGGGCTATCTAGGCCCACTTCATCATGTGGATGAGATGCTGTCAACACAGTCTTAGCTGTCAGAAAGACAGTCTTCTGCAGTACCGCAGCTTGTTAAACAGACAGACATACAGAAATAGCAATAAGCATCCTCTGGCAAGAACTGCACTTGAGAGTTTTTTGTGTGCTTATCTAAAATGTAGTTCTGCCCATTAAACCATCCTTAGACCTGTGGTTTCTGTAAGATGCACACCATCCCTATTCCCCACCTTTGAACTGCTACCACAGTACATTGTGGTGTTTGGGAAAGCAGAGTAAAAGCTCGGAACGAGTGGATCAAGTACAAACATCCAAAGTCCTCTGGCACTGGCCCATCCCGGTTCTAAACACCTGTGAAACCCTCATTCACAAATAGCAAGCTATCACACGATAAAATACCTTGACTTTTTCAGCATGCGTACCTTCCTTTTCACCTGTTTGTTATTGGCTATTGTAGTACAGGCATCTCCAGTAATCCACAACTCTGGCAGCTAGCTGGTGTTAATGAATAACCATGCTTCTGTAGGTACAGACTGGCTGTAAAAGGACATGTAACCATTCTCAGGCATATTAGTGAATAAAATAGACTTGGTGTGTTGCAGCTAAGGGCAAAAAATACATATATAAATACAATTCTACGTATACAATGGCTCTAATAATTTGTCTTTCTTGCCAAAGACTGAATTGCTTAAAACTAATGTTATACCTATGAAGCATTCTTTGGTCCTCTGTCTTAAAGAAGATGACTGCATGATTTTAGCATTTTTTTTTCTGAGAAAATTGGGAAGTAGGGAATTAAGTAGTATGGCTATTCACTGATTTTAAACAGATTTGAAAGATAAGACACTTCTAAGGGTATTGCAAGGGTCTAAAGTATGTCTGGGAAACCAAAATCATTACACTGTGCGTTTGAACAGAACAACTTTTTGTTTGTTTCCATATTCAAAGTCACCTCTTTTGTCACTCCATCTGACACTGTCGTAAGAGAGACATAAAGAAGTTTTGCTTCTCAGCTGTGGAGACTGAGACTCAAGAAAAACACAGGGAAGGCAACATAGCTTCTGCAAAGGCTACCCTACTAATTCTGCAGGTGGTAAATAAATAGACAGTGCATATTTTCATTTTTTTTAAAGATATATAAAGGTGGGCATGCAACTACTTGCTCTGGTCAAGGATTCAGAATAGTCTGAAAAGTTTCTTGCTGATTTACTGCACTATGCTGCTTGCACGGGTTTTCTGTTCTGTCGGATATGCTGACAACAATGTTTACTTTTCCTTTGGATTATTCTCCTTGTCTTTTGATGGTTTCTGTGTTGCCGTGTTACCAGTTGCAGAGCCATACCACCCAAGAGTCAAAACGCTCTGCCTGAATGCTCTGCTGTCTCCTGGAGTCTGAGTGGAACAGTGTTGATTTTCGCATGCCTTCCCTGCTTCCCTTGAGTCATGACAGACATACGCTGACAAGAGTGAGAAGAATATACCAGGTTTTCTGCATTAGCATTTGGGTAATCTTTGAAGTGTGGTAGCTAGTATTAATGAATAACATGCAAATCTCAGTAAAGGAATGATTCAGTTCTAAGCTACGCAACAGGTGAAGTAATATGAGGTATAGTGAAGTTCTCAATAATTATTTGACCTAAGAATGAGTCATTAGTGAAAAGCAATAGATCATTTATGCAGTTTTGACATTTAAAACAGCAGAATTTTACACAGCTGTTTTGCCATTTCTGGACACAATCCACATGATCAGTTGAACTACACTGCAAAAGAACAACAGTATTTTAAGTACAACAGGACTGGCTCAGCTGTCAGTTATAGATGATGAAGGCCACATTGCTCTTCCCTCACACTACATTTCAGCCCTTCAAGCACTCAGACTTTCTCCTGCCACACGGCTGCTTGTCCCCATGCTGAGGATGTGCAACCAGGATGGCTGTCAGAGGGATCAGTCTCCAGCCTTGCTGGGGGCCATTTGACATGCCAGTTCTGGTGCCCATTTGGCTGCATGAAATAGAGTGAAATAGAGTAAGAAAGCAGGCTGGCTGAAACCTGATAGTAGCAGGAGAGAAAAGAGTGGCTATCAGTCCTTAAGAACTTCCTGATTTAGTTGGTTCACTCTCACCAGTTCACAGCCCTAATCCAATTTAAATGCTAGAGAGTTGTGTATCGAGAACACCTCCCCAGTTACTTTGCTTTCACCAATGCAGAGCAATCAGATAATGACTTTGGACTGGCTCACATGCTGCAGAGTTACACAAACATTGTTTTCCAAACTTTTCCTGTTCAATGTCTCTTTTAAACGTAACTGCTTGCACTTGTATTTATCCCTCACTATGCTAGTAAAATGATCTTTCCACCAGTGGAAGAGCAGAAGAAACCAATTTCAGAGATGTGGATACAGACAGACTTCATTACCTCTGCTGAGATCTATTTTTTCTTGAGAGGGAGTTTGTTTTCTAGAACACAGTGCTGGTAGGATACAAACCTCTTGTTGTAATCTTACTGCAGAAAACTCAGAATTTGTTCAGTTTTGGTGTTCAGAATTCAAGTATAAAAATAAAATATTAATTTCATTGTATGGACATGCAAAAAAATTAAAAAAAAAATAAAAAGCCATATCAAAAACATCTTAGAGGCATATTGTTAGGGATTGTAAGACATGGAAGTGCCAAATTTAAGTATAAATTTTCAATTTTACTTCTTGACATTTAAGTGTGCACAAATTATGGTTTAAATATTGTCATACTTTCTCATGAAAAAAAATCCTGACTTTATCTAATCTTGAATAAAAATAATGTATTATAACACCTTGGATAGTGTTTGAATAGCATTTTGTATATACCGCAGTCATTACCGTAATTTAAAGGGGGAGGGGAGAAATGAAAAATACTATTTAAAATAGTTCCGAACTACAGGTGCTATTGATAGCAGCTTGTCAAGAGTTACACTGTTAAATCTGCCATCCAGAGCCCTGCAACTGATAATTATTCCCAATTTATTAGGGCTTAAGGAGAGCACCAGAAAATTTGGAGGACTTATGTAGGTCTATCTGCGTGTTATATAGCCAAAAACTGATTGCTTGAAAGAACATCATCGTCTGTTTAAGTTAAACACCTATTTGATTATTTAAGAGGAAAACTCTAGCAAGTATTAGAGAAGCAAAAGTGAATGAGTTATGAATTTCAGCATTCAGAGCTTTCCATTTTGTTTTAGATTCAGAATAAATTTGTCAGATTAAATATGTCCTGCATTCTCTCAGCCCAATGGAATAAAGTCTTATTCAACCAATTTATTTTATAAGCTATAAAAGGCAAACTAGGAGGCCACACTTTGACTAAAAAAGAAATTAAACACTCAAATTCCTCTGTGATTATGCATCTGTTAAAATTTCCTTCTATCTTTAAGAACCTGAGGTGGAAGTGGCTTCCCAGATGTCTTTACAAGTGCTAACCAGCCAGCGTTGCACTGGGTGGTACCTACAGCAGCTTCAATAACCAGGCAGAAGAAACTACAGGGAGTTCAAATCTTTTGAAATATGGACTTCAGTCTAACCATGTATGTATAGATTTAGGTATTAACGTTAAGACCATACCAATCCGGGCTCTGCACAACAGTGTGCAAGCTACTACTGATTTTGAAAGCATATTTAATAGCCTTATCAAGACTTATCATGCAAAGAAAAGCCTTCCCAGAAAGGAACCTAGTATAGACTTTTACTAACAAGATTGATCTTTGTTGTTAAAGACCGGAAAACCCAATACTCTTCTATGCAATTGTCTACAGTCAAAAAGCAAATATTCCTATAAGTGAATTTCTTCAACATAGGCAAAATAAAAAAAATAAATAAATAAATAAATAAAGCTTTTCCTCTTCAAAAGTGAGATTTATTAAGAAAAGTTTTAGAATAATTTTCATGATGTTCCATGAGTCCTAAATTCATTGTAAAGATCCCTTATTTCTGTAGTGCTTTGTGTTTACTGACTGTTATTTTAAATGCAACCTTTACATTACAAAGCTGCAGCTCAGTTTTGTCAAGGGCTAAGCAGAGGCAACCATTGAAAACCACTCAACCAGTGCTAGCCAAATATACCCATTGATCAGTGCTATTTGCCTCTTAAAGTTAGGACCTAATCCCTAATGTGATCCCTATGAAGCCTCTACTTTATTTATTTATTTTATTTTATTATTACTTTTTTTTTTTTGCTCTTGGAATCCAAGCCTTCTTCACCACAGAAAACAATTGATGTCTCCCCCTCTCCTTCAGTTGAGTCACACCCAAAATTTTAAGCAGAGCTGGAGGGATCAGTTCAGAACAAATACAAGCTTAAAGCAGGCATTGCTGGCAGTTTAAAAGAGTATAATTGCTTTATTCCATTGTTTCTCTCTCTCTCTCTTTTTCCTGCTAGCTCTTTATGTTCTGATTGCTGCAGGGACTGGAAGTGGAAGTGAGGAAATGCCATAAAACAGCTGTTTACAGAGGACTGTTAGTCTGCTCAGAAGCATTAGAAATCTCCTGAGGACTTTTGTATACATGAGGTTTTCAAACCAATTGTACAAACTGAAGAGTACAGTCAAAGTTTCAGATCAACATCCATACACCAAATGACAATTACTGTTATTTATTTATTTATGCTGTGGCAATAAGAAGAGGTGCCATAAGGTTAGGCAGAGTGCAAAAGAGACTTTCTTTTTCATGCTTCAGATTATCAACGGACTTTACTAAAGGAGTTATGTGTCATTTGTACTGTGATAGCTTAAAAAAAGCGTTAGGCAGGATCATAACCTTCTTAAAGTAGATATACAAGAAAACGTTTGATTACACATAAAGTAGGATAACTATCCCCAAACACCTTCCACCTAATTGTCAAGCAAGAACACAATGTTCCAAGATATCTTAATTCATCCTGAAAATGTGTAAACTAAAAGCGAGCGAGGTCCCTTTACCCTCCACTGAGATTGCTTACATCTTGAGTAAGCCAGAAATAACTGGAATGCCATGAATTCAGACCCTTTCATCTGAATTCACTTTCAAGTGTTATCAAACTCCTAAAAGATAGTCCCTATCCTACACTTCAATTTAGTACCTAAACACAAAGATGTTTGTTCAAACCCATCTCATGAAACACATGAAAACTAAACATTTTTCACTTAAACACCATTTGCCCATCAGATTAGCAGAAGAGTTCTAGAGGTCTTGAAGTCCTCCCATATAGTATAGCTCTATATAATGTCCTCTGGAGACTGAGCACCATGCCGAAGTCGGCTTTGTTTTTAAATTCTACGCAGTGCCATTGGCTTTATTGGAATTGAGTTAGCTCTTGTTAGTATTCTCTCAATTGGAATCGACAACTTTTCATATGATCTGACCACTTCAATTTATAGGAGTTATTTATGTTTAATATATTTTAATAGAGGTGGCCAACATTCTACTAAAGAAACTCACTTTCAGCAGAATCTTTCCTCCTTTTGAACATTTTCTTAGTGCAAAGGAAAACTGTCTCAACAGCTCAGATTTCAAAATGAAGTTCAGCAAAAACTGTAAGAGCAGAACTGAGGAAGTAGTTTGGAAGTTTTCAGAAAGCTCAGGTATACTCATGGATGTTTTCGTTACTTTTTTTTTTTCAGTTTCTTTTTGCTCTTTTTTGCTTTTTTGTGGGGGGTTGGAGGGTGGAAGGAAGGGCAGCAGCAAACTGGAAGAGACATTTGGAGAACAGGCATGAGAAGAAGAAAAAATAAAAAGGAATCACCTGTAAGGTTGGTTGGCATGACATCTTCTTGTAATACTTGCCGAAGATACAGCCTTCCGTGTCACAACTTGCCCAAAAGCCCATGCCCTGTTTCCCACCTGTGCCTGTCCATTCAAACCGAGGTCTTGTTGACCTCAACATTCAAACTCAGAATTACAGCAATCAAAGCAACTTTTGATTTTTAAATTTCGTTTTCTACTGTGTGTTAAGGCATGTGTTCTACAAGTTGCTCTAGTGGACTCAGTATTTCCATGCCAATGACCCTCTGTGTGAGAGAAGATGGTGGAATCCTGCCCTTGACTTGTTTCTACTTTGAAAAGGAAGGAGTGGAAAAATTTTAATAATAAGTTACGATCACTAATTTTTTCTTCATATCACTGTTGTGGTATTCAAATTTCTCAGGAATTTCAACAGAAAAATATGGATTCCTACTTTTTTTTCTTTTCTTTGTATCCAAATAACTTCAGAAAACACAAGTTTAGAACAGCTTCCTTGTGGTCTTACAAATATCAGGGTAATCCAAGGGATCAGACAAGGAGGTTTTTATGTACTGTGGTGGCTAAAAATTAGGAACTATTAGCAATTATAGTTATAAATGCATTTTTGTTTGGTATATGTCCTACTTTTTTGTTTCATATAAGAAAAGCCAGTCCCAAAAATACATATATTATGTAGCAAGAGTTAACAATTACTCCCTAGTGATACATATATAACTTCCGTGACACTTTTGCTGGGATTATGGGTCAACGGTTTACTTCTTAATGAAAGAAGAAAAAATGTTGCTGTTATGACACAGGTGCTGAAATCTTAGTAACAGCTACAGACCAATGCGAAACCCCTGTAAATCATGACTCCCTCACAAGACAACGAACGGGAAGTATTTCCCCAAGCTACTCTTATTTTGCTAAGAGTGTCATCTTGTGGAATTCTTGGAACACTCTTCAGCCCTGATTGGCAGCTAAAGAGGAGGATTAGTTTTCCTCCTGGTGGAGTAATCCATTATAGTTGAGGGTGATTGCTTTTAGGAAAGCAGTGTGT
Organism: Anser cygnoides; assembly: GCF_040182565.1. Taxonomy (NCBI): domain Eukaryota; kingdom Metazoa; phylum Chordata; class Aves; order Anseriformes; family Anatidae; genus Anser; species Anser cygnoides. The sequence goes on from NC_089912.1 coordinate 41,209,561, forward strand.
CAATAAAACAAAGGAAAATGTGCTTCCCTGACAGATACCACTAATGAGACACCATTCTTTTTTTTTTTGCTTTCTAGAGGTATTTCTAACAACAAGGCTTTGTGGTTTTGTTGTTGCTGTTTTAGAGGGGGTAGGGAGGCTTTTTTGTTTGTTTTTTTTTGATTTTTTGTTTTGTTTTGTTTTGAGGTGGGGGGGGTAGGGGAATTGATTGTGGTGGTGGTGGTGGTTTGGTAAGGTTTTCCTTTAACCTGCCGCAGCTGCACAGACCTTGCTATCAAACTGTTGTAATCTCAAATCAAAAGACACTTAGCACCTACAGGACTGCAGAGGCTTTGTCACACCTGGTGCATTTGAATCCCGCATTTCTATACCACAATAATCCTCACCGACAAGCCTCTGTGGTGCTGATAGTGATAATCAAAGCATACTTTTTTCCTCTTGATATCACTCTTCAAGAGGTGTTTCTTCAGATTCCCTAAATCTGTCAAGCTTTCTGTGATGTGTGCTCTAGGCCACAGGACTGCCAAATCAATGGCAGCCATAATCAGAAATGTCAATTCTGAGAATGGAATTTATTTCCTGTAACCAAAGCTGTACTCTGTGGCCCTGTGCCAAAAGAGAATTTCATTTTTCTTTAATTATCTAAAGCAGTTCATGCTCTGAAGCATTCTTTTGAAGTAATATGCCAAGAAAATATGGGTTAGAAGTTTTAATGATATTATATAGGTCAGCAGACAAGGACACAGTTTTCAAAGTACAGTTCAACACAATTCATTGTACAGTGGCTCTAAATTTAACCTTGTGTCACTCAGCCCACACAGCTTTTATATAGGATATTCAAACTTAAATATAAAAGGCTAGAAAGGCTGCTAGTTGGAGATCTGAAAGTGTTGCTCCTCTTTATTTGCTGCATTTCAGGAGACTTCACTCTAGGCAGATAACTTCTGATGCTAACATACAGGCACCGGGCTTGCTAGACATTTCTGATTGTTCATAAAATCTGAAGTGAGATGGTTTCTTTCATAACACATGAGTAGGCCAAAACGAGCAGCTTTCATGATTTTGAAAATACAAATGAACTCTCTAACTAGCTCATAATGCTAGGACTCACCCAGATGGAAGAGTTCTGCTGAATAAATCAACAGCACTACTTCATTCAAGAGCAATTAATTCTCAGTGAACACAGCTGGATATAAGCCCATAGCTCTAAAAGGCTGTATTTTTCTAAGCTCTTCCATCCAGATATCATGTCACCTCATTTTGCAACTGAATTACTGCTCAGAAAAGATACCACCACAAGTATTTTAGAAGCACGAATTTTACCAGGATATGAACACTCACTTCTGCTATGTGAGGTCCCATTTTTTTGAAGTGGGTTCTTGTTTGTTTATGTATTTGAGGAGGGGCTCCAGACTGCCTCTGAAGTGGAGGGAACTAAGTGTTTCCCAAAATGAAGAATAGTGTATGTAAACAGAAAATGCAAGTCATAGCTCGGCAATGAACTGAAGAACCATTATCACTACTGTCAGCAAAAGGTGAAAATAGCCATTTGCAAGATGGCAGAAGCCCCAACCAACTCTTCAGAGGACAAATAACTTTTTTTTTTCCAAATAAAGTTCAACTGGTGTACAAGCAGTAATGATGAGATACAGAGAAATGAGTAAGCATTATAAATGACTGTAAACATGTGTTTGTGTCTTTGAGTAGTTGTTAGTTTAGTGAAACCTAGTCTGTTTGCCCAGACAATTTGTTACAAATGAGCACACAATGCTCCATATCATATGTTGTTGAACTTAACTAACGTGGGTACTTTCTTACGCTTCACATTCAGCAAAGATTTAATAGCAGAGCATTACAATGTAGTTTTATGTTAGTGTAATAGCATAGTGAGTGCTAAGACTTCATTAACTCGTTTGCTAGTAGATTAAATAATATCATTAATAAAGAAAATGAGACTGCCAAAATAAATGTAGAAAGTGTATTGTGATGCACGATTCTTGGGGGAAGCGGGAGAGAGTTGCTCTGTGCATTCCTTCCCTTCTTTACAAAATAAAAGACAAAATTTTTCCATTGTTATTTAAGAGGAAATACTCTACCACAAGAGTGTCTTGGGTTACAATTCATAATACAGTATTTTTACCCAGACTCATTAAATATTGTAGAGAAAACTAACTGGCTGCTCTTCCCCCTCTGAAACATGAAAGTACTTGACAAAATGAAAAGGCATAGAAACCATGCGAAGCACAACTTCATAACGTTACTGAGGCAAATAGCTGGCATTTATCTGGGGAGAAAAGTTCTGCAGCTAACAGCTGGGATGAAATGCCAAGCACAGCCTTTCAGTTCTTACACTTCAGGGCCTAAATACACCAGCAAAGGACAAAGCAGATTTCTGTCTTGCCATCTATAGTTGAAAAAGTAAATGCCTGAAGAGGAGAGGAAAGTGAGGCTTTCATCTGAACAGTTTGGCACTCAGACCCGTTGGGCTTTTCTGAAGCTGAACTGCCAGTTTGTGAAAATGAGATGTGTAGGTGGTGATAATATCTTTTATTAGTCCAACTTGTACAGCTGGAGGGAAAAGGATAGCTTTTGGGTGCACAAACCTTTCTGTTATTAAATACTCCCTTCAAAAGATGCACCTGGGAACTAAAGCTCATAACCGCAGCAGACAGTAGAAGCCCTGGATTCATTAGCGGTTTTAGGGCATATTTCCTTTCTTCCGTTTTCTCCTCCAGCTCCCTCCAAAGAACTCCGTGTGTTCCCTAGGCCATAAATTACCTGTTTCTCAACTATCTTAGGAGATAACAGTTCTTAGCACCCGTTCGCTCTACTCCAGAGGCTCAAATACCTTTCCTCCCATTTCTAATTAAGCTCTGTATAATTAAATCCACAGGCACTGTTCCTAACTTGCACGTAACTTTGAAGTTTGATGTTTCTCTTTCAGAACTGAAGAAAGACTTCTGTACCCACAAGTTTACCTGGATTCCCAACGACTCCAGTTGTTCCAATTAAAAATAAATAAATAAATAAAATTGCCCTTTTGTTATATCTTTACATACGTGATCCCAACATGACTATCACTCTATTTTGAAAGTAGAGGCAAGTTCAGTTAATGGCAAATGATGACATAGGAAATCTCCTTGCCCCTGACAGCTTCCGATGTCCTATGGCATGCCGTGGGAAGAAGAGCGGATTGCTTAGCCTTCTATAACATTTCCTCGTGCAGCAGGCCTGTGAACAAAACACTTGCAGAGTCCCATGACTTGCCAAGCTCTACAGGCACCCATATGCCCAGGGATGGTTCACCAAATTACAAATGCCTATGGCACGGTGAGGCAAGGATCTGGGAAATGCTACTTTAGGAACTGGACCTTTACAGGCTGACACACTCTTTGACATGTCCTCCTAACCATACACCCTAAGTCCTCTTTTATGACCAAGGCTTCAGAAGGTACAAACTGTGACTCCATTTGCTCAATCCAAGCAAACTGCTATTGACCAGTCACACCCACGGTGCTGCTTCTGTTGTTCTTCTGCACTATATCAAATCTTCAGTCCCGCAGAGATAGTTTGCACCACGTCCTTAGGCTGACAAATAGGCTTAGGAAAAGGCCACAGAAACTTGCAGGCACAATGGGAAACTTCACAGCTGTAGCTTTGAGGCTGATGGAAAGGAAGAGACCTTTTAGAAGATCCGTCTCTTCTGCTTTCTCTTACTTGCATTCTTTCTAGGAGTCCACTGCTTTCCTTTCATGAACAGAGAGGAGAACTTATGTGCTTGGTCTGTTAGTTCAATAAGCCTGGGAAACCTCACAGGCCAGGGAAGGCCAAAGAGTGAAGACTGGAGATCATTTGTTTTCTGCAAAGAGCTTCCCTCACTTCTAAATTTCTGTTAGCATGGCAGGAATCATTGATATGACATTGAATCTTGTATCCTTGGTGTCTTGGAATCTTGTATCCTTTCCATTCTGAAACTAAACCATCAATTTCATTTAGTTAATGAATAAATGATATAAATCATATACTGTTAATGGCTTATTAATTTTTAATTCCCAGCAGCAGAGTTTCCAGTCTTACTATTTTCTGGAGTATTCTTAATAGATACTTAAATAACAAAACAATACTTTTAAATTATGTCAGCGAATTTTGAGTTCCCTTGCATGATTAACGAGATTATTATTTTTTTTTTCTAACTAAACCCACCAGAGGTACAGTAAAACATTTAATGTCTTCATTGGTGTAATGTTCACCACATTTTTAATGGAAAGCTTTCTATGATACCAAAGTAAAGTGGACAAGAAAATGGTGAGATTTCATAAGAGCAGAATACTGGGAAAAAAAAAAAAAAGTGGAATAGGACACTTTTCCAGTGTCATATAGACATGGTTAAAAAGGAGACTTCAAGGAAGGATACTGCAAAAGAGGGTATAGAGAATTACTGTATGCAAGTTGTGATTCCACACCATTTGGACCGGCTTTAGAATATCATGGAGCGAACAATAACAGTGATTAGAGATTTAGAAAATATGCTTCTGGGGAAAGGTTAAATGAACTGTCTAGAGACTGGAAACTAAGGAAAACCGTGGACAGGTTTTTTGCTTCATTTGGGGTTTTGTTTTTTTTCTTTGTTATTTACTTCTTTTGGTGTAAACAGAAATGAAATAAACTTTAAGTTCACTGTAAAAAAGACAAGAAGTTTAAGCTATAGAAAAGGACATTTGGGTCTGACCTTGGTAAAAACTTTCTAGCTACTCTGTTCTTCCAGGAATGTTATATGAACCAATCCTGTCGTAGGAAGGATGATGGACCAGATGACTTAGCTGGATCTAAGACTTCTACTGGGTTTCCCTGAAAGATTTTTTTCAGTTTGAACATTTTTTCCTTATACCATCAGCTGTGATTTAAGACATTTGTGGTATCACCTTACCAAAGGGCTAACAAATTTATATCTACAGCTGTTCTTTCTCTGTATAATAAATGAAATCAAAACAGCCAATACCTTCTACGTCTTCTTTCTCCTTTTTCTGCTCCAGAGGTGAACACAAGGCTGAAAACCATGGGACTTTAACAGTAGTGGGTGATGAGGACTCCACACTCGTTTTCTTGATAGTGAGGGTCAGCACTGAGTTAATAAGGGACTCTTCTAATAAAAAGGTTGCTGGGAACTTGCTTCATTACAGCATCAGATCAGCAGGTACTTGGTACCAGATTCACTCATCCAGACACGAGACTGCCATGACCGTAGCAAGGTTAGGAGACAGCCGTCTCAGTATTAGCTAGGCCTCTGCCTTTACTGTGTCCCCCAAGGGAGGTGTGACACAGAGCCATTGACACCATGGCATTGTCACATGTTAAAAATGTTTTTCTTGGCAGTGCTGCCTGTAGTTACAACCAAAACAGCTTGAGCTTAACACATTCAGAAGTGAAGGAAAGTACAGAACAGGCTTGAAATTCAGTCTTTTTTAATACAGAAGTTACTAGAAATAAAAAGGTTAAATTCCTGCAGCATGGTGCCACTTACAGAGAAGGTGTCTTTTTTTAAGCAGCAAAACCTTAGGGAAGTCAAGTTAATTTTCTCACTTCTTCCTTCCATTCCTCTGTGAAGCACTGAGGTCCAGCCAGAGTGAACTTTCAGATTATTATTTGTGATTATTGGTAGAGTAAATGTTGCAACACTGGCCTCTGTGGGGTTACCTGTCCGTGCTAGGCAGCTGTGTGAGGTTTGGAAACCATCTACCAGAAGCCTGTGAGCTTTCACGCTTGAGTAACCACCTTCTTACAATTAATCTGCAAATGGGAACTCACGCAGTCACTTGCACTTATTCGGGACGGCATGATTGTTCATGTTTGCCAGGCTATTAATATTGTTCCCCACCATTTTCAAATGTTATTGTCAATGGATTATAATCATTGCTCCTGTTGAGAGTACAGGCTGTGTAGTAACTGGATCTACGTGCAGACACAAATGGCTACTTGCCACTTAGTAATAACTGCTATAAGTAAATAAAAATTTAGTGAAGCTATGGACAAAATATCGAATCGTTTGCAGACGATAATAAAGACCATAAATAAAAAGTTAGTTTTGCATTGCCCATCTTGACCAGCATATTGCCTCCAATGGAGTCTAGGAGGAGGCGTTTATGGAAATAGTATAGAAAACAGGATGGTTATAAAATAATTATTTCCTGCTTTAATCTTCCAGCTATATATAACCACATGTATTTACATATTTGCTTAAATAGTTGTATTAGAGAATGAAGAAACTGCCACCATTACCTCTGGCTTCCTCTGGCAAACTCTGGGTGATGCCCATCCATGTTTAATTTTTTTTAGTTTCCTTTCTATGACATGTCTGGACAGTTAATGTCTGATAAAGTTACTTTTTCTGAACACATTAGGAACTGCATTACCATGGGGTGCAGAAGACTCAGGTTTTCTGGGAAGGACAGAAGAAACTGCAGCAACTGGGCTGACAAATGAAAGAGGCAATGAAAGCTATGGTATTTACGACAGATGTACTTCTGATGTCGAACAAGTGAGGAGGCTTGTAACATATTTCTCAGGTTATTTTCTCTGACGTTTCCTAGCTCACACTAACATCCCACTTCTTTTATCATTTGTTTTTTGTTTGTTTGTTTTGTTTTGTTTATTTTTCATTCTTTGTCCATACCTCATGCCTCTTTCTAAAACCGTGTACTCCAACATTGCATTACTTCACCCCACTTTCCTTGCCTAGCAGGGCAGCTGCCGGTTCTTTATGGGGCTGTTCTGCTCTTCTGCCTCCCACCTGTTCAAAGAACAGCTCTGTGGCTACATGACATAGCTAGGCGAGGCACTGCGGATGCTATCCTGTCAGATACGCAGAGCCTGAAAGCACTGGAACTCATTATCAGGAGTTATGATGAGTTTCTCTGGAAAAATTGTCAAGATTGAATGTATTGGGTGGGAGGACAGACTGAAGGATTACAACCATGACATCTATGCACCCTGTATCCCTGCTGTCTGTCTCTTGCTTAAGTATCTAACTCTGTGATTGATCAGTGAGGCCATAAAAAGTGATGTATGTTTTTCATGCACTCTTTAAAAATCCTGTAAAATGTCTTTTCCCATGCTCTTCCAACTCTTTATCATTGACACAAGCCCCTCTGTCATGTAAAAATAATATCAGTTTTGTAGGCAAAATATCCTTCTTGTTCATTATTTTGTTGTCTAGCCTGGCTTTATGTAGATAAGAATATCTATGGAGTTTGGCTGTGTAATGCAATCTGATCATGAGATGTTCCCTAACATTTCTTCTTATAGAGTTTTTCCATTCTTGAAAGCAAACATACAACCCTAAGATACGCATTATTTCCTGCTAGAGGAATTCAGTAATAGGAGTAATATAAATAAAAGATGGCTTAAAAATATATAGAAAAAAAAAAAGCCATGAAATCTCTGAACCCCATCATGAAGTACGTTTTCTAAATGTAACACAAACAGAAGTCTCTGGGCAACTTGGGCACAAGACTACAGTAATATGGAATATATTTTATTCTCAAAATACATGGTAGATATTGCAGATCTGACAGCAAATCAAGCGTGACTGACTGGATCTTCCATGAGCAATTAGTGACATGTCTTCCAAGACACATCATTTGTTCCCTTCAACGTGTGCTAATCCAGGAGTAACACTCGAAGTCACTTTTCCCAGATCCTGTAATGATACTCAGCCGCCACAAGACCCTGAAACGGTGGTAGCAAATTTCTGCGCAGTTTGTTTCCTGCTAGGAACTGTTCAAGAAGATGGTGAAAAAAAAAAACAAAACAAACAGCAACAAGAACAACAAAAAATCGCTGCTCTTTCCCAGTGACAGCAGCATTCAGGTTTTGTTCAGAGGAGCTGGCTTCCTTGCTTTGCCTTGCTCCACCACCTGAAAGCTGACTTGCTAGTGACCTCTAGCACAACCGAGCAGGACCGAGCACAGACATCTCGGGCACGAACTCGCTCTGTCGGGCGCCGCGCGGGGTGCCGAGCCGCCAGGGGAAGCCTCGGCGCCCCTCTGCTCGCCCTGCACTCCCAGCTACACATTTGGCAGGCAGACCGCGCCCCACCGGCGGGCACCTTCCCTGCTCCCCATCCTCCGGGGGGCCGAGGGGGGAGCGGGGGCAGAGGCTGGACGAGACCTGGGCGCTGTGCCGGGGGGCGGCGGGGCCGGGTCCGGGCGGTCGGCACGGGGCTCTCGCTTCCTTTGCTTTTTTTTTTTTTTTTTTTTTTTTCCTGGAGTTTATTGTAAAGGGGTAAAGTTTGCGGGCTCGTCACGTGACCCTGACAGGTCCTGCCTATTGAGAGCCAGACCACCCACATGGAGGACGATGGAGCTGCTTAATAGAAACAGGCATGTAATTGTGAGCCTTTCCAGCACTCTGCAGAATGCCTGCAACCTAGGAGGGTTATTTTTTTTACACTTTCGGTTCCTTTCGGGTAAAAAAAAAAAAAAAAAAAAAAAAAAGAAAGGCAAAGAAGAAGAAGGAAGAGGAGGAGAAGAAGAAGAGAGGGAGGGAAAGAAAGGAGGAAAGGAGGAAGGAAGAGAGGAAGGAAGGGAGGAAGGAAGGAAGGAAACAAGGAAGGAAGGAAGCAAGGAAAAGAGAAAGAGAGAGAGAGAGGGAAAGAAAGATAAAAAATATAAAGAAAAAGAGGAAGAAAGAAAAGGGAGAAAAAAAAAAAAGAAAGGGAAAAGAAGAGGGATCGGGAGCAGAGAGCCGAGCGGACTCGAGGGGGGCCGAGGACGAGGAGGCTGATGCCCCACGACAGCCGGCAGCGGCGCTGAGCGAGGCGGCACCGGCCCTCCGGCGGCGCACGGGCAGCGATGGTAGGTGCCGGGGGCGACCCCGGGGCCGGGGGCAGGGGCCGGGGGCCGGGGCGGTGCCGGGGGCGCTGCGCGGACCCCCGCGGCGGAGGGCCCGGGGCCGGGCGGAGGGGGCGGGCGGAGCCGTGCGGGGCCGGGGGGCGGCAGGAGCCGTGCGGGGCCGGGGCTCCCGTCCTGCCCGGCACCGGGGAGCGGCGGGGGGGGGCTCGGCGTCGTGTCCCCGCTGTGTCCCCCCCCCGCGGCTGCCCCCGACGGAGGAGCCCCCCCCGGGGAAGCGGCGGCCCCGCGGTGCCTTGCAGCGGCCCCGCAGGGGTCTGTGCTCGGCACCCGCATCCCTTGCACCTGTGCGAGCGGCGGCGCCGCCAACCTGCCGCGCTGCAGCATCCAGCCCCCCCGGGGCCAGGCCGTGCGGGACGGGGGCGATGCCGCCGAGCGGTGCCGCTCCTCCTGCCTTGGCGGCTCGGGCAGGGCCGGCGGAAGGCGGTGGCGACGTGCGGTGTGTGCAGGAGGAGTGGCGGCGGCAGGGAGATCAGCTGCGAGGAGCCGGCGGGGCTGGAGGCAGCCGGTACCTCTGCTGGTACCTGGCGCCGGGGCTGCGGGCGCTGCGCCGCCGGGACCGGCCCTGCCCGCCTTGTGCCGGGGGCTGGGGGGGGGAAGGATGCTCGCCGACAGGCCTCCCCCCGGCGGGGGACCCGGGGGACTGAGCGAGGAGGGGTCTGGTGCTAACAGGCACGCCTGGGCCAAGGCGGGTCTCTGCCAGCTCCCAGCCAGACGGCGTTTACCGCTTGTGCTCCGAGGGTCTCTCGCGTCGTTTCGGCACCGGCCCGGTGGGTGTATCTGGGGTCTGGTCAGGGCCGCGTTAGAGCCACGGCGGGGCAGGATGATAATCCGACGCTGTATCCGGACAGGAGTTAGCGCTGCTGAGAACGGCTAGGGCTGAGGAGGGAGGGGGAGAAGGAGGAATCCTTTACAACCTATTTGCTTTCAGGAGCCGGTAGATATAAAACTGGCAGCTGACTCTGAATTAAAATGTCTCGGGCTTCTCTGTTTTTATCCTTATTTCGCACACACATGCACACACACGCACGCACTCACACACACACACCTTTTATTTTCTTCTGCCTTTGCCACAGTGTATAAAGCCCTATTGAGACATGTAGGCGTGATGTGTAAACCGGATTAGCAGTATGAAAGAAAGACATACAATGAGCCTGAATTGTTTTACTTCCTTTTCATTTCTCACGCCTATATCTCTAATAAATTTGTTGCTCCAGCAGTGGGTCAAAGAGATCGTGTCGCTCAGCTTTTTTTCTGCGAGACCCGATGGCAGAGATCATGAAAATGAATGCCCTGCCCTCTGCCAAATGCAAGGCTTGAGCTATATCGCTACACAGGCTCGGTGTTGTCCGGGCTGGCTAAAAACTGTTCAGTGTAACTTTCCCCCCTGCGTGCGCATTAAAGTCCTGCAAGTGGCAGGGCACCGTGCCAGAAAAAAAAAAAAAAAAAAAAAATCTGTTTTGAAGACGACTTGGGTTTATAAGGCTAAAGCCCCTCGCCGGGCAGGACGAGGTCTGCTGAAGCCGGGATGCCCTCCGGGTGTCTCCCGGCGGTGACGGGGCTGCAGCTGCAGCCGCCGCCCTCCGCAGCTCCCGGGGGCCTCCCCGGGGAGGCCGAGGCCGAGGCCGCGGCCGCGGCGGGGCAGCGCGGAGGGCCGGCGGCCGCGGGAGGCGCATCTCCCGCAGCCCTCCGCGGGAAGAAACGCCCGCTCACCCGGGCCGGCGCTGTAGATCCCTCATTTGCTCCTTTGCGGCGTGCAGAGCGGCTCTCCATTAAAGGAGATCAGGGGTAATTAGCCGCATTATTTTGACAAGCTGGCTCGAGCAGCTCCCTTTGCTTGCCGGGCTGAGGAGGGGGAGCGGGCCGGCTCCGTGCCGCCGCCTCCTTCCCCCCGCGCGGGCGCTGCGCGGCGGCGCTGCCCTGCGGATGGGGGCGCGGAGGGGCTGCGGCCGCCCCGCGGAGCTGCGCGGGGGGCGAGGGCCGGGGGACAGGCGAAGGCAGCTCCCCGCGGGTGGGCTCCGCTCCTCGGCCCGGCCGCAGCCCCCCCCGTGGGGTGAGGGGAAGGGCGGGCCCCGCATCTCGGTGCTGCTTCCTTGCTAGGGCTATCGGATGCTCCGGTCCGCGGGCGACGGGCAACCTGCAACGACGTGTTAAAATAACACCAGGGCAACTGCACTACCCGCTGTTAACCTCTGTCGGATTTGGTCCCTCGCGTGGCTGGGGGAAGCGTGCAGCTCTGCAGTATTTGGGGTTACAGTGAGCACGAAGGCGATCCAAGTAAGAGGCAAAGCCTTATAAGATGAAGCCACTCTGACCAAAGCCCTGGGATTCTTGTGTGCCAGCCCTGGCGGTCCAGGAGCGGGGAAGACGAGGCATAAAAGATTTCAGACTCCAGCCACTCCACCCACGGGGACACCTTCCCGGGCCTTGGCCACAGGGCAAGTCCGAGATAAGGCATCTGCAGGTCCCAGGCGAGCTGCTGAAGGCAGAAAAAGCCATTGGTGTGGAGGAGCAGTTGCACACATAGGCCCATGCATATCACAGCCAGCAGTGCTTACAAATGTAAATAAGGGCAGATTGATTAGGAACAACATTATCGCTGGGAATGTAGCACGCAGGCATCAGCTATGAGGCAAAGTGGGGGCAGCCACTGCTCTGACCACCCAAGTGGAGACTTTTACACTGACACTTCTTCCTTGAGGGAAAAAAAAAAAACACACATACACACACACAGAAACAAGGCCAATTAGATCCCTGCAGTAATTCATCTCTTGTGTATGCTTAAAAAAAAAATAAAATCCCTCCAGACCACAGGGAGAGAGGGGAGATTAAGATAGCGCTTGTTAAATTTGAGTCCTCAGATTGGGTTCTGGGAGCAGGAGCGAGGACCGGGGGTCACTGGGCTGTTGTGTGAAGCCGAGCAGGCAGGAGGCGGGGGGCAGCTCCGGGGGCTGGAGGTGCTCGCAGGGACGGGGCAGTCCTCCCGGGCTTTGCAGGCTGCTGGGAGGCTGCAGCCAAACGCCTCTCTCTCCCCCGGCCCCTTCCTTCCGCGCCCCCAGCCCCGCTCAGACCTGGTGGCACGTCGGCTCTTCGCGCGATGCACGGCTGAAACTTGAGTTACAGGCGGCTGCCTGCCTGCCTCCCTCGTTCCCTCCCTCCCTCCCTCCTTCCCTTTTTCCCTCCCTCCCAGGTGTGGGCTCCAGCCCCCAGCAGAAAGCCGCCTCCAGCTCCGGCCCCCGTGGGCTTCCCCCTCCCGCAGCCGCGCGCCCACATGTGCTGCCGGCAGCCCTCCTGCGGGCAGCCCCACGCGGGGCACGGCCCCACGGGGCAGGACTCGCCGTCCGCGGCCACCAGGCGGCCGCGGGGACCTGGGGGGGGGAAAGCCCGCAAAACCTCCCACGGGCGGCCGTGGCCCCGCCAAGCCCCCGCCGGTGGGTGCCCCTAGGCGATTTCACGACGGAGGCTCCGCCGCACGGGCGGCGTGGCGGGGGAAGCGGGCCCCCCGCTCCGCTCCTTTTCTCTTCTTAGTTCAGTTTTTTCACCCCCCTGGTCCCCGGGGCGCACCGGGGCGCGGAGCCCCTCGGCGGGGAGCCGCGCGGCCGCCGGGGGAGGCGCGCAGCTGTATCGGCCGCAATTAATGGCTGGTCCTCAATGAGCGGAGACGGCGAGCAGCCGTGCCAAAAAAGTAAACAATCACGTATAGTGCGAGAAGTGTTTAGCGCGGCCAGGCAGGCTGCGTTTCACGGGTTTTTACACTAAAAACATATTAAAAGTGGCTTTCCTCAGGTTTCAGTTAAAGAATGAGCCCTAAGTTGAAACAGGCTAGCTACCGCGCGGCTTTAAATCCCTCAAGTGTTAAGTTTTCATTGTGTTTTTCTAACTGGACGGAGTGGTTTTCTTGCAAGGAACCAAGTCTCCTCTTTAGTTAAAAAAGAAAGAGAGAGGGAGAAAAATCTGGCACTTTCTACCGCAGTATCCACCACCCTGTCATTATTTCTGCAAGCCTGGGAATTCAGCTCGGACCTCCCAGTATTTGTTGCAGCTTGAGGCCAAGGTGCCTCTAAAAGGATTTTCTTTTAAGGGCTTTAGAAATCGTTTAATGCTACTTTCCCCCCGTTTCCCTCTGTTTTTTAAAAGAGAGGAAAAAAATATATATTTCTGCGTGTCGATCGCGAGAAAGTTCTGCGGCGTGCATTTGTCTGCAAGCATCCCGGAGGAAAAGAAAAAAAAGGGGGGGGGGAAGAGAGAGAAAAAGAAAAAAAAAAAACTTTCTTGAAAAGAAAACGAAGAAGAAAGGGGGGGGAGGCGGTGTGGGGGAGGCATTCCTTAATGGAAGTATTGCATGCAAAGAAGGCTGGATCTCTTTAAGGCTCCCCCTGAAGCTGGAGATGCACACACAAGGGTTGCCTGCCTGGGTGGTCTCTCTACTTTGGTGAGCTGTTGCTAAGCAGCTAATAATAGTCATGTTTGCTGAGTAATTTCTGCCCTCCCCGAGCCAATCGCCTCGCAGAAACCCAAGCCATCTGACAGCCCTAGGGGCGGGCTTTCAGCTCTTTTTTTTTTCTCCCTCTCTCGCTCTCTCTCCTCTCTTACTCCCCCCCCTCCCACCCCTCCTCCTCTTTATCCAAATGGAGAGAGTCCTTTTTTTCTTCTTCATCTCATCTCTTGAGCCGAGGGGCTGCAGCTCGCCGCTGCCGCGCACACGCCGGGGGAGAGCGCCAGGCAGCCGCCCGCCCGCCGCCGCGGCGGGGCCGAGCGCGGAGCCCCGCCGGCCCCGCGGCCCGCGGGAAGCAGCCCGGCGCTGAGGCAGGATGGTGCAGCGCGGCCGGGCAGCGCAGCAGCAGCAGCAGCAGCAGCAGCAGCCGCCGCGGCCCGCCGCAACGCCGCCGCGCCGCCGCCGCTGAGCGCCGCCGCGGACAGCGGCTCCCCGGAGGGAGGCAGCGGCGGCCGGAGGAGGCGATTTCCACGGGAGCCGAGCACAGCGCGGCGGCGGCGGCGGCGGCGGCCGGGGGCGGCCGGGGGTCGCGCCCGCCCGCCCGCCCCACCTCGCTGGGCGCGGGGAGCGGCCGCCGGCACCTCGGGGTGCGATGTGGCAATGGGAGGCGCGGGGAGCGACTCGGCCGGAGCGGCCGCGGCGGCAGCCGCCGCCCCGCGCCCCGCGTGAGGCGGCCGCGCCGCAGCAGCCCCAGCAGCAGCAGGAGCAGCCGGAGCCGCAGCCGCGGCAGCCCCCGCAGCAGCAGCAGCCCGCGGCCCGCAGCGCCGCCAGCCCCCTGCGCCCCCGCCGCGCCCCGCGGCCCCCGCCGCGCCCCGCGGGCCACCGCCGCGCCCCCGGCCCCCCGGGCCTCGCCGCGGCAGCGCCAGCGGCAGCTCCCCCGTCCCGCCGGCGGCGGCGGCGGCAACATGGCCTCGGCCGCTAACGCCTCGGAGCCGGAGACCAGCAGCAGCGCGGGCGGCGGCGGCCACCCCGGCCGGGCGGCGAGGAGCGGCGGCGGCGGCGGCAGGCGGCGGAGGAGCGGAGGCAGCCGGCGCGCCGCGGCGCCCGACCGGGAGTATCTGCAGCGGCCGAGCTACTGCGATGCGGCGTTCGCCCTGGAGCAGATCGCAAAGGTGCTTTCACTTCTCTCCCTTTTTCCCCCCGGAGCGGAGCGCGAGCGCCAGTGTTAGTTTTTTCGGCGGGGGAGGGGGTGGCGTGCTTTCTCGCGGGGGTGGAAGGAGGAGATGGAAACCCAACAGCCACCAATAAAATGCTGGGAAAAAAGAGAGGGACGTCTGTGACTCTTTCGTGCGGGAGAGAGTGCCCTCCTTCCCTTCCTGCCTCCCCGCCCGTGCCTGCCCTGCCGGGGTGCGCTCGTGCGGCGAGCACGGCTCCCGGTGCGCTCCCCGGAGGCAGCCTCCGCCGCTCCCCCTCCGCTTCCTCTGCTCCTCCCCGTCCCCTCGCAGCGCCCCGAGCACCCGGCCGGGACGGGACGGGACGGGACGGGGGGGGAGAGAGCGAGCGAGCGGCCGCTTTCTTGGCAGAAGGCGTGCTTTTGTCAAGCCCTCCGCCGGGCGTACGAAACGCCGGGGCTGCCCCCGGAGAAGGAGGGTCCCGGGGCGGAGGGAGCTCGTAGCGCCTTCCTCCCCCAGCGGCGGGGAGAGGAGGGAGAGCCGCGAGCAAATCGCCGCCCCCGGCCGGCCGGGGGGCTGCGGGAGCCCGGCTCGGGCCGGGAGGGGATGGAGCCGGCCGCCAGCCCCTGCGAGCCAAAAAATGCTGGGAGGAAACAGCCCCGGGACGCTGCCCGGCCGCGGGGATCGCCTCGTTTTCAGGGAGCGGATCTGCGGGCTTTGTAAGAAGGGGAAAAGGGGAGAGAGGAGAGGAGAGGAGGAAAAAAAAAAAAAAGAAAAAATCCATGTGGCTGCCCTCTTCCGTTCACAAACATTGCCGTGACTTACAGATGGCCGCTCCACTTCCTAATTCAGCTCACACGGCGTCTCCCAGCTCTGTGGGAACGAGCCGCTGCTGCTGATCTCGCAGCGCTGCTCACCACGTGGGTCCTGCCTCCGACACCACACCGCGCTACCAGCCGGCAGCCGGCTGCCTGCGATCGGCCGGCCTCGCCTCCCCGGGCCCTGCGGGGTCTGAGCGGGGGGATCCCTGCCCGGGGGAGGGCGGCGGGCGGCTCCCCCCCCTGCTCCAGGCGGGGCCGGGGCGGCGCTGCCCCGGGGCTCCGGGTGGCGAGCGGTGCCGGTGCCGCCCCGGTACCGACTGACCTCTTCTTGCCTTTGTAGGGGAGAGCGACCGGGAGGAAGGCGCCGCTGTGGCTGCGAGCAAAGTTTCAGAGACTGCTCTTTAAACTGGGCTGCTACATTCAAAAGAACTGCGGCAAGTTTCTGGTGGTCGGCCTCCTCATTTTCGGGGCGTTCGCTGTCGGATTACGGGCCGCCAACCTCGAGACCAACGTGGAGGAGCTGTGGGTGGAAGGTAAGCCGCCGGGACGCGGACAGGGACCGCGGTGCCCGGCCTCCCTCCCTCCCTCCCTCCCTCCCTGCCTGCCGGCCGGCCCCGTCCCGTCCCTGACGCGTGCCCGCCCGCCGGTGCCGGGGGCCGGCCGCCGGTTGGCGCGGCCGTTGGGCGGGCGGTTGGCGGGGCGGCACAACCGCCGCTTGGCGGTACCACTTCGCCGCCCGCCGCGGGGGGGGGGGGGGGGGGGGGGGGGCACGGATGGACGGACGGGAAACGGAGGCGAAGCGGAGCGCCGGGAGGGCGGCGGGCGGCCGATCCCCGCGGCGGGTTGCGGGGCTCGGCGCCGTGCGGGAGGCCGGCGGGGCTGCCGCGTGCCCGCGGCGGGAGGAGGAGGAGGAGGGGGCGGCGGTGCGGGGAGGCGCCCCTCCGCCATCTTGGGAGTGCGCGCGCCCTCGGGGCGGGGGGGGTGGGGGGGGAAGGGGGCGGGCGAGCTGTGTGTGGTCCGTGCTGTTGGACGGCTTTCAGCGGCGGGGGGGAGCGCTCGTCGCGGGGCGGAAAATAAAAAATAAAAGCGGCACGGCTGCGGGCTGACGGCTCTTCCTTGCGGGGGGACCGCTGCGGGGTCGCTGGGTGGCCGCGGGGGAGCGCGGTGGGCTGCGGGGTGTGGCGGGACCTGCCGCCACAGCGCCCAGAAACGGCAGGCGCTGAGGGAGCCCCCGGTCCGGCCGTCCTGTGGCACTCGCTGGGTCCTCTGTCCCTCGGTTACTAGCGCAAACCATTGCAAAAAATGTGCCTTTTATCGTTTTTTTTTTTTTTTTTGGTCGTGCTCCTTTTGCCTCTACTTTTCTGCGTGTCAGGTAGAAATAATTGATCGCAGGCCTGTCCAGCGTGGTTCCCTGTGTTTTCCTGTCACCATCCAGCGTGGTTGCCTGTGTTTTCCTGTCACGATTTCACTGGGTTCCACTGCTAGGAAGGATGATCCCATCCTAACGCCACCTGCTTTTCCTATCAGCCTAATACCAAGAAACTGCTCGCTGACCGTGCCTGTGTGGCTGGCCCAGCAGCAAAAATCCAACTGTCAAGGGAAAAAATGTGTTTTGCAAAATAGCCGTTTGGTTCAGTTACTGCATTGGCCTCTTCTGATGTCATTATTGCTTCGTGGGGTGCGTGGGGAGGTCCTGAGCACGAAACCTAGCTGAAATTCATCTCTGAGGTTTTTATGGCCAACGTGGATTCATAAGGCAGCTGGCTGTACAGAGCTGACCCATGTAATTTGAGTTTAGTTTCCATGTTAGAATTAAACAAGGTGAATATTAAAACTTTATTTAAATAGAGAAAGCTTAGAAACCCTCGTGTGTCTAGGTTGCGCAAAATGGCTAGCTAATGATATTGAAATAAAATATTCTGGTTTTAATTTAAATTAACTCACAGTCGTCCTGTTCTAGCACAACACAACCATCGACACAAAAAAGCATGCTAAATTGTGGAGACTGTACGTTTCTGGTCACGAACAAGGGCGTTATACAAATATACCTAATGAATAGCAATTGCGTGTTTCTGTGGCTAAACTGCAGGCAGAAGTACAGGATGAGAATTTGAAATGGAAAAGGTACAGAGAGAGGTGGTGTCTGAAGTGGTATTCTTCCTAGGCAGGAGTGGAAAGCAGTGGCCAAACTCACTTTCCTGAGCTTGGGATACCTGGTCCTCACTCCTGAGCTTGTAGTCAAAGTACACTCCGTGGAAGTTGTTATACTAAGGGGCCCTATAGAACAAGCTTTCTTTTAATAGAAGCAGTGTCTGAATTGCAATGTTTATTAAAATAACAGACTTATTTTTGCCTTTACCTTTTGTTTACCAAGAATTTGAATGAACTGGGCAACGTTGGCCAAATATGGTAGATTACTCGAAATATGTTTCGAGTCACAGTTGCAATAAAATGAGTTTTGATTTGCTACTGAAGCTTTTTACAGTTATTACTGCTGAATAAATTGGCAGTATTTACACAAAGAGACTGGTTTTATATGGTGTATTTCTGAATACCATGGAGCATGGAACATAACACAGCGCTGAAGTTTGCTAGAAGTAAACGGCTGCTTTAAAACTATAACACAATTAATTAAAAATAGTGAAGTGAAGTTTGAATGAGTTTTAAGACCATCCACATTCCAAGATAAATGCTTAGTAGTCTGGGCCTGAAGCTATTATGGCTGAAATATTTACATAAGAAGTTCAGAAACCCACCTGGTAGGCAAACTTTCAAAGAGAGAAAAAGCAAAACAGATCTCCAAAACATCATTCTTTCAATTTTCTTGTAGTAGTCTCTCTCTTTCAGAATTTGTGCCAACACTCCTGGCCTCCTGATACCAAAGTGGCTTTCCACTCAAATTGTTTCTTGGCACTAAGTGTTGCAGAGTAGCATTTCTTTTATTTTTTTTTTTATTTTTATTTTTAAAAACCCAGCCCTGCTCTGGCTGCTGTTCAGAGCACTTCAGTTACTGCTGCGTGCCCCGCAGTATGCTCCCAGTCTGTGCTCCTGTCTTGCGGTCTGTCTCGCTGGCACCCTTGAGGGGGCCACACACGTGGAACTCCCTGGCCCGTCAGCAGGTCTGTCATCCCTGCGTGCACACCTTCCTGTTGTAGGGTGCTCACTGTAGTTTTTTGCGCAAACAAATCCCAGACTGGCATTTTAATGCCAGTTCTGTTATCCACAGCCCTTACGCTTTAGTTGAACTGCTACCTGTGGGTGTCCGTGTATACTGGGGTTGCAAAGACTGTTTAGCATCTTTATACATCGTACACCCTTGAGAGAACAAAAAGGGCTTTGCATTGATTTCCTCTGTGACTAAATTTTGTTGGACATAGACGTGGTTTTAGAAACATCCATTCATAACTAGGAAGTGCTCTGGATGGAAAAGAAATCATGCCCATAACTGGTTATGTTTTCTGCTACCACTCTAATAGGCACTCTAAGACCCTGGCCTGTGAGCAGCAGTCACACATGTAAATTTACAGCCTCTGCTTCTGAAAGAAGGTAGTTTTGTGGCTCCAGAGAAGATTCTGCTAAGTGGAGCTTGAAATTTGACTACTGCAGTGCCTTGAACGGCATTAATTGGAGCAGCTCGTAAGGGGAGAGATGCTCTCGTGTTGTTCCTTGATACTTCATTTCACGTTGCCATTGTCTTGGGATTTTTTTTCCTCGCTTTTTTTCATGCCTTTTTCTTCTCTAAGAGGTCAAAGATCATGGTGGTCTTTCTTTACGCTCTCGCTTTCTGAAGTTTTTGTGCTACCTGTAGTTCAGTTGAACTTTTCCCTTTGCAAGTAGTTTTCTGTGCTGGTAGTCCTCTTTGCACAGCTAACCAAGGTCTAACATGCAGAGCCCCTTCGTTACACCAGCTGGAAGCAAAAGGGTGCGTGATACAAGCAGGGATAGGACAACCTGCAGGGAAGAGAAAATGCCTCAGTAGTCACAAAGAAAGATCAGTTTTGGTACTTGGAACAAAGCATTCTCTCATTGTAAGTGAATTAGCGCTAAGTGTGTACAACAAACTAAGTGAAGACTTGAATGATGTGTAGTATTATTTTCTTTTGCTCTTAAGGGGCAGAAACCAAGTGACTCTACTGTCGTACTTGTGGCTAACCCATCTTAAAATACATTAATCCACCCATGCAACGCAAGAGTGAGGTGAAGAAGAGGAAAGCATGTGAGTGATGCAGGAATCAGTGTTATTTCCGTAGCTTCTCAGTTTGCTTAACCCAGCAAGATCAAGTGCAGGTGGAGAGGGAAGTTATTCTTAAGTTCTGCCTAAGGCATCAGTTAACTTTACACTAGTATTCTTTGGAGAAACGAAAAAGAACAGTAGAGGAACAGATCCTTGTGAATTTGTTGTTTTAAGGAGACAAATTTATGTGAGTGGTCCAGAGCAACATGTTTGGTTTCAATACAGTTAGCAGGAATTGACCCAGTCAGTTGTAATTCAGTTCTTCCACAAAGACTCACGTTTGTTCGCAGCAGCAGAGTACTAAGTACTGTTTGAGGCGCATCACCGCAGCGGTTACTTCTGAGGCAGGATGCTGAGGCAGGATTTCGGTGGTCTGTGTGGCAGTCTGGGGAGTTGTGTCCCACTGCATCACCGAATCCAGCAGTTTCCTATGGATCGCGTGACACGCGAGCTTACTTATCTCTGAATTCTGCCTCACACTGTGTTGCGTGCCTCAGTGTGTGTAAGGGTTCATTGAAAGGTGCTTATCTAGAAAATTTCCAAGCCCGCTGTTTTGTTTGAATTGATTGTGATTTACTGTGTGGTTTCTCAGACGTGAACGTGGCAGCAGTGTTCCCACATGACGGCTGTAGAACGGTCACCTAGGCCGCGTGCTCTTTTTGAAGTTTGCTGATCAAAATGGGGTTGTATTTCAATCCATGCTTCTGTTTTCAAGATCAACATCAAAATCTAGTATTTATGCTTTACATGATATTTGTGGATAAAAACATCAGGACAATAGGTATTATGTTTCTGTGGAGTGAGCCCCTCTCAGTTTTCTTATACTTAGATGTTAATAAAAGGCATTTTAAGGTTTTAGTTATATGGTTGTATGATCGTTGTCTTTTAAGGGCCTGCTGTTGAAATCAAAGTCACTGGGGCTCTCAGTCAGGGTTCATCTTGACAGGCGTCCACATCACTCACTGCTCAGGGGTGGTGCTCACTGCTGAAAGGCTCCTGTATCCAAAGCAAAACCAAACCAGTTTCGGTGTTTAAACTCCCCTTTCCGCCTCTAAGAGTTTCAGTGGAGGTATTGCCAGTGACCATCTGGGGTCACTGAGAAGGTAAAGGGCAAAATCCTGAACTCAGCGAATGCAGTGGCAGAAGGTAGAATAACCTGAGCGTGGCCAGGCCTGTACCCAGCGCTGGTACAAAGCCACAGCAGAGTGACAGACGGCCCCTGCTGTGGGAAGGGCCAGAGGAGGGCCTTGTTCTGTGGAGCTCACACCCCACCTAGGCTGTAACCACAGGGTAGCCTGGGTCCCTCTGCCTTTCAGACTTCAGAGGCGTTTAATTTACTCAAGGCTCCAGAGAATTAATCGTCATCATTATTTCCAAACTTAACATGCTGTGGCTAATGTGCATGCCAGAATGCGCCCTGCAGATCCTTGTCTGGGAGGGTCTGTTCGCTCCTCTGTTGCAACGTCTGTTTGAACCGCTGCCTCAGTTGCACCATTCTTCGCTTCCTCTCTCCTGAGCATGGAGTGACTTTCCACACCCCGCGGATTTTGCTGGTCATGAACAGGGTACAAGGGCATTTCTGTAGTTGCGGAGAGCCTGGTGATTTCCATGCAGAAATGCTGGGGTGAAGTATAATAGTTGAAAACCAGATTACGTTCTTGTTGGCCCCCATGCCGCTGCTGCGGAGCTGGAACAGGGGGAGTATAGGTAAGCAGTAGGGCTGGCTCGGTCGTTGGGCCGTCTGCTGCTGTAGTTGAGGTGCTCTGTGGAGGTGTAGGACAGAACAGAAAAGTTCAGTTAAAAAGGACCTACAAAGATCTTCGAGTCCAATGGCCTGACCACTTCGGGGCTAACCAAAAGTTACAGCATGTCATCGAGGGCACTGACCAGGTGGCTTCTGAACGCTGACAGGCACGGGGCGTCGACCACCTCACTAGGAAGCCTGTTCCAGCGTCTGACCACCCTCACAGTAAAGAATTTTTTCCTAATGTCCAGTCTGAACATCCCCTGGGGTATTGATACGGGTGATGGTTTGCTGGTTTGCTACCACCTCCTGTTACCAGCTAAATGGACTTTTTTTTGTGGTAGAGAATGGGCCTTCTTTCTTCATTATTCCTCAGCAGACACTGGGTTCAGACAAGAGTGAACTCTAAAAGCCATGGGTACTCAAACTCGCTTTCAACAGAAAATGCATTAAGGAAAACTCCGTCTCCTTACCCTGAATCCATCTATTTTCATGATTTAATATTTCCGTGGGAAGAGGTGGTCAAAGCCCTGTTATTAAATAGTATTTGTGGTGGCTCCCCAGAAAGTAGTAATACTACGTAGTGTATGCACGTTCTTGACCGCACAACAAATTTAAAGGCTATTACACGCAAGTGGATATTTCAGTTACACATAACTGTTAGGAGGCTCCAAAATATGACAGCTTCCAGATGTATGAACCGACTGATCCCTTTGTTTAGATTATGCACCACAGCTGATGCCTAGATTAGTGCTGGCTGGACAAAGCTATGGGAGATTTGTCTGGTTTCCACAATGCCATGTTTATATTTCATTTGGATTTCTCCTTCAAAGCTGACCTCCCCGTGACCTGATGGAGCTGTGTCCACTAGAATGCAAGTTTTAATGTGTCTGCAACAGCTTTCCTTTTGGTGTCTAATGGAACATGTTCTCCTTTTGACACTCATGGGCATTTATGCACTACCCCTTTTAACTTAACAGTGAATTATGTACTTCAGCCTATGAGCATCCAGGTAAAACTCTGCTTGTAAAGTTTTCTGCCCCACAGTTAGCTTTTCAAGAATATTCTGATTGGTTAAAGTAGTGTTTGGATTATAGACCTTGTGGGACTGTTCCTTGTCAGGCATTTTCTCCTGTCTGTAGAATAAAGTTGTCTTCCAGCCTTTGCACAGTGTTGTTTCTCTCTACAGATGATGGCATGGATGTGCATGCTTCTAGCTGCTCTTTTTGGAGTTCAGCAGGAACTGGAGCGCAGAATTTTACTCAAAAGTTTGTTCTTCTTTGTGGCTACCATACAATTAGATATATTTTCCTCAGTCATCCTTATTTATCTTCAGTATGCCTTTGGTTCCCTTCATCTCTCTGTGTCTGCTGTCTTGTACTATGCAGGAGGTCTTTCCTTGTTTGTATTTGTTAGTAACTGTACCTGGGAAGACTTGAAGAAACCAGTAAAACCCCTCAATGGCTGAGTGATCGTTTTGCAGTAAGACATGTCAGAGTTCGGAAAGATACAGCTACAGAACTTGCATTGTATTACTTACAGAAACTGGATGAATTTCCACTGTTGATGATTTACTGGGGGAGCAGATTCCTGAGATGGTGCCTCACAACAGAAAACTCAGCACTTTGAAGTATCATTTCTGCACTTCTATGCATAATGGCCATTTCATTTCTGTGTCCAGGAATCAAGAATAGAAAAGTTTTCTGCTCCTGTTCTACGTGACCCGTGCTGTTTTATTATCTACTTACAGCATGCTAAATATGATTGATTAGTACTGGATACGATAGGCTATGTTGCTGTGTTGATTTGGAAAAATTTTGGCTGATGGTTCATTGTACTAGAAATAGATGGAGTGGAACTGCAAAGAATAATTTTGAATTCAGAAGTTAAAATATTTTTTAAATTCTTTTTTTCCTCTCTAAACATAGTTTTTTTCTTTGACAGGAATGTTTAATATCCATACATACAATTTACTTGCTGTTGTTTTTCTCTGTTATTTTCATTCAGCATCACCTCAGCTGCCATAAACATCCTGAACTTGGCAAAAGTATGTTTTCTAAAGGAAAAAGTCCTTTACAGAAACTGCTGATGATATATACATTTTGATGTACGGAGAATTTTAATTTTGGTTTTTAGAATGAATGCCTTGGCTTTAACTTCTGCTTGGTTTCGTGAAAACTTAGTTATTGCAGTCCTTGAGCAAAATATATAAGAGGTAAGGGAATGAGTAGAACCATAACCTGACTCTTTCAGCAAAGGTGCTGCTCCTTTAGAGAATTGTACTGAACTTAATTTCAGCTTTAAATATACAAGTAATCGTTGTATATTTGAAACATGTGTATATTGCTCATGAGCAAGAAAAAGCTGATATTTTTAAGGCATATGTGCAGTGTTGTACACGCGTATACCTGAAGCTGGAACTGAGCCCTTAAACCGTAATACAGTCTTCATTTACTAACAGTAAGACAAATTAAAAGAAACAGTCTTCTCTTGTTTACCTGTCTGATGCATTTCTGCTTTTCAGTCAGTAACCAAAAGCTAAGTGCAACAAACTAGAAACGAGCGCTGTTAAGTCAAGTTGTATGATTTTTTTTTCCCCCTTAAATCATTGCTTAAGGGCTTCTGGCCCCTAGCTCAGGAATCCTGCCCAAAAATGCCAGATGTATTACACAGTCAAGTATTGCAATGTAAATAGTGTTCTGTGCCATGAGAGCAGGGTGGTCCTTCTCCTAGTTTAAAAAAAAAAAAAAGAAAAGAAAAGAAAGGGGGGAAAATCCACGTGCTCTGAAATAAGCACAGTAGTCATAGTGTTATTTGTGTTTTTGGCTGCACAGCCAGTATTTTGGAGCTGAAAGAGCGCTGATAAATTAGTACTTTGGACGGGCAGATAATAACTGAAATTGAGATACTAGAAAGCAAGATGTGGCTTGGCTGAGGCTGCCTAATTTAGTCAAACAGGCATGTAATAAGTGAAATATTAAAGCAAAAGCCATTGCTGACAGGCAAAACTCTTTACCATGTTGTGAAGAGTAGTCTTTTGCACATGGAAGGAAAGCGGACAAAGGATGGGAAGTAGGGAAGGCAGAGGCATGGGGTTGTTCTTGACCTCATGCTGTGTAATGGAAAGACTGGGTGTGTTGCTGTACCTTTTGAGTATAAACATTGCAGAACTGTTCTTGTCTTTAATTCAATATCCTTTGCTGTGTATTAACAAT